>NW_027210607.1:4510000-5110000 GCF_029030835.1 Brachyistius frenatus
CTTCCACGTGTGGACACTAAATGCTGCCTCCCTGTATTTCATTATCCTCACCCTGGAAACTAAAAGGTCATTGTATAAGGAGGCAAGTGATCTACAGGGAGCATGCATTACATTGAGTACATTGAGTGATTTGAAAACCTATAAAAGGATCTTAAAATATATTGTAAAAAGGACAGGCAACCAATGAAGGGAGTTTAAGACTGTTGAAATGAGTGCTTTGCTGCTGGTCTTTGTTGTTTTTTTTGCACGGGGCCTGACATTTTGTGCCAGTTTTTAATTTACCATACTGTCTGACTGCTATTTTGCTAATTTTGCTGTTAAAATACATTTTTTTTTACTTCAATAAGAAAGGTTTTAATTTGGCCTAAAATTGTTGCATACTAAAGAATCTACATTTTTCTTTAAGTAAGTTTTTACCACAACAGTTCCCAATGCAGGAGGGAAAATACCAGTCAGCAGGGAGTGATTTACAATCCTCTGGGCAATTAAACACAGTCTTAACTATGATAATAAATGAAAAATTGACACTTGCTCTGCTGTCTTTGGAATTAGGTCATGCTAATCCCACTGGTCTCTGTGCAAGAGCTGGAGTTTCACTGGACAAGCTGAGATCTGTCTCCTCAGTTTTTGTTTCTGAGAACATTTAACCAGCCCTCTGACACAGGTCAATTCTATTAACCATCCAATAACATCTGTTAACAGATTTACATCAGTATAAGCCAGACAACACTGGAACGGTTTCACCTTCCTGGGAAAAGCTGTCTTCCCATTAGTGGTACAGTGTACTTTATAAACTTGATCACTTTTATGGTTAATGAAAGCCCTCTGAAAAATTGCTATATGCACAAATAAATGCACAGTACAATATGAGACATGATAGTCGTTAAAAAGTCATATTGCTTTTTTTTTGAGAATGTACAAAGCACCACCAGGTAGAAAATGTTCTCTCACAGCTTACATAAACACATACTTCTCATGTTTATATTTTTGTAATATCCATATGTTGATATCAATAAAAACGATGTACTTGCGCAGTACTGTCCTGTGTCTGCAGTTGCTGACAGTCATCCCATTTAGAGGATTTTTGCACCTTTTGTTGTGGTTGTGTTTTATTACAGGGGAGGAGTCATAAGGTGGTGCGGCTGTTTGTTGTTGTGTGTGTACATTGCAGGGTTGTACTTACAATCACCTCCACTGTGACAGGGACGGTGCTGTTGAGAGCTGGGTTTCCCCCATCTTTGGCCATGACTGTCAGATAGATCATCCCATTGGGGACCTTCTCGTAGTCCAGGGGCCTGGTCACACTGATCACTGGTGGAAGGAGGGGAAAGTTTTCACCATGTTTTATTTGTAACCTCCAGCAACACCGTGGCTCAGTAAAAGTGTGGGTCAAATGGCAAATATAATGATACAAATATAAACATACTAACTATTCTTCAACTTCAACATCCCTACCATTTTTTAACTGCTATGCTCAACCACATTATAGATGTTGCCTGCCTAAAGGTGAATGTACCTGCATAGCCCTCCACCATGAGGATACTGAAGTAATCAGGGAAGGCCGAGGCTGAAGTGATGGTGTATGTCAGGAAGCTGTTCGGAGGAGAGTCATCATCTGTAGCCTGTAGGGTGGGGAAGATGGGAGGGGCAGACAGAGGTGGGAGGAAGGAGAAAGGGAGTGCCTTTAACATATGCCTCAGTGACATTGCCCACAGAGAGAAGAAGTTTTGAGGGAGTGGGACAAAAAGACAGACAGTGAACCAGGACAGATGCTATATTAGCAGTACTAATATTAATGTGTTTATGTCTGCACAGCATGGGTGTGTGTGAGTCTGTGCATATGTGTGCAGCCAGGAAGCTGTCACTCAGCGGTGGCATGTTATTGGACAGATTAAAGCTGATTCTGGCTATTAGCGGTGCAGGCGTCAATACTGGATGAACACCAACTGAGCCCAGACAAGCCAAACAGGCAGAGGACAGATGAGACCATACTTTGTAGGGCTAATCCCCAAAAACATCAACAACAATGATGACACCCCCTCATTATTCTCGAGCTGGCAGGAACTTAAACATGAGTCCTCTGGCTGTGAGGAGAGTCTACTGGGCCTCACTGGCATCATTAGAGGCTGGACAGGTTGTCAAAAACACTCACTTGTATCTCTCCATAACACACAAATCTCTGCTCTTTGATTTAATGCCAGAGTGTTGAGTAAGCAATATCTTTCTTCCCCCACAACTTCCTAAGCTGCGGCTTTCTCTACCAGACTGTCTTCTATATCAAATGTCAACAAATAGTTTCACATTAGGCAGACGTTTACCAATCAATCGTAAGAGGAGTTGGAAGCAGCAAATCAAACATGCGAGAGGCGAAAGAAGCAGAGGAATAAGAAGTGCAGAGAAAATAATAATAATAAAAAAACACTAATATTAATGTGTTTATGTCTGCACAGCATGGGTGTATGTGAGTCTGTGCATATGTTCCTGACAGCTTCCTGTTTCTAGAAAGCACAATGAGTGTGGTAGGAGGCACAAACCTCCGAGGCAAGAAGCAAACAGAAGAAGGCCTCTATTTGCTTTGTCTCCCAACACACCCTCTTCCGTCTATTTCAGTCTTCTCTCCCTGTTTTCCTGGGGGAGTGTGTGTGTGTGTGCGTGTGTGTGTGTGTGTGTGTGTGTGTGTGTGTGTGTGTGTGTGTGTGTGTGTGTGTGTGTGTGTGTGTGTGTGTGTGTGTGTGTGTGCATGTGTAGAGTAGGTTCCAGGGCAAGCTGCTGACATACACACAATTGTGTGTCTGGCTTCCCCCCTTCCTCTCGGGTGGCGTATTAATATCAGCAGCATTTAAGGTTAGCTCAAACTAATCAAACACAGTGAGCCAAGCGTTGAGCCCCTGCCATCAACTCGACTCTCACAAAGTGAACGCAAGGCTGAACCACAAGGGATGAAATAGTCTCTCTCTTCTGGGTGCAATCAAAGCAAACACTGAGCCATTAGTTACCATTGTGCCTGTGTACCTCTGCCTTTTGTGTGGCAGTGAGTGATGGCCAACACACCCGGCTGACCTACTCCTCTCAGACAGAGTGCACACAAACACATAACTGCATGATTACAGAAACACAGAGGAAACGAAGAGAGAGGGGAAGGCTTGTGAGTCTGATGACCACTGGGATTTGAGTGAGATTCTTTGTTGCAGGGGTAGTTTTGATGTGAATGTACGATATATATTCATGTACAACTTCCAAAAAGAAAAAAAGAGAAAAAAAGAAGTAAATCTTAAAATTCGATTTCAAGTCAATTAAAAAAAAAAAAAAAAAATACTGCACCCAAACAACTGTTGCTATGCAGTACTTTATTACCATTATGGATGTTGATTTTGGTGTGACGTTTTCATTGAACTATTTAAAAGCTCTGATGGTCACAGGTGTATGTTTATAGGGTATTTTACAGCAGCTCTAAACAGGACAGTTTTACGATACTTGTAACAAGAGTGTACTTTTGGCCACATTTATGTGCTTTAAAACTCCACAGCCTTCCTTTTTTGGATGTTTGTGAGTTGTTTGGTCTGCTTCTCACCCGGATTCGTGCCACTGGCTGGACCGCCTGCTCGTTCTCCCTCAGCGAACCCACGTATGCCTCCTTCTGGAAGAGTGGCGTGTTGTCGTTGATGTCCAGTACGTTGACGCGCATCCTCCCTGTAGTCTCCTCCCCACCGCCATCCCTCGCCAGCACGGTCAGCGTGAAGCGACGCATTAACTCGTAGTCCAAACTGGCCCGCAGGATGACCCAGCCAGTCTCGTCGTCCAATGAAAATCTGCAAGAAGAAAATAAGTGTAAAGATGCAGATATCTCCCAAGAATTTTAGGAAGGTCATTATGACAATTGAGTGACAATTATTTTCTCATAATATTATTACTGTAATACAATTGCTGCTAGTTTTTACATAATAGCAACATGAAAGTGATAACAAAAAAGCAAATTGAAAAGGTGTGTGTGTGTGTGTGTGTGTGTGTAGGTATATTTTCAAAGCCCTGGTTAACGGGACATGGCAACATCACATGGTGACTTCAGTTTTGTGTCAACATACAGTAGGTAGGATATATTGTAGGATATTGTTCTTATAATGGAAAGAAGTTTCTTGTTTTAACAAAATATGTTTGTATGTTGTAACAATAATGACATAAAAATGTTAAGGAAAATGCTCTCATTCTAGATGTATTTTCTCATGTTTAAAGTAACACACTGCATTGAAAACGTTATAATAAGTGCAACAAATGAAAAATACACAGAAAAAAAAATATTTTGATTTATAATAATAATAAATCAGTAAGAGTAACAAAGAAATAAACAGAGAAATAAAGAAATAACAGGAATGCAAATAGCAGGAAGACACTTGTGTTTTTTGGATACACACAAATTGATTAATGAATGGATTATGTGGATGTGTGTTTTTCTTGATGTTGCATATTTGTGTATTTGTGGCCTGAAGAGAGCAGTCGCAGAGATAAGCGCCAGACGTTGTTGTAGTTCAGCTGTCTCTGGCGAAGCTTTGTGCCAGAAAACAGTGCGGTGCAATTGTTAACAAGGGGCTAAAGAATGTAAAATGAATGTGCTTGTGTTGTTTTTGAGAAATGTTTTGAGTGAGTGTGTATGTGTGTGTTTGTGTGTGTAGCTGTATCTTACTGGTCTGGCTCGTCACTGAAGTAGTAACGCACAATCCCAAAAGTGCCCATGTCTCCGTCCGTAGCCTGGACAGAAATAAAATAAAGGGTTTACTTTTAAAAATCATGTTTATTTCCCTGTAAAGTCTTATAGCATGTTCATTTTTGGTGTATCAGTCTCGCTTCTCATTCCAACTTAAAACATTTTCCTATCTACTTTAGGTTTTGAATAAGTCTAATGCTCCTTCAGGATAAATTGGCAAAACTATTTTGATGTAAAACACTCTTGATTTAAAGTTTTACATCAAGTGTCTGCCTATTATGAAATAGTGTGTTGTTTTAGTTTTTTTCAAATGCCTGAAGGCCAAAAACTAAAGGGAGGGAAGCCCAGAGTGTGTTGAAAGTTACAACAAATACAGTCTGCCAGGTACAAAGTCGTGTCGTGGTTAAAGATAAGCAAAAACTAACTGCATTTGAGTGACAACAAGTCACACAATTATAGTCTCCTTCATTAAAAATCTTCACGATAATATAACTGTTCATTATTTTTGCATTAATTTTGTACCTGTGTACCTGCATAAGTCCATCTGTCATGACTGAGTTTTGTCACCAACAGCTGTCTATGAGGAAACATGAAAGCCAAGCATCACTCCAGCGAGGTGCTGATTGGATTAAGTCTGATGGCAGAAGTGATACATTTTCCTCACACACATGACACACAACTGCCTTTTAAAGCAGCAGCAACTGCTGCCATATGTTTTGCAGATAAAAGGGAAGTCAAAGAAATACTATATAAAGACCAACACTTTCAGGAATCTTGTACTTTATGAAATGTCACATTAACACAATTTGTCTTTGCAAACACACACACACACACACACACACACACACACACACACACACACACACACACACACACACACACACACACACACACACACACACACACACACACACACACACACACACACACACACACACACACCACAAGGGGATGCATACACAGGGTGCTGGTGTCGGTGCTGATGGATCACGGCTGCAGAGGGTGTCGTAATAGAGTTTCACTTCAGTGGCTCTGCAGTCAGTTGAAGGGCCAAACTCGAGCGTGTCTGCAGTCTGCTCTGTCAGCCACAATGCTGGTCACTGATTCAGTGATGCCCCGATACCGACCTTATTATGTGGGGGTGTGCATGTGTGTGTGCGTAGATGTGTAGACTACATGTTTTTGTGGATGCGGTTGTGACTTAAGAATTTGTGAGTGAATACGTGTTGAATGTCAGTTTGATGTACAGGTATATACACAAGCATATGGGGCAAAATGTGTGCTAGTTAATGTTAAACTCTTTTTCACATATGTGTGTGTTAGAGAATATCTGTGCCTGTTAAATCAAAGGCATTTATGTGTGTGTACGCGTGTATGAGTGCTCATCTATACTGCCTCTCACAGATGGAACAGCTATCAATGTGTTTTTCACTTCCCCCTAAAAATGACACCGCGCTGTTTAACTCGAGCTCATGATTTCAGAGATCTTCCACCACATTGTCCTGGATGGCAAATCAATGTTTTCTTTTTAATGTCCAAATGGCCCCTTTGCTTTGTTGTCGAGTGCGCTGAAGCCCATCCTGCTGAACAAGTAGAGAGTGGAACACTAAACACGAGGTGTTTGGAAGTCCAGCCAGGTTCTTATATTAACCTATGAGTCTTCATGTGTTGTGTCTCAATGACCTCATCATTTAATTTCACTCAACCGCCTCTCACCCTCTCTGTTTTTGCATTCCCACACACCTCCTCCCTCCCCTGCCTTTATCTATCCCCTTTTTCCGCCCGTCTTTAACTCGCTTTCCTCTCTGCATCCGAGCTCCGCCTCCTTCGCCACCGCCTCCACTCTCCTCTACATATCTCCCTTAGCACACCCTTGCCTCTCAATGCCAACCCACCCTCCCCCACTTTGGCTCCCAGGTGAGTGACAGGCCCATAAGTGCTCCAATGATAGCGGTAGGGGTGTTAGCGTGACAGCTATCGAGGCGGTGACAGGAGTCAGGGCTCAGCCTGGGAGCTAATGCTGCTTCTGCCTATACGGCCGAGCCCCCTCTCCACAACGGGAGACGGGGACGGAGAGAGACGGAGAGGGAGACAAATAAAGAGAGAGACGATAGCCATCTCTCCCTCTCCCTCTCCTCCAATTATTCACCGACCCGCTCCCTTTCTCCCACCAAACAATCATCATGACAGTATGGCCCAGTCACTTTGCCAACTACTTGCCAAAGACTTTTAACTTTAGACACAGAAGACCGGCAGCAGATGGACGGTCGAGATTGGTTTTGTGCAGGGATTTGCTGTCACTTAACACTATGGGCCCGAATCCTTGACACCAGGGTATTATGCATTTGCCCCTTGTAGCCATGGTAGCTTAAACTTTATTTTAGTCGGGGGAGTGGGAGTTGATGGAGAAATTGCCGAGGTAGGGTGCACAGGGAGAGAGAGTGTATGTAAGATTTAATGAGGAAAGAAATGACATGGAAATACAGCTGGGCAATGTGCCTAACTAATGTGCCTAAAACCCTCCCTGACAATTACAACACACATTTAAAGTGCAGTGATGGTTCACATGGATAAATAGTTTTCATGCTAATGGATTCATAAAACAGCACTTTGTAGGGAGACTCCAAAATAACTGCAAACAATTACCATCGACCAGTAGGGTGATTCTGTTCTGTTCTATTACTGCAGATATGCCCACATATGATACAATTGGCTGTATAGATAAGCACTGGGTCTAAAATGTAGAGGCAGAAATGTCCCCTGTGCTGAGGAGCAGAGCACCGAGGTATCAGGGTCGGCGTCCTGATCAAATCCAAACTAAGTTGTTAAGAAGTTTCTGCACAAAGAGTCGGTGTGCTGCTGATTGCCAATATAAACTCGGCAAACCCTTGGGTCCTCAGGCAGTAACTACAAAAGAGAAATTAGTTCGCAGTTGACCAGTTTGGTTAAATGATGTGTTTCTTCCCATCAGAGGCGAAGCCAGCAGGCAAACACAGCTCTTTCTGTGTGCGTGTGTGCATGTGCATGTGTGTGTGTGTGTGTGTACCTGTGTATATAGTAATCTATAGTGTGTATGTGAGTGCATATGAGTCTGAACACGTGAATCTGAAGGATACACATGGACAGAGATGCATGCTGTTTCCAGTTTCATTTAGCTTTGAGGTAAAATTTCATCTGAAGCAATAAACACCTATTATTACACTCAACTGCTTTCAAGAGAGCAGAAATGAGAGCTTTCCCTCAAGAGTGACAAAGAGACAGGGGTAGTCTGTGTGTCCGTGTCCGTAAACTGAGTTTGGGGAGGAGGTAGGTACAGGAGCAGATTATCAGGCCGGCTATCTCACGGACAGCAAAGGAGGTTAAAGCTGCAGCGGCTTTTCTATCTTGAGTGAGCTGGAATTTGAATTGATTGGCTCTTAAAATTGCTTTTTCTGCAGGAGCTTTGAGAGGCATGGAAAAGGAAACCAATTACTGGCTGTCAAAGCATGCTGTCAAAACAGAGATGACCCCCAGTCCAAACACAGACAACCTCCTCTGTCTTAGTGTTGCACACCTAAACACAACCACAAAGAGGCGAGAACAAACACAGGCCCACACGCACGGAGACACCACAGTGAAGATGTCCTGTTGCTGACATTCACTGCGGGGGAGACAATGATAAAGACACGGTTGTCAGGTTATCTTCCTCAGCTCGGGATTCCTCAGCTCTGGTTAGCTCTTCTCGTGTGGGCTCCTTTAAAGTTCCTCTGTTGCACTGTTTCACATTTTTCTGTATCCATGACAAGATCACAGATCAATCTTGACAAATACTATACAAGTGGGCTACAGAGAACAGTTATATTTAAACAAGCAGCCCTTTGTGTTACCGCTATGCTTTACTTATGTCTCTCACTCTTGAAGCAGAATCATAATACACATTACATGTTGTATACGTTTGCATTTTTAAGCAGCACATAATCTTAGTAAATTTAAGTGCCAAAGGATTAGCAGTGTGAAAGTTTGTGGCAACAGGAAAAAAAAAAAACTAATTCAGAGTGAGATATGCGTCTCACAATTTACTCGGGGAAATTATTTTCTACAGACCAGACCTGCTTGCTAATCATCAGCTACAAATATGCAAAAACAAGAAAAACAGAATTCTCAGAGTAAATTATTTTCACACTTCAAATCTGTCCTACAACTATAACTCACTTGCCTGAATTTTAATTAACACAGTTTTGGTTTGCAAATGTATTTGCAAATGTCCCTGTTGTTCATGCCGGCAGTGAGAGTCCTTGTTAAAGTGATTCCAATGTAGGAGATTGGGGACAAAATCCACAGTCCTCATTGTCAATCTAAATTTGACCTAAAGCTAATTGGCTAAAAAATACTTTTGGGTATTTTGGGAAATCTTTTAGGACTGTCTTTAATACTCTTGTTGTGGTTACCTAGAACACTATTTCCTTGTTGTGTTCTGGTGGAATGATGAGAAAGTTGGGAATTCTGCATGAAAACCTTTGGAGGACATCAACTTGATTTGTCCAACTCAAACTGCAGACATTATTAGCTTCTGAATGCATTTTTTTTTAAAGGACTGTGGATTTAATCTTTTCCATTGGAATTGTGATAGAAAGAGACATCTTCATTAGGAGGACTAATTACAGCAAACTTAAGTTGTTCAGCATACAAAAGGGAAAATATATTATGATTCATTATTAAATTTAAATCATTTTAAGACTCTTAAAAAAAAGTTAATATATCCTTAGGAATCCTTTAAAAATCACTGAATACGAGTATCAACATGAGTGACAGGGAGCAAGTCAAATATGTCATACAATAAATTATGTGTATGCTATTATTTAAAAAGATCCTGTTTCATCAGAAGAAATCTAAAAGTATAACTACAAGGAAAAAGTACAGAAAACTACCATGGGGCTGTACAGCCTGTTTTCATCTCTGATCAGTACTACAGAGCAAGACTGATCCTGAGGCTGACCTCCTCTAACAGCACACGGCTTCAGGACGTAATCTGCCCCAACCAACTTATAGCTAAGGGAAAAGAAATAACATCCAACTATCAGTCATCTACCACAAAAACTCAAAACAGACTACAGTGCTATTTGGCTCTAAACAGACAGGAAGCAGTCAGTCTGAGCACTGTGAACGATCAGAAACAGAGAAATACGTCGACCACGTACAGACTCGGTGACCACAGCCCAGCTGTAGAGACAGACACAGCTGCCTCAAAAAGACAAGACTGTCAGCTCTGCCCACACATTTCTTGCTATATACTGCAGCACATTACAAAAATTAAAAACAAACTATAAAATCCCCTCTCTGACCAAACTCAAATGCAACATCTACTTGGATTAAATAGTGTCAGCATCATAGAAGAATTAGTCCGTGCCTGTCTGCCTGAGAGACAACCAGCAGCTGTAGTTCGTCTCCTTAGAGCTCACACTCTGACGTCTTATTTACTCTTTTCAAATTTGATAGACAATTTCATATTAACTTTGTATCCATTATTTTTTATACATTGTTGTTGTCAATGGTTTCATTTCATTTTACATATATACAGTATGTATGTATGTATTTATTTTTATTTTATTTCTTGGATATTATTGTGTTGTCCTGGCAGCTTTGGCAATATCGTCCACCTGACATTCATGTCAGTAAAGCATATTGAATTGAATTGAACTCTGATCCAACAGCAGAGTTTCAGACATGAGTACAATTATTGATCAGCTTCTCACACAACACTCTTGTCCCCAAACTAGCACATGAACGGACAGCTGAAGCTCAGACCTCTGCAGCAATGATGAAATGGAACTTCTCTCACCAACTGGGATGAAACGAGAAGCCACCGCAACTCTCTCTGCAGTCCCTCCAGCTGTGACCTAGAGCACCTGCTCTGGGTTGATGGGAGTTGTGTCTGTGTTTTTACTGCGGA
Source organism: Brachyistius frenatus (assembly GCF_029030835.1). Lineage (NCBI taxonomy): Eukaryota > Metazoa > Chordata > Actinopteri > Embiotocidae > Brachyistius > Brachyistius frenatus. The sequence goes on from NW_027210607.1 coordinate 4,520,629, forward strand.
CACTTTAGTGTAATGACGATGGCGAGTGTACATTTACGACTGCTTTATTTCTCCGAAGCATTAACGAGCAGGTGGGGGTGCTCAGAGTGACTGCTGCCTGCCGACGGGATTGAGCTGCCTGTTTCTATTATCTCCTGACCACCCAGATAACGGCGAGACAGAGCGGACGAGCCAGAGAGATACAAGTCGAACACTTTTTTCACAATGAGTCCAACAAAGTGGAGATGTCTTCACAGCTTACCACGGCAGCTTGCAAGATAAATTCTAGTGTTTGGACACGCAGCCACTCTATCATTATTCCAACCACACATGATCGAGCCGCTCGAAAAAAACAACAACAATGGAATAGAAAAGTGGGGAGAGAGAATGGGGAAGAGAGATGACTTGATGTATTGTGGGCATAATCTGTAGACGGAGTTTGAGCTGCCAGTGAAAGGGCTTAATGCAGAGCTCTCAGTGGCTGGCAGCTTCACGTTGCCGACGGGCCCAGGTCCTCCCCCTCTCTTCCTCTCTTTCTGCCTCTGGCCGCGATGATGAAGGAATGAGATTAGCACGAGAACTGGGAGGATGTAGAGAAAGATAAAGAGTACACTACAGAGACACACTGGATACAAGGGAGAGGACAAAGCAAGAAAGTGTGCATGTGCTGGACATGTCAGGTGTGCAGGAAGCAGGGCTGAGGTCAATGAATAACAATAACAGACATTCAACACTGAATAAAATGCAAAAAAAAAAAGATCTTCATTCGAAGTTCTCAGCTGTGATTTTATGTGTTATATATCCTTGTAAACTGAATATATTTGGATTTAAAGCTATTGGCTGAACAAAAAAAAATGTGAAGATCTTATCTTGGGTTATAAGAAAGTGTGATTAAGTCACTACTTTGAGATATTTTATGGGCAAAATAATATTTCTATTAACTCAGAAAATTAGTCAGATTAATAGATAGGGAAAATTAACATTAATGGGAGCCCTAGTTGTTTGATATGTAATTTTGACCATTCAGTGCATCTTTTTTTTTTTTTTTACCTGTAAAGCCTGAAGGAAATGGATGGATGAATTTGCATATGACCAAACAAATAAACCGATGGACACCAGTTTTTAGCTCCAACACACTCCACACCTCTTCTCATTTTATTAGAGAGCTGACGGTGAGGCAAAGTTCAGACTTTTCAGTCCTCCCAGCTGCCGCCTGTTCATTCTCTTTCTTACACACCCATTCACACCCCATTTCACAATGTCAAAGCACTCATGATGAGGTCTCTGGTGTTAACACAAACTCTGTACAAGCCACCACCAGCAGGACAGAGCTGGTCCTCACCCCTTTTTATTACAATAATGAATTATAATTACTGTTATGACGATTACCCTATAAATGCCTGTCTAAACAGTGGCGGTGGCGAAACATCCTCCACATTGTAATTTATAACCTTCTGCTGGAGGCATTTATCATTGTGACCGAGCCCTCAAACATAGAGCATCTGCGCAGAGCCTGCAAAATACACAGCATGGGACGGGTAGAAGACCCTAACCCGAGAAATAAAACTGCATTGTGCTTTTATATTCATATTACATATTTTGTATGGTGGAAGCTGATGGGTAGAAAGAGCTAGAGTGAGTGTCATCCAAGCAGAGACAGACGAGGAACAATAGAGTGAATCAAAGCAGCACCTGAAAACCATTAGCAATCTAATTGTAAAACAGAGAAAGAGGAGAAAAAAAAAACCCCAACAAGAACTGAGGGCATACAATAAATAAGAAATGGAAGAAAGGAGATCTTCTGAAACCCAAGGAGAAAAACTCTGTGATTCACTGATACGAGCAGCTGCTTGGTGTCTAAAGTCCCCAGGGTGAGAAAGAGACAGAAAGAGAGAGTGAGCGAGAAAAGGACCCAGACAAAAGAGTAAATCACAATAAATATTTATAATGATAAGTAATGCTGCAGACCATAAATATTAAAGAGTCGCTGCTGTGTGTGTGGTGGTATGTTAAGCATAAGTGTCCACAGGGATGCAGGAGCGGGCACTGAGCAATGCATTGACTAACATTGTACATAAGCTCTGATCAGATGAGCTATGAATATTAACCCAAACAAAGCTTTTCAATTACATTATCAGATTGTTGGGCACTTTTTAAAAAAACAACAACTGGGAACCAACGTGCATAATTTCAATTAGCATAGGTATAAAGTCTTATATAAACATCAGTCAGACCCGGCCTTCTTTATATGGAAGCAGTCTTCACCACAGTACTGCACAATATGCTGCACAACGGCAGAACAATTTTCATGCTGAGAGAAACAGACATGTATCGAGCTGTAGAACATAACGTACTTCAACACGAGAGAAACTGTTATAAGCCTTGTTGTTATATGATGTAATATCAGGGGAAAAACCTGATGATCCCCTCTGCTGTTGTCCAAACTGTTGCCTGATTTACTCATTTGATTGCATTTCAAATACTTGATCTGTGGGTGCAGAGTTTTTAGTACCAACAATGTTACAAAAACAGACAAACAGACATTTATTGGTATTATTTGTCTCGAATAATAATCCACAGATGTCACCATTGTGGCTGACAATAAACATCCTTCTTTGACTCTTTTCAGCTCAGCCTCGTCTCATCATTGTCATCAGCAGTGATGTAAGTAATGAATGACCCAATCACTGCCTAAAAGTCATAAAGGTTATATCGCTGCTCTACAACTTGTGCATATTACACAATTACAAAGGTTACCTGCAACACTATTTAAAGATATATTTTGATGTAAATTCGGGGATTGATACCCCTCTGTCCGCTCAGTTTGAAGCTGGAGCCAATAGGGGGTTAGCTAACCTTAGCCTAAAGACTGGAAGCAGGGGTAAAACGAAATCCTCTTGCACTACCAGCACCTCTGAAGCTCGCTCATTAACTTAAACCTAAAGTATAAAAAACCCACAAAAGTTGTGGTTTTACAGGGCATTGTGTGTTATTCTTTGTCCAGGTGAAGTGACTTATTGGATGCCCACCATAACTGTGGGGGTAAAGAGTTAATTAATCAGCTTTAGAGGAGCAGGTAGGAATATTTTAGAGTTCTGGAATGAGACAGGTTAGCTGTCCTCCCTACTTTCAGTATGCTAAGATAAGCTTATCAGCTCCAGGCTCTTGTTAAATGCAGACATGAAAGTGATGAGAGTGGCATTAATCTTCTCATCTAACTCTCAGCACGGAAGCTAAATATTTCCCAAACTTTGTAACTATTCTTTTTACGAGTTCAACAGTGTATGATTAATAAAAGCACACTCTCTGGTCAGTGTTTGTTATATTGAAGAAATGTATTCTGGTAACAGGAAAATGACTCCTCACAACAAGAACATTTGCTTTCCAGCTGCAAAGAGACCAAAACCTAAATTGCCTTTTTATCTCTGAATAACAAACTAGTCAGAACAGTTTGCAGTCAGCTGTCTCAGACACTGAGACTCTGCTCTTTTAATTGTTGTGCAACACTTTTTACTTATATCTAACATTTAAACATCAGAAAATCGAACAACTCTACATACACGTCAGTAACTTCCTGTGCAAAAACTGTATGTGCGTTATTGTATATCAAGGAGGGCTGAACGAGCTACACTGAGACATGAAAGAAAGAGTTGTGCTCCCTTTTGGTACGAAAACATAATTTGGCCACCATCTGTTGTACCTTACAGCCATCTGACAGAGAGCACGGTGAGGCAAGTCTCCTCTCACAATCTGCTTATATGGAGTTTCTCACTGTTCCAAAACATGAGGCAGTTTGAACTGCTGGGGGACACGAAGTGAAACAGGTACACAGAGTATCGCAAAAATGAAAATGTGTCTGTCACACAAACAAGTCAAGTGACACTTAAAAGAGTTGTTCCTGAGAGCTGTAATATAAAGTACAGACTGAAATGAGCCTGAGTAGAAGTGTAACAATGGAAACTGCTTTTATGGTCCTCAAGCATTAATTTGGTCACAATTAACGATTCAATGCAGCAAGATTTTCTGCAGTCCATAAGTGGCATAATTTAACCTCAACAGAAGGGTGATGGACGGGGTAGGTTGATATTTTACCTGAGCTGATTCACAGGAGTGGGCTGAAAAGTGTTCTCGCACAAGGCTGAATGTAATCAAGGCAACTGTTTCCATCTCTCTACTTTATACTTTAAAATTTTAAGAAATAAGATCTATTATCAAGAAATACATTGCCATCTTTACCATTTTTCCACTCCCTCTAATGCCTGAAAAGTATGAAGCAGAAAAACAGCAGTTTGAGGGATTTAACATTTTTCTGTGTCTCACTTTGGACTTATTTTATAAAATACGTGGCTACAATGCCCATTGCAAAACAAATACCTCATTATTCACACAAACACGCGTGAGGCAGGCTTGTTTGATCAGACTGCAGCATATAAATAAACACTCCCTGTTATTTTCATTGGATTACAACTGTTGTAACTTACTGTCTAAATTACTAATGAGCTAAAACATTACAAAACCCACATAGGTAAAAAAAAAAAAAATCTATGCAGACCAATTACTGAACACATAATCACACATACATAGTAATAGTTAACTTTATGGGGTAACAAATGGAGAAAAGGCTGACAAACGACCAACTGACCTTGAGGGTGTTCAGGGAGACTGGTGTGTGTGTGTGTGTGTGTGTGTGTGTGTGTGTGTGTGTGTGTGTGTGTGTGTGTGTGTGTGTGTGTGTGTGTGTGTGTGTGTGTGTGTGTGTGTGTGTGTGTGTGTGTAAAAAAAACGGCATAATAGTGAACAATACAAACACAGTACATACCCCAGACACAATTATTGGCAACAATCACTAATATTTGACTGCAGAACCTTTGGCAACAAAACTGGTGTTGGATCTGATTCGTGAGAGAAGCTCTGCCTGTGATTGGTTGTTAAGTTGTGGGCGGGTTAATGACAGTTAAACAACCAATCACAGCAGGGTGGACTTTACAATGTGCCTGCCTCCAGCTGATCTAATCCAGCATGTCCATCCTGACAACAATTACAGTCTCTAAACATTATTTGTAGCCAGTTAGCAGCTTGTTGCATCTGTTTCTTCCATTGCTATGTGTTCAAGCTTTATAGTAAGAGTCCTTTTTGCAATGGCAGATTTCAGCTCTCTGCTAAGGTTTTTATTTGGATTTAGGTTCATTGCTGGCCAGTTTAAAACAGTCCATCTTTTCCTTCTCAACTTGAGACCTTGGCCTCAAACTTTATTGACTTTATTACTTTATTTTGCTCTAAAATGACTCAGAGCAGGTTGACCACTAATCATAAGGTTGGTGGTTCTTGTTCTTGGGCAAGACACTGAACCCCAAAGTACTCCTGATAGCAGGCGAGCACCTTGCATGGCAGCTCTGTCACCATTGGTGTGTGAATGGGAGATATACAGTAAAGCACTTTGGGCCCTCAAAGGTGATATATGTGTAGACCATTACTTGCATTCCTTGCATGGAGTTGTTTCCACAATTCACACCAACTGTCACAGACTTCCCTCATTGAGTTTCTTAGCGACACGTCCTGCACGTGTCCTAACAGTTTTAAGATGGTGAAACTTCTTGTTAACATTATGACATGTTGAAAAAGGGATTTTAGGGTCTTTTTAACGCAGTAAAACCATCATTCATTTATTATATCAGGTCATGTCAAAACCAAAACTTAAGTACAGGTGAGTCTTACTTATTTGTATTTTGTTTAAGGAACTAAATTAAGTTGTGTTCAGCAGAGATCTTGTGTCTGGATTACTTAATGATATATATGAAAGCATTTTAATTTAAAAAAAAAATATTTTATGAAATACTCTGATTATACAAATCTGCTTCATTTGCATTTATATCTGAAGATATTCCAAATATTAAACTTAAAATTCAGGGGTGCCAATAATTCTGACCAGGACGGTGCTCACAAAGTGTCGACTTCAGGAGGAAGACGAGGGCTCCACAACCGCTGAGAGTTCTGGGAGAGGAGGTGGACATGGTGGAGGAGTACAAGTACCTGGGTGTGTCCATCGACAACAGACTGAACTGGAAGACCAACATCAATGCTGTCTACAAGAAGGTGATGAGTCGACTCTTTTTCTTGAGGAAACTTTGATCCTTCAATGCGTGCAGCAAGATGTTGGCGATGTTCTACCATCTGTTGTGGCCAGTGCTTTGTACTTCACTGTGGTCTGCTGGGGGAGCAGCGTTGGAGCCGGCGACACCAACAGACTTAACAAACTGGTTAAGAAGGCCGGCTCCATCATCGGCTGCAAACTGGACAGCCTGGAAAAGGTGGTGGAGAGGAGGACGCTGAACAAACTATTATCCATACTGGATAATCCTGACCACCCTCTCCACCACCTGCTGCAGGGACAGCGGAGCACTTTCTCCAAAAGACTCCTCCAGCTCCGCTGTCACAAGGACAGATACAGGAGATCATTCCTGCCGACCGCAATAAGACTGTACAATAACTCACCTCTGGCAAAATCCATCACAAAACAATAACACCGTTGGTTGTCTGTTTTCTTGTTTGTTTAAATCTTTGCACTATTGTTTAGTTAATTTTAATTTAATTTAATTATTCTATTTTATTTGTATTCTATCTTATTGTATATACTGTGCATTTTTATATTTCACATTTTACTGTTGTTTTATTGCTTTCCTGTACCCATAATGCTGCTGTAGCGAAAAAATTTCCCCTTGTGGGATTAATAAAATAACTATATATCTATCTATCTATTAAACAATTGTTTAATCTATATGTGTTTTGTCTACAATGGTATCACAGGACTTTGTGTGTCTGTTTGAGTGTGTGTGAGAGCAGGTAATAACATTGAAACTTTCATCTAACAGTGTAGATGAGTACTACCATCCACACCAGTGTGTGAGGTCCTCCCCGAGAGCCGTCACATCTCATTCTGTTTACAGCCCATTCAACACTCTACAGCCAGCAATCAGGATTCCATGTCGGGCCGCACGCTCCAGCACAAGGCCAACAACTCCCAGACTTATCGGGTATTAGACTGCCCTGCAATCTCCATTTCATGAGCACCCAGTCTATAAACACTATTGATTTTCACACTGTGCTTTTTGGCATTTGTATCTAGTGGATTGTGGGCGTTCAGTCACAGGAATGACTGGTAATGAATAATAATGTGGAGTTATGGGGAGATAGTGGGAGATTTTTTTTGATCTGGTTAAAGCAGTGGCTGCTGGTCAGGACAGAAATCGAGTGTGAACTCATGAGGTGGAGTAGCTTTAAGGTCACTTCAGCTGTGACAATGTAAACAAAGGCTAAAAGACCTGGAGCAAAAATAAATAAAAAAAAATATTTAAAAAAAGTAAATAAATAATGCTTAAACTCAGCTCTTAAATTGGATTATTTTTTTATGGAGGTGGTTGTGACATTATTAACGGCATCTGTAATATTAATCCAATATGAAAAGCAATACATATAAGATCCTCTGGTGATAGTAGTAATCCAATTTGAAGTGATATTTTTCTGTAATGCTATAATGTGTATTATTTTTGAAAATAGCAAATAAGTTTAAGTGGAGAATATGAAACTTTCACTCTGAGCTATAAGCAGCTATTTAAGGGTAATCACTGGAATCATTTTTCCTGCCAAACAATGCTCTGCACTTACTCAGCCAGCACCTACACTCTTGGAAGTCCCTTTAATGACTCTACTGTAAGTAATTTAGCTGACCGTGACCGAGTGCAGTAGGTGAGTCGGTGAGTTTTGTTTGTGTTTTCATGCTTTGGTCTAAAGCGACCTCGCTTGAGTCACCATCAATCATCACTCACATGGTGATGTTTCAAGAGAGTACTGAGCCACATGGGCCAAACAAACACTCCAAGATATCATTCCCAATAAAACAAGCCCTGTAAAAGTTACAAGTATAAGACAGGTTTTATTGTAATCTGTTTAAATTCCTGTTAAATTTCTCTCCAGGAATAAATCACCAGAAACCACTGCATGAGAAATGTATCACATTCTTAGCTGTGTAAACGCTGCAGTGATTCACTAATACTCCTTCTCCACTGACAGTACTGGCTCAGCTCTACTCCCATTTCTTTTGTTTTCTATTGTCCATGAATGGTACATTGGTGCTATTTTTAGCTGCCTCGAGCTTCCAAACAAGCTGAGGCTGTACTAAAAGGTGACATGAAAACACTGCAGACCACAAGCTTTGATTCCCTCTTGAGATGTGAACACTGGTGGAAGTTTGTGTCCTGTCCCTCCATCACTGGATGCACTTTGTTGCAGGTAGACCAATGTTTCTGGAAACATTCTGAAGTTTTACACCCAGTGAGTGTTTAGTTAAGTCCGACAACGATATGTGTTCCTGCGAACCCCACCTGCCTGAAAACAAATAAGTGGAAGCGTGTTTAGAGCAAAGCTCGTCCTTGAGGTGTTATGCTCACACGGCTGAAGTCCGCGTTGAAATTTATTTGCATTTTTTGTCTGTGAAATGTTGTGTTGTAGAAGCGAAAGTCGATCTTTCTGAGGTGATTTTTTAAATGATGTCATGACGATTTCCTGCGGCATTACTATAGTAACTCCGCCACGTTGAAGAGACAATCTGCAGTGGAAAATGAAATCCAGAAAAGTATCTGCTGGCAAAGGCAAGTAGAGCTGGTACCATCAGAATCTGTTTAAAATACTCACCAGGATGCGTAGTAGCGATGTACCAGCGGGTGTGTTTTCAGGAAGACTGATGTTGTACAGTGGTCTGCTGAAGATAGGCCGGTTATCATTTTCATTGATTAGATCAATGAAGACACGAGCAAATCCCACATGGTCAGACATGGACTCATTGGCATAAAGCTGCAGAGAGACAACAAAGAGTATGTTATATGTAGGAATATTTTATACATTATAGCCTAACCGTAGCCTCAGACATTAAAATGATAATTAAAGTATAAACAATACCGAATAATTTTGAGAAAATATTGACATTTTTTGTAGAATTAAAAAAAATTGTAATTATAATTTGCTCCAGCATTGACTTGTAGTAGATTTGAAGATCTTGGATTATACCCAGAGCAGGGGACCCTGAAGTTCTGTAAACAATTTTGGCAATTTTGTTTGCCAAAATACCAATTTCACTGTTCAAACAACTCTGCAGTGTTGAGAAAGTGATATAGCCCCAGTCTGACTGAGCTTCAAGTTCAAACAAATAAAACCAAGTTGCAAGAAACATAATGAACCTACATTCAGTCTATTCTTTTTAGACATCAGTTTTGGTCCAGAGTTCATTCAAGGGCAGTCAAACAGAAGGACACTGTAACTACTGTGTTTGGTCATGGAGAGAAGATAGCCTTCTCATATTGCACTTTATATCTCTTTTGGTAACTGATCTGTTGGATGTTTACAATGATTGAAAATATCTCTGAGCTCCCATAAATGCATCGCACTTCTTTACAAATATTAGCCGTGCCTTGTGCAGGCCATTGTGTCTGTCTTGCTGAACACTGTAATATTTCATTACTTGTTCATTCATTTACTTACTCTCTCCTGATTCTTGTCAGTCTTTGGGACTGGAGTCCCCCCGAGGTCTCAGTTTTTCATGTAAATGTGCAGGTACTCACTGTAAAAGTAGGCAAAATAACTCACTGAAAAGCTGTAGCTGCGAATGTGTTCGAAGTCCAGCGGCATAGCAACCCTCATCCTGATGTCGGCCCGCCCTTGTACCGCTGTGGGGGAGATGGTGAAGTACTCGGAGTTGTTTCCTGTCAGAAACACCTGGAACATGCTGTTCACCCCCTGGAAGAAGAAAAGGAAGGCAGGTGTAATTAAACAAGGAGGAAAAAAGGAACTTTTACCAGGTAGAAAGTTAGTTGGTGATGTATCCAGTGTCTAACCTACCAGTAAGAAACGTAGATAATAAAATCGAGGCTATGGTACACCACATCTAGTAAGTTTTTATCATTAATAATTTGACAATACTTACATTCAGGTCATTCAGTCAGGTTCAAAGGAACTGATATGACACCAAACATTCATATATTTTTCATATTTTAAGCATTTAGATAACTCGCGTATCCAGAATTATTTACATTCACTGCAACAATAGAGAAAGAGAAACAATACTCTGAACACTATATACTCTGAAATTGCAACCAAAGTAATGAGGTTAGAGGTCAGGCAGTTATGTCCTGCCAATAGTCTGGTAGTACACATTAATCATGTGACAAAGAAGTTTAAATTGTGATCACAACTGTATTTTGTACTTTTTTTTTCAACCCTATTAATGACATTATGACAATTTCAATCTTTCTTTTCATTCAAATGTTTTTTTGTCTTTGCTATAAGACTTGGAAATGCTAAATATACTACACCCTATCTCTGTTATTTAGTCATGAGCAAAATGTTTCTCTTCTGTCTCTGCAGAGAGATTTTTACAAAGTGGCAGATTAACACTGGCAGACCCTATAGGTCTAATACATTATTAACAATATTGAACCCCAATAAAGAAACAACTGTAAGCTCCTATTTTTGCATGAAACAATTTGTTGGCTAAAACAATGGTAACATGAGATGGAGATGTTAATCCTCACATTCTTTCAGGGCTCACTACACATTTGACCTGGAGAAGTACACTTTGTGGGAAAAGAGGGAAGGGACAAACCAGTCAGAAAAAAAACATTATGATGGATGACAGAATAGATAAAACAAGATTTGACTGCAAAACAACCATAACAATCAAATTACAGTCAAACAGCCACACATTAATCTCTTGTTTCCACCACATAAAGTCTGTGTTGTTCCATTTCACTTTACATAATTTGAGTGCAACATCAGAATCAGATTTATTTGCCAACTATGTTAAAACACACACACACACACACACACACACACACACACACACACACACACACACACACACACACACACACACACACACACACACACACACACACACACACACACACACACACACACACACACACACACTTTGGTTCTTGCAGCTTGTGACTCTAAAGTTCCAAAGACAATGTACACTTTCATTGTGAATCTTAATTACAGACAGGGCACAAAATGCAAGACATGCACAGATTATACATTTGAAGACAAACAATACACATAAAGTGTAAGTGTGTGTGGTCGACTGGAGTAAATCCCCAAGCATTACCAAAAGATTAGAATACACTAAATCTGACTGGCTGCTGAAACAGAAAGTGAAGCTTAAAACCATGTGCTTTATCATCATATTGTGTGTTTTATGAGAGAAAAAGAGGGTTTAACGTAATTACTGATGACAACCATGACTATCAACCTCAGTACAGATACATGTGCCTTTGTTTGGTTTCACTCACTTCAGTATAAAACAATGTTTATAATTATGTAGAATAAGTATAAACACTGTGTGATATATTGCTGCATTTATGTATATTACAAGGATAGTGCTGTTTGAATAGTGGATATATGAAATTCTGGATAACCTTTGAAGAAGAAAAAAAACCTCATATTTTCCTTACTTCTCTTTCTCAGATAAATCCCCAAAGTGCACAGGCATCATGGGCATACAAACCGAGTCAGGGTCAAAATGACATCACAGCTCTGAAATACCTGTGGCTGTCTTGAACTGAGAAAACATCTCTGGAGTCTTCCTGTCTTGATATATAAAGCTGCGGGCCGGGCAATCAAGCAGCCATTGTGGCAGACAGAGTAAGACGGGTGGGGTGGTCTATTGGCATTATGCTGCCAGCTGAAATAGCCCCCTTGTTTTTGTTTTCATCTCTGGGAGAACCATTGCGGCTGATGACTCCTATTTAAAAGACCATCCAATATGCAGGGATGTCACCTCAAACTGCCCATAAACGTAATTGCCCGTCCATTTGCTTCTGCCTTTAGAAGCCCCATATAAAAGCATCCTGTCATACGCAACTGCCACAAAGTTTACTGACACGTTCCAGTGGCAAAAAGTTTTAAGGGATGCTAGCCGAGCAGAAGAGGATGTGAGGCAGCGGCAGACAGAGAGGTAACTACCACTTGTGTCATCGTCGAAGAAATGAAACGTCTGCCTGTAATCCCTCGCACATGGAAAAAGCGAGATTACAGCAGAGGTGTAGTGGAGTGTGAATGAGTGTTTGTGTATCGGCAATGACATGCAGGTTTATGGGATCGAAACAGCTGCAAAAAAAAAAAAAATAAGAAGAAGCTGCTAGACAAAAAAACCCAACAACAACAACATTTCATAGGTTTTACTCCTAGAAATGGATGTACATGTGGCACTGTGGCAGCATTACAAAGCCAGACGGGTAAAGTGCAGGCTGTCTCTACATCTGCAGCAGAGATGCATTTTGCTTTGCTATGTGAGGATGAATAAAAAGTGTGACTAATGCACTGGTTCTGCTCAAAGTGTTTTCAAATGCAGCATCTATGGTGATTGTGGTGAATTAAAACCCTCTCAGAATCACTGTTCTCCCATTTTGCAGTAAGCAATCTTGGCCTTGATATGTTAAGCGGCCGAGAGCCTCCCCAGACTGAGTGCTGCTGACGGTGGTGGTAAAGTGTTGGGTGCTGACCTACAGAGAGACCTCTTAGCACATGCCAGGTGTCTGGGTCATCACCCTACCTGCGTGCAGCAACACGCTCGCACTACTCCCTGCACTGGCTGCAAACACAGCATCCCCTGAATGGATAAACGGACCTGCCGCGAAATATTCCCGCTAGCTCTCATTCAAGTGTTTTCTTTCCCTCCTGACTGTCGTTCTCTCTGTTTCTTCCTGCTCCACCAATTATTCAGACTTCTTGTTTTGCTCCGTTGCAGGCTATTTTCTGTTCAATTTTTCTTAGAGCTCCTCCTCTCCTCTCCTCTCCTCTCCTCTCCTCTCCTCTCCTCTCCTCTCCTCTCCTCTCCTCTCCTCTCCTCTCCTCTCCTCTCCTCTCCTCTCTTCTCTTCTCTTCTCTTCTTCTCTTCTCTTCTCTTCTCTTCTCTCTTCTCTTCTCTTCTCTTCTCTTCTCTTCTCTTCTCTTCTCTTCTCCTCTCCTCTCCTCTCCTCTCCTCTCCTCTCCTCTCCTCTCCACCTTCCTCTCCACCTTCCTGTCTATCCACTTGACTTGCAGTTATCTGTCAAATTCCACCCTGGCGGCTGCTGTGCCTGAATCAATCAGAGTTGACTAGCTTTCGGCTTATCTGCACCCTAGGTGATTGATTTTCCTCGTTAGGTATAATTTGATGCTCTATCCCATCTCTTCCAGAGCAAATTAAATTGTAGTCGAGTCCAATGTGCTGATGTGAACGTGCATGTGCGCGTCTGAGGGAGGCAGAGAGAAAATGAGAGAGGGAGATAGAGTGGCAGAGCAAGCGTAAAATGTTTGAGTTCTGTGTATGTTTTGGTGTCTGAGTGTGTGTGACTTTGTCACCACAGTAGGCTGATAGATACAGCTAATGGGAAGTGGCGGACACACTAAAGGAGTCTGTTGTACACTGCTGCTGACAGTCCACACACGCGCACGCACTGCTGCCCAGCAAATAGTTGCAAAGAGTGGCTGATGTTATTGCATTTAAAAACAAACTAAATAGAAGTCTAGAAATACAAATGCAAAACACACACCCAACACATACAGCTGTCCCAACTGTCTCTGCAGTAAACTTTAATCCAGTCAAATCCACACTGAAAAGTGAAAAACAGTTACCGTACAATTTTATTTGGACTAACAGTCAGGGATGTCCAAATATAGTTTGTTTTCTGCCTCAGTCCTGATTAGAATCTGTTCATATAATTAAAATGATTTGCTGATCCTTATTATTTACCTCATTGCTGATAAAACATGTATCTGACACACTGAAATTTGAGCTGTAGACTACACAATTTCGCACTTTCTTTTGCACAACTTTTCATGTACAACTTGAAACTGAAAGTTGTGGTTCATCATCTTAAATGATTGATATGATATGAATGAAAACATAAACAGACAAACTGATTCGTACATAGACAGGACACAATCCACTGAAGAGAGAACGTGTCACTCTGTTGTAGTTGTGGCCCAGACGTTAGTGGGCGGTCATTATTGATCTGCTGCAGGCGATGTTTGTCATTTCAACCGGTGAAAATATCAGTCAGCACTGGTTTTAGAATAGGTTTCAGAAATTTGAAAGTGCAGCTTAATGTTTTGACAGTGATTGTTTTTAGCATCAGAACTTAGTGAATCCAAGTATTTTTTGCCAAATTTCTGTGTCTGAACTCAGAGTTACTTGCACTGGTGCAATAGAATTTTCTTCACATTCACACAGTCATAATAATAACTCAAGGAAAGCAGTGCTGCAACATTAGCAGGCAGAGGTGGACAGTATAGTAAGGAAAGCATTTGATTTGGATAACCTTTAATGTATCTGACACTGATTCATTAAAATTAGAGCCTGACTAAGAGTACATTTTTGGGGCCGATGCCACTACCAAAATTATGGAGTAAAACAAATCTGATATCAATATATCATCTAAAATGGGACTATCAAACACGTTTCGTAAAAACTTTGTCATCCAAAATGAAATCAGTGCACTTCACAATAAAGTTTTAAATTATAAATAACTTTTGATTAAAAATAAATAAATAAATAAAATTCTAAATTACACCGGGTTTCTTTATCTGATTATTAAAAAAATAAAATAAAATAAAAAAATATTATATAATCCAATATCAAAGAAAACACAGTGATACCGTTATATAGTGTATCTATGACGGGTTAAAATCAGCCAACCAATAATGTCATGTTGGCTAAATCAGTATCAGCCTAAGGTCAAAACTGTTGTACAAAAATGTAGCAGCCATGAGGATACGATCTACCCACCTCATCTTTGTCTTCAGCCTGGATGAAGAGCGGCAGGGCGAAGCCCACCTGGGCCAGCTCAGTGATGCGGACCCGATACTCGGAGCTGTTGAACTTTGGGGCGTTGTCGTTCCTGTCAATTAACAGGATGGTGAAGGTGGTCATCACTGTTGCGTTTGATGGACTGCGATCCTCATTCAGCTCAGTGGCCTTAAAGGGAGCAACAAGGAAGTGGCAATCACAGAGAGAGAGAGAGAAGAAGAAGAAGAAGAGAGAGACAGACATGAGATGCATTTGATTGGACTGAAAATGTCATTCTGGAAGGATGCGGTCAGCACGCAATCTCACCGGGTATTTACAACTGTTCATTTATTGGATCAAAAGGTGGACATACGGCCTCAAAGCAATCATAGAAATAGGCTCAAAGTGAGGTGAAGAGAGGGCCAACGCACGCACACACACACGCATGAGATTCAGGAGAAAAGAGTCCCATTGAGAAGACACAATGACATCACATTCTCTCTGGCTGCCTCCTCAGTGGCGAAACTGTGCGGCCTCTGAAATGAAAAAAAAAAAAAAGGAGCGAGAGATGGGAGTGGGCAAGCGTTGTCTTTTATTGATGGAGGGGTGTCACAAGCAATAGGAGGAGAGGCAGGAACATCATGCTGGTCTCTGGGTAATCAAGGTAGTTTAGCCTCTTTCATCCCGACGCCCCTGAATCATTTGACCTCCACCTCCACACGCTCGGCACTATCTAAGCCGCCTGAAGTTGAGAAATTAGTTGTATTACTATGGCACACCACAATCAATAGCAGCACCAGCTAAGAAAGCACAAGCAGACACAGGGAGAGAAAATTTAAAGGAAAAGAAAATCCATATCATATAAATACATTTTTTGACTTTTTTTTTCTTTCTTTTTCAGCACTTTCACTCGTTCTACTTTTCTTATATGTAACTATTGATTTCAATTAAAACGACAGACTGAGGCTAGAATATATTAGCCAGATTATATTTTGTATCAAACCTGAGAGTAAGTTGTATCTCAATGGCCTCTCATGTAAAAATGTCACACAACGTGCTTTTTATTCACAATAACTGCAGCTAAATGAGTGAACCCAAGAGCTAGTGAGGCCACTAGGTGCTATGGGGGTGGGGGGCAGGACCGAAATGCTAAAAAGGCAATTGAGATAGAGTGTAGGCCCAGAGGAGGGACAGAGGGATTCAGAGATTGCACTGGCTTCAAACAAAAGAAGAAGAAAGAAAAAAATGTAGGAACAAAGGAGGCCTCAGTGTCGAGGAGGACTCAAAATCCTGCTGCTTTATTTTGTTCTCCTCCGCTCCCCCTGTTGTCCTACTTCAACAGGAGCCTCTAAAGGGGGCATTATCACAGAACCACAAACATGAATACCTCCACTAATGAGCCCTGTGAAGGTATTTAAATTTGTCTGGGTCACTTGTGTGCAGCAGCATATTGACAGAGCATCTACAGCCACATATGGTGCTTCAGCATCTCATATCTAGTCTGTGTTAAGTGGCATATTGACCTTGGTATCCTTCCTAATTATCTACATCAAAGACTGTCGCATCACAATATGTGCAGCGTGAGCCGGGCTGCAGAGCTGCATTTAGCAGGTCTTTGGAGAGTACATCAAACCCAGAAGCGGCATTGATTTAATACACTATCATATCAAAGCTCTCTCTTGATCCACCGGCAAAAAAGACTTTCGATCTCCTCTCTTGGGCTGCGACAGTGCCTCAACCCCACCCCACCCCCACCCATCATTCCAGCTCACCTTAACAGTGAGAGTGAATCCTGCTGAGTAGAGCGGGTTTTCTCTGTCCAGCTGGCCGTTCACTGACAGGGACCCGCTGATGTAGTCCAGGGCAAAAACGCTGTTGGTGTTTCCTGGTAGATAGATGGATGGATGGAGAGAGAGAGAGAGAGAGAGCAAAGGAAGTCAGAGGGACAAACGAAACTGGCGTTGTGGATAATTCGACATAACCCCTGGCAGCCTCTGGAAGGGAAGGTGCTGGATGACCCATGTGCATGTCTATATTTCATGCAATATGGATACGCCTTTTGCTGTGCTGTCTTTTATCTCTCTGCCTGCCTCAGGCTAACCGACCACCTCCAACCTGTCCACAAGCTGCATCTTCTCCTGCATCCCTTTGTTTCTGTCACCGGCTGCCCTCCTTCCACCGCTTCAATTTCTTTGTCAGCCCCCCTCTCCTTCCCCCTCACTTCTTCACTGAGTTCAGCTGTAATTCATGTAATGATAAGACTGTCTGATGAAAGCATGCCGATGGTTTCACACTTTTCTGTTGATTGACAGTAAAATCACAATGAAGGCAGACAAGAAGAAGAAGCCTGTTAGCAGGAAAACATGTATGCAATGTCAAATATTTTTAAAACTGAATTTAAAATGCTTTATGAGAAAAATAAAACTCCACAGAGAGACTTTAACAAGAGACAATCATATTTATTGTAGACAATTAGTATTTAAAATGAATCAAACCTTATTATTCTTGAGGATTTTGCAAATATACAGTATGTCTTTTTCTTCAGGAACCTCCTTTAAATTGAAATATGATACTGTTGTCTGTGTTCTTGGTTGTTTGTATATAATATATATAGATATATACTGTACTGTATATACTGTGCATTTTATATTTTATATTTTTACTGCTATTTTACTGCTATTTTATTGCTTTCTATTATTCTATTATTATATATTGCATCCTGTATGCTGCTGTCGCGAAAACATTTCCCCTCGGGGATTAATAAAGTAACTACCTAACCTAACCTAACCTAACCTAACCTAACCTAACCTAACCTAACCTAACCTAACCTAACCTAACCTAACCATATGTACGTATGCTTAAAAGACTCATTGACTGCAACGTTGACACGCTGCACATTTCTTCTGAACTACATCATTTCACATGGGTTGATGAATTACATTAACTTTGTCATAGTCTACGCACTCCTTCAGAGAGGAGGCATTTCAAATTATGAACGCTGCACTGTTCTCATTAACAAGTTCAAGTGCGCCTGGCGTTTTCTATTCACTTCAATTAAACTGGTTAAAATATTAGACCGCGGCCCACTCGAGGCCTCTTCTCATATTTTCTTATTCCCTCTCATCCTTTTCAAATTACCGTCCTTGCCATTGACTTTCTCACCTCTCTCGCACTCCTCTTTGGCACCCTGTCTCTGTCTCTCAGGCATCTTGTGACTGTTGCCTGCTAATTACACCCAGCAGATGGAGACAACAAACGAAAATTCACCCGATGGCCCTCACCTCCTCACTCTGTGTTCTGTTGATCTCCCCCTTCCTGCAATGCCTGGTGTCTCCCACCCTCCCTCTGTCAAATCAGATGCATCATTTATCTCTGCAAACACTGAATGCCTTCACAGTTGCATTGAGATTCTTTCTGCCTGCCACATGTGTTGTATGAGACCTGAAGAGGCCCCTGCGCAATCTTTAGTTTGCAGCAGTCCATACATGTGAATGTTTTCAGAGCAATCTGTTCATCTGAAGGCAAACAATGGAGCAGATAGGACTGAATGAGGGAAGTCTGATAGTCAACTATAGACCTGCACCTAATTCACTTATGCCTTGTTAGTACAGACTGTTCTCTTTCTCCTGTTTGTTAGTGAACATGACACAAAGTGGTTTTTAATTCTCATTTGCAGATTTGCTTGATTCTTTAATAAAAAAATATATATATTTCACCTAACTCATTGTACACAAAATTACTATATAATATTTCTGTACAAAAAAACCCTGACACATTATCATTGTGTTATAGTCCCAATAGTCTGTTGGATGTGAGGTCTCAGTGTCCTTGACTTTTGACCACCAAAATCATTTCAGTTCACCTTTGAGTCTGAGTGAACGTTTGCTAAAAGTTGCCAAAATGGAAGAAATTCTCTCAAGACATTCCTGATATATTGTATTTGTGAACATGGGAACAAATCAAACACACCAAAGTGTTCCTAAGCATTTGCGACAAACAAGGCAAAAACATATTGCTTTCCGCCTATGGCTATTGCTGTCGCGGAGGCAAATAAATGACGTCAATCCTTTTGGCTTTGGTTACCTCTTGTCAATTACAAATAATTTGATTTGATTACGAACATACCAGATAAAAGCAGATACATATTATTTCCTTACTTGGAATTTAGCACACTACGCAAATGAGGATATGTTGATTTAAAATAAAAGACATTAAATTCAGGGTGGGGAGCTTGGGTCAACAAAATGTTCATTGTTGTTGAATTCCTGGCTTTGTTCTACAGTAATATTATTAACTACTACTACTTTGTGGGAAATGTACAACAACTGCCCCTGTTTACCCTTTACTTCAAAATGTCTAAGGCGACAATATAGTACGTCACCTACGTCTATTCTCTGAGTTCACGTCTATTTTCACTCCACTTTTTTCTGAGTCGAGCACATATGAACCCTGAGCTGCACTTCAAGGGATTAAGGATCACTCTCTCTTATAGTAATAGCTGAGGTCCAGACTCCAGAGCAACACTTCTGATGGTAAGTCTTTAGTGTACAACAGTTCGGGGTCAACAGATTAATCCATGCCTGTGTTCCCCACTCCTCCACTCACTCCTCTATTATTGCCCTGTACCTACCCGGGAATGGAGCGGAGGGAGGCTGCAGAACAAAGAGGGCAGAGGGGGCGTGGAGGAGAGCCGAGCCCTCGGGGAATTAGCCTGGACTGAGGCCAAAAGGTGGAGAGAAGGAGGTAGAAGGGACAAAAACTGCTGCTGATTATATCCCTCTTACGTAATCTATTTAATGATGGGACTTGAGAAAAGTGACTTTGGGAATTACTCAAAGTCTCAACGTGATACAATTTAAAATAGACACAAGCTGACAAGAGAGTATATCAAGACCATACTTCAAATGAAAAGAACTGAGGCACACGAGAAAAGTCCCCCAAATTAAGTGAATTACATTTTCTAACTTCACCTGCCAAAAAATGTTGCTAATAACCAGTTTACCATTACAGTTTCATCTTCATCTGATTATACTGCACTTGTACGGTTTAGGTACATTTTTCAGCACTAAAACTCGGAAGCGGACGGCAGTCTTCTGTGCTACATTCTGGCACTTTGTTCATTTAGGCTGTGTTCAGACTTTTTTCTCAAATCAGATCATTAGCACAGACTGTCCGCAGTGTTATTTGTTAGTGAGCAGATCAGATTTGATGTGTGCACATTGTCCAGATATCATCAACCTATCTGCACGGCTCGCTGTGGCAACGACATACGCTCAGCTACGCTGGTGACGCTGCTTTCCAACAAGTTATTTCTGTTTCTGTCCGAAGACTGTTGTTATTATTGTCCTCAACAACCCAAAAATCTACACTTTCTGAAAACGCTGTGCTAGTAGTAGCATAGATTCTGGTCACTCAGTCTCTCTGAAAATTACGTGTTGCGTTGCGAGTGATGCAAAAAAATCAGAGTTTTTTCAAGTGTGTTTTTTTTTTTTACTGTCCAGACGTTCAAAAATCAATCTGGATACAAGCTTGATATAGCTTGCAGTCTGAACAAGGTCTTAGTCACACTACTTCCTTGCTCACTTCCTCCAAAGGACTCCTGGGGCTGTCGGAGGGATTTGTCACTTGAATGTGAACCTAAGTTATTTTTGTCCATTTGTTGAAATGACTGATGTTCTCATTTTTCTTTAGACAACAGTCTTAAAATGTGAGAAACACTAAAAATGAACACCCCCAAGCAGGGAGACAATGAAAACTAGGATCTACAAGATTGAAGCCTCCCTTGCATAAAGATGACCTGATGTAATCAATGTAATAATCCTACAATAACTGCATGGTCCAATCTGCTCATGAGGAGTCTCAGTGTGTCGTTGTAGGACGAAACATAAAAGAAAAAAAGCTTGTCACTTTGCATCACGCACCAGTGAAAATAAACCGACACAACATTCATTGATGGGAGGGGCAGGCATAAAGTTGATGTTGATAACAATTGGTGGAGGTGGTGGGGGTGATGTGCATCAGGGGCTCAGACCTTCTCAGTGTGGGCCTTCATGCTTCTAAATTGCTTTGTCAGCTTCAGTGGCCTGACTAGAATGACAATCTCCTCCAACAGCCGCCCCTCAGCCGGACGACTGGGCGCTCACCTGGCCACGCAGCGACCGGCATGTATACACAAACACACACACACCTACAAGAGCACACGAGCGGTGCGCTGGGATGTACATGTGCACGATAACAGCAGACTGTTGGCTCTACTCTCTGTGTGCGTCCGGTAAAGAGGCTTCGACTCATTGCTTCAGGTTCCACTGCGAGGCCTTCCACCTCAGCTCCGCTCTGCGGAGCTCCACCGGTGAGACAGACTGAAATTACACAGAGTGACTCACAGGTCCCACTGAGAGAGAAAATATAATCATATTCTAATGGCTGATAGAAAGTGCTCTCCTGTGATCTGCCGGGACACTGTGATTAGACCTCCAGGGGGTGGAAATTGCTGCACACAGATGCACACACCCGCAACTTCAGCACAAATAACATGCACTTTTTTTTATTAGCGTTCAATATTCATGTTTAGAAGTTGTATGTACGCGATTCATGAGTGCGTTAATGTGCAGGTATTCCAATCCTGAATTTCCATGCGAATTGTGTGTGTGTGTGTGTGTGTGTGTGTGTGTGTGTGTGTGTGTGTGTGTGTGTGTGTGTCAGAGTGCATGTGGTGATAAGTGGTGGAGTTTGATTCTATGATGTAAGACTACAGGGGATTAGCCTTGGTCTCACATTACCGACAGTACTGGACTGGAAAATGAGAAACCATGCCATG
Source organism: Brachyistius frenatus (assembly GCF_029030835.1). Taxonomy (NCBI): domain Eukaryota; kingdom Metazoa; phylum Chordata; class Actinopteri; family Embiotocidae; genus Brachyistius; species Brachyistius frenatus. The sequence continues at coordinate 4,542,243 of NW_027210607.1, forward strand.
ATTTTGTCTAGAGCTGGGCGCGCACTCAAATGCAAACACATACACACACACACACACACACACTCCTAAAGAAATGCCCGAGAGCATGCAAACACACCCACACAGACATCTATTATATTCTGCAAATTCAGGACATGCACAATAGCTTCAATAGCATGTGTTGCAATTACAAGAAAAACGTAAACCATAATTTTTGACACTTTTGAGTAATCTCAGCATAAAGTAAAAACACAGGTGTGGACGTCATATCATCTATTGACAAAAACATTTCCATTCATGTGTCACGAACAATGAAGCGAAATATTATTGGAATTATCCAGAGAAGCTAAAAATGGAAGCAGCTGAGCGTCGAGTCGCATAAGTGGAAAACATACCTGTGTGGCTATCATGTGGGGATTGCCCAAGAGAACAGAAGAAAGAAGGCATTTGATCTGATGAGTTCAATCGGGCATGCGGTAAGTGGATGACAATGACTTTCTCCGAGCCATGAGCTTTTGAGGACAGACGAAACAGGAGTTCTCCCAGCGTAATCGCCATGACTAAGCTAGTGACAACTGTTTTCTCTAGTTGGTGACAACACCATGGGGGTGCTGGAACATTTTAGTAATGTGATGTGGCATGCAGCCAGCGCTTCGAGTCTTCAGGCGAAGATTTTGTGTACTTTGCTTAAACGTACACAAATTAATGTCACTTTTTAAGGATTACGCCTACAGGCAACTCATGCTAATGATGAGGTTTCAGTTATTGTCTTCAAACTGCACTCACTTCAAAATCTAAACAAACACCTTCTCACCTTCACTGACTTGCTTGTGCACGTGCTCATCTCTGCACTCAAACACACCCTGGAGCGTTTGACAGCTACCAATGTTTATGTATGTGTTTGTGTGTGTTTGTGTGCGTGATGCAGAGTGATAATAGCCCTGTGACTGTGTTGCCATTGGCAGACAAACCGCATTCCATGAATACTCAATGAACTAGTTTCATCAAAAGTTTTTCTTCAAAAAATAAGGTTCAAGGACAAATATTGTGAGACAAAGTCTGGCGGATAAAAGCGACTTCCTTTTGTGCTCACAAATCTCTCCTGTTGACGATACTGATGAGACACACTTGCACTTTTATTGAGAAGGACCTGATGCCTCGGCTTTGGATAGCATCTCTCTTCCTGCTGCAGCCCTCACACACATTTCTCCTGAGCTACAAATGAAAAAGCGTTGCTTTCGAGGCAACCTCCACTCTGCTTTTTCAACAACCAGCAAGAGGCATCACTTGGAGGGACAATGCAAAATTGTCCATAGCAAGTCCAATTTGTTTACAATGCAGATCTCTAACCTAACCAAACCGAACCTACCAACCACAGACTGTATGTAAAACTGTAGCTTCCAGGTCTGAAAAATTAGGCCAATGCGTAAGTACCTTAAGCTGCAATACCACCGTGTGTAACTACCGGTTAGCGCCATAGACTCCCATTTAAATAGTCTCATAAAACTTTCAGTCAATACAATTTCTTTGAGTTATTTAGTTTTGCTGGCTAAAATCCCTCCTTCTTATTAGTTTTCTGGCCGTCCATCTGAAAATAATCCCGTAATTAATTAGAAAATAAAGCTTCAAAAAGCTGTGTTTTTGGGGTGTGTCTGTTTAATTGACATGCCAGTGGTGCGGTCAGGTTACGGATATCGGCGGGCTAGTTCTAAAGAACACATTTTAAAGTCGCTCCGAATGACTGGGAGGTGGCGTGAAAAGCTGTTCGTCATAGAGGGAGGAGGCAGGAGGAGACATGATAGAGTTTAAAAATGGGGAAAACCGTTATTTTCATATTGCAACATATTTTCTGACAGTCTCTCTAAGGCAGGGGTCGGCAATTCATTTTCCAAAGGGGCCTCATGAGAAACTGGGACTGTTGTGGAGGGCCGGACCAATAGGCTGAACTCAATTCTGCTCAATATTAATTTTGTCTCTTTATGAAAAGCAGTAAATTGTACGTTTTTTTATTATCTGCTACTGGTAGTAGTAGATGTTACAATTAGGCTATTAAAATGTGGTGCAAGCATTTTAAAAACGTCAACATTATATCACTTTTTAATCAACATTCACAAAAAAGATTCTGAAAATGAGCATATTTTTGCAGTATTTCAAAGACCAGCATTAAATTGACTTTATACAAAAATGTAAGTGCTATTGATATTTTGTTTGTGGTGTAATTACCTGATTTGTGTTTTTCAGTTATTTGTTTTTGTTCAGTGAGAGAAGGGTTAGGTATATATAAGAGCAATGGCACCTCCAGCCCACAAAGCACACACAACTAATGATTCAAGTCTTAATGAGGGTATATAATTACTGACTTACTGAATTAAAGACTTAAATTAAATACAAAATTTAATTTAAATTAATTTAAATTAAATTAAATTAAATTAAATTAAATTAAATTAAATTAAATTACTCACAATTCTCTGACACAGCTTAGTTACACAAGTTAACCTCAAGTAGCAACTTAATAGGGAAGAAACGCCCGATGGAGTTGGTCCCGGTGAGAACTTCTCCCTCCACAGGTAAGTCTCACTGGAAAAACTGATAAATTCACTCGATACCTCTTGGGAATCTCAAAATGCCGTACTTTGCTCCAAATCTGCTTCCTGCACCTGTCTTAGCTGCGGCGTCTCCGGTAGGTGAGTGCGTGGTTCAGACAGCTAAGGGCTCTGCTACGTGCAACGCCAGGACGTTCAGACCACTAGCTCGCTCGGTCGGTGAGACGTTTAGAGAACGTCTGTAAATTGGGCTACTGAACATTACCTGGGTTACACATGCATGATTTACACTTATTTACGTTTGATTCCTAATTTACCATTGAACTCACGCGGGCCGGTCAGGGACAGACAAAGGGCCGGATGTGGCCCGCGGGCCGTACAATGCCCAGGTCTGCTCTAAGGAAACATTCATAGAATTGCATTTCACTGAGCACAAGTAAAGCACCACAAATAGTTGAATAACAAATGAAAGAAGAGCGCTAGAAAGAGAAGTCAAATTCCTGGCTCCTCTCTCACCTCCTCCACAAATGTATTTATTCTAATATTCTATTCTATTTGAACATAGACAAATGTTGTTTTTAGTATTTTAACTTGCATTATTTTAATTGTATTCCATATATCTTAGTGTGTAATATACATTTAATTCACTTGATCCCAGAGAGACACTCCCTCATTCTGCCTTGTACAGACACGTTTTGTAAAATGACAATAAACTTGATTGGATTTGATATCCAACATTGAAAATGTGTGGGGGGAATGGGGTTCTGTCGCGATCCGGCCAACATGCAGTTTGGACAGAGCATGAGTTCTGTTGTGCTTCAGACTTCTGAGAGCTTTCTCTGCTAACTTTCTTACCTAACCTTAAACTAGTGTGATTTTCATCCTGGTCTCAGACAAATGCATCAATCCACAAACTTCAGGTTTCATGAAGAAAAAAACAACAACTTGCTACTGATTTCTGGCTTTGGTCTGTCAGCCAAAGATGCCACATCCCCTTTTCAACTGAGCATTGAACTGGAAGTCAAGTCTTATATATGAAGTGTGTTCATGAGCTGATGTATGAGAAATTTTAGTCTGTAGACTGAATTACCCTCCTATCTGATATTTTTTTTGCAGTTAGCCAGACAATACAAAATCTGTTTCTGCAAACTCTGTCCAAAACAACAGCTGGCTGGGAGACAGCAGAGGAGGAAATTGGGTTTGACATCTGGAAATGCGTTTGTTCAGAAGCACATAGCTAGGGATAGCTTTTCTTAAAGCCAGCAGTATCCCCTCTATCCCACGGATAAATGAAGGGAGAACCTCCAGCACCAACCGATAAAGCTCAAATATTTGTTAGAAAGGCAAGTATTGTGTTTTAAGTACATACGACAAATAAATGGGAACAAGAGGAGAAAGGAGGATAGTAACTGAAACTTTGTTAATGTAATCTAATCATTTTTTAAATTTAATTATTGTTGTTTTCTTTCTGACCGATCCTTATTAAATGTCTGGTTTTATGTCATGTCAAAACATTTAATCTGCCATAGTAGTATTAAGTTAATGCAGCTGGACATGTAGAACGGCTACTAGATTAAATTGAATGAATGAAAAGACAGCAGATGACACAGGAACACAACTGTAGAACACCTTCAGTGCGTCATAAAGTGAGGTCTGGACTTGATTTTGATTGTACGTGATTGCTCGACTCTCCCAGACACCACTAGACTTTGGATTGTGTTGTGATCAGTGTCCCAGCCGCCTCCTCTGAGAGATTACAAAGCAACGGGCTGCAGAGAGCCTCAGAGCGTCTAATTGAAACCTGGAGAAATCCCACTGACGCGGCAGTGACAATAAGAGCTCCCAATTGAATAACAGGTATTAAGCTTGTCCATATTACAGCATGCCTGCTGATACAAGTTAGTGGCGGTATGGAATCAAAGCATCAGGGTGTAGCGGTGCTGCAGATAAAGATGCGTGTGGAAAGAGAGACGAGGGGACATAATCGCCTTTACTACTTATCAGTGTGGCCAGGCGGGAAATGGCGTCGCCATACCTATCTGACCTGTTTGCTGGGAAGAAGCGGGAAGGCAGTGCCAGTCGTCCCCCCGAGGACTCACTGCACTGGACAGGGTGTCCACATGCTGCCCCTGACAAAGGCCAAGCAAGTCAGAGGACGCCCGAGGCTACACTTCCTCTGTGCAATACGTCGTCTCACTCTACAGCCTCTGACAAACTTCACAATCATGCAGAATGAAGTTACAATCTTGTAGCAATTTGGACACTTAGACCGCTTGGGCTGCTGCAAATTAAATCAAATCTTTGCTGCAGTTTCCCCAATGTGGAAACGATGCAATAAGACAGGAAGAATCGTTTAAAAGGAAAGAAAAGGGTAGAGATGGAAGGAGCTTAGGATGGGATTAGTTGTGCTTGCGTGTGACAAAAGAGATAGAACCAAGCGCACAGATAAACAAGAGGCTGATATGAAAGGCTTGGGGGAAGTCCTTTCATTCTGTGAGAAGCTAGGCTGACTTTTATTCTGCTTATTCTTACACTATCATTACAGCACAGTGGAGAGGCTACACAAACTTTACACAGGCTTAACTCTTATCCTAACGAACAGCAATACCCTTGGACAAGACTTGTTGGCCTCTAACTTTCGGTAATAGGAATCACAGATAGTGAGGTAGAAAGTTATTTTTAGAAAGGCGAAGTCCAGCCGGCCAGGGTTGGGTGTTTTCATGTTTCTTGTCTTGAGAATCTGTTTTGATCTCATCTTCCTCTGTCTGTCTGTGTATGTGTGTGAAGAGGAGGAGTGATCCATCCATGTAGATATGCGACATCCTCACATGAGCTTGTATTGTGTGGACATTGTGCCACAGTGAGTCCATCTGCGCATTGGACTGCCGGTCCCTTAGGTCGTTGGTGTCACTGAGACTGACCAGTGTTGTCTGTGCTCCTGCCTTGCTCGTCCGCGGGGGTGGGTTTGAGTGGATAATGGCTGACGTTTTGGGATTGTTTTGCTGCTGTTGCTGTGGTGTGAACCACAGTAGATATAAATGGAAAAAATGGTAAATGGTCTGTACTTGTACTTGTATAGCTTTATCACCTTTCGGTCCCAAAGCGCTTTAACATGGTTTTCCCATTCACCCACTAATGAGACAGATCACCATGCAAGGTGCTGCCATCAGGAGCACATTCACACACCGATGGTACACCATCGGGAGCAACTTAGGGTTCAGTGTCTTGCTCAAGGACACTTAGGCACATGGACAGGAGGAGGTGGGGATTGAGCCACCAACCTTCCGATCAGTGTGCAACCCACTCTACCGTCTGAGCCACAGCCTCCCTAAGATGTGAATAAAGGGTTATTGGAAAAGCATGCTGGAATTGATTTTGTCAGACGCATCAAGGGTCGATGCATCATTTACCTTTTCTAAAAATGTGTCAGAGTGTGTCAAGTTTCTAACCTATTCACATCATGTGCAAAACGTCCTCCTACTGATGACATGACAAAAATAAAGCTTTCACTGTCATTTTATCTTAAAAAAAAAAAACATGCATCAGTGAGGCAACTTTCAAAAAACCCATATAATTTTAGTTTTTGTTTTATTTCAGACTGTCAACACGTAGCACCTGAGGTCATAGCTGAGATCAAGCAGGTGTAAGAGTAGAACGGTTACGGTAAAAGGTCATATTCCAGACAGTAACCGGAGTCGTAGCAACCAGTGAAACAAGACTGAGCAAGCAGATATTTGATTCCCTGAACACATGGTGGCTACTTAAAAGAGATACCTGAACACCTGGTGAATTCTTCTGCTACCCTCCTAATGTGCCATTTAATTATCAGTGGGAGCCTAGAACAGTTTTTCTTTAAATGGACATTAAGAGCTCAGCACGTAATGTTTATGGCAACATCTGATCTTAGATGATAGAAAAGGTCTTGTCCCTTTAAGGTGAGAGTTTCAAATCAGTAGGAGTGCATTTGGAGTTTATGTCATGTCATATGTTTGGCTAAATATGAGTAGCACCAGGGGAGAGCTCGGTAATAAAAATTAATGCCGAGCACCCCCATAACTTTTATCTTATCAATATGGATTTGTCAGTGACTCTGCACAGCTCTCCCAAATGAAAACTCTTGCAGAAATTACAAATACATTAATCACAAAAATATCTCAGCCCTGTGATTTCACTTGAGTCCAGCGTGCCTCCCAGCAGTCTAAAGCATACTAATGTGATTACTGGTGGATTATATGTGAATAGACTATTGTTTTTTTTTTTTTAATCTTGTTTGTTAAAATTGTTTTGCAGACACATCACACGGTCAATGCTGCTTTTAAGCCGATTCTTAGGCTTTGATGATTATACCGCAAATCCCAATTGAGACATGCAGGGGTCAACATCATTAAGTATTAAATGCAGATGTGGATGTCACGGTTTCATTTAAAAACAAATCTGGAGGAGTAAGTGGGAGTCATTTGCGTATTTGGAGCTCTTACAGCAGCATCTGTGATGATGAGGATAAAATGAATATCACGTCAGTATAAAGTTTGTGCTTCAGTCTCATTTAAGAGAAAAAAAGCTAAATAGATGTTACACTTAGCAAAAAAAAAGATCCGTCAGAAGCAAACAAACATGTTTGGTTATGTTTGTTTAGGGAAACAACTCCTATGGGTTTGTAATAAAATCTTTATTTTCACGATCAGAGTTGTGAGTATTTGTCATTGCTGGGTCTGAAAACAATCTTGTTTAGAGAAGCAGAATCCTACTGCTTCAGAAGTGGGTTATGTTTAGGGTTTGATATATAATGAGACCAGTGGGTCAGATGTCCAATAAGGGATAAGTCATACTCTGTGGACCAGTGATTTACCATCAGAACCTCCTCCCTGAATCTGCACCATCATAACAAACAATAACAACTGCATCATTGGTGGCAGAGCGCGGCTGCGACGCTATCTCTTGTACACATCAAATCCCAGATTCACCCTCTGATTGGAGGAGGGAGAGGAAATCCTCATCTTGAGTCCCACAATCATTAGCGTGAATCACAGCTGCAATTAAAACCTCGTTTATCTTAATTACTGAACTAATGAGACAAGTCCCGCAAGAGTGAGCTGCGCTCTCCGAGGGCACTCAGGGCGAGGAGCGGGAAGGCGAAGGAGGCGTCATGCAGAGTCACACTTAAGTCTGCAAACAAGCTCGCCCTCACACTAATCTGACTGCAGCAAAAACACACGAGCCTGGATAGACGGAGACATATGCACGAGTACAGGCATCTACAAGCGCACACAAAATGCATCATCTGACAACCTCCTGCCTTTATCTCCTAACACTGCATCACCCTTCAACTTCCATTATCTATTAAACTTATAATGATTTTATCAAGCCTACAGACTTCATCTCCATAAGGGCTTAGTGCGGTGCTATAACTCTTGATTTTTCAACGACTGGGAATACATCGCACCACCTAATTAATGTCTTTTTAATGCTCCTCTCCTCTAGAGCTTAACTCAGCCCTTCAACTTTGCAACAAACACAACACACACAACAACACAACATGTGGCAGCAGACAGTAAGTAAGACTGAGTAGGTGTGTGCACTGAATGGGAGCAGCGGGTTTATGGGGAGCTGAATGAAGAAGTGGGCGGGGCTCTGGACTCACTGTCCTGAGCGTACTGCAATCAAACGCACACGTGGCTCAAAGCGCACGCACACACAAATAATACATGACTTCGCACACACTCACACACAGGCACACACACGGGGTCAAATTCCTGCGTTGGGTTGTGAGGTCGTGCAGTGACTCAGCAGATGGCAAAACAATGAATATCTTCATCACCCAAAATTCCCATGGTGCGCCCGGCTTATCAAGCAGTGCCAGCCCTTATCAGCCAGCTGGCAATACTGGAAGCACCGATGTCCTTCCATCCTGGCCATTCTGGGCACGACGGGGGGCAAGCAGAGTTTAAATGATACAGTCCACAGACGGCTGTAATCCTCCCAATGGGTGTTTACTTTCACCACACAGATCAATGTTTTAGTCCTGAAGGATATTCGAGGGATTGTTCGTCCTTCAGAATTCAAACGCTGATTGTGGTTAAAAAAGAAAAGAAAAAGAAAAACACCCTACAGGGGTATTAGAGCAGTATTACAGCGGTGCATGGACCGCAGAGTCAAAAGTGTTTCTGTGTTTTATCTTAATAGGAATATGGAGTTTACGAGCAAAAAAATAAATAAATGGAAGGCAGCATCTTACAGAAACTTGTTAAAATCCTCTCCTACCCATTTGATGACTACAACAAACTGAAGGCTTTTCAATCATACTAGTACACATCAGGTGGACAATAGGTGTAGTTCCTGCAACAGTTACAGTGTGTCATATTCATTTAATTAGTCATCCTTTGCATAACAATAATTACTTATCACTGTAGTTATTTGATAGTCAAGTCAATGTGTGGCAGCCAAAAAGATAATATATTAGCAGCTCAAAAATACAAACAGGGAAATTGAAAGATTAATTTTGAAGATATTTTAACCGTGGGCACAATAAACCACATGGTGTTACATGGTAATTTAGAAGATTGTCATTATCTTGTTGCTGAGCTATGTTGAGTCACGAGTTGGTTCACTGCAACCTGCTGTAAGATAACCTGATGGTTGCATTAATCTGATAATTGGCTTTTATAATTACAGTCAAAATAAAAAAAAACAGGGTGCATATAAACTCTCTATTCCTTTACACAGTCAGTCCATATCTTTTCCTGTGATTATTGTAGTTTCTCCCCATTGTATGGTTTACATCAGTTCAGTAGCTGGCTCTACTGAACTCTAATGAAGTTAAAAAAAAATAACTTCATTTGCAAGACTGTGAAAGTCACCTTTGTGGAGTCTGTTAAAAAATTTCCCCTCGGGGATTAATAAAGTATATACCTACCTACCTACCTACCTACCTACCTACCTACCTTAAACTTAAATGAGTAGCTGGATGTGGCTCTACTGAAATTTCTGAATAGGAAACAACTCTAGAACATAATACTGTCTGTTATGGCTATTGCTGGTACGGATGTGTAAAACCAGATTTTTGAGTGGAGAAGGACTTTAAGGTGAAGCAGGACACATACGGACACAAATAATATCTCCACCAACACTTGATGCTGTTCTGTTGAACCCCAAAACATAATTTCTGTTATAAAACATTTGTCTTACTATAAATTAAGTTCAGCATTCCTCATACTTACTAAATGAGTTTGTGTATTTTCATGTCATTCCATGTCATTATTCATAGATAAGACTTAATAACAAAATCCAAGATGTGGATCAACACCGAAATCAAACTCTTTGCCCCAAGGTCAATATGTCCACCAACCTCCATGGAAGTCTGTTCAGGAGTTTTGGAGATATCTCCTGGCAGACAGACAGACAAAGTAACTGGCAGGCATAAACATCATATCCTTGGCAGAGGAAAGGAAACGGAGTTCAGGAGTATTAAAGCAGGATCACTGCTACAGCCTTATCAGCACCATGCAAACTGCAGCTTCCTCTCGTCTTCTTTAAAGTCAAACTCTCAGATATAGTAACACCAACATGAGTTATGGATCTTAAGAGGAAGCTCAATATGGTCGTCATTAGCTCTGACACTTTATTGCACTGCATTTTACACAAACTGCTTTTCCGACAATCTTAAAAAAATAAAGAAAGAAAGAAAGAAAAAAAATCGAAACAACACAAGTGGGCAACAACAGAAAATCGTGAGATCACTCTTCTGCCGAAGGTGAAATTTGTCACTGACAAATCATAATCCTGTTTTGATGGCACAGGCCAACTTGAAAATGATAACGCTAAATGAAGGCTGATGTCTGCACAACAGCACCAAAACAGTGATTAATAACTGCTTACAGCCAGGCCTATTCTCCGATTCTGTGGAGCTGCTCGCTGCTGTTATTGACTGTTGTGCTTGATGAGACTTGTCTATTATTGCTGCGGAATTATGATAAGAGGTGATCGATTCGCCTCTCTGTGCTGAGGATGTCAGATTGAATATGGGACTCAGACCTGAGATGATGGTGTAGCCGATTCCTCTCGGTCGGCCAAGATCCTGGTCAATGGCTGTTATCTTCCGCACTTCGTATCCCTACAGAGACACACACAGAAGATAAGTATATACGATGCATGCAATCTTCAAAGACTTGTTTCAGCATGTATACTGCAGTTTCCACTTTAATCTGACGTGTGTATCACAGCAGCAGCTATTGAGAAATGATATGATGTAATTATAGATTCCCATTTTATGGTTTTTGTCCTCTGCTACGTAAAAAAACAATGGTGGTGGCTTTTACCATAATTTAAAAATCCGTTATGGAAGTGAATCAGAGATATCTGCAACTGAAGCATCAATTTGAAAGGCCAGTATTCCCGGTCAAATCCAGCAAAGACCCTAAATGACCATTTTTCTCTCACAAACACTCCCCCACCAAATTTTGAAGCAATTTGAGAGCAATGCATTTCCAATTATCTGCTGCATTTCCAGATTGAAAAGGAAGAAAAATAACTACAACAACAGGCGAAAAAGCATCATGGCAGGCAAATCAAACTATTCTCTCTTTATGTGTTATTAGTGCTTCGTTTGGGTTCATTTCTCCTTTCATTGTTTCAAAACTCTCCAGCTGTGCCAATGAGTCTGCTACTCGACAAAACCAAAGTGTGACAGTTGGGGAAGAAAAAAAAATGAAAAAGAAAAAGAGAGAGAAAGCTATTTGAAAAGTCTTTGATCCGCTGAGCTTTCTCAGCCTTCGTGCCTCAATCAGACACGGTGGTGATACTTAAATACCCCTGTGCTGCAGCGAGAGACATAGAGACCCTCCCTACTTCCCAATTTCCTTCCTTCACTCCTGTCTCCCTCCCCCCTTCAGTCCTCTCATTCACACCCAAGCAGCGATGCCTCCCATTGATCCTGCAAATTGTGTCTAAGACATGTTTATGCTCCATTTCTGCCAAAACATCTCCTGTCATTGATCAATTACAGCAGAATCAATTACAAGCCTTTTAGAGAGACTGCTTCACACCGTTCAACAGCTCAGAGGGAAACACACACACACACACACACACACACACACACACACACACACACACACACACACACACACACACACACACACACACACACACACACACACACACACACACACACACACACACACGAACATGAGAGATGCAGGGACAGACTAAGAGCGAAGTAAGGGACAGAGAATGTGAGTGAGGCGAAGTGATGCTGAAGTAATATGAGCAATATTCTCGAGCTGTCCACACAAGTGGAATATGTTCAATCAACCGTCAAAGATACAATCCCTCCCCTCCTGCACTCACACCCAGACACCGACATGCACATACACTAGCGCATCTCCCCAGTCCTCCTCTCCCCCTCCTCATCCTTTCATTTCTAGCTATACAGTGGATACCACCCCCCCCCAACCTCCCACAACCCATTCTCCTTTTCTCTCTCTTCTCCTCATTGATTTGACAGCCAAATTGTGTTTGTCCTAGAAGGGGGCTTAAACGTCAGTCCAAGCATAGCCGTAACAGCTAAAAACCCTGCCCTATGATTTCATCTGAAAAAAATAAATATCTTATGCTCCTTTGTCAAACTTTTTCCCGGCATGACGGGTTGATGGTCTCGAGAACATGAGGAAGACAGAAACAGAGAAACAAAAGAGAGAGAGAGAGAGAGAGAGAGAGAGAGAGAGAGAGAGAGAGAGAGAGAGAGAGAGAGGAAGCCAGGAACAGTGCACACACTCACACCTTTGAGAAATGACCTATGACAGGGATCCAAGCTTGATATCCCTACGTGTAAATGTCATGGGCCTTGGGAACAGTTGACACTCATTCCATCACTGTACGCCCTCGGCTTATCACCACCAAACACTGCATAATGGAAATGACACATGCCTGTTAAAATATCTCATGAGGTCACTGGAGATGTGCGTGTTTGTGTGTTCGAGCGCTCTGTATTTCTGTGTCTCACTGTTGTAATCCTGACTATCTGTTGTGGGGTCAAAAGGGCTCAGTAACAGATTTCAGATTTTGGTTTGTGTACCTGCCGTGACCTCAGCCTGCATTGTGGCTGTAATAGGATTACACACTGCCCCCTACTGTTAGAGGCAAGAGCCGCAGTACTCCCGGGCAGTATTACTGAGGATTAATGCTGCTCAGCAGCTGCGAGGAAATCTGGAATCCGCTCACTAATGTCAACTTTGTGATCTAAAGTGACGGCGCTCTTTTGTAACTTTGTCCCCGCTGCTTTTCCCCTCTTTCCGTTCACCTTTTTCTCATTTCACCCCAACATCTCATTCTCTTTCCGTACCGTCACACACACCCTGCCCCTCCTCCCTCTCTGCTCCTCTTCCTCCTGTTGTGACCTTCCTGGTTGACAGCTGATGAATCAGAGAGTCAGGGAGACACCGGGCGTCGACTCCGTCATGCCCCGTTAATATGCATGCAAATGTAGCACTTGACATTTCTACTACGGCGCGGACAGGCTGGGGACGGGGGATTGTGTGGGTGGTTGTGTGAATCGGGGTGCCGGTTTGGGTGAGAGACTCAGGCAGAGACACAATGAAAACTGATAGAGTGAGAAACAGAAATAAGGACGGACACTATTATGCCTGTGTTTGTAATTCCATCTCTACAAGTGGAAACATCAATAGCTGGACCATTAGCCACCTGGGAGCTGACTTCAGGGGCTGAGTCAGAGCAGTGAGCATAATGAGGTTCTGGGAAGCAGACACTCCGTGGATTAGATAGCCATTATAAACCTACTTGTAATAAAGACAAAGGTAAGGTCACGGGGAGACCCTGCTGCTGAGGACTTGCGATACGCAGACTTCATACTTCATACACGTGCAACAGTAGGAGCACATGAGATAGCATAAATCCTATAGCCCCGGTGACCTTTGCGAGAGGCCTCACATCACTGAAGCAGGACTGTAAATCTCCTGCAGTAATTACAGTCTCCAACACCTGCAGTGCTGTATGCAGGGCCCCCAGGCTGAGTTTGTGTGTGTGTGGGTTCCTGGAGGGGAAGCTCAGGGAAGAGGATGAGAGGTCCGGCCATCGTTTTTAACCGTATTTCTCTCGTGCCTGCTCAGTATACCTCCTGAATAATCAAAGAAGAGCGCGAACACGGGACGGGTGGAGCTGGAGATGAGTAATGAGGTGAAAGATAAGTGGAACATGCTGGCATCAGTGAAGGATAGAAAGAAAAATATGAGAAGATTACAGGGGTGTCACATAAAAGCTGCATGAACAGGATACAAACTGTGGGCATGTGATGCATTACAGTATTACTGACCAGGGGGATGTCCTCCTCGATGTTGGTACTGTAGGGCAGATTGGTGAATATGGGGTCCATGTCTTGGACATCAGTGATGGTGATTGCTAAGTTAGCAAGCCGAGATAGAGGTCTCACTTTGTCTTGATCCTGATAGAAACAAAAACATAAGAAGAGTTTGTGCGTGAGCATTAATTTGGCCAAGTGTATTGGGTGTTTGCTAAGGTACGATATGTGTGCTGACCGTAGCATTGACAGTGAGCTGGTAGGCTGACGTTGTCTCGTAGTCCAGAGATCTGATGACAGTGACTATGCCTCGGGCCCCGTCGATGGCAAAGAAGGGAGATGGTGGCTGGAAAGAGAAGAGAACACTGCCTCCGACGCCCTGGTCTGGATCTGTGGCATTCACCATGAAAACTGACCTGCCCACAGGTGTGTTCTGAAAGAAAGACACACACACACACACACACACACACACACACACACACACACACACACACACACACACACACACACACACACACACACACACACACACACACACACACACACACACACACACACACACACACACACACAGCAGTGAGTACATGCAAACATCAAGACAGTCATGATCCAACTTCATGACCTGATTTACACAGATGGAAAATATTTTCTTCCATTATTACAGTCAGAAATATTCAAGATGAATACCACTGCTGAAGTAGTGACTACACTTCTGACCTGTATGTGGTTTACAGAAAATACTTATCTAACTACAGAGCTGCGGATGATAATGTCATTTAGTCAGAATTTTTGAACATAGTGTCCCAGTTGTGACAGTGAATGTTCATATTCATCCTCCGGAGCTCCTCCCCAAAACCACGACTGCAAAAACAATGTATTCTTGGTCAGTGTGGATAAATACAAACAGTAATTAAGATGGCTGCTCAGTATCCCAAAATGACAAATGGTAGAGCACACACAGTTGTTGTCATGATTTATCATAGACAACAGATGGACAAAAGATTCAACACGAGGAAATCCAACTGCCTCTGGATGTGTCCTTGTCACAAGTTCTTCACTTCTCCCTTTAAAGAATAGTTTCCCCAAATAAAAGTACAGTTATCATTTACTCACACCCACACATCCAATGAGGACTATAGGAGTATAGTATCGAGCTGGGCTGTGTGTCAGAGAAGCAGCAGTGGATATAAGACAAATGTTGAAGCCACATAGCAATCGTTATACAAATGAACCTTTTGACCATTCTGCATGATATTATATGATTCTTTTATGGTTCTAAAAAAGATTAATTGACATTCCTGTTCAGAAGAAGCATTAAAATTGGAGTAAAGCTCCTTTAAACTTCCTGCAAATGGAACCTAAACTGATACAGATGTGCAAAGATAATGGGCACACGGTCATTTTGAGCTCAACTTTTCTCATCACGTCGTGTGCATGAAGAGTGTTTCAGAGGAGTGACCATACCGAGCTGGCACACCAGACAAATTTATGCCACCTCAATTTGGCAGAATGAGTGCTTCCTATCCTTGTTGCCCAAAAAAAACTTGCCATGGCAATCAAAAAGCAACTGGGCAGGAAGTCTGCACAATGCCATATCAGAGTGCCGCCGTTTGTCTTGGCCATGGCATGAGGAAACAAAAGAGGCCACAGAAAGAAACAGTCCACAGGTAGTGCAGAGCAACTGGTCTCTGAATTTGAGGAACATCCTCATTAATTGGAATTTAATCTCAAAACAGCCACACACATAGAATTATTAAGGAATGAGAATGCCTGCAGATACAAGGAAAAAAAAAAAGGTTGTGCAGGAGAATGGGAAATATCCAGACGTACTGCTTGACAGAAACGCTTGGATGAGGCCACTATTCTCTCCCTCTCTTCGTCAGTCACACACTCACCTGTGTTTGCAGCCTAGAGTGTGTGGCCTTGTTTACTGCAGGGGAGTGTGTGACCACATGGGGAGGTCATGGTGTTGAACTGAAGCTGGGCCCTGAGCCAAAGCTAAAGTGACATGGTAAAAGACCGGTTGACCCCACAGTCTGTCAGGGGAGTGTGGAGGTACATTTGAGTGCGGGCGTGCGTGTGTGTGTGTGTGTGTGTGTGTGTGTGTGTGTGTGTGTGTGTGTGTGTGTGTGTGTGTGTGTGTGTGTGTGTGTGTGTGTGTGTGTGTGTGTGTGTGTGTGTGTGTGTGTGTCAATTTGTGCTACGGATTTAGTGTGTCAATAAAACTGTGTAAATCTTGTGTTACAACATGTGCACGTTAGTTTGGACAGTGTGAACATATATGTGAATAATGAATTTTTTACGTGACAAAATGTGTGTGTATGTGAAACACTGTGATGCTTTGAAGGACAGGAGGCTTTCACCCAGAGAGCACAACAACAGGACAGCAGGTGAGGCTAACTGACTTTGTCTAGAGGAATTTATACAGCTATTGTACACACATCTCATCAGTCTTACTGCTTTTGTTATTCTTCCTACTCAGTTTCCCCCCTTTTGCATTCTCTAATTGTTCTCTACACAACATGAGCAGTGCTGAACACATTTCTTTGTTGTAGCCAGAATGCCACATGTGATTTAAAATACAGCAACCGATGCCAAAGGGGGGCAACAGAACAACAGGTTTTTAAGGGGTCACAGGTCATTTCTGAGATTTATGAGAGGTGATCAAAAAGGTCAGAGACTGTTCTTGTTGTGCATACAAAGAACGCAGCACAGTAATGCACATGGAACAGGGAAAATGTAGGAAATTTGCAATTTCACCATGAAGTTGAGCAGAGGGGGCACACCAAATTTTGTGTCAAACTCTGGACATTGGCAACAGAGACTCTTGAGATGCTTCAGAAATGTGGCAGTAATGAAGCAATGAGCTCAGTGAGGTGTTTTGAGTCAAGAGAAAAAAAAATGCACTTTCCAAGACTGAAAAAGTCAAGCTTAGCTCGACAGCTGATCCAGAGACCAGCCCACATCAGCTGAAGCTCAGCATTCATTGGCAAATCTCAAACAGGGCTCCTTATTTAAGCTGCTTCACCCACCGCCACCCAGCTCCTCCCTTAATGCTGCATCTGATTTAATCAAAGTAATTTCTGTTGTCATTGATGCCTGCTCTGTTCTGTCGGTCATTGCTGCTGCTCTCACGGCCTTATTCTTCCATGTAGGGATATGGAAGGACAGGCAGGTGTGCTCTCCCCGTCTTAGGCTTTCAATGTAAGCAAGTGGGAGGGCAGGGAGGTCCCAAAACAGAGCGATACCTCCAAATGTAAATTACTGTCATGCAATAAAAGCCTACATTGACAAAAGAGGTCCTGACTAAAATGCATTTTAAATTTAAAATGCCAGGTTTGGAAGTTTCATTGCTACTGATCAGGATTTTTCCTGATTGTCTGGAACTTACCGTAGGTTAATATTATTTTTCCCTAAATGCTGTGGCTGAAGCAGAAATTCCCTATTACTGACAAAGGAAAATGTTTCTTGCAGGAAAAAAAAAAAAAAAACTAAAATAACAATGTTCTGCTTTGGTCACCGAGAAGCTCCACTGCAGCACTTTGAGTGCAGCTGAAACAAACCTCATCGATAATTGCTGAACAGAGTAACAAATCCCTTCCCCCACAACAATAACTGCATTTGAATAAACATCTAAGCTGTATTTCTCTGATATATTTATTATGCTTGTCAAGTTGTCTGCTTATGAGAAAACTGGAAACACCTCCAAAGGTACCTCACAGCCTGCAGCATGACACTGCAGCACAGAAACACATTAAATGGATGAAAATATACTAAATCAAACTCTAGGTGAATTAATTAAATATTACCGCTTTTGCTGCTTTGTGTGTGCGCACTGATGTACCTGTGTGTGTGTGTGTCTGGCATGGATATCAACATTATCAACTTTGCTTTGATGTCAAGGAGGCAGTTTGATAGTTGAGCATTGGGTGAGTGTGTGTGTGTGTGTGTGTATCTCTTTTTGGAAAGGGGAAGAGCGTGTGAGGATGAGATCGGGGTGTGTGTGGAGAAACTATGTGATATGACATATCAATTTCTTCCCCTGAAGCCTGCCAGTTTCTATCTCTCTACGCAGCAACCTGTAAAACAATAACTCATTAACACCGAACGCCACAAGGTTCAGTAAATAACGTCTCACGCTCTTCCTCAAATCTGTAAACACGCACGCACGCACATACACAAGCAGCCGTTTTGATCTTCCAGATTTGACAGAGGCACAGTGTTCAAAGCAGTTCAGGCAACAACAGTTCAAAGCTTTGCTGAGAAGCACAGATGACCAACTCTCATCCGTGTGTGTCAGCATACCAGTGTGGTGCTTCAGAGGTGAGCAGGCTTCACTGTGTGCGGGTGAAGATCAGATCTGAGCTGTTATTAGAGTTTGGAATCTCTCATCTCTCCCCGCAAGCAGACTCTGAATATGACCGTTAGCCATTCATATTAATCATCCTGATCTGCTTCTTTTCTCTTTTGGCTATGAAGGTCATCATGCTCACTTTGCATAAGTAGCGCATTTTCATACTAAAAGAGCCAAACAATAAAGCAACCTATTTAAAAAGTTACCGTAGCTTGTCAGCTCCACATGATGAATTTCTCTGTATTACAGGAGTCCATCACTACAGAGGGCCCTCCAGCCAGTAAAGTTTGCTTAGCAACTCACTGTGGAGCTCATCAGTGAGCGTAGAGCCATCACACATACAAGCTTCTTCTTGGCCTTTTGTACCTTCCACTGGGTCTCAATAGCTTTTCCATCAGGCAATTGATTGGACCCCTGTGAAGTCAATGTGGTTGACCAGGCGCAAAATACTCGGCAATGAATCCCTCTGCTTTTATTAACCTATAAGACAATCCAATCACTTCTCCATAAATGAGACACACAATAAACAATACGGTGCAAAGACTGGAACTACCCGAGGCCTGGATACTGGATATCACTGCACGCTAGATGAGAAGCACTCCATGTGTTGCTACCTATTCCTTCACAAGTGCAAAAGCCAATTGGTTAGTCATGGCTCATATTCCTGCATATATGCCTTGACAGTTCTTTGTAGCATTTGAATAAATGGGGGCTATTTCCTTTGGGGAGAAGAATGTTAAGTGGCGAGAGGGTTGAAGAGCGATGAAGAGAGTTCCCTGCTGTGTCTTATCTGAAGTGCACGGCAGGAATCACCCTCTTCTCCCTCTGAGAGTTGCTACTTATGGAAGGAGAAGAGCAGACGCATGCTGCTGACAGATATGGGGAGAGACGGATATTTAAAGGAAGAGCTTACTGTGTTTTTGGTAGACAAGTCAGATCCATTGTTTTGTCGTAAACCTGACTAAAAATGAAAACAAATTTTGTCTCAATAATAATGATGCCATATATATAAAAAATATATATCTGTATATTAATCATGAAAAGCAAAATGCTTAAATATACCTCGATATGCAGGCTATTGACTATTATACTAGTAGCTAATTTTTTTTTGTTGACAATCTTATTGAATTTTGTCCAGCAAGTGATCAAATACTACCTGAGAGAAAATAAGACTGCACATGAATAAGAGGCACATTATTATATTGGGACATTTCTTTACGATTATAAACAATGTTCCATATTTCACAGTACATATAGTAATAGAGCAAGAAAACCCTTAAAGTCCAATAGTCAGAAAAATCTGGATGTGGACAGATTTGTGTTGCGGCACTGATGCATGGAAGGGTTCATAAAATTGCTGAATCCATACATCTTCCAGTGAGCAGTATGGGTATCACTGAGAAAAGGAAGAAGTCTGGTAACACCATGATTTTTCACAGTTGGTGCTTCAGCCAACTTAGTAAATGGACAAGAAGGGCTTTAGTCAGGCAAGTGAACAAGAAGCCAAATGTCCCTCTGACAGAGCTTCAGACTCTACAGGGAAGTCAGAGCCATCAGAGGGATAGATATCTCTGCAGGATAACATCAGTCAGGCCTCTACAGTAGCATGACCAGAAGGGAGTCACATCAGAGGTCAAACATAACAGCTCAACACAACCTTGCCAAACAGCACTTAAGGGTCCCATGTTGTGTAAATTCAGATTTCCATTTCTTTTCTGACTAAAAAGCAGGTCTAGGTGCTACATAAATACTGTGAAAGTCTCAAAATGCTCAGTCCATGGACAAATGTACACAGCCTGTATTCAGAAACTGTATCATTTGGCTTTCTACAAGTTTGTGATGACTCTTGCTCATGTCATACGCCACATGGCCCTCTGCACATCCCGCTGTCCAACATTTAATGTGAAAGAAAACATAGAGCAGTCATTCAATCATGGAGTTAGCAATCTACAAGACCAAAGACAACCTGTGGTTATCCTGGGCATCACTCAGAAGATAGTCAGCCAATCAAAAAAAAAAGGGTCACTGATGTCAATCCTCCTTAAAGACACAGGCACAAAACAGCCCGTTGTTGGTAGAGCTCCACAGAGAGACGTTAAGAAAAGAAGATGTAAAACTATAATGAGATGGTTTCTGGTGCTTAAAACCCCCAAAATATATCATCTTCTGGATATAAAAACTGCAAATATAACACTGGAAAGGTCTAAAATATGAGATCTTTAAAAATGAATGCATAAGACAAAAAGAAATGTCTAATCTGATAAGACAAATATGGAACTTTTTGGTCTGAATGCTGCATTCCGTGTCACACCACCATCATACATCTGGTGGAAGCTTTAGTGCCATTCATACCTTGGTTAATAGAACACCATTCCTATCAAGCATGATGCTATCAGTCTGCTTTGGTTATGGATTCTTCTCTGAGGTAGAGAGAGATGCTTGCAAAAAAAAATCTGCTCCAAAACACAATCAATTAAAGATCACCATTTCAGTGCATGAGGAGAAGTCACGGTATCCTTGAGTGGCTCCCACAGTGAACCATAAACAAAACAGTCAGAGATGTAGACTTCTGATGCGCTCTGACCTAACTAACAAAGGTAGATGGATTTGGAAATAAAGAATTTGGAACAATAACTTTACCAATGAACTTTAAATAAGCCTGTACTACTGCCAATGGTGCATAGGGTGTTGTTTGAATATAAGGATCTAAAAGATAAAATAAAAATAGAGTGCATGAATCTGATTACTTTCTAACCCATGAGAGAGAAAATGACAGACTACAGGTTGTAAAGACATTCAAAATAAAAGACTGAGAGGAAGAAAGACAGTGAGAGAAGAGAAAGAAAGCAATAATACAGATATGAGTAAATCAAAGGGAAAGCTTGTCAGTAAAGGCCATGAGACACTTGTAATAAAGAAGGGGGTCCCTATTCCCTATAACTGTGCCTCTCCTGTACGGTCTGCTGCCTGGGTTGAAAAGAGCAGCGAAGTGCTCGTCTCCTCGGGTCCAAGTTTCAGGTTCTACGTGCCTGGGAGACCTCAGGGGCCCTGGAGAGTCGAGACCGGACAGACCTTAAGACTACATGGCCGAGCTTCTGTCTGGGACCTTGAGGAATGACAGCGCTGGGGAGACCGCAGAGGGCTGGAGCTGCGAGTGTAATGGATTCCAGTGGCTAAATGTCAGCTCTCTCCTCCAGGAGTCCTTGAGGGAGTGTAGTCACCACAGCAAGAGATGGTGCTCTGTCCAACAACAAGTTTGTACTTCATTTATGTGCCACTCTCATTATGATAGAACTGAAGCCAAATTCACTCAGACTGCAGTGTAATGGCAAATTATGCTCTTCAGGTGCACAAGCTAAAAGCCCTAAATTAGTGTATGATTTGTTCCCCAAAAAATATGCAAATACTCAACTCTTGCGATGGAGAGGTAAGCATGGTGCTGTTGAAAGCATCGTGAGAGGTAAAAAGACATGTTAAATATTAAAAAATTGACATTTTTAGCATTTTATGTGACATTCATCTTCCAAGATCAGAGGTTTATTAGGACATTTTATACATTTTGCATTGTAAAAAAAGTATCCACTGAGAATTGATTCTAGCAGAAACAAGCTAGATCTAACAGGGAGCTTCAACCAGTGATTTAAATCATTTAGATGAACTGACTCACTACCCTGACATACCAGATGGTTTGTTAGACAGAACCATCTGAGAAACCGTCTTTGGAAAAAGTCAGGTACTTTCAAAAAATACTTGGTAGGTGACTGGGTGAATCATCTATCTATCACTGTGCATCATGACTTAACTTCAACCAATGAGATAATTGTTGTTTTTAAACCAACTACTGCTTCTTGCTGTCATCACACCCAAAACACGCCTGTAGCTGCCAGTAGGTCCTCACAGAACATTGATTGGTCTGAACTACCATTGGTCCGGACACAAACGCATAACTTGAGGCCTGATGAAGTTAATTATAGTATGGCTCCTAGTATGGAAGTTGAAGGTTAAGGTTTGGGACCATTTGACTGTCAGTAAAACAACCAATCATAGCGTAGAGTTTTGAGTGTATCGCGTCTCTCCCGACTCACCACATCTAAAAAAAAAAAAAAAACTCTGATAAATGGATTGACAAAGTGAACAACTTACTGATCGATCAACAGGCCAACTCAAGATCAGCTCACCTACTAACTGAGATTGCAAGCCTTAGGTCTTGCTGCTAGAAGTCAAAAATCCAGCTGTCCTCCTGCTGATTTGACAGGCAATGTCCATCAAAAGTCAGTCTTTGGCATGCTACTTCTGACTAACTTTTTGTCCACCCTGGTAAAGGCCATGACGAACCTACCGACTTCTGAGTACAAGGTTTTGTTCTTATTTTGTCAGAAATGTTAAAGACATGGTGATTTGAAGGGGCAGTGCCTGGGCTTCGACCCCCTGCTGCTCGCAGCTCCAAAGGCCCAACTGTTCACTACAATAGAGCTTTGATTACACCTACACTGCTCGCAGGGTTCTCGGTTCCTCCCCAGCTGTCTGCTCTCCGCTTCCAACCCAGCAGGGATGTGATTGTACCAGCACGGCTCACCCTTTCACTACCTGCCTCTCACAACCGCTGTCCCTCCATCACTGCCTCCCACATGTAGTGCCCTGTCACACTTCCATTAGCATTATTCTGACCGAAGTGGGGGGAATGTATCGCACATGAGGAGAAAATTAAGCAAAGCAATTAAGTGAGTGAGGTGACAGGTGTTAACTGAAAAGCAATTCACGTCATCAACAGGCAAAATGTTTCTGGTGTGTGATTAGCAGTTTTCTTGTTCACATCATATAACAAAGCAAGAGTCCAATCAACAGTTTAACAGCTGCTTTAGGTTAGCGCTGGACTATATTTATGTACTTTAATGGGTCACTTTTAGCGCTTAACGTTTACTCAACGATACAGCCCCAGTCCCTCCCAGGTGCCCCTGTGGTTGGTCAACTTCTCTCTACTGTATGGTTATAGAAACTCTGATGTGAACTCAAGACAAAGTAAACCCTAAACAAAGGGTAACCATGTGCACACATCTTCTGCATACGGACCTTTAAAAAGAAAAATGTTGACCAAAATATAAGGCTAAAAGTAAAAAATTGAATTACATTTACAAATATAATTCATTATCATTTAAATTAAAATACAGTAGGTGCACATAAAATATTGTATACGAACAGCACAACTACATGATGGCTATATAACACAGGGCCCAGCATATAAAGAGGTGAGGTCAGGGTGCTGGTAATGATTTCACAGTGTGCAGCTTTGGCAGAGATGCTGAAGCAGGTGAATCACAAGAGCACTTAAATTAATCATAGAGGTGACACACACAAAGCCATATTTCACATTTGAAATTAGCTTATCAATAATTCACTGGTATTGAAACAAAGCTAAGTGTCCTTCATCTACGAGGTTTCAACAGTAAATTGGAGAAAACTATACAAAAATGATTTATACCCCATTGAGAAGCCAGAGTGTGGTGGTTTAGGTTACTTTGAAACTGTTTCAATACTCCAAATAAATATTCATATAATATATGTGGCATATGTCTTTTTGTCAGTATACTGTTTGTGGATCATATAAGGACTTCCATACAAATAAGATTCCAATTTAAACTTAGATTACAGTAAAGTATATGACATGCCGGGGATCACAAGTGCTGTGTCAAATAGCTGAGCTGTCCAGTGGGTCTTACCAGTGGGGCTAAAAATACCTGAGAAACATCGGCAGAAACATCTGGGGGGTGGGACCATCTGCATATGCTGTATATGTGTGTGTGTGTGTGTGTGTGTGTGTGTGTGTGTGTGTGTGTGTGTGTGTGTGTGTGTGTGTGTGTGTGTGTGTGTGTGTGTGTGTGTGTGTGTGTGTGTGTGTGGAGAAGCCACCTCAGAGCGTAGGCTCCCTGATGTAACTGTGGCAAAGGGAGCCCTCAGACACAAGGGAGGTCGTAACACCTTTAAATACAACACAGGCCTCCTCATAAAAAAGATGCATCTGTCTTTACAATTCCACTCATGGTAACTGTTCTGACAGGGCTTCATTTATTGCCCATGAGCAGCAGTATGTACCTGTGATATCTCAGTGGACACCGGGCTTGAGGTTGCGGTGCAGGTAGGAGACCCATCTCATGAAACCCTTCAAATCTTAGCAGCCGCAGTGGTAAAGCCTTCGTGGCTGATGCCATCATTGCAGGCTGAGAGTGGTATCTTGAGCTCATTTTGTGTTCAGAGACAGACTGCCTGAGTGACAACGTGCAATCTGCTGACAGGTGTGCCTTTCAGTTGTTTAACTCTAATTCCAAGAATGACCACTCTTGGAAGATAGATTGCAGTTAGGGAGTTTTGCTCAGAAACTGAGGAAGCTGTGCAAGCACAGCTGTGCTTTCTACATGACTCACTGAATTTGCAATGATAAGAAAGTTGCCTGAGACTGTATGTCTAAACTTGAGTTGGCTAGCAAAGGTGGCAATGAAACTTGCACAAAGTAAAAGTTTGGATAAAAGCTTGCAAACATAAGCTTATCAAGTCTACTCTCAGAAAGAGGGAAAAGGGGGAAATGAATGATGCAATGCAAAAGGTTCAGTTTAGCCAGTTTTTTCCTGTGAGAACTGCCGCAACTACAGGCTCGTCCACACATGTGAAGGGCTGGTCTCAGAAATGAAATCTAACCGTTCAGCAAACATCATTAGGTTGACGGAAAAAAAAAAAAATCATATTTTGTGTTAAGTAAGTCATTTTACGCAAGTAATGTTGAGGCATGTACATGATTTTTGCTTTCCTACAGTCTTGCGTTTGTTCCATCTGACAATACCCGACATTATCCCTACGCAGACTTAATCACTCTTTGCACTTAGTCACGACCTCTTTTTTGGCCATGCTCATAGATGTGCGTACCTTTCACATATACAGGAGGTAAAATGTGACACTGACACGGTATCCTCTTGTGGACCAATGGCTGTATTATGCCCTTTGGTGTGATATAAGCAAAAAAGCGTGAAACACACTTACAACACAACAATGTCTCAGCACAGTATTAATAAAATAAGAAATCCAACTGAGATGAAAGGAATTCAAGGATGACCTGAATATAATCTAATTGTCCGTGAGGCCACCTTTGTAAATTGACAATTTTGTCTGAATCAAACAGTTGTCAGTCATTTCCTTCTTTCTTTATCTAACTGCTGTTGGCCTTTTCATGCTGATTCATTTGACCTCCTGTACCCAATGAATTTCTGTTACGCTGGTCAGGGAGACGTACTACAACACATACAGTAATCTGGAGCGAGCCTTTGTGTATTGTACAGAAACTGATGGCAAAAAATTGTCTCACATTATAACCTCCTTTCATTCCATCTTGGTCTTGCGCTGCTTTCCTCTCGGTCAACTCAACGGCCTGGCTGAGCGGTTTTCTGGAGAAGCACTCAGCCGAACAAAATGATTCCACACTGACAGACAGAGGAGCCACTTTTGAAAGGCAAGGACAGCCTCTGAATACGTGCGTGAATGTGTGTGTGTGTGTGTGAGAGAGAGTGCAATGTAATGAATTTTAGAATTAGGAATTTTTGCCAAGAACAGGCATTTTGTCATGTACTCACTTCTTTAATGGATTATTGGTTTGAAAAGGCTAATAACACTTAGAGTTTGGGTTAATACATTCAGATTAATGGGTCAGGATTTTGGTTGGGGTAAGATTTATGGCAGCAGCGACGGTTAAAGGACAGGGTTATGAGATAGCGAACCAATGCAGCTAACGGAGGGTCCTCATGAGGACAATATACAAGGCTGTGTGTGTTTGTATGTATGGACAGGACCTTTTATCAGTAAAGAAAATAAATAACATCTTTATCTCTTGATCAGTCTTCTCCCCCAACCTCCCTGTCTGAGCTTATGGCTGACTGCCTCCAAAGAGCTGAAGCTGTTTGTTTAAATGTAAAGGTAATCAGGCCAGCATGCCGCAGGGATCCACAGAGCCAGAGAGAGACAGATGGGTTGATCCCAGGGGAAGAGTACAAGGACGGGCCACCTCTTTCAACCTCTTATGAAAAGTTTGTATCCATAACAGTGTAACTTAAGACTTGTTTTCAACCTTTATTTAAAGAGTTGACCTGTAGCTATTTTCAAACTGTCTAAGCAACCACCTCTCGCTCAGCTGGTTTCAAAGTTGACATGGACACTCGTAGGGCTCGTTCATACTTCTGCACAGGTACAGCATACGACATATAGTATCCCGCAACAAAAGTCTACAACATAAGTCCATAAATGTAACTCCACATTGTGGCGACACAGACAGCTGGGATTTGTCCCCTTGGAAGCATCACATTTCCTCTTCAGTTGCTGAACAAGAACAGAAAATTCCTCCTCCTCTCGCCTCAATCGATTCAATGAGCATTCACACCATCTCCTCCAACATCTTTTCTGCGTTCAGTAAAAGTAACTGATGTTCAACATTTACTCGCTCCAACTCCAACATGGTTCACTCAGTTTTAGTCATCATGAAGCACACGAACAAACTCAACAGTGGGAGAGAAACCCTACCACCCACGCAGACACACCAGCACACAAATATAACTGTGGCCACTTGCATACGCTACGGTGTTGGCTCTGTGCAAAGCTTGTGTACAACTAAAAATCACTTTTTTTGGGACAGCTCATTGTACAAAAAATGCAGGTAGCAACTTAATTTAGCCAAAACTGATTGACGCTTTTGTGAGTTAAAAACACATACAGCTGGTGATATGGGCTGCCACTAGCTATCGTTACTTCCATGAGTAAGAGATGCATTTGTGTTATTCTTTAAAAAAAAATAACTGTGCAGTAGAGCCCTACTAATGTCTTTCAACTCCAGGGATGCCATTAAAACATTAGAGTAGAGATGGAAGAAGAGATGGTCAGAAAATAATATGTTAAGAAAGCAAACAGGGATTTATAATTATACACACTAACATGTTGACATTTAACTGTCATTTATTAACCACCTGATGAATGACAGCTAAAGGTAAATGCTTACAAAGTTTGTTCACTTCTTCTGCAGAATATCTTGTTTTCATACATAATTTTTTCCTGTTCTTTTCAACTTCTTGCTTTTTTAAGAAGTCATTTTTTAAAATAGAATTAAATGCAAATTACAGTAGGGCTGATTATCATATAAACGACTGTTGCCTAGGGGGGCAAGACACTGGCTTTATTTATTTATTTAGTCATATTTTTCACAGTCCCCCATAAAACTCTGACTTTAATCAGTCTGCACTTTCTTTTAAAGACATAGGGGAATCAGGGACTAGCTGAATAGAGGCGTGCATTTCTGTGTATGTGGGCAGCTTGTATTTGTGTGGCTGCATGTGAGAGGTATGTGACCAAGAGCAGAGCATTGACCTGCACAGCTTTATTAGCACCGTGTCGACTGGTGCTGTACATTGTTCAATTAGCTGAGCGCCGTGTACTCCATGTTCTTGGTCTTTTACTGTTCACAGCGAGGGCAATCACCTGTAAAGGTACGCAGCTGGAACAACATTACAAACCCTCATAATACAATACTGAGAGCTAATTTTACACAGTGGTGCAGAGGCTTTTTTTCATAGCAGCTGGATTATGTTCGCAGTCACTTAGCAGTACAAGTGATCTGATTTGAATGTACTAGGAGTGAGGGAAACACTGTTTGGGCAATTACGCGGAACTAAAATGGAGGGGAGTGATGGATTGAAGTCGGGGGAAGAGATTTAGACGAGGACTGTCAATGTAGAGAATCAGGGCCACCCAAAACCGAAAACCAACCTGCAAAAGAGCAGTCTGTGTTTGATGCAAAGACTTTATTATTTTATTAATCTGTTTGAGGTTAATATGATGTCTATATGAAAAACATGCTCAAAAAATGACTCCTGGTAGTAGTTTGAGTTGTGACAAACAGGTTTTGGTCAAATGTACAACATATATGAAGCCCTTTCTGTTCTTTGACACGGACAGTCACTGATCCTTTATTTTCTTACCGTCTCAACTACAGTAATCTGCAATGTCTACAACGCTGCAGGCAGCGTCTCCAGATTGCAAATTTTTATGTCTGTAAAACAGCCTTCACTTTATGGATCTAAAATGCCTTTCTAAAGCATTTACATTTTAGTGGTGTAGGGCTTCGTATATGGTGACAAGATGTCTTAGGGCTCACAGCAGGATCATCTTGAGTTTGACATCACCAGTAAGTGGAGTCTGCATGTCATCCCTTTGTCTCCATGTGTTTCCTCCAGTTGCTCTGGTTTCTTCCTAGTCTAATAATCAGAGTCAAGGTCTGACAGTGTGTTAATTTTCCCTAACAAAGCAGTAGTGACAGATGCATTAGTCTTGTCAACACATTAGTTGCTTTCTGGGATCAATTTCCTTTATGTTTTTCATTTTGATTAATTTTTTATTTTTATTTAACAGTTCCCATTTACAACAGAGCATCTCTATATGACAGTTTCCCACCACTGACACAGAAAGATCGCAACATTAAAACATCCAAACAGCACACACACATGCATCACAGGGATTAATTGGCAACCCATAGGTCTGTACGTGTTGATGGACCACATTGTTGTATATCTTTCCTGTACACTGCTGTGGTAGTCACATCTGCTGCAGAATCCTAAAAGCATTAAATTAATTCCCAAACTTCACCTTTTTTTCTGATTCTATTGTTTGGATTTCTTGCTTTTATCCAGAATATTAGTTGCTTTTTATCTCTGATTTCCTGGCTTTTGTTATCTGCCTGCCGCTATTCTTTAACAGTAGAAACAGTACACTTTACACATCTAATTCTCAAACCAACTGTGATGCTAAATTTACTGTTGAGGCCATCTCATCTCAGCCACATCCCATGGGATGCAGTGCACTCTGTGCTGTTCAACAGATGCCCTGGCTCTCTTTTCCCCCACTGCTTCTCTCCTTGTATTCTGGTGTGTGCTTGTTTTCAAGCCTTTTGTGTGTTTTCACTTGGCTGTGAACTCTGTACCCCTGATTTTCTCCATTCGGCAGTCTGGTCCTATAGGTACTCTGCTTTATATCAACACCTCTTTCTATCTGCAGCCTTGGGCATGGGGTATCGTGAGGGCAGATGGGGCTCTACTTCCATGAGTCTTAATGGCTCAGGTGTCTTTCTGCACACACACATCCACTCACACACACGGACAGACAAAAGCAGATATATACATGCTTCCCTTTCTGATGCATAATTCACAGACCTCAAGGAATTGCAGACACGTCTGACTACATACAGCCAGGCTGCCTTTCTCCTGCACTATGACCCCAGGTACCCTTTAATTTCCCATGCATTATTCCAGGACTTGAAGAGGACCAGTGGTTACTCCCCAAAGGTAAGAGTGTGTGTGTGTGTGTGTGTGTGTGTGTGTGTGTGTGTGTGTGTGTGTGTGTGTGTGTGTGTGTGTGTGTGTGTGTGTGTGTGTGTGTGTGTGTGTGTGTGTGTGTGTGTGTGTGTGTGTGTGTGTGTGTGTGTGTGTGTGTGTGTGTGTGTGTGTGTGTGTGTGTGTGTGGTTAAACTCAGCACTCCCATCTTGTTCTTTCACCAGACAGCCAGGGTATTAAAATTCCATCTGCTTACCAGGTATACGATTAAAGTGTTTGATGGGCACTATAAACTGTTACAGTATATTAGTATTGTGAGAAAGAGAGGAATACGAAGAAGAATAGGTGATGGGAAAATAAATCAGCTTGGTAGAAATTATGAACAATTAGAATAAAGATATCTAATTCTATTCTCCACATCTGCCAGTACAAATCTGCTCCTTCAGGACATATTGCATTACAGCAATACGGCAAGTCTTTCCTGGACACCTGTTTTGGTCAGAGTTGATAATGTTATCTCAGCTGTTGTACCATGATGCTTTGGCACAGAACAATTTACTGTCATGTCAACACACACAATTTACCGTCACACCAGTAAACCATATTTGTATATTACATCCTCCTCCTGTGTACTGTACTGAAATAGAATACACTATTTCATTTTGTGACAATGCCAAAAGCAACGCAAACACTAATTCATGAAAATCTGCTCATTAGTTGTAGCTTTACAATTACGTCCAAAGCTAATGTTGCCAGTCTGGCAGCGGATGAGACAGCCACTAACTGTGGGCTGTCTCATGTGTGTAAAGAGAAAGAAGCATGTTCTATCATTCTGTCTGTTCATGGTTTATGTGAATTAATACATCTGCTGAGTGGAGTTTCTAAATTACAGGTGTTACATAACTATCAATGGGGCTGTGGCATGTTTGCTAATGTGGATCTTGTAAATTCTGAAGAGTAGGAGAGAAGTATGGCGATATATCAGTCGTATAGGCCGCAAACACAGCAAAGGGCTTGCACACGCCTCACGCTGTTGATCACCACATACAGAAAAGAGCAGGAGTGAAATGAGCTGAAGTAAATGTAAAAGTCACATACAGGAAGACAAACAGGTCCGAACCCGCCGCACTACTGGGGTCTGTTTGCAATCACTTCATGTAGCTCTGCAGCAGAGAAGAGTGGGACAGCGAGATAAGCGAGCAAAGAAAAGTACTGCATGTAGGAAGAAGACGGACATGAAAGAGAGAAAAACACCTACACTTTCTGTTTTTTACAGCAAATTGTAACTAAAGAACTGCAAAGCTGTGTATATTGTACAGTGATAGCTCAGTAAAAAAAAGCACAAACAGCAGTAATGCAGAATGGCAACATGTGTAATCATCTCCTGTATAAAAGGGATCATTAGATGGCAATGGGTACGTCCTACAACAAAGCGAATACCTGCACCAGTTCTTTCCATCATTTTGCTCCCCTTTCATTTCTCTCTTCATCTCAATTAGTAGAAAGTGATGTTGTCAAATTAAATTACATCTTGTTGATGAGACATGACACCAGTTATGGAGTGCTCAACAAGAGG
Organism: Brachyistius frenatus; assembly: GCF_029030835.1. Classification (NCBI taxonomy): domain Eukaryota; kingdom Metazoa; phylum Chordata; class Actinopteri; family Embiotocidae; genus Brachyistius; species Brachyistius frenatus. The sequence continues at coordinate 4,573,355 of NW_027210607.1, forward strand.
AGTGTCAAGGATTGTCTTCATCTTTGACTGTCTCAATCCCCTTTCCTCATCCAACACTTCATAATACCATTCTATTAATTCACGAGGGACTCCTGAAATTTTGTATTAGCAGACACTTTTCTTATTAAGGAGCTTTATTACAATCCAATGGCCTCTGTCCTGCCAAAATCTCTCTTTTAGCCAGTGTCTCAATTTCCCACCACACGTGTGCGTTTTTGCTTTTTTCTTCTCTCCCCTTTTAACCCACCTTCTCTTTAAGCTAGGTCCTGGCAGGGCGTAGAGGAAAGAGTGGAAGAAAGGGGGAAAAGGAGCGGTCGAGCGCACAACTCAATTATACATCAAAGCACTTATGTGAGGGACACCACAGAACCGGGAGCCAAGAGGTGGAGAGGAAGGGATTGAGGACAAAAGGAGTTTCACGAGGATGAAGAGGAACCTCGGTGACGGTTGCTGGTAGTGGTTAGTTAATGATTGCAGGGAAAATAAACTTTGCTTATGCAAGAGAAAGAACTGCGTCTATCGGTCTCATGTCAGATAAAATGGAAGACAACATCTCACCAAATAATAAAAGTTAAAACTACACTCAACAAAAATACAAACTGAACATTTGGGCTTTTGCTCCCATTTTTTGAGTTGAAGTAAAAGATCTGAAACTTCTCTTATGCACATAAAAGGTTTATTTCTCTCAAATTTTCTTCAAAAATATGTTTGTCTGTGTTGGTGAGAACTTCACCTTTGCCAAAATAATCCATCCACCTGACAGGTGTGGCACATCAAGATGCAGATTAAACAGCATGGTTATTGCACAGGTGTGCTTTGGACTGGTAACAACAAAGGGCCACTCTAAAATGTGCAGTTTTATCAGGCAGCACGATGCCACAGATGTTGGAAGTTTTGAGAAAGCGTGCTTTTGGCATACTGACTGCAGGAATGTTCATCAGAGCTGCTGCTCATCAATTGAATGTCCATTTCACCATCATGAGCCGTCTCCAACGCCGTTTCCGATAATCTGCCGACAGCCCTCACAATCACAGACCACGTGTAACCATCTCGGCACAAACTGTCAGAATACGTCTCAGAGAAGCTCATCCGAGTGTGTATGGCGTCGTGTTGCCGGCGGTTTGCTGATGTGAACATTGACAACTGAGTGGCCCACGGTGGCGGTGGGGTTATGGCATTGGAAGGCATAAGCTACAGACAACCAACATTTTAGATAGATGTATAGATAGATATCGTGACAAGATCCTGAGGCCCACTGTCATATCATTCATCTGCTGCCATCACCTCATGTTGCAGCATGGTAATACGTGGCCCCGTGTCACAAAGATCTGTACAGAAATCCTGGAAACTATAAATATCCCAGTTTCTGCATTGCCAGTATACTCATGTCACCGATTAAGCAGGTTTGGGATGCTTTCAATGTATACGACAACATGTTATAATTCCTACCAATATCCAGAAAGCCATTGAAGAGGAGTGGAGCAGCATTTCACAGGCCAAAATTACTACCCTGATCAAATCTATGCAAAGCAGATGTGTCGCACTGCATGAGGCAAATTGTGATCACACCAGAATTCCTGGGTTTTGATCTTTTACTTCAACTCATGAAAGATTAACAGAAACAAAAGTGTTACATTAACATTTTCGTTGAGTGTAGAAGTTTAGTGTCACCAATTCTGTATCTGACTAAATGTAAGATATGGGCGCAATCTCCCCTTCTACTCGTGAGGAACAAACGTTGAGTAATGGCCAGGACAGTGTTTTCCACCAGGCATTTCCAAGCTATTGCGCTTAAGAAAATGAGATTGACGGACGGACAAAATGTAATGCCTCTGTCCACTGCTGCTGCAGTGTGGATGCATAAAAACAGTATAAACAGTATTGTGGTGGATTTTTTTTTTTTTTGACTCTCCACCTAAGTTGTTGATTGAATCTTAATTTTGAATGTCTAATCAATAGGAGTATTGATTTGTGTGATATTAGAGTACAAAGTGTATACACTGAGAATAGCTGGAGTACGTATCAATCATGAGTCAGCGTTAGATATTAGAAAAGCTAATCAGGGTGTAGTCCAATGTACATTGTGCCATGGAGCAGTGGCTGGTGAGGAAGCAAGAATTGTCAAAGAAAAACCCATTGTGTCAGGACACATGACATGACAGCAGATGTGGGACCCCAAGGATAAAGTCCAGGCTTTAAACAGTTTAAAAGGAAGTTCTTGGCACTTCAGCTTCAGTTGCTCTCGTGAGAACACTCAGTCTATTGAAACCTTTGATTTTCAATAAACCAACATTGCATCAGACTCCAAAGACTCTGTGTATGATTATGATGACTACAAGTGGTGTGAAGGGACCAGGGCATCCTTCCTTCCTTAGTCTTCCTTGAGCCTGTAAAGTGTCTTAAACACAAAGTGTTAATAAACCTCTAAGGGGCATGAATGTGACTAAAATTGTCATGATTTATGATTGAAAGAAATAGAACATTAGATTGAAGAAAATCACCTTCCTCGATCCCTTCAGTTTGTGGAGCAACAAAAGCTGATCTGCTCTATAAGAAGAAAAGCCTAACAAGATGATGCTAGACACATCTCACTGACTAGAATGACAGCCTGAAAATGAAGCGAATATTTTGCGAAGTTGGGATGCAAGTTGGAGCCTAAACATCTGTTTGTCACATTAATTAGTTGGGAAGTTGTTTGTTGTGGCAGGCATGAATGCCTTCTAGAACATAGCTTTGCAAAATTTGGGATCTTAGGTGTAAATTAAACAATAAAAATAGTGGCAAAAAGAAAAAATTTATAATAATGATTTTAACAATAAGCACTGTTTTTAACTGCTATATGAGTCCAAGTCAGTCACAAGGTCAATGCACTGCTTATGGTTAAAAAACCCAATTAGCACTGATACTATGTTAATAATATACTGGGCTGCATGTAGAGAAATACCAACAAGTAGAAAAATGTAGGTGGCAACAGCACTTCTTTTTCAGTCTCACCTTTCCTCAATACTTCTCTATAAATCATAGTTTTCCTTTAAAGCTTCTCGCCTTACCATCTCAATTGTTGAAGTGACAGTCAAAACTGATTTGAACAAATTGGAAAGGCTCTATTAAGGGAAATCTAGCCACGGTCAGAGAAACAGTGAGGAGGGGGATACAGTCGAATTGAGAGGGAGGAGCATATCGAGACAGAGGAAGACAGGGGGAAATAATGGTTGAGGAATTTGCATTAAGCCGAATGGAGCCCTGGTGAGGTTGCAGGCGTGACTTTTAGCCAAACAAATATTTTCCACATGTTAATTTCTTTCTTCTCTCAACAGAGCATTGTTCCCATAATCATGCTAACATACACACCATGAAAAGCCACAAGAGGTCTGTCTTTCTTTTTAAACACCTAAACATAAACACAAGCAGCTGCAAAATATGGAGCTACTGACAAAATGCACAACTGTCTCCTATGTTAGCAAAACCTTGTCAGGATTCTCAATTCTGCCAAGCGAGTGTTAGAGGGAAGGAGAGCGCCAAAGGCAGGGTGGGGGTGGAACAGAGGGGTGGGAATCACACACTTGAAAGAAAGGGAGAGAGGGAACGACAGGTTGATTTATTCAAACAGTGAGGAGTGGGTGAATCAAACTTTAATGGCTTTTGGGAGCGCAAGCCTTTCTCTCTCTCCCCTTTCAATTTTGCCCCTCACTCCCATCTTTCCTGGTGTGCTGCCACCTTCCTTCTCTCACTTCTCGCTCTCTGTCTCTGTCTCTCGTTCCAAAATACACTTTTTGATGGTCACTCACAAACACGAGCCCTCCCTTTTTTTGACAGACAAATCTCCGCCCCATCTCTGCGTAGCACGCAAATCAAGGTGCTCTTCATGCTCAGCGGGATAAAGTAAATGACAGAAAGATAAAGAGAGGAATAGGAGGTGATTTACCTTCACGAGTGGCAGCGTATGTGATGCCCGGGCAGCATTTGTTGCGTTAACCCCTGGACTGGAAAGGATGCGCGGAAAAATTGTTGTACGGGCCCAACAATCTCTTTGACAACTCACTTAAGCAGCTATTTGCCCTAGAAGGCTTACTGAAGTCTACAGCTCCACACACTCAAAACAAACCCCATCAGTGAAATGCAGAAACTTAAATGTTTCTGCCTGAACTATGTGAACAAACAGCTGGTAAACATCCGGGCTCTGTGGATAAATTGGCCATATGTACGGTATTTGTTTTGTTAAGTTAGTGTAGGAGTTAGATTAGTTTCTAGAGGATGATCATGTGCTGTGTTCTAATCAGTGCTGTCAGATGTAATCATGTGGCAGATGGAGAAAATTTAAGTTATATTCAACACTTTCTTTTTGTCTGCATTTATTATTCAATATAAAAGATATGATGCAAAGTAACAGCTTTTCATATGCAATCAAAGCGGAGACAACAACTTTTGCTTCAAATTAGATCCGGAGCACCAAATCTGTATGGTAGAAAGTTAGAAATGATGCCTGAGGTGAGTAAAATATTGACTGCTTCCCATTTAACCTTCTCACTTTATCAATATTTTTCCTTCTTTCTCCCTAAATCCCTCCAACTCTCCCTATGGGGCTCAGGGTCTTAGTGTCAGGCAGAATTGCCTTTGAGGCCTGCGCCTGTCAACCAGCCACCACTCAGCTCAGTAACCACTAGATTCAATTACACTATAGCAGCAACCAGGAGTCACAGATGATACAGGAAATCATAATGGGTTAAATCCAGCTTCTAGGAACCAGAGAGTGTGTTGTACTTCATATAGAAAGTGTGTTTGCTGGCTTGTGTGCAGCTTATGTGCAGAGGGATTGTTACAAATATTTTATGACTGTAATTTCAATATACATGTATTGCACCAAAAATAAACTTGCTTTTTCTCGTTTCCCAAACAACTTTGCAATTGCACAGACATTAGTCATCTGTATACTGTCGGTGCTGCCGAGGAGCTGAAATATTTTTTTGTTCTGTAACCAGGTAAACAAATTACCTTTAGATGCTGTAAGATGCAGGGCAGAAGGTGATAAAAGATTAGGAATTGAATTTCGGCTTTCAGAAGTGAACAAAGGCAAAGAAGAAAGGAATAGAACAGATTCATCTATGTTCTACCTGACAGCGACAGAGGGCACATCAAATAGAAGGTGCCTCTGTTTTGCTGCCAGAGCCCACATCAAGCACTAAACAGCTCATTCACAGGCGTAACAGGAGCTCTCAAACACCCTCTGCCAATATTATCTAAAACATGAGTGCATTCGTGTGTGTATTTTGTGTGCTTTGTGCATGAAATGCTGTCATAGTATTCATCTGAAAATTGTTTGGAGGAAGTAGTAGCCAGAAGTTGGAAGCTGAAACGATGATGGTTTGAATTAGTCTCTTTTGCAAAACTACCATAATAGCTGCTTTAGTAGCGTGCCTGTTATCCAAACACACAATTATCTGACGGATGAAACTGATTAACCAAAAAACCCCGAATAAAACAGGGTAAAAGGCAGTTATTTGTTTGTGCAGTTTGAGTTTCTGACAAGCAGTCCTGATGCTATGCCTCTATTAAAAACAAACCGAGTGCAGAAACTTTCTTGTATCAAACCAGAACGGAGGGATTTTCTTTCTTTCGATGTCTGACTTTCACCCGAGGGGTTTCCACCTTGGGCAGCCCTGTTCTATAACATCAGTCGTAGTTCATCAGAGCTTACTGTAGGTTAGAGAGGGACATTGAGATATGGCTGATAGAAAATAGAGGCTGAGGAGGGATTTGCTCACCTGCCTGACATACCTGAGAGACAGTAAACAGATAAAGTTTGGGTATCTATCACTTGGAGCCTCCTGCCTGTCTGCCTGTTTGCCAATACATTTAATCCATCTATGTGCCGCATTACAGTGCTAGTCTGAAGTTGGCTACACAATCTCATGTGCATCATTACTGTGTTATCGAAGGCAGGATTCCACTGCACTGCGTATCCACTGTAGGGAAGGATGAATTAGAGTATTGGCAAGAGGATGAAAAAGAGATGAAATTTAAATTCTGCAATGCAACCTGTGTAAGTGGAGGGGATAGATAAAAAATACAACTTCAACAAAGTTACTATGGTCACTAGAAACTAAGTATGGATTATATCTGTAAACTATGAATAAATAAATCATGTGAGGTGAACGTGTATCATCCAAAAATGTCATGAGAATCCAAGAGACTACAAGTACACAAGAAAACTGTGTGTTTGGTCGGGGGCAGCTGATGGAACCGCAGGAGATGGCACACACCGGGCACATTGAGAGAAGTTGTTAGTGTTGGTGTTTGATATTATCACTGTGGCACTGACAAAGCGACCAACTCCCAGTGGGGAGTGTGAGGGTCAGCCAGCTGGGGAGGGGAGGAAGGTGTGTGTGAGTGTTTGGGAAGGGTTGCTCTATATTTGGTCTCACAGTTGCTCAGACTGCAGCTCTGTACTCTGTACAGACGCACACCTCGCAAAACATTTTGAGTATGTCAATAGAGGGCTACCTGTCGCGCTGAGGGAATGTGAAAAACACCTCTCAGTATGTCGAAGGCTCACTATATCATCACATCCAATAATATATTTGGGTTGTGGCCCATCTGCTGTTCTATCAAAACATTATTTTGGGTGATAGTCGTCGCTCTTTGTACCCAGTCTTTGCTGCTGGCTGCTGGAGTGTGCGGATGCTGTAAATCTGGCCAGCTCATTAGCACTGACAGAGGGAATGCTAGCCGCCCACCTGCTCCCCTTCACCCTCTTTATGGCTCTACAAATTAAAACGACATTTACACACACTCTCCCCCGCTCTCACTAGTGCACTGCTCACCTTGCCGCTCACATTGCTTCATCTGTGCAATGCTGTTCAGGCCCACCTCAGAATACCTCCTGCCCTGACTATTCCTCTGTTTCAACAGCCCTAAAGCAATTTGTGTTGTTTATTTTTAGCTTCTGTCATCTTTGTATGTGTTAAATCTCTTCATTTGAATCTTTTGTCTCAATGCTGCTTCTTTACTTTTACTGCACCGTCATCCTACACATCAATCACCTTTCCCCATCTTTTTCTCTGAGCACTAAAGTTCAACAGCTCTATCTAGTAGTGCTGATGGCAGTCTAACCCCCGTTACTGTGGCATGTCCAGTGAGTGACAGCATGATGAAGTGATGTCACAGCGTGTTTGCTTTGCCCGCCAGAGGTCAGTTAGAGTCACAGAGGTAATGAGGCCATAAAAATGCAGGTAACGAAAGTTGTGGGGAAACAAGATAAGGTGGAGAAAAGGGTAGAAGAAGGGGATACAAGCTACGATGAAGAATTTACTTACTCCTGAATGAATGCAACTCCCAAAACTGGCTCAGGCTTTAAGTGGAAGAAGTGGAAGGCTTCATAAAGAGCTATGTGTGTACAAATTGGGCTTTGTGCTGCGTTGTTATCGCAACACAGTCATGGAAATATGAATGAATTTGTACGGTCTTATTTATCGAGAAAGGCACACAAACCAATTCACTGAGATCTGTGATAAAACATATTCACCTGCATTAGTCTCATACTGTGCTCACAGATACAGTTATATTTTGCATTTACAGCTCACTGTTACAGGCTGTGGCTATTTCCAATGCACAGAAATGCCTGTGAATTGAGACTCTCAGATATCTGTAGTGTTTTAAGAATATATTACCACATCCCATTGCCTCAATAAACAAGCTTAAATTGTATAATCACTTGGATGGCAGGATTGACATAAGCAGTAATTCAGTGAGTGATGCAGCAGCTGAGGGTCAAACACAGCCCTGTTTAATGGATTTCTCGAGCCTTGACTGAAGCCTATTGTTTGCAAAGCTTGGAAAGTCCACATGTGGACTATAAGTGAGTCCCACACAATTGAGCGTGGTTGCAATGGCCTGAGAGAATCTTCCCTGGTGGGTGATCTCAACAGCCTCGTCTAAACAGTCCTCATTTCTCCCATTTATTTGCCTGACTTTATGGATTGGGGAGAGAGAAAGCCAGTGGCTTTGAAGATTTGGTGAAGACTCAGGAAGGGGTATGTGCTCAATATAAACACAACAAGACATGTGGACCTGTGTGCCTGTGTGTGCGTGTGTGTTTGTGTGTGTGGATTTCAGCCCCTGTTTGAAGTCCTCCACTCCACTCTGGCAATTACTTCATATCAAGGATTAGATGAGGGAGAGGGCATAGAGGAGACACAAAGATGGAAAGAAGTGAGAGCTGAGACGGGAGGTAGTAGATTCAGAGAGAGGACAGAGAAGCGAGAGAAGCTGAGAGGAGAATAGAAATTGAGGTCCACACTGCAGAGGGTGTTTTCTTTCCTATAAAGGAGGCTATACACACTCTCTAAAGATGAGCTGGAAGACAACTCTTCAAATCGTGGGAAGATCACAGGTGTGGAAAAACACAGCAATTTCCAGTGTGGCAGAGAGCAAAATACACAATGAATAGTTGATGATTGCCATAAATTTGATGTAGTCACCATGCAGTTACAACTGTTGAGATGAATTTCATACATGCTTTCTTATTGTTTCTTAAAATTTAGGAGCAATCCATTGTTGCGCAAAGTAGTTTGAAGTAGCTACAGTGGTGCTTGAAAGTTTGAGAACCCTTTACAACTTTTTATATTTCTGAATAAGTGACCTAAAAAAAATCATCTGATTTTTACACAAGTCATGAAAGTAGACAAGAATAATCTAATTAAACAAATGAGACAAAAATATTTCACTTCGTGATAATGAGGTGTGAATGGGTGCCTTCTTTTTTTCTAAAGAACAGGGATCTATCAAAGTCTAAGCTTCCCAATATGTTTGTGGAGGTGCATCCTGGCACAAACAAAAGAGATTTCTGAGGATCTATGGAAAAAGAGTTATCATCAAGCTCGAAAAGTTTACACAACTATATAGAGTTTGGGATTCACCTAGCCCACAGTCAGACAAACTGTATGCATATGGGGGATATTCACGGCCCTTGATACCCTCCCCAGGAGTGGTCGACCAAAAGACATCACTCCCGGAGCAAAATGTGAAATAGTGCATGAGGTCACAAAATAACCCAAGGTAACTTCTAAAGTTGTTGATGTTCATGAGTCCACCATCAGGAGCATACTAAACAACAAACGGGTGCAGGTAGGGTTGCAAAGGTAAAGCCGCTGCTCTCCAAAAAGAACAAGGCTGCCCATCTGTAGTTTACCAAAGATCATGTGGACAAGCCAAAGGGATACTAGAAAATGTTTTGTGGTCAATATAAACACAACAAGATATGTGACAGATAAGACCAAAATATAACTTTTTGTTTTGAATGAGAAGCATTATGTTTGGAAAAGGAAAAAAAAATACTGTCAGGCATACGAACTTTATCCCATCTGTAAAACACGGTGGTAGTAGTATTATGGTTTGGGCCTGGTTTGCTGCATCGGGCTGGAGCAGGTTGTCATTATTGATGCTGTATTTAAATGAGGGGTTTGCGTGCGTTAAAGTGATTCCAGCAATGGAAAACAGCAACTGCAAAAGGAATCTGATCCCATTGAAATTAAGAAATATAAATATAACAAGAATAAAACGCTATATAGGAGATTATTAGCAAGAAAGTCAATCCTGTGGGAAAAACAAAAAGGCTTGATAATAAAACATCTGCAAAAAAAAAAAGAGGAGGGACGGTGGATGAGATCCTCCAACAAAAACCAATCAGTAGGTCCAGATCTTTCTGTGATGAGCAGATGACTTTTCATTCAGTTCCTCGTGAGTGCTCGTGAACCTCATGAAGCTACCTGTGAATTCTGCGGGACGCATTCAGGACCTGTGACGGCACACCTGAATAACAGGACTGGGTGGGATATCCAAGCAATGACCCAGAGGCAGGAAAATGCCAAGTCGTAAGAAATTTTGAATATTGCTAGTATTTCGTGGCTCCTCCTTGATATTGGCTGTCAATCATCATTCAGTTCATCATTCTTTATTTTCCCTGCGTCTCCTTCTCACCACAATAAGAGCAACTGTCACTCCAGATTTGCGAATCTGATTAATACGTTGCTTTCTTTCATACTAAACTACACACGCAATCACTTCTCCTATTTCTACTTTCAGGTTTAGTAAATATCATTGCGGGTGCTAAATTGTTCATTTGCATGTTCCCTCCCAGTATTTTGCACCTTCAGGTAGAAATGCCCAATATTACATATGCATGCAAGGCAAACACGCAAAATGGACGTGTTAATTTGCACATTTGAAAGACGCAATCCTCACTGCACGTCGTTAGTAGATCTACTTGGACATTTTTTTTGCGGGTGGTGTTTGCACGTGATTTTAGGCATGCAAACCTTTAGTAAATCAGGCCCATAGTTGTAGTTGTTGCTGCTCAAAGGAGGGTCACACCAGACACTAAATGCAAAGTTTCACATACTTCTGCCACTCACTGATATGCAATATAAATCAGCAATATAAATCTTTTCCATCAATAAATAAACATACTATTTTTGTCTCCTTTGTTTAGTTGGGTTGTCTTTATCTACTTTAATGGATTGTGTGAAAATCTGATGATGCTTTAGGTCATATTTATGCAGAAAATTCTACCACTGTATTTCTGAAGAAAGTGTTATTTTTACAGGTCATAAGTTTTTCTGTTAGCATCATTAATATGATGCCCATAGAACAACAAATGATATTGAACTTTTCCTATATCTAATGATTTTTCATTTTATAAGAGTCTGATTCATATTGATTTGACTATGGATGCACTCAGTGAAGAAGTTCTGTCGTCCTTACCTCTGGAATGTGGACGGTGTACGGCTGCCCGTGGAAGTTTGGCGCATTATCATTCACGTCTCCAAACTGGATGTTTACTGTGTCTTGGACCATCTGAGGGAGGAAACACCTTGGTAAAACAGTTCCAAAGCCACCTCCTCACATTTCCTAGCAGAGAGCTGTAGTCACTGAAAATGTGCATTAGGCACAAGCCAAGATTCAGAGTGAAAGAAAACAGGACAAGTGTGTGATAGATTACCCGCGGGGGAGAGTAGGTTGAACGTCAGTATGTTTCAGCAACTAAATTGCATTGAGTGAGACAGGTGTCATGTGAGGATGAGAGGAATGAGGGTGAGGATGAAAGTGAGAGACTGAAAAAGAGATGGATTGTGAGGGCCTGTGTGTGCCATGTGGTCAGGCTAGATCCAGGATGTCAGCATGCGAAGAGATGTGTCATAACTATGATCACAGTATAAACCTGTCTCTTACCCCGTGAGGGTCTTTCACGTAGAATTCGACATTCATGTCTGACTTTGTCTGGTGGAGACAGAGACAAGCATCAACACAAACTTTGCATGGACATGTAACACAAAGAAGCAATAGCAGAAAATCACACAGAGCAATCTTTCCTTTGTGCTTCATCTTTCCTCATGTTGCACTTTTCACTGCGCTTTCATCATTTGATAATTTACACCCCTTCTCATATTTTCAAAATTGTCCTGTGTGTCTTTTCTTGTATCTTGTGCATATGCTTTGTTAATGTGTGAGCAGCAGTTCCTCAGTATGTGTGTTTATTTGGTGTTCGTACCTCGCGGTCGAGTTGCTGTCGAAGCCAGACCACACCAGTGTCTATGTCCACAGAGAAATACCTCATGGCCTCTTCTCCTAAAATCCCGTATTTCAGGGGTTCGAATTCGTGATCAGTGGCCCTCAGCTGGGCCACAGATGAACCTGTCAGAGAGAGTCAAAGGTCAGAGGGCCCACAGGGGCAAAGACCAGGGCGAGAGCTGGGATTGATGTGACCAATTTGAAGAGCAATGGATTGTGGGATCACAATTAGTGCATATTTAACTAAAAAAATTAAGGAACTTGAATCGTCTCAATCGTCAAGAGGAAAAGAACTCACAAACATATTCAAAGCCATTGTAACACTCGTATTATGAAAGGTATTATTAAATTAAAGTATAAATATATTTGTATGTTTGACCTCACAATGCATGCTGGGTCACACATTCAGCTGCCCTTTAATAAAAAGGGGCTACTGAGGTGAGTGCATGGACAGGAGAGTAAATACACAGATCATACACACATGCAGTGATTGCATGTATCGACATACATACCACTCACTCACCACTCACCACCACCCCACACCTTCCTCCTTGCAGGTACTTGGTCAGACAATAGAAGTGAAGCCAAACTAAATCACGCCTGTCACCCGTGCACCAAGCTCCCTAACACAGCGACCAATTAGGCTTCACAATCACACGCCCCTCTCGTTTTATTAATACACCCCATTTTCCTATGAAAGGGTGGCAAAAATGACTAATTAATATAACGATTTATGAACCCGTCTCATTGCAGTATAATGAGATTTATGCTAATTCAGCTGCTTTCAATATGAGTTATAATTTGGTTGAAGACTGTGCAAATTAAGCATTTTACCTCATAGTCATCAATAATAGCCGGGTTTTTTTCTCCCTCCTTTGGGCCCTCTCGGCTGTGAAGAAATTGTCTTCTCCATGTGGGTAGACATACACTTGAGTGAAGGATAACAAATAGTCATGTGAGACTAAGACTATGTATAAGAGCCACAGTCATGTGAAAGATTAACTCCTACTCTGGAAAATAACTAAGACCAACATTTATAAGCATATGGGTTGAACTTTTTATTCAGATTAAGAGCAATTATGCAAAATGGAGAGTTTATTTCAGAGCAGTCTGCACTAAAATATGTTGTTTTACAGAATCAGTGTGCAGTTGTATATTATGGTTTGTTCGTACATTAAATGGCTTCAAATTCTCTATTTTCTCAGGCTCCTTTGAGTCAGATTTATTTTAGTCATTGTTTTGTTTGTTTTTTATCTTTGCCCACAGTTACAAACATTAACAGAGCAAAATGGCTGTACTTAGGTGAAGACATATTTTGTACTCAAAAATGGAAATGTTTGAGGATTAGGGCAAGGAATGGAACTTATTGTTAATAAAGATAATATAGTTGTGTGTTTTGGTAAATGAAAGTGATGACTTTGTCAACTAAGGAACTAAGGGAGGAATAGATTTAGATTTTTCAATAAAATTATGATGTTTGAATGTCAGTGAAACTATGGCTCTCGCTCAGACTCTGCAGCAGTTTAGATTCTGGTTGAGTAGTAAAACAGAATCCATAATAGTTTACGGAGGATCACACTTGATTTTTGACTTGGATGCATTTTACATTATAACACCTTACTTCACGCTTCCTGGACTGGAGGCTCCTCTGCGTGCAACCGGTTGGCTCGCCTCTACCAATACTTTGCACGTGAGGCGTGTAGGAACATGTCAATTGTAGTGACTTCTGATGTGCGACATGTGACATGTTTAGGGAACATGGGTAAATTGTCTATCGACCGATAGACTGCACGTGAGGCATTTCAAGGACATCTAAATTGTTCCTGGGTTACAATTCCACCCTCTAAACTGCATGAAATCTTTATTAAGGCCTCGTTAACAGAAACAAATATTTTTGACTGGTACCATTAAATGTAAAATTAGGACCTACTTTTGGGATTAGAATTTGGGTTGAGTTCATGGTGGACTGAAGATCAGAATAAAGATAAGGACCAAAGTATTCGGGTTCGAGGTTTGGGTTCAAACACTGCTGTAATCACGAATGTGTGTGTGTGTGTGTGTGTGTGTGTGTGTGTGTGTGTGTGTGTGTGTGTGTGTGTGTGTGTGTGTGTGTGTGTGTGTGTGTGTGTGCATGTATGTGCGTGTGTGTGTGGTGTAGGTATATCCTTCTAATGCGTATCTGTAACACTGTGGCACCAAGCCCTTTCCCCTGACAAATGACGCTATTTAGCAGCAAGTGATGCCAGTATTACTGTTATGAATGATACAGTGCACATTAACATTGCCCCTCCCCTTCCCCTCTACTCTGCAACACTGCACTCATGAAAAGAGCAATGGGCTGGAGGAATCATCCCTCTACTTCACCTTTCTCCTATTGCCCTCTGAACCTCCTACTTTCTCAGCAAATCGTCTCTTATTCTTCTTTATTTTAGGCTTTTACAGTCTTAGTTTCTTTACTTTAGTCTTTCACACTGTTTCTTGTGTTTCCTGTTTTTTAAAATTACTCACGTCTTGTGGTTTCAGACACTTTACCCCCTTCCCTGTGTGTTTCCCGCCTCTGTGATTGTCTACTCCATCCCGATTAGTTTCCCCTGTTGCTCGACATGCTTCCCTCCCTGGTGTATTTAGTCTTTGTGTTCCCTGTTCCTGTTGTCGAGTAAGTTTCCGTGTTCCTTCCCAGTGAATCATTTCTGTTTGGATGTCAGCTTCTGGGTCTGTTAGTTACCATTTCTGTTTTTGGACCTTGTCTTTTGGATGCAGCACCTGCCGGCTCCCTGTGGTTTTGTTTGCCTGTTTGCTTTAATCAACTGCTTCCTGTGTGGTGTGTTGGGGTCCTATCCCTGAACGTTCCTGACACAGACAGTAAAGTGAAATCAGGAGAACTAAATCAGAGCCACTGTAAAAAAAAACAGGGTAAGCACAGAGACTGAAGCTAAACAGTCACCACACTGTCCTCCTGCTACATCTGGAGATAGATTCTGGATTTATTGAGCCTTAAGACCCCTAACCCATTTCATATTACTCTCTCAAACTGTGGAGGCTCCAAACACTACTGAAAGAATGCAGCAATAAATGCCCAACTGTGCACATTAGCAGCCCTAGTACATTTGAACTGAATGATGCAAATATATAATACATAAATGTCGAATCTTCTTCAGGGGAAACTTAAGGAAAGCGTTTAAATGGTAGAAAGTGGACAGCAGAGAATGGGTAAAACCTGCACAATAAAGAAGCAGAGTGTGAATAAATCTTAAAAGGAAAAGAGGAAAGTCTAGAGGAGGTGATATTTGTTAAAGGGTGTAACAAATACACTCCATTACGGTAAGCACTTCTCCAAAAGTGGGACCTCTGCATTAAGACAAAGTGTTGTTGCTTCACTGTGTCAGGGCTGAAAAACACACTGCCATAGAACACACACAATGACAAAACCCAGAGGGGCAACAGACTGGAAGTGAGGAAGAGGAGAAGAAAAGAAGGAAGACTTGCAATCTATACACAGCAACACCTGCATGTTTTACTCAGTTCAACCTTTTAGGGAAGGCGAGGGGGCCCGTGGGGGAGCTAAATCAGCCGCTGGAGGACATCAATCCCTGCTGGATCAATAGGAGTAGCGCATGGTAGACGGGAACTAGCCTCGGCCCTGTCCCGGGGCCTCAGGCTCAAGAAAGAAAAGGGGCTGTAGGCCAAAGCCCTGTTTATTATGTTGGTGACATCTCCAGACCTCTCGTTCATCTGAGTTCTGATTCACTGGGACAGGCACTGTCAGCACTGCAATTTCAGCCATGCTGTGAATTACGGCTTTGAATTTTATGGAGCACCCGGGCTTAATGGGTATATGGGCAGCGCTTAGCTGTCCACCACAGCAGGGCCAAAGAAGAAAAGATGAAGCCACCTCAGGACGGTGTTGAGACTGGCTGACTGTGGACCGCAGGGTCGATCGTCACCTGCTCTGTATAAATACTTGATGAATTGTTTTGAGGCAGGGCCAGCGAGACTCAGGGCTGAAGTCATGCAATCAGTAGGCTGATGAGTCAGTACGATGCCACTCATGTTACTATACTGCGTATCCGCTGACAAAGAAAGCCTTCAAACACATCAGCAAAGCCAAGCTGAAGCCACGCTGCTTCGCATCAATCATTCCCATCAAAGATTCACACATGTGAACATGTTTTTTAGCGAACTGGCAGCTTGAGCTCATTAACTTGTGTATTTTTTACTTTAAAGAGGAGCATTTGTCATTTTATGGATTGCCACATAAAGAAAACTAGAACACTGTGCACTCTGTGGAGGGAAGCTCTAATGGACAGCCTTCACATCTGTCACATAGATGAGCTGTGATTATTAGTGTGACTCTATGTTACAACGTTGTGTACGTTTCAGCATCTGATCCATCAGGTCTGGGCTGATGGGCACCAAGCTAAAGAGAAAACACACAAAATCAGGTCCTGCTGATTGACTGGATGCCATTATAACAAAAAGGGTCTGCTGCTTGCACGCCAGTATTAGAGTGAGTGTATGTTGCCGTCTGTTTCAATCACTGCATTAAAATTTCCATAAAGTCATAAACGGAGAGTGAGGCACACTCGTGCATGAATCCTCTTTACTTTTGTTAAAAATTAGAAACAGGAATGCACACAGCAGACGTCACTACAATGTGATCACCGCATTTAACTTGAGCTGAAACACCCAAGGTCGGTGTGAACTTTACTCGGTTATTCATGACTGAATAGTGAAAATATGTGCTGCATATTAGTATTGATCAGGCAGAATGTACTTCAGAGCCCAGAACCTCTGCAGTCATACTTGTGTACGACCCCAACTCTCTCAGTCAATCGGGCTCGTAGTGTATGAAGCTCTTTGGGAGTAATTTATGAGTCAGATTCCATCAGGGGATTTAAGTCATTGTTTCAGGCTCATCCTTTTAAGAGACCTCTTGGGGACACATGCATTAACGTACACCACCGCCTCCAGTCAAGCACAGTAAATTAATCTTTCTTCCCTTCCTTTAGAAATAAGGTGGAAATGAGCTGAAATCAACTCATCACTGCTTCCTGTGCCCACGGTGCTGTGTGCTGGTTTAATGTCCACAGATTCAGGTGGCTTCTGGGAAGCCAGTTGAATGTGGAAATAAACTAAGCAGATCTACCTGGAATGACAATAATGCAGCGGTCAGAAACGGAGTGTTTGGATGTCCATTTCCATACAAAGAGAGGTGTTTGTGTTCAGGGGGCATCTTTAATAGCTGAGGAGAGGATGCATGCAGATAGCTTATATTCCTGTAGGATGAAGACAGCCAGGGAGACTGACAGTAAAGCATTTCCCCCAGGGTGGTCAATTAGACAGCTAACAATAAAGAAGATGGAAAAAGAGAAGGGTCCCTGATTATGTTTGCAAGCCTTTATGTCTCAAGTAAACAAATGCAACACGTTAGCAAATTGACACAACTGCTATAGAGGAGTAGAATTTCCTTATTAAATATGAGACATTAAGTATAATTGGAGTTCTTTAAAATGTAATTTGGCTTTTGAAAATTAAAATTTATCACAGAAATCCTTATATTTTAATAGTTCCTTTGAAACAAGGCATTAACCATATTCTATCTAATTACCCATTTATTTTACCTGCTCTCTATTTTTCACTGGCCTTCCCTCTTTTTGTGTGTGTATTTATGCGTGCATGTGTGCGTGCACACATGTTTGTGACATCAATAACCGTGATGGGGAAGACAGCCGGAGACAAATAGTGCCCGGGGTCTGGCTGTAAGTGACTCCTGTGTTTCAACAACACACACCACGAGAGTCCTTGGGAGGCTGTGTATTAATCCAACAGATTTATGACTAAATCTGTCATGGATGAGAGGAGAACACCCTTTGCCGTTCCTTCAGCCATTCCTGAGAGAAATACACACCACCGAAACCACACACTCAAAATGTGTGTGTATAAGGCTTTTCAGTTAACAGACTGTACATACTCAGAAACATAACACACATGCTTTTATGGTATGAAAACAACTGATACATTAGGGAAAACAGATACAACACTTTGAAGTAATAACACAAATATACAGACATTTTCTGAAGGTTATCTGGTATAAAAGATAAGTAAAATGTGTCATTGACAATAACAAAGAAACAATGTTATTTTGCTGGTGAGTATGGGGTATTATATGTACTGTTCATTTATGTGGCTGTCAGAAACTCACTCAGAAAGACCAAACAGGAGGAGAAAAGTCTTGAAAACAAATGGTTTATGCACCTGTAGCTTAAAAGCAAAACGCTCTCTGTGCTTTAACCTTGTGAAAAAAGAACAAAGCGAAGACTGTGGTCTGTTTTTATTTTGGTTCTGGCAAATTTGCAAAAGGGGAGACATCAAGGGTTTTTTATGACACTGTTCAATGATGTATGTCATCAAAATCTACATTATGAATACTTCAAGTAAAAATAAAAGCAAAGTAAAACAATGCACATGAAGTGAGACCATTAGGAACTTCTATAAATACACTGCTCAATAAAATAAAGGGAACACTTAAACAACACATCCTAGATCTCAATGAATGAAATATTCCAGTTGAAAATCTTTATTCATTACATAGTGAAATGTGTTGAGAACAAAATAACATAAGAATGATCAATGGAAATCAAAATCATTATCCCATGGAGGTCTGGATTCAGAATCATACTCAATAAAAGTGGAAAAATCAGATCACAGGTTGATCCAATTTCTGTGGAAATTCCTCAAGACAGTCAAAATGAGGCTCAGTAGTGTGTGTGGCCTCCACGTGCCTGTATGCGCTCCCTACAACGCCTGGGCATGCTCCTGATGAGACCACGGATGTTCTCCTGAGGGATCTCCTCCCACACCTGGATCAAAGCATCAGTCCACTCCTGGACAGTCTGTGGTGGACGTGGCGTCGGTGGATGGAACGAGACACGATGTCCCAGATGTGCTGGATTGGATTCAGGTCTGGGGAACGGGCAGGCCGGTCCGTCATCATGCAGGAACTGCTGACACACTCCAGACACATGAGGCCGAGCATTGTCATGCATCAGAAGGAACCCAGGGCCCACTGCACCAGCATATGGTCTTCCAATGGGTCTGAGGATCTCATCCCAGTACCTAATGGCAGTCAGGGTACCTCTGGCTAGCACATGGAGGGCTGTGCGGCCCTCCAAAGAAATGCCTCCCCAGACCGTCGCTGACCCACCGCCAAACCGGTCACGCTGGAGGATGTTGCAGGCAGCAGAACGTTCTCCACGGCGTCTCCAGACTCTGTCACGTCTGTCACATGTGCTCAGTGTGAACCTGCTCTCATCCGTGAAGATCACAGGGCGCCGACGGAGAAGCTGCCAATCTTGGTGTTCTCTGGCAAATGCCGATCGCCCTGCACGGTGTCGGGCTGTAAGCACAGACCCCACTTGTGGACGTCGGGCCCTCGTACCACCCTCATGGAGTCTGTTTCTGACAGTTTGAGCAGAAACATGCACATTAGTGGCCTGCTGGAGGTCATTTTGTAGGGCTCTGGCAGCGCTCCTCCTGTTCCTCCTTGCACAAAGGAGCAGATAGCGGTCCTGCTGCTGGGTTGTTGTCCTCCTACGGCCCCCCCACGTCTCCTGGTGGACCGGCCTGTCTCCTGGTATCTCCTCCGTGCTCTTGACACTGTGCTGACAGACACAGCAAACCTTCTTGCCACAGCGTGCATTGATGTGCCATCCTGGATGAGCTGCACTACCTCAGCAACTTCTGTGGGTTGTAGACACCTCATGCTACCTCTAGTAGTGGTGAGGTGGTGAGGGCACTGGCAAAATGCAAAAGTGACCAAAAATCAGCCAGAAAGGATGAGGACAGAGAAATGGTCTGTGGTCACCACCTGCAGAACCATTCCTTTATAGGGTTGTCTTGATAATTGACTCATTTCCACCTGTTGTTTGTTCCATTTGCACAACAGCAGGTGAAATTGATTCACAATCAGTGTTGCTTCCTAACTGGACAGGTTGATTTCCCAGAAGTGTGATTGACTTGGAGTTACATTGTGTTGTTGTTAAGTGTTCCTTTTATTTTTTTGAGCAGTGTATATATGAAGCTGACGTTGCTGTGCAGATATGAATCATTCATCGCCTCGCATATGATGAGAGCGATTCAGCACCGTCTAAAGAGAACAGAGGAGAACGAGACGTATGATTGGATGTCCGGCCCTGGATTGGCTTTCTAATACAGCCAAATGGTGAAATGATGAAAACACTGAGTGACAAGGCTGTGACTAACCAATCACACTGCGAACGTCGGAGGACAGTGAAGGACATTAGTGGACAGTCATCCCACGCATTGGTGAGGAGAGGCAGACCTGTCACTGCAAATTCACACGCAGCTCCGTTCCCCCTCCGATCACATAGGAAAGCTCTTTGCTCTTGCTATTTTCTATTTCATCCGTAGTTCCCCCTCATACTCTCTCCCTCTCTCTCTTTGTTTTTTGTCATCCTCCCGTCACGCTTCCTCCTGCTTGTGGAGGCCAGACAGAGGGACGCAGGCAGCGCTGATAGGAGTGGACAGGTGGCTGTATGCTGCTGAGGCTTCTGGAGTGATGGCTGAGCCAGTCTGGCCTGTCGTTGCCACAAAAGCAAACGCCCGCCCCAAACGCACACACATCCACTGCGAACCGCACCACTCCTGCCAACATGTCCATCAACTTTGTGACACCTGCCCAGTTCGTTTCTTTCTGTCGTCACGTCTTGCTCTTTTCACCCAGTTCTGCTGCTCACCTCAGTTTTAAATCCCGTCCTTATTCTGTTATTTGGCTCTCTCTTCTCCCCTTGCACTCCCTCTCTCCCACACTGGCCCTCTGCTGACCTCACCACGGCTGACTATTACCTGAGAGCGAGCTAAATCATGGTCGGGTAATGGAACATGCCACCTTCATTGCAAAGCCACACACACACACACATGCACACTAAAACAAAAGCTTCTCCCTTTTGACCTTTTCCCTCCCGTTTACATGTTTATCATTTGGCCCCTGTGTTACTGAAATATAGGGTTGATGTTGTTTCTGTCAGTTCTACGGATGTGGATGGGGATGTTGGGGAAAAGTCAGGTGCCTTTGAGTTGACCTACAGCTACTGTTGTCTCAGGTATGGAGAGTATGGGAAGTATTGCCTCAGAAAAAAGGGCTCTTTTTTGGACAAATATAGCTGCAATAAAAACCTGCAACATCAGAGAAGCAGCAGAGGTTTCCCTGTTTCTAATGAGGGAATCGTAAAGAAGAAAAGGGCAGGGATGTATCCGAGAGCCAAAGGTGACTATGCCTTTATAAGTTTATTGGATAGGATTCATTTATTTTTTTCACCACATCTTCCTCAGAGCAAGGAACTGCATGAATTCTTAAAGGTACGTCTGTGATTTCAGACCTTCTCTTAGGCTACCGTCAGTTACATCAAAATAAATTCTTCTGCCTGCAAAGCTCAGAAAATACTTGCAGTGTGCTTTAAAATTTAGAAAAATGTTTGCGACATTACTACCTTAAGTAGATTATAAGTACAGTACAATTTTATGTTTAGTGCTAATACTACAGCTGCCAATCAAATCATAACCACCCCCTTTGAAATCCAGACAGAAAACGCAAGGTTTTAGTTTATTAGTTAAGGATCATAGCTGGAGGGGCCTTCATTTGTGTCTGCACTTTAAAATAGTTATTAACTGTGTGCTGAGATGTCTTTGAGGCACTAAGAGGAGAAAGAAATTAATATATTGTATTCTGTCCAACTGCCAAGTAAAATCTGTCATATTCCAAGGCCACTCTGATCTAACTACCGTGATACCAAATGGCAGCCTGTATTTAATGCTAAAGTTACTGTTGAAGTGCCTTAAAGGTGATGTAAATGTAACGAAGTGTGTCTCATGGTAGTTGGTGGACAGTTTGCGTGTGACAGGATAAAAAGCACAGGTGTGGCTACCTTATTATTAGTAATAACTGTTTATGTATGTTGTTAAATCAGTAGTGAGGGGTCTGTTACTGGCACATGTACATTAATTATTACTTCCAGCTGTGTTTAACAAGGCAAAATGTTAACTGTGAGGAAGATCTACATTTGATGTAACCTTTTCCACGCCCAACACTTTTACTGAAATCATATCACATTGTGAGAATAATTTACCGCCAGAGACTAAGCACTTTATGCCTAATGGTAGCAGTAATAGTTGTGGTGCTTGACACCCTATGAGGAGCTGAAAAACGCATACTAAAAAGTTTTGTGCAGTCCAACAATCAGCTTCACAATCATAGAAGTCTTTCAGAACAGTTACACCACTCAATGATTACCGAGTTGCTAAATGCTCAGGTCTCATTGGGTTATATTTTTCATAAAGCTTTTTTTCCTCCAGTCTGATAAAAAAAAAAAATACATATTGTATATATACAGAGGTGTGTGTGTGTGTGTGTGTGTGTGTGTGTGTGTGTGTGTGTGTGTGTGTGTGTGTGTGTGTGTGTGTGTGTAAGGATATGGTTAGAAGAAAAAGCCAAGCCAATCTGCTTGATAGAGACTTAAACATGTATGATAAGAAATGGTTGATTTCTCCAGTAATGCTGAAAGCAGTGCAAATATGATAAAGAATCCACTTCAGTCTCTATCAACTGGTGGAAGGATGGACTGAATTTAACAGTGCACCACTTTGTCTCGGCACTACTTGCAGAAAAACAGCTCTAACGGCAACAGCAAAGATCAGGCTACATTAATTACTGTTAACAGCAGCTACCGGCTGTGTTGAATTCACAATAAAAACACTTGTCAGATTAATTTTTTTTGAATTGGAAGGGTTGTTGTTCTCAGTAGGCAGATGTTCCAGCTTCATACCAGGACAAGAACACCACATATGATACCGAATAGCTGGTACAACATCATGTCTTTAGTAAAACAAAATTCCTAATGCTATTCAGAATTAGCATTTAAACTGACTTACCATGTTGCTGAGTGAGAGGCAACGTTCAGTCAGCCAATGGCAAAATTGTACTTGCAACTGAGAAGTAGATGTAGACTATAGCATCAAAACAATAGTACAGTTTAATTGGAGATTTGAGATTTAAAGGAGCAGTGTGGAGGATTTAGGTGTATCGACTGGTGAGAATGCAGATAGCAACCAACTGAATACCACTCGCCTCACCTTCACCTCTGAGGACACCAGTGAAGCTATAGTGGATGCAAAACTTGCAATGTATTCAGTTTATATCTTTCTGGAAGTTTTCCTTGACTCTTTGTTTACCATTCGCATGATTCTTCTACTCTATCTTGCAGCTGAATCCAGGCAGTTTGACAACAGTCCTATAGACTGTTCAGATATTCATTTAACTATACACAGGACCATCAAGCTGCTTGGAGACAGACTTATAGCCTTTACCTTTAACATACTTGTGTATAATTTTCTTGCTGATCTACTTACTCGGCTCTCTGCTTTGCTTTCTCTGGTCCATGTTCAGCATGGTGCACACAATGATACCAAACAACAAAGTGACCACTTTTCTCCATTTAAATGTGCTGAATGACTGATTACAAGATGAAAAACATGCGTGATAGTAATGAAAGAAAAACTGTAAATTTTAAAAATCATTATAATCCAATAATTCAATATATATTTCTGGGGGTACCAACAAATCTGTTGAGGCCATTTTAGAATATCTTTGTAGGGGAAACAAGTATTGATCTTTTTTCACACTATGACATACCAAAGGTATGGCAATGGCTTTAAATTTCATTAACTTTTCAGGAGTAACGATGCATTTTTGTCAATGAGCTGTTAAAGGTACCAACACATTCATACATGACTGTAGATATGAAGAAGACATTAAAGAGAAATACAACAATTCTACATTTCAGGTGACTTTACATTGATCAAAATATAATCCTGAATATTATATTTCATTGCTGGCAAACAATCTCCCTAAATCTTACACACTGGCCCTTTAAGAAGAAGACTTGTGGCATGCAAGCTTTGTTATCGCCACTGGATCTCCACTGTAATAGTGTTTCCTCACCAGTCCATATGGTGTAACAGTTGTAAAATTGCACTGTGCTCCAGATGCCACACTAGCTTGTCTGATTCAGGTCAGGTCCAGCTCAGCATAGCTGAGTGACTGGCCAAGCCAGGCCAAGGCCAGCTGGACTTGGTGCATCTCTATCTTCCTCATCTCTCTCATTCACTCTCTTATGTCCATCTGCTGTGAAGCCCCTCTCACCCTCTTCTCCCCCTCTGCCAGTATCTATTCCCATCTCTCCGTGTGTTTCACTTCCCCTTTCACATCCAGAATTTTTGCCAGCTCCCCATTCCTTCAGACTGCCTCTTTCCTTCCATCCATCCTTCTCCCCATGTCTCTTTTCCCTTCTCCCCCTCTATATTCCCTGGGCTCTACTCATTTTCTAATTTCTTTTCTTTTAATTTATCCCATGCTTTTTCCTCCTCTTCCTTATCTCATCTCTCACTGCTAATATTTAATATAAACCCAGAGGCTGGTAGTAACAAGTTACATTCACTTAGTTTTGTGTGCTGCAGTAATGTTTTAAGTAAGTGGTACTTGTTACTTTAATCATTCTTCTTTGTGCCGAGTATACTTTTTACTCTGACATGAACAAGAAACATTGTTACCTCCATTCCGTTACATTCATTGGGCTCCTTGTACTATTTATTATTCTGTGCATTGATGCACCTTCCAGTAAGAGGAGGGTCTGCCGATGTTTTGTTATCATAGCCACACACCCTCATGATAATAGCTGAAGTTACAGTGGAAGATTCAGATGGACCTTTTTTGGCCATTGTCAGAGATTAGCATTAAAACAGCGCTGGTAACTTGTATTAAAGCGCAAAACACAGAGATAACATGTGCTGGCGGGTCTGAGGTCAGTAGATCAGAGAACCATACAGACACTGAACTAGTCTGACTCACCAGGTGTGGTGATGGTATATGAACCTGTCAATGGCCGACCATTTCAGCTGATTTTCTCCTTAGTCTTTTCTAAATCCCCGTTGCAATGGAAAAGAACAACAACAATAACAACAACTTCCAAGGTAACAACCTACATGCTGACATTAACAGATTTTGATGATGTAATAAAGCAGACCTGCTTGGTTTTGTTCACTCTTGCATGAATTTAACCATTTTAATGCCAGGGTTCCCCTTCCCACGTGCACATGTTCCACCAAAACATTTTCCCCACAATGTTATTTTGCAAGGGCACCAGTTAGCAGCACCCAAGAAGGCTTAAAGAAGGTTTAAAGAAATACAAACAAGCCAGAGCATTGTTTTTCCTTATAAAAGAATGGGTGTAGCCAAACAATTCTCCAGTGCTAGCACAACATGGTAGGAATCCGTTGTGGTCATGCAAATTAGTTGATGACTATATACACACACTATATAATGCTTCAAAAACCCCACTTCTCCTGGAAAAAGCAAAAATGTGAAGATGTGAAAACATCTGTATTTAAAAGACAACATATGATGAAACATCCCCTCCTGACCTGATGGACCTAAATGAGTTAGCTGACATAAGACAATAGTGTCCATTATTATTGACCTAAGACTCTTTTATTTTGCTGAAGAAATAATAGAATATTCTATGAATTGTTAAAGTATATTTGGGTAAAGGGTGACCTGTAAACACACAAACGTCTTTACCTTCAACTGAGGAGGACCTCTGTGAGAGGGTGACAGACGGTTCAAATAAAAGATGTTGGTAGTTTTTCATTGAGGTATTTACTCGCTACTCAAGTCGTTTTTTCACTAGTTACTCTTGTACTCCAATTTCAGACGTTCTGTGATGACTACTTTTACCAGAGTACTTGTTTTTACAAGGTCACTGTACTTTTAATTAATACATTTGTTTTGGCTACTCTACCCGCCTCTGACTGAAAGGCGACAGCAGGAAGAGCAAGAGAGAGGCACAGAGGTAGAGAGAGAGAATAAGAGAGGAGAACTGGCATTGTAGAAAAGGCAGGACAGGATGGTCACCGTCTAAAAAGTTCAACTGAAAATGTGCTAAAGCTGACCAGCAGAGGACTGCAATGCAGACATGCCAGAGCCTAAAGTGTGTGTGTGTGTGTGTGTGTGTGTGTGTGTGTGTGTGTGTGTGTGTGTGTGTGTGTGTGTGTGTGTGTGTGTGTGTGTGTGTGTGTGTGTGTGTGTGTGTGTGTGTGTCTAAATGCGTGTGTCCAGACTGCTTGCTACTCTGCAGCCTAAATCTGATGTCCGGCTGCCACCATTACAGCTTTTTTCCCCATCCTATAACACGCCACACTTGTTTTATGGATTATAAATGAACTCATTATCTGTAGCGCTCATTAGCTTCAGGTCCTAATTAGCCAAAATTAATATTGTTTCCTGACAAAGACATTGGCGCTGGCAAATTGGCAATTGACCTCTGGTCAATCTGGAGAAAGGGACAGAGTGACGGCGGGATCCATAAAAAACAGGGGAAAGGTGGGTAATGACAGCTGCTCTGGTTGATCAGTTTTGGACTCATTTCTCCCTCCCTCTGTTGTCCTCTCTCACTCTGTCCTGCACAAACTCTCTCTCCTCTCACCATAAAGAGCTGGACTCTTCAAGGTACAGAACAAGCATTTTGTAGGTTAAAGATGCTGTAAAGCAAATTCCAAGATTTGCTTCTCAGTACATTATATACGTGTGAAATGAGTTGCTGAAAGCATGTGCAAAGCTAGAAAACTTTGTCGCACTGAAATGTGGAGTTAGACCGTTGAACAGTTTCTCATCCGTCTTCAGCTCAGGTTTTATAAGGCGGCGCGAAAACCCAACCTATCTACGTCACAACAACCTATCTACGTCAGATCACAGACGGTTTATATAACCTTCTGCATGGCTCCTCCTCTCACACAGTGAAAGGCTAGAAAAGCCTGGAGCTCATTTGCATAAGAAGTCATCCCACTCAACTTCAGTTCTACTCCTGCTGTAGTCAGATTGTTATTGTACATCAGCTAGCTGCTGCAGGACGTCTCCCTCCACCCGCAAGTGCATCTTTCCTGGAAGCAAGATCCTCCAAAGCAGCGCTGCATTGTTATTTAAATGTCCTACTGATGAAGGAAAAAGACGTGGGTTGATTTCGTGACGAGCCTCGCTAAAAGACACTTTAGGATTAACACCAACAGCTGCGTCTGCAAGGACCATTTCATGGCAGATTGTTTCACCAACTTCCACCGGAGATGGACTGAGTTCACGGACGCACCGCTTCTCCTGCAGTGCGCAGCCGAACCGAGCTTCACCCTCCCGGCCGTTCATCTCCCGGTCGCACGGATAAACGAGCCCAACTACATGTGCAGGAGGCTGCAGAGAGCAGGTGGAGGTGGAGGAGGAGGAGGTGGAGGTGGAGGAGATGGGACATCAGTGGAAGAGAAAGACTTTCGGCTCGATCTGAGCAGGTTCAAAGTTTGAATTGACATGTGATATAATGAATTGACATGTGATGTAATGAGTTGACATGTGATGTAATGAGTTGACATGTGATATACTGCAGCGTTGTTCATGTTGCAGTCGTTACAGAACTAAATCAACTCCTCCGCTCTTATTATCTCCACTATTGTAATGCAGGTGGTTAGAAGTAGTTGGAGACTGACTGTCTGCTGTCTCTGGTGTCCAGTTTTACTCCTGTGTTACAGCTCAGGGGGACAAGCTATACATCTGTATGTTTCACTCATTGGACAGATAAATTCTAATTCTATTGTGTTTTCATAAAGCAGGCTGCTCCGTCCACCAGAGAGACAGAGGGCCAGTGGGACATCATGCATAAAGTCACAGAGAGGTTGGATGTCAGACGGACCGCTTAGTGGGGAAAAGAACTGCAGCCACAAGACTGTCATACTGAACACTGAACACCTTCCAGCGAGTGCTGATTTTCTCACCATTTCAAACCCTAATTTAACAAACTTGTCTGTGTTTTTTTTCATTCAAATTTGGATGGGTAGTTAACAACCCATATGTCTGTGGTGTGATGAACTTAAAACTCATTTTAATTTCTACTTTACAGCATCTTTAAGTGTGTGTGAGTTTGCGTGCACGTGAATGAAGGAAAAGGAACAGCAAGAGTGTCTCCCATGCACACTGACTGACAGCCGAGAAACTCAGGATTTGTTTGCAACCTGGAGTTCTCATTGGAGACAAACCACCGCACAGGGAAACAAAGAGGGCAGAGAGAGACGAAGAACAAGAATGCATGCAAGAGAGAAAGGCACAGACAACCAGCTTGCCTTAAGCCTTAAAAAAAATGATCCGTACTTCTGAGGAGGCCCATTACATGTCAGACACCTTCTCGGCTGTGAGATGAAGGAGGAGCTTCATTATACCGCAGACTCTCCAGCTCAACATTACACATTATATATATACACACACACACACACACACACGCGCGCACACACGCACACACCTTCTTTGCTGATACCTGAGCTTCCAGCTAAGATGTACATATTTAACATTTAACTGACACAGACTTGAGTATCAAAAGATAGTCAGCACTACCTCCAAATTGACAGCAGATGTATCTGTGCCAAGAAAAGGCTGTAATTACATCACCATGCAGTGAATGACAATAAAAACAACAAACAAACATAAACACCAGTAAACAAAGGAGAGCAGATCTGAGGCAGAGATTGGTCTCTAAATGGAGGACAGAGTGCAGGCACCCCAATTGTCAATTAATCCTATCTGGCACCAGCACACTGGCCTTTATGAGAACAAATGTCAGCTTTCAAGACAAGGACGAGATAACCTTTCTTCATAGAATGCGCACCAGCTACTGACGACCAGTGCTGATATTACACTGCGGCCGTCTGATATGAGCTGATCCAGCACATCATCCAAACAATAATTCCAAGGGTTTGGCAATTTTTTTAAGTATGATGAACATACTGAACAAGTCTGGCCATCCATTTGACTAAATGAATAAATAAATAAATCGGAAAATTAATGAGACATTAAGCAGCAGTGGCTTGCAACAACGAGGCTGTGTGAAATATGTTGATTAAAGTGACCTAAACATATGTTCTTTAGCTGGGATCGGCTTGGTTTGGTTTGGCTCCAATCTACTTTGTTTTCTATTTTCCATGGGAAAAAGTTGTGGATAGTACCTGATACTAGTTTTGGTATCACCTCCTTCAAGGTTTCAAGTGACCTGAACTGAAACAAAGAGGTGACATGATGTTCTTCCATCCATCCATCATCTATACCTGCTTTATCCTCAACAGGGTCACGGGGGGCTGGAGCCTATCCCAGCTCACTTGGGGCAAAGTCAGGGTACACCCCGAACAGATCGTCAGTCTGTCACAGAGACAGATGGAAACAAAGACCATTCACGCTCCCATTCACACTTACGGGCAATTTATAGACTCACTGATTAACCTGACATGTACAGTATGTCTTTGGATGGTGGAAGGAAGCCGGAGTACCCGGAGAGAACTCATGCAGGCACAGAGAGAACATGCAAACTCCACACAGAAAGGTTCGAAGCCAGAACCTTCTTGCTGTGAGGCGACAGCGCTGACCACTACACCACTGCGCCGCCCGACACAATGTTCTTGTGTTTCAAAATACAGTGGTCAGACATGGCCATTAAACAGGCCATCGGGGGTCAGGCTCTGAGTTTTGTTTGTTTTTTCCATTCTTCATATGGGCTGGAAATAAAGTAATGCTGGCTTCACAATAAGGATGTGCATGTCCTTCTCCTTGTTATGGTAAGACTTTGGGACGACCTCAGTATGCAGGGTGTTATTAACACTGTGAGACCTCTCAAACTTCACCAGGTTAGAAGAGGCAAGAATTCCTGTGCAAAATATGGAGATTCAAGTGGCCTAATCACAGTTTTTTTTTGCTAAACCTCGACTCTACCTGTTTTGTGTTTTTTCCATTGGCAAATGTCCTGAATAGTACCTGCACTATCTTTAGTATCACTTCTGTCAAGGTTCCAAGTGAGCTCAGCCGATACTACCAGGTGACATGAAAACATTGCAGATCACTAATTGGTCAGAGAGAATAGTCACAATTACTGCGTCGCTGTGTACACAAAAGAGGACATCCTGCACAAAGAGGCTATTGTCAAACATCAAAGTAGCCTCAGTGGCAAAAAATTTTTTTTTATTAATTTTAAATTCTCTGGACTACTCGATTAAAGGCAACCCGCAAAATTATGTCGAGGTAAATTGAGGGGGTGCAGATTTCCTCTGTGTGTGTGTGTGTGTGTGTGTGTGTGTGTGTGTGTGTGTGTGTGTGTGTGTGTGTGTGTGTGTGTGTGTGTGTGTGTGTGTGTGTGTGTGTGTGTGTGTGCCAGCAATTAAATGTCTTTTATCTCAAGTAAAAATTCAGAATGATATATAAACTATTAAGAGATTGTTTTAAATTTAAAATCATCTCTAGTGTTCTTTGGAAACTGTAACATTCTAAATGTTCAGAAAGACCATTAGGAGTTTTCCATGACTTTTAATTTCTCTTCATTATTTCTATCTTCTCTATTTGGAAAAAAAAGGCCTTTTTCGTCTGCATAAAAAAGCAGCAGTATATTTGTACTTGAGTTACGACATAATTGCCACATGCATGCCCATCTTCAGAAGGGCAAAGAGAAACAGAAAAAAAATAAAAATAAAACAACAGATACATTCACACAATTACACACACAGGCAACACACACACACACACACACACACACACACACACACACACACACACACACACACACACACACACACACACACCCTCTCCTCATTCCAACAGCTTCCCTGCAATGGAGCAGAGAGAGGTGATCGCTGATGTGAAACATCAATTTCCAGGTTAGCTGCTCTGCGTGGCTCAGGCAGGTATCAGCCGTGACCCACCTGGGCCAGATAAGCAGCTGCAAGAAGCTGATCTGCCACCCAGCAATTCACCTCTCAGTACAGGAGAATGGAGGAACGTGTGCGTTACACACACACACACACACACACACACACACACACACACACACACACACACACACACACACACACACACACACACACACACACACACACACACACACACACACACACACACACACACACACACACACACACACACACACACACAGAGACAGACAAATAGTAAAACGTTAAACAATTAATTCAATTTGAGGGGAAAAATTTGGAAAAAGCAATTCAAAACAGTCATATTACTTTTTTAGTAAATGAATGAGGTGTTTCAAAAGCACTAATTTCTCTAAGTGAGGGAGAAACATGTACATCCTCACTAATACATGTACAATAAGAGAGCACTGCTCATCCTCTTCGTGGTTTGATCATTTCACCTCCTGGGGTTTAAACCGAAGACATTTCTGATTGGAGTCCTACACAACCTGTGCACGCACGCACGCACGCACACTCACGTGTAAACAAACTCAACCCTGGGACAACACTGATAATTTGGGGTTAAAAATCACATCAGTATGTGAGAGTTGGTCAGGTAATCTAGACACTGCTGCCATCACAGTGACGCCTGTCAGCCCAGTGCAGGGCTTTCTTGGCAGCGCTGCTCAACCTGGCGTCGCGCCACATACCCACAGACAATTTCAATTAACTTTTACAACCCAGAGAAATATCACACACACACCGGGCAATTTTTCACATTTCCCCCATCTTTTATCTTTGTTTCAACGGATTCTCACTCTCTGTCTGGTCAGAAGACAAAAAACCCCGAATAGAACAATATGATGAACAGAGACACTACAGTGTGAAGTGTCTCTGAGGAATGACAACAAGCCATTCATAAGATTCTGGCCTGTCCAGCTGAACCTGAAGACCATGATGAGCACTTACATATCCTCTTCCTCAGGATGCTGTTTTCAAGGTGGACCTGAAATGACTGCGAGTTGCTAAAATGACTGCTGTAAAAACTGAATCAGTCAGTCAGATAAGATAGAAGAGCCAGGTTGGGTGTGCACTGCGAGGTGTTGAAAGGACAGAAGCCAGCCAAACTGCCTTCAGTAGTGTATGACAAAAAACAAAACTATTGATCTGTTTAAGTACTAGAATAGTTTTCAGGGAGGCGACATGAAACGTATACAGAAGTAGAACATTTTCCTGAATGTTGGAAATTTTGTTTAAAGGGTTGAAAAGAGTTAAAACACTAAAAAAAAAGGATGAGGTCCCACAAAAAGGGAGCCTGGAGTGTCTTGCTAGATGGAAGCATTTACATTTGTGTACAACATTGGAATGATTTGATGGATGTATAAAAGATTCAAAAAACACTTCCAAGAATAATTTTTTTGATTCAAAAACAAAAACCTTTTCTTTAACAGCAGAAAGAGGGAGATGTGTAACAAAAGGATGAAAGCTTTCTTGTAAACACTAAGCTGACTGAAGTTATTGATTTTTCTGTGACATACTTGCAAAAATTATTTAAAAGTAAAATTTACTTTTCAGAAGGCAATGCTATAATTTCATCTACACAACATTTCTTTTTTGCAAGTGTAGTAACAAGTCACATTTCAAATTAAAATGTAATCCAACCATAAATTAATCTTTAGATATGATGCTACTGTATTTTTCCATTACAAAAGTCAGAAATTTGATCATGAGATTTGTCCAATAACTCTACTTCAAATGTTATTCAGGTTGTTTAATATTCAAATAGCTTGTCATCCTTGTTGAGCTGATGCGTTTTGCCTATTTTCTGAGAAAATTCTTGAAACATGTGAAATTGCTTTATAATATGGTTAAAACGCCACCGGTACCGACATTAATTTAAATGAGATAAAATGCAGTGCAGGCAGAAAACAAGGACAAAAGTCAGATAGCAGGAAAGATAACAAGATGAGAGATTAAAATGAATGTATGATTATGTAGAGGATGTTTTGCATTTGTGGAAACTCAGAGGCAATGTTGCAATGACAGGCCCGAGTGTTGAGTGTTTCCATATGCCAAAATAGCACTAACACATCACGTGCTGGCTAAGTGCAGACAATATAGCGCAGCACAGTGTCATGATGGATGGTGTGTGTTTGTAGACACTGCTGAACCGTGGACCCCATTATTTCCTGGGGGAGGAAGGCAGGGGATGTTGGGGGGGCAAGAAACCACCGAGGAAAGATAAGGGATGATTGACTAAACCAAAACAGAGGTCCCTCGTGGATGGCAGTCAGCTGGCATTATTGAGAAGCCACTGTGGGAGTCAATGCAACAGCTCTATGACACCATAGAGCTGTGACAGGAAGTAAAAAGATCAAATATGTACCCATTGTACAGTGGGGTAGGCGAGGACTCTTCATGTGGGGAGGAAAAACTTGCAGTCATGAAGAATTGCTCCCGGACATGTTGGGACTCATCTCCTGCTGAGATCAGGTGGTTCAAACCCCGACACCAACGAATACTTCACATCTGCAGCTGGTAGATAGGATTTAGAATACTAAAACACACACGCACAGCCAGAGATACCGTCACTCTCATACACACAGCGCATCCACCAACTCAAACTCACAAACAGTGACAGATACAACGGCACTTGCCAGAGATGCAGAAAGGACACACATTGAATTTCAATTTGGCTAAATGAGGACTGAAAGTGGGAGGAAAAGGAGCCCAATGTGCTGCCCCGCCAGCAGCCAGACAGCAACAAATACCAAAGCATGTACCCTGTGAGAAGAGACCATCCTGGATACAAGCCAACATCCCAGAACCTCTGAATCCACTCTCAGAGGAACTGTCCCCTTCTTTTTTTCTCCTGACAGTAGCCTAATTACCCTTTCATTTTATCACTGCTCATCTTTCTTCATTTCTCTTTTTATGCTCTGTTTCTGCTCGAGATGATTTGGTCTGTTGAGGCACAGGAAAGGCAAAATATTCTTGGACGTTTTCCAGTCCTCTACCAGTGTGGTGTGGTTGAATATTTAAAATGTCAAAAAAGAAACTAAGGGTTGACACTCATCCTGAATGTTTTAGGCGATGCTCCCTGATGAATAAAAAACCATTAACCATTTAGGGGAAGGATAGAGACATTTCAGTGTCAAGCCCTTAAGTTTAAACCTGAAATCAGAGCTCTGCTTCTTCTTATTCTTCTTCTTCTTAAAGTGGTGTACACCCCTTGGTTGATCAACGACTATCAAGCACGACCTCACCACCATCGTGAAGATTTTTGTCAAGATAAATTAAAGAAAAGTGATTAAAGAATTTTCACTAATTGTAAAACAGTTGTCACCAAATTTTGTATTCAGTATTAATTTACAATATTTTTTCACTTCTTGCGAAGAAACGCCAAACCGTATAACATGTTTTGGTTTTCTATTCGATTAAAATGAATGCTGATATAACTGGGGGTTTTTTGGACAGTCAGAATGTCAAGTTTTCTCATGATTATTCCAGATGAAATGTACAGTATGTGACAATATCTAAGAGGTGAAAGGAGCAGGCGTACATGTGCTTAAAATAATCTAGTTGCGACTGCAAATGCCTGAATGACTAAACTTCCTGTATCGGTTTCAAATTAAAAGCCTTCTAGCACCTAATGCATAGTCCAGCCATATACTGGGTTTTGGCCTGGTCTTGTTTTCTGTTACGGCAGCGTATGTTTTTAAGTGCCTCCCATCATTCGTGGTGTGTGGTCATGCACTCAAGACAGTGAGTGTGGATGTTGGGATAAATGCTTGCAGCACTGAGCAGTAACCTCAGTACACATTTGCACATCAAATGTTTTTAATTTGACAGCTTTTTTTCCCATAAGGGAGCTCCACATGGATAAAAAAGAATGAGCATTTTTTTACAATGGGGTAGAAATATGATTGATGTTACTTTAGAGAGAGAAAGGAAATTATATATATCTGAAATGTATTGTGGGGCCAATTGATGAAGAGGCTTAGAGTCAAAGACAGAGAGAGAGAAAGAGTACCTGCCTGGGTCTGTCAGTGGTTTACACCAGGAGTGGCAACCAGGTACAGAGGCTTTCCTCTCTAAGCAGGTAATAGTCTGGCCAATTATTTGATCAGCAGCAGAAAGAAAACAGAGCAGAGGGTCCTCGTCTCCAGCAGGGTGCCACAAAGAGGGGAAGTCAAATATGGATTTTGCAGTGCCCAAAACAAAATCCTCAAAGCTAAGGAGATCTCAACAAAGAGTATGTTTGTGTGGGACACATTACCGTTGCTCAGAGGTAGTCTCAAATTTTGATAGAATGTCAATCCAACTTACAAAATAACACAAACAATAGACGGTACAGGTTATAGGTTATAGGTCAGGCCTTTAGCATGTGAAGGACTAAACATATTTATATCTAAATTAAACTTTCCAATGCTAAGTAACAGTAAGCAGAAAATGCAGCTAAACAGTAAATGGTCTTATGCGGTGCTAGCTTACTACCACAGTCTGCTGACCTGTATGATTGAAAGTGCTGCAGTGTGGTAAACACTAGTTATTTCAGCTACTGTCTCCTTATCTGTCAGGTGAACTTCTTTGGGTTTTAGTGGGAATGAATCCACAGATCAGCACATCTGTTTTTAAGCCACACTGTGTTATATACTGTGTTGCTTCACGATGTTTTCTCCCCTGTGTAAATTTGAGACAAAACTCGGACAAACACGACGAAAAACTCAGAATCACCTTCCACTGGCTTTACTCAGTCAGAAGTAGCTCCCAGTCTTTTGTTTTAGCTGGTTGTTGTTGTTTTTTTATTATTTCTTGGCAGAAGTTTCCATCATATTTTGCTGAATTCTGTATTGCTTGTGACTTTGTTGACTCGCAATTTTCCCGGTTGGGTGTAGT
The DNA here is from genome assembly GCF_029030835.1 of Brachyistius frenatus. NCBI lineage: Eukaryota > Metazoa > Chordata > Actinopteri > Embiotocidae > Brachyistius > Brachyistius frenatus. The sequence continues at coordinate 4,608,647 of NW_027210607.1, forward strand.
GTTGGCAGCAAATGGTGACAGACTAACCTGTACTTGACCTACGCATGCACAGTTTGACACAGCCGCATGATAACAGCCTTTCTTGCTTTTTCCACAGCATTCAGATAAAAGCCAGACTTTAGAAAAGCATCTTTGCTGCAGTGTGGACTTTTTGAACACTCAAAGCAATCAAAATATGGGACGTCGTCTCAATGTGTGGGATGTGGGACAAGGCATACAAATGTCATGCAGTCCCACATTAAGTAGGACACCACATCACCTGACTCATGGCAGCTGTCACGTTCTTGCTGTCGTCATTTACACAACACAAAAATAATAGTGTCTGCTTCCAAAGTATTTGTCACCGGTGTCAAAACCGTTCCCGGCAAAATACACACATGTTCTTGCTTGGAAAGCAGTGAACCATGACATTTTTAAGTTCAGTCAAAACATCTAAAACCTGAGGACAAAGGCAACTCCAACAGACCTTGGACGTAGATATCCCCAAAAAACTTCAACAAAAGACAGCAATTTATCAACTTAAACATTGATATTTTACCCATAATGCAGCCACATCTTTAGTCAAAGGATGACTTCAGAATATGTTGGTTAATAGGATTGCATAAGAATGATAATAACAAAGATATCCATGCTGTATTAAAGGCTATTCTGCTTTCAGATGTTAGATAAAGGCTTCTAAATCAGTAAGCATTGGTTCAATCAAATTAAAGCAGCATTCCCAGCAGACCACCATCAATCTACAGCAGCCAGCAGTAGTTATGAATACTGCTTTGTTTGTGGGTGCAGGCAAGCCAAGACAGTCAATACAGTGAATCAGGAAGCTGAAAAAGAGACAGTGTCCAGGGAAGAGAGTGTCAACCAGCCATCATTAATGCAGACTGTGCTAGGCAGCTGACAGGGGGGAATTGGCTGGGGAGAGAGTACACAGACATTATCAACATGTTTAGGGGAAGACTTTAATAAGTTGTTCCTTGGGGCTATTTCTTGCTCTTTAATTATTATTGAATTGGGAATGCCACAGAGCTAATTAAAAGTGCAAGGTATTTACTGTGGCAGTAGAAGAATGTGAGGGAGCAGAGGAGAGCGAGAGGAAAAGGGAGAGGCGAGAAGTTCGGCAGAAGATTGGTACTTTAATGGTTTTGTGTCTTAGTAGGAGCACATGCAGCTCAGGATCTACTTTTTTATGCAGGAATAAAACCTAAGAAAAATGGCTCTAAAACCTTGGCTCTGGAGTCATTTTCCTTGTTACTATAGAGAAAACAAACTATATAGAAAATGTATTGTATAGAGGGAGGGCTCATACAAAAGTCTAATTTATCCTTTGTGTGATATATGGGAAATAAAGTGAGTTTTAGTGTTTAGCTGCATAGCGTGATGATCAATGATTCAAATGCAATACCTTCATTTATGTTCTAAGAAGCTTCTCTCCTGTTGTACACATTTCATTAGTAAAAATAATTAAAATTGGATAAATGTATACAGTAACTTAAATGAACACGATCGGTGATCATGTTAGCTGAAGCAAATCTAATCAGACAACAAAGTCTTAATGTTAAATTGGCATAAACTAAAATACATGCACAAACCTTCCCAGCAGAGTGTGGAAGTTTCTTATTTTCAACAAATGCTGTGTTTCCACCAGTTAATTACTCAGTAGAGAGCTTAATCTGCCGAATCAGTGCAAAGTGGATTAGAAGATGAGAGCGTTTAATCAAAGTGTTCTCTCAGTCTAATTACACATCCCATTTTCTGACACAACACACACTGTTATCTGCCACTGCATTTAAACATCAGCTCCTCTGTTTAGCTGCCCTCCCCCTTCAACAGTGAATGATCCCACTGCTTGAATGTTACAAAAATGTATGTATTTTATGTGTGTGTGTGTGTGTGTGTGTGTGTGTGTGTGTGTGTGTGTGTGTGTGTGTGTGTGTGTGTGTGTGTGTGTGTGTGTGTGTGTGTGTGTGTGTGTGTTGAATCCTGATCACAGTGTTTGTCTGAGACCTCTGTTACCACAGCACCTAACCCCTCCTTGCGCTGGTATTTAATACCCCCCCCTCCTCCCACACACACACACACACACACACACACACACACACACACACACACACACACACACACACACACACACACACACACACACACACACACACACACACACACACACACACACACACACACACACACACACACGCATGCATGTAGAGAACATACAGATATGCAGAGACTGAACATGGATAGAGGGAGGATTTTGGTCCAAACAAAATATTGAAATAAATCCTCTGAGGCATCGTTGTATCACTGCAGTGTACAGCAAGCCGCTAATGCAGCCTAATCACACATCAGAGGCATTATTCCCAACAGTGGGGGCTACAAATTCCTATCTTGGGTTCTATCTCACCCATTTATCAAACTGAGGGTGTTGTACTTTCCAACATGAAAAACAATGGCAACTGAATTAGATTCAGTGCAGTTTACATGCTGTAAGTCTGTGGTGTGAGTTCACACCGAGTCAGATGCTGTGTTCCAAATGGTGCACTAACATACAAACACTCACTATTTTGAGTGCATTAAGTGCGTTCACAATGACAACTATGGAAACTAGGGATGGGTCACGAATTTTGAGTATTCGAATAGTCGATTCCATAAGTGATTAGTACATGTGACTTTCATTCTTCCTAATTTCCCCTGTTTTTACCAGCGCCTGGTTGTAATGCGTTACTCCCATCAGAAGGTGGCGTTAATGCACCTAAAAGCTACCTGCCAGCCGCATTAAATAACTTGGGGAGAAGATCAGGCTGTTTTCAGGGGTCCAGAGGTTTACAGGTAAAACTCTCCCTGTACTAGATGTCCCGGTGCGAACATGAGGAAACATGCAAAGACAACTACAGGTGTCAGAAAGTTCTGTGTGGAACTCCTTCAAAACATAAATAAAGAGGATGTGTTGCGCAAACCATGCAGGTAAAGCTAGCAGAAAAGCCTTCCACCACTACGCACACTCAACACCGAGCAAACTGCAATCTCTTTATATTAATGTGTGTGCGTGCGGTCGGGTGGTGGAGGCGGGCGCAAATATTCGATGAAAAATCAAATAGCTCAGTGAATTTTCGAATAGTAGTTTTGCTTGAAATACCAATCCCTAATGGAAAGATGCACTGCGATGCATGTCCAGATGATGTACTCGAAACTCAAAATGCAGACTTTCCAATTTTTCCAAACTCAATGGTCGCCATTTTGGCTACGTAGAGGAAAAAGAGAAACACAATTCAAGGTGATGATTAAAGGCAGCAGATATGTTGGTGGGTGATGCATTCAAACACTACGGTCATTTCTGGTTTCAGACAACACAACGATGTCAAAGTTCAAACACTACACAAGTAAGAGCACTATCGGTTCGTGTACTAAGGGAAGTACGTCATTTGGAATATAGCCAGAGCCTTCCCTCATTGTGCTACACATGGCTCCACAGCACACATCTGTGCAGCATCGATCAAACACCTTGTGCCGGTTACTAGACCAAGCCTCTTGCTGCTGAGACCGTTATGTGCAGAATGTGCTGTACGGAGCGTAGGCTACCGGCCTCAGAGGCCTTGTGCTGAATTTCTGCTGCATAGACAAGGCCAAATAGTGTTGTGAGTGTGCACATGAATGAAGAGCAATTTTACTAGAGCACAGTCTGCTTCGCTCATCTCTATTATACAGTATCAATGGTCCTATTGTGCATATGTCAATCAGCTAGTTATTACACGAACTCGCTCATGGTGTCACTTCACACAACCTGCTCGCGTCAACCATATGCTGTTACATCATCACTGAGGCTTAGTCCAACAACCACCATGGTAACTGAAAGTGACCAATCAGAACGGCTGTGGAAACCTGATCATGTTGCTCGAGTCGTGCAGTGTGGCTACCAGTCAGCCAGACAGGTACTTATTTATGTCCATAAATTTGTGGTAAAATAAAGATCTAATGAAGTATAAAGAAATGTATGAAGTTTTGAATATGATTAAACTGCATTCATTGTGCCCTGAGAGCCAAATTTAACTTGTCTTTATTCTTTGCACAAATTTGCACTGAACCTTGAGATGAGAAAATATGTATTTTTTTATTCTGCCCTTTAATTCAAATTAAGAGTAAGAGCGATATCAGCATTGAAATTGCTGCTGGGCTGCTCTATTAAACCAGCGTGCTGGATGATAAGTAATCTTGAGTTTGTGGCTAAGGAAACATGTGGGTGTTTAGGGTAAAAAAAAATATGCTTGTGCTATTCTTCACTATGTCACATCCTCTACTGATATAACGCACAAATATTTGACTCAGTGGCTTGTGTTCATGTGATTATGAATTGGAGGCCTCCGAGGTGAGCACATCTGCTGAGCTAATAAACAATAATCTTGACAAATTGTCACTGTCTGATTACTCGGTCCGCCCTCACAATCACAATCACATCACTGAAGAAGCCATTACCGAGTGGGCCAAGGACATGACTGACAGCTCTCTGGACCAGTGGAAGGCATTGCTGGACCGCAGCCCAACTGCCTGAGGAGAGGACACCGATTCATGGTCAGAGGGCAACCTGAACAGACTGGTTAGGGAAATCAGTGATGCCACCCACCAACACATCCATGCCCTTCAATGATTAGACCACGAGCTGAGTTTAAGAAGAGATGGCCTTCTGCCAGAATTGGCTCAGTCCTGCTGGACAAAGATGCCAAACCAGCCAACTATGAGGGCAATAGTGTTTGTAATCAAAATGATGATGATTTACTGTAGGTTCAGTGGGATACTGTAACCTTTCATGGCAGCAGTATAAAACATTAATCTGAGATGATGATGATAAAAATGATGTTGGAGGATAATAGATGAAAGATAACTGGTATATGCAAGTTTGGTGGTGGTGTATTTGAACCTTCATGACCCTAAGAAAAAAAGCGAAAAAGGAAAACAAAAATGATAGGTTGTCGAAGCCTGTGACATGTAACCACTCACAGAAAACAACTTTTGAGGGTGTAGACATAAGCGAACACTCCAGGACTCAGACTAGGAGTGTTGACAGCCTGGCAGAGTGTAAAGGTCATGTGATAAAAAAAAAATAAAAAAAACTTCTAGACAATCTATCCAATATAAAGGATTTTAATTCCAAGGCAGTGACAACCTCAGAGATGATGAAAAGCCAGGTATCTTCAAATTGCCCTGTCAATCACGGCAACCAACATAAATGACAACAAATAAATACGAGAGAGAATAATCGGACTCAACCTGGCATCTGGTGTCCATACCACAACCACAACCTTCCCCCAAAAACATACAGGCTAATAACAACAACATGGAAATGCCAAATCTGGACAAACTCTTTTATCCACACATCTATACCAGAGTGTGAAATGTCCAAAACATCCCAGTTCTGCTTTGTGGCAGCTGTATATTAGAGAGAACCACTCAGACGACCATCACAAAGACAAATGCACCATACATGGAAGCACATTCAAACATCCTGATGGAGGAGATCCATTGCAATCACCGTCAGTGTTTGTTATGACATCTCTCTTTACTTGTTTTCCTCTTTTACAGTTTATATTCAGGGGATACAGAGGACTGAACATTTCTGTGCAGTAAATGAGTTGACAAAGCAAAGACACATTTGCTGTATTTTCTTTAGGCCATGTAGATAAACCAAACACACCACGTGGACACTTTAGAGACTCACCGATGGCCGTGTCTTCGTAGATGAGAAGGTAGCTCGTGAAGAAGTTGTTCTGGAACTGTGGCAGCTGGTTGGAGCCTGTGGATAAAAGGAAGCAATAAACACTTTATCCTGACATTACCTCATTCTTCTTTAGTTTTTATGTTGTAAAAGCCAAATATTCAGTGTTTGATATGTTCACATAAATGATGTGCCATTAAGTTTTTTTATTTAACACAATTTTAACGTCCACAACAAGGAGTCTGTAACCGGCTAAAACAAAAAGAAAAAAAAAAAGTAGAGTAATTTTCTTCACTGTGTGAGTGGATAGGCATCACATGACATCTGGGGACTTATACTGACATTTTGAGATGACCAACAACATGTCTGAAAGCCTTAAAATTGTAAAAAAATGTAAGTTATAACAGAGGCTCATTAATTCACACTATTGTGTATCTTTTTTTTTTTATCAGGCTTTCAAATCCATCAAAAAATGCAGAGCATAGATTCCTCTTCCTCTCAAATATATAATGGATGCAGATGTATACGTGGCCTCTAATCCAAACTGCTGTTAACTTAGGTCTGATCAGGTCACAACATTAGAAGACTTTTTCTTACAGTAGTTTAACTTTGATTTGATTGCAATACCTACCTTTCTACATCCTCCACATCAGTACCATCGGCCTTGGCCGTTTGGAAACACAGCCAACTCTTTAATTCCAGAACTGTTTGCTGTTGAAGCTGCTGCATACCTAGTGCAGCCTGTGTACCCTTGGATTTAATGCAGGTATTGTCATGTAAAATGGGTCAAAAGCTGCATCTTTGGAAACAGACTAAATCTTTGGTTAAGAAGCATGTCATTGCTCCGTTCTGTAAGTCCTTTAAAAAAAAAAAAATCCTCTAACTTTCTCTTTAATCTCTTCTCTTTAGTCTGTTAGGAAGCCTTAAAAGGAGCAGATGGAAAAACCATCTACAGAAAGCGGAGCAGTAAAAAATATGAAATGAATCAGAGCATCTTGTCCAATATACATCTACTCACAACAGGGAGAAGTTAAATTCCTGCCCTCTGTTAGGAGTGTCTGAAGTTGTCCACCATTCACTAAAAACATTTAAAAATTCACCAAGGATTATTTTCCCTGGACAGCTGCCATTTATATGTCTACCACTTTGTCGACTAGTGTCTTTTACTGTTCTTCCATTCTGTAAGTGCTTCTTTAATTCCTACTCTTTTACTCAGATTCAATTTGTATCTCTTAGCATCAGTTTACTGCTGTATGTGTGTATCAGACGTATCTATGTTGCAAATCAGACACTCAGCAGACAGACAAATATATAAACTTAACATGATGGGCTGAATTTTCAAGACAAAATTGCAAGCACGTCTGTATGGGACGTACCCTTCCATTACAGCACCAAACTGTTTAAAACGGCCTGTTAAAGGGTTAATAGTCTTCTGTGTTTGGGCAGGGTTCTGTGGTGTCAGAAGGGAGCGCGATACAAGCTGTTTTTGGGAGGAAGATCAGGGAACAAAGCTGATGTTCTTTGATCAGCTGAGCTGGGCAGTAAACCACAGAGATGCTGAAGTGTGTGTGTGTGTGTGTGTGTGTGTGTGTGTGTGTGTGTGTGTGTGTGTGTGTGTGTGTGTGTGTGTGTGTGTGTGTGTGTGTGTGTGTGTGTGTGTGTAGAGGGGTTGGGGGGGAAACATGTTTGAAGTGAGAGTGCTTGATGGAGTGAATTGGTGCTTTGAAAGTAGGAGCTTTTCGTTCAGTCATGGGTCCGTCTGTGTGGAAGATGCTAATCTCTGGCTTGCCATTGTGGCTCTTCAGTCCCAAGGACATGGAGCATGCATCACTGGGTGGATGGTGGTGAGAAGGAGGGTTAGAAAACTCCTGTCCAGACCTGTGGCTTTATTACAGCGAGGCACTACGTCGAGGTCGGGTGCTGGAATGCAGATAGATTACAGCTACAAAATAATCACGGCAATGATCATCAATCCAATTTGCTGGATCAGGGGGGTAATGCTCAGGAGGAGCACAGGGTTAGTGTGCTAATGGTTTGGTTAGAGAAAGCGAGGGAGAGAAAGGAAAGAGGAAGAAAGAGGCAGTAACACAGAAAGGAAACGCAGGGTGTGAGGTGACACAGAGAGGGTCTCCATAGAGAAAAAGCCTTGATAAACTCATTGTGCTTGATGAAAAGAGGTTGTGGCACTCACTTAATAACTTCCCCCGCTGCTTCAGCGCTGTGTGTGATTGGAGGTGTCTCCTGCCTGTCACAGAGACAGTTACCCTGACTTTCCACAATGTCTACGCTCTCTCTCTCTCTCACTATAGCTGTCTCTCTCAAGCCCTCACAGAGACATACTCAGCAAGTAGGCAAATCATTTTAAGTGTTTTTTAGGGCTGAACTACAACGCAAGACTTAATGCAATACAGACAAGGAGAGCGGGAGTGAAGGAATGATAACAAGATTTAATGTGAGAAAATAAACAGACCCAATACAGGACTGACAGAAAAGGTGTACAAGTCAGGACAAGGTAAATGTAAGCATTTTATGTGAGCAGAGACCTTCAAGCAGTTTATGAAGAACTGAGAAAGAAAGTGGGAGAAATATTGTAAAATTCTGAATTCAAATCTTAGCTTCTATAAAGGTAGCCTGGAGCATATGCATGTTTCAACGCGTCTTGGATAAAGACATGGGGGAACCGTATTTATTCATAATCCTTTATTTGACTAACAAAGGTAAATTTACGGTTAAAAAGTTTAAAGCTTTTTTTCCTTTGTTCGGGAGGTTTGACGGACTGAACATATTCCTTTTTAATTATTCAGCTTCAAATTCACACTGTTGTACAGATTCACAAAAATAGATGAAAAATCAAACCACTATTCTCCACTTTCTGCCACTGAGACGATACACTGGCGTAAATTAGATTAAAATGCATGCACTATAGCAGCAATATGGGTCACGGTATAAATTCCGCCGCATAAATATCTTTCACACACAAAATGAGAGTCTGGTTGTTGTGGATTTATACATATTCATTCTTTATAGTCAGGCGGACTTACCTGCACAGACAAACTGGAGAATGAAGACGGTAAGGAGGAGCTTGGTAACCGTCATCCTGTCGCCTAAACCCACACTCCACGCCATCGCCTGCACCTGATACAACACACACAAACACACAATACAGCAAACAATTATTTGGTGTGTTGAATACTCGCATTGCTGTTTCTGTCTGGCCACACGAACACATTACAGCTCCTTTGTGTTAGTAGATTTCCATGGAAGTGAGTAGGAGAGGTGACCAGTATAATTAAGGGACAGGAAAAAAAAGATTTGCTACCCACAACGCTTTAAGCAGGTGTTTCCTTGTGTGTGTGTGCTCAAAGGGCAGGGTGTTGATGATGGCAAATTCACAGCAACAGCTCATTTATACACGCTGTTTAATAGCCATCATCAAGACTGGTAATGATGAAAAATAAATAAATAAACAAAGCACGGTCTTGTGCAAAAATGAAAATTAAAGTGTAAATGAAATTTTTAATATGAGGAAGGTGCAGCTTCTCTGGATCAACTGTAAGACACTCCACATGTGGAGCATAATTAAGACTTTGATAGTGTGTTCCTGGTCAGGATGTTTGCTCAGCGGTGTTTACTGCTAATTTGCTTGTAGCAAAGCAGTAAAGACACACTAATGAAGTGTAAATTGCTGCGTAGCTTTATCTGCAACTGTCTGTCTTAAACTTACAAACATTGCGATGAAGATAAACACCTGGTATTTACTCGTGTTTGCTTTAATAAGCCTCTTCCATGCTGACATTATCAGTTTCATGAGGCTTCATGAAGGTGGTAGCTCAGTGAGGACAATGTAGACCCTACCCCTCCACTAGCTGCTTCTCTTTACAGTCATCACTTGTCCCAGCAAGGCCTCAGTGGTCAGCAAACACATTCAGTGACAATTTAATTTTGAAGGGTTATCTTTCTAAATGCTCCTTCTTCCCCCGAAGCCCAGTGTGCTGAAAGTCATGGTAACAAAAAAAACAAAAAAGAAAACCTGCAGCAACAGGGCAGCTAAAAAAAAAAGCAATGTAAACTACAGAAACCCGTGTGAGAGGCAATAAAATACAACACAAATGCTGCTTTGTGTTGCTGCGGTGCTGTTCAAGATATGCAGCGTGCTGTGGATTCAATTCAGACAAAGTAGCTCAAATTTATAGGTGAGTGGGGAAGAAATGCAAAGGTAAAGAATAGGCTGTCATTGCTTATTGTGTGTGTATATATATATATATGTATCCGTGTGTGTGTGTGTATGTGTGTTTATATCAGCTGCGCATGTGTGTCAGTTTGAATAGGCCCATTTGTTTTCATTTGGATTCTTGTTTCCTCAGCATTATTGCATTTCACTTTCTGTAACAATGCAACCAGCATGGCTATATCTACTACATTTATTTCCACTCAATTCCTTCCTCATTTTCTTTCCCCTTCCTTCTTTGCTTACCAACATTCATCTCTCTTGCTTAGACCTGGAGAGTTGGTTTCCACCTCCTCATTACCTGTCCTACCTCCTTGTCCTTTCTGATTAGGATGTGGTCCTCTAATAGAGACTGTTTTGTTAAAAGTTTAGAATAACAGCATAAACAGAATACACATTTCCACAACTTGTCTTTCACTTCCTTTGTAATATAATTTCCTACTGTCGGTACTATAATCATACCTCAGGTAGCATTAACTTGCACAACCTGGAGCACTTCACGTAGCTCAATGTACAGACATACACAGTCTGTCAAACCCAGTAGCTACAGCCCAGCTAGCAACAAGACCTGAGGGCAAAAACCACAGTGTTTTCTATGTTCCTCTTTGACGCTTGGTTAGGGTTGATTAGTCTGGATGAGGACAATCAATAAAGACCATTCCCAATTCTCCACACTGAAAAAATAAAATAATTGTACACAGAGCAGTGAACAAGCTCTTTAAGTGTCTTTTTTTTGTGTCGTTTTTTTTTAATTTTTCTAAACCCCATTGAAAATGTTGTTTTGAACCACTTCTACATGTTATCAACTTTTCTAAATAGAAACTGACCCAGCTCTATTGATTCTGTTAGTAGAAACAGAAATGCACACAAACAAAACAAAGCGAGACGTCATTATTTATGTCATCACTGTTCAAGATGTGTTGAAATCTCATGCCTTTAAAATTGTACTGGTACCAAAAATCTGTTGTACACAACACTATCATTTTTCAACTCCTCCTTCTGGTGTATAATGGAGGAAGGTTGTTGATTTTTACCTTTGTGTATACAACTTGTGCCTCTGTCATGCACACATAGGCAGCATTAAAAGTTAGGGGAGGCAGAGAGCAAAAATGCCCTAAGAAATCACAGAATGACCCTAAAATCTGTGATTGAGGGCCAAAAATGTATTCCAAAATTGTGGAAAATGTATTATATTTACAAGTTTAGCCCAGTATCCTAATCCTACATTAAGACAGAATTTTTGTTTAATTCATGTAATTTAATTACGATTTACAGCTTTAACAAGCACTCACACAAACAGCACAGTTGATCACACTACATACATGTGTAATTCTAATATCAGGCAGTGACCAGGAAATCCTGCAGCTGCAGTCATACAGTTTTTAATTTATATATTAATTTATGCATTATACATGTAAGAAGGCTAAATAAATAGAAATAAATAAACTTAGAATTGTCTTCCTGCTTTCTCTCACACATACAGATTGTATATGCAAACTCTTTGGTGACTTTTTTACTTGGACTTGCTGGCACAAACTAGTGGTTACTGATACATTTTAATCTGGGTTCATTTCACATTAGGAACAGCCCCACTATATACGACTCAAACTACTTTTTTCTTAAAAAGTGCCCCCAAAATTTTGGGGCAAACATTGCTCCCTACATTTTTTTGTTATTAACTACACTGCATACAGGTACGCACACACACCTTCTTCACAATCTTCACTAAGCCCAAGATGAACGGTTGAATGTGAGCGATGGATACTATTTACTAAATTTCCCCTCGGGGATTAATAAAGTGTATAAAATCTAAATCTAAAATCTATTTGAGATAGACATGTTGGGTTTGAGAGAGCTGGAGCAGCCATGGAAAATACAAGTGGTCCTGCTGCAGCAGCATACGGCTCTGTTCTCACCAGGATGCAGGACTAATCAATATTAAACACTCTCTCAAAAAGTGAACCCACAAAGTTACAGACGCACCGTAGTAGAGCTGGAGGACGAGGTGGGCTCACTGACCTACCTGCCTATTGTCTTGTCTCTATATGTAACCTGGATGGTGTGTATTACTATGGACTGCTGTCATCAACTGCCGGAGGCATAAGCAAAGTCAGCAGCTGCTAAGCACCGCTCTGCGCAAATTAGCAACTTGAAGGTTACTGATAATAACTTAAGTATGAGTGTGAGGAATCATTTATACATTTTGCATTGCTTTATCAATTGCACTTGGAAATAAGAGTACAATGAATACTGTGTAACGTTTCATATCTGATACCATTTTAGTTTACTGTGTTTCTTGTCTTCTTTTTGATCTTCCTTTGTCATTCTGCACACTTTTAATTTTTTTAAACAGCTGATGGATTATTTTTCAAGGGGGAACAATAAACTGTTTACCTAACTTTAAGGGGTCATTTTCCCCAAATGGAAAACAGAAATGTTCAGCTCTCCTCTGCACATTACTCTGCCAGCACCCCAATTCGAGTGAGTAAACTGAATTCAATTTGTGATGCTTAATGCATTAAAATAGCAGCGTATCCAGCCAACCTGATGGCTAACTGGTCAGGGCTCCTAACACATGGGCAAACAGTCCCTTAACAGCATGATCCCCAGTTCGACTGCCAGCCAGTCACACCTGTACTGTATGTCATTACCCTGCTCTCTTTCCCCTCATTTCCAGTCTATTTATGCTATCACTATCCAATAAAAGCCTTCCAGAGAGATAGCCAAGGTGTCACTGTCAAAAATGTTTACCAGGAATTATTTTGTAGACCCCACTGTCCACAGCAATTTGAGGAATCCCTGAAGAAGACCTTTAATAAAGACTTTAATTCTGGAAGAACACTTGGCTGCCGAGTTTCTTAAATGCCATGTCTTAATATTTTAAGCACCACAAACAGAAGTCCATTTAACTCCACTGGCCTGGGAAACGGTGCAGAAATTACTGCTGCAGACACTATATGTCAGTTTGTCAACAAATCAAACTAGAACGATCTGTATGGCAAGATAACATGAAGGCAAAAGGACAAATATGTTCCTTGAGACTGGGTTAAGCACGTATCTGCCATGTATATAGTAAGACAGGGAAATAAATTGATATCGTCTTAGGTCTGTTTTGATATCTCAATATTGTAATGTTGCAAAAGTTTTGCCTTTTCATGATTTTAAAGGCTACATTACAGTAAAGTTTTGGAAAGCTTTTGCAACTTATCAGACTGTTGTAGCTGTCCCATTATTTGCCTTTACCCACTTTGATAATCAACAGTAATGAGGATAATTAGACTATCACAAATGTCATAGTATAACTATTTTGAGAAAGCACAAAGTCTATAGAGGTTCCTGTTCAAAAATACTATGATGTTTGATTTTGTCCATACCGCCCAGCCCCACTGGTGCACCAGGTTGCTGTTATTCTTAACATATTCCTAATTCCATATTGTTATGTTAAAGCAACACTTGAAATACCATTACTGAGAATTGTATGGTAATTAGTTCCTTTTCAAGTTGTTATATGGGAGACTATTGGCTATTGTGTGACTTTGGTCCATACAGTATGTACCACTGCAATCACTTAACAAGCAATGTGATGTGAGCATAGTGGCTGAGAGTGGGAAGGTGGGAGATGGCAATCAAACTGTACTCAGCCCCCCTAGGAACACTGACCATCGCCCTGGCCTCCACACTCAAAAATTAAAACCAATTCTTTGAACAGCCTTTGTATGAACATATAAAATGCAAGATATTTCTTTGTAATTTTTGACCAAACTAATATTTAGGTTTTTCAAATCTTCAAATACGTAAACAGACCTATCAACCTTTTGGAGAGACCCCCTCCCCAACTCTGTCAGAGTCACTGCTCATCTTCTGCTCACTCCCATATTTCTTTAACCAGCCTCTCACGCTACCCAAACGTTTGCCAGTTTGTCTTGTTTTTCTTGATTTGGACTTTTTAGTCATCTCTCTCCTTTTTGTCTTCTCTGTTCTAGTTTTCATCTTAACTGGCTCATGTCTCTTGTTTTTGGATTCACCACACAGCTTGTTCAATGACATATGTATTCTGTAGTCATTTCAAACAGCTTTTCTTTGTGCTAAGCTTTGCCAGATAGTTATGTCTCCTGTGTTTTGATGTAAAATGTCAACAGAACAATTAGATTTTTTTTTTTTATGGGCAATAGATTTGTTGAGTAGTCATGTTATGGGTAATATAAATAATATTTTATCTAAACTCATTTTGTTTCAAATAGGACTACTCTTGAGACTTTTTTGCTGTGGCAACAAGAGTTATCATTCACCTGCCAATACAGTATGTTGAGTTTTTCACAGCTAAGCAGAAGGCATTTGAAAACCATAAAATCAAAGCCACCGTTTTTAAAGCTGTACTACTTGCCAACATGCCCAAGATTCTCCAGCCCTCAAATGACTGTTAGGACCACATACATCTCCAACTGAGCAAAGATTTAGAGTGGCTGAGATCCAGGTCTATGTAATGAGTTGAAGCCCTTTAGTTTACCCAACAGTAATATGTGATTACGACAGTGTAAAGAGAAGAGTAATATCTGGACCCAATGTGTTTTGTCCAAAGAGGCCTGCCTGCCCACATGGCTGTATCTCCTGGCTTACAGCACTCAATATTATTGATTACATGGCGATTGTGTCTGACTTGCTTTAACCTGAAAGGCACCGCTCTCAGAGGGCAATGGTGGGCCTCAGCCGACAGCCAAATCTGGATTATCCCAGCAAATCAATGCGAGATGTCTGCCCGCCCTCGGTCCTCATAAAAAAGCCATCACTCATTAGCACAGTGATCACAGACAGATTAGCATACATTTGGCTTTGTCAGGGAGGAAGGAGAGACAGCACTGCTCTGGTGAGCTGAGTAATGTCTTCCTTCCCGCCCTTCTGATCTCTTCATCTCCAACAAGACATGACTCTCTGAAAGCCTTACTCGGCAAACCTCACACCCACATGACAAGAATGCAGTGCAAACGGGACGCCATCTGAGTAGAAATGATAATCAAACTGGCACCGAACTCTTCCGATTGCGAATTGACTGTTGATCGGGTCAAAGAAATTCAAGACAACAGTCAAACAATGATTTCTCCTGAACAACAACACAGGGATCCAGTAATAACAGGAATTAGCACATTTAGTTGGATCAAACTATTTAAACAGAAGGCTCATAAATGGCACATATGGGCCAATTGTATCATTATGTTCCTTCATAAAGCACTGGTGGAGATTTACTTGCACACCAGTGACCAAACCTCAGTTTTAAAGTACAATATGAGCAGACCTTCATGTTTCACAATGTTTTGCAAATCCCAAAAATCACTTAATCACTTCTATGTTAATAAAGTGGAAAACATGACATCCAGCTTCCATCTCAGCAGAACTGAAGCAGGTCCCTGCTGATTGGCTTTGTCAGAAAGGAGCTGGACTGAAGCCTCCCTTCAATAAAAGATCACTAACTTCTCGCCAGGAAGGGGAAGAAAAAGAAGATATGGGGGACTACAGGACACATGCCAAGACAACTTCTTCCAGTGGAGATGTTGCATGCGTCTTCTTTGATCCTGTATGGACTGACAGTAGTGCTTTGCAAAACACTGTCAGAGGGAGGGAGCATCTTACACAGAACCTGAGGAGATGGTAATTATCCTGAACAGGAGGGGAGCACTGCGAGGCGCCGCATTACAGCACCATGTCACAAAATGCTTGAGCAGGCACAACTCACACACACACTGCCCTGCGCTGACCAATGCCTTTATGTGTGTTCTGTGTGCGCGAGTGACAGAGGAGGGAGTTAATCAACGTTAACTGGATCTAAAGAGGAGAATTAGAATTAGTTAAAATAAATTCCTATTCCAACTCTCACCAATACAGTACTGATATAAAAAAAAGAAGTAATTTGTGCTTAATGTGTTTAAGACAACAAATATCCCCAAAAGATAAAAATGATCAAATATTTATTATGAAATTTCATATTTAAAGTTGAGAATAAATCATAATAATGAATCATTGTTCAGGCTCATCTAGCTGAATTTCTAACGTGACAGGTAAGCTGCCTTTTATGGTTCTTGTGTGTCAGAATTTTTCATAATAGCAAACTGTGATGAGAATGTTTCTGAAATAATTAGTTTTATATTAATTTGCTAAGAGAAATAAGAACAGATTATAGATTATAAAACATATACTGCTAAACAAAATGTAAAATGATATACAGAATCAATTCAGAAATGGAATTGAGAAGAAAAAAAAACATTACAGCCAGTTGTCTCAGAAGACACAAGATTCAGAAACTACACAGACTTGCAGCAGAAAAAAAGTGTAGAACCATGTGATGTGCAGACTGACAAAACTCTTTTCAGGCTTTTGGGGGAGAAACTGTGGTGAGAGCATAATGATACACTCCTTGACTTTTTCCTGTCATCCATCGGCTGAAAAAAAGAAAGAACTGATCAATAGGCTGCCATGACCATCTCATTGTCTGCTCTACTTTTATTCTATTGAATCACAATGTTTTAATCTTCAGTCGTGTACACCGTGTATACAGCCTGTGACACTTTTAATGAGACGATGAGAAACACTACTGATACTGTAATCACAGCATTAGACGGCTATTCATCTCAATATTCAAGACATTTGCCTCAATTCTCCACCAACCTGCACTTTTTTATTTTTTTCTAACTCTAATGCAATGAAGCTAAATAAAATAAAAATCTTCCATAATGTGAACTGAGTGCCTCTTCCCCAGATTTGATGTCAAGTCTTAACATGCCTGTTTCTTCGCCAGGCTTTCCTTTCACTTGGCCATTATCCGCTGCTATGAGTTTGGTAAAGCTGTCCGAGCAGAGGCCTGTGTGTATATCAGACAACATAAACACAGACAGCTGTGTCAGAGGCCAGCCGATAGCCTGTAGAGACTCATTCATCTCCTTTTGTCTCTTTCTTTGTTAGGATGCAGTCATGCTACTCTGCCAACAGCTGACTGTTTCTTTTCTGGTTGAAAGATCCAAACACATCATTTAGTAGCTCCTCTCCAACACAGATGACCTTTGCTTCTCAACACTTCACCTCTCTCTTCATTCAGCTCTGGCTCCCATCTTACTTCGCTCTCACTGTCTCTCCTCCCGTTATGTCTCTCCATGCTGTTTCAGCCCCACTTCAGGGCAGCGTTCCAGGCGTAAATAGCAGCAACAAGGATTTGTCACACAACAAAGCTGCCATTAAATTGCTGTTTTGTTTGTTTTACATGGCATGGTTTATTTCCAGGGGAGAATGTATTTCGATATGGTAAACACCACTGGCTTATATATGAATCCCCCATGTTTTCACAGTGACAATTTAAAAGCTTCAAGCCATTCCTTCCAGAAATTTCATTTTCAAAATTCCTTCATAATGGTTTCACACTTGCACAATAATGAATCAATATAGGGATACAGGGATTAGTAGCAATAGACTACAATAGGATTATTGCGGATGGTTGGGTTTACTACCAACTATTTAAGCTGTCATCTTCCCTAAAAAGGTGCTGTCAATGATCAGATCTAATGTGAGCCTCGTGTATGCCAGTACAAATTCAGAGAAGCACGGCTTCACATCCATATAAGGACGGCAACATGCCGGAACTGACGGCTCACCTAAAAAAAACAAAAAACTGTCTGAGCCAAATCATCTTCTCAGCCCACCCCTCTTCTCCATCCTGTTGTCTTCAGTTCTGCCCAACTGCCTTTGCTGACTTAATGACCACACACAGCCGGACCAAGGGAGCAGCGGGCAGGAATGGGAAAAGTGGGAAGTGTACAATGATCATAATCGCAAGTACAAAGAATGATGCCGAAACGGAACAGAAAAAAAACATTTAAGGTCTCGTCTGTGACTTCTGTGCCAACAGCTGTCACACAGTAAACATTGTGCTCAAACTACAACAATATGTATTGAAATTTCAGTAAAAAACTATTGCTGTCAAGTTCAACCCTGTCCACTAGGAATCTATATTATAAATTCAACAACACATACAAATAACATGCATGAGCCATGCCCTAATAGTTACTCAAGAGCAGGTACACAGGCTGTTCAGATGCTTTCACACCTGGTAATTAACAGCAAACCTTTCCCAGTGGTTGCACTCACAATTTCCAGACTGGCTGAGCTACAACAATTATGCCAACACCACGGGACAAAATGAGATGCTTCATTTTAATATCCATCACTTTTCCACACTCTACAGTCCGTTGTCATCCTTTTCCTATTTATACAAGTTTACCATTCTTCAATTTTACAGTACTGCCATCCTTTCTTGTCCTCAAACATTGCTCTGCTTCCTGTCTGAGACCTCACAATAGTCCAGTAGAGTCACTGTATCTGCAATTTATTCCTCTATCCTTCATATTGGGTTTCATTTGAGCCTGTCAGTCAAGGTGTCTGTCAGATTTGGACTCTCCACTTCAGTATTTTTTTTTCTTCCTTCTTGTATTCTGAATGAATTTAGAGTGACAAGAGACTCAGAAAGGGCAACTGTCAGAGGCGTGCTTTCCCAACATAATGCATGAAAAACTGAAGCAGTTTCTCTCCAGCTTATCACATACATAATAAAGAACAGCAGAGTCTTTGAACATTGAGAGGGTATACTAGCAATCACTTTAAAAGACTTACACCATACACATTGCTATAGTACACTTTAAACACATAGTAGACAATAGACGAAACACTGGTCAACTACAGTGAGCATGAGAGCAACCCTGCAATATTGAAATACTAGGGCCAAAATTCCAATGCACTGCATCACAACAGGAGTTGTGACAGCATGTCCTCAGAGACAGAGGAAGCTTGGTCACCGCTTTAATGTCAAAGAATCAGATGCTGAAAAGCCCATCAGAAGTACATCAGTGTTTGCACTGTTTGATCTGATAGCATGGAGTCAATACAATATTTCTACATTAGCCTTGATCATGTGTCATGTTGTGCCATAATATGGAGCATACTCAAGGCCAAACAAAAGCAATGACTGAATTGCTGCTCCTATGTTTTATGTATAATTGCATTTTAAAAATGTTCTAATATATTTATCAAAAGTGTCATTTATTGCACCTGGCAACTACTGAACACTAAAATGATGTTTACTTACAGAATTATTACAATGGTTTAATGTTTATTTGCATATTAAAATATAAATGTATTAAATTTGCCTTCACTGCTTGTAAATATTGGACACATCAAAATCCATAATACCATCCAAACTTATATTGTATCTGAGTGAATAGGAGCAGTCAGACATGGGGATAAAAAAAACTCCTGAAAGATCACCATAACCTGCACTGCAAATGCAAAGGTGCATCAGATGTATATGAATCACATCCAGCATGAATACTACATCCCGCCATACATGAAACAGGCTAGTCAAAGCCAGTATATATACCGTTGAGGTACAAGAAGGTGCTATATTAAAATATTAACTGACATTAGTTAAATTCCCGGTGTTCCCCTTCAACCTGGCGTTGCGTCGCTGCCGTGTTCAGGTGACACATGAATAAATAAGTGGGCACCGAGGCGCTTCCCAGCAGGCACCTCCAGAGTCGTCAAGGCTACCGGAGATAACACTGTACACCTGACACCTCTGTGCAAGCATGCACACAGTCTCACATTAACTGACTCTTTAGTTAGTCTGACAAAATCACCTTTGATGAACTGACAGCAACAGTTGGAGGAAATCATTATAGAAAACGACATAACTTGAAAGAAGTGGTCGCAGATGCGATTGGACAGCAATCAAAGCGGTCCTCCTATTAGACTGGTAACACATCAAGATATTAAAATCATCAATCAACTACTTCCAAGACTCTTCCAATCCGCAAATTCAAAGGACAACACGAAACACTAGAACCAAATGACAAAGTGAAAGAACTATTAGTGTGCGTAAAAGTCATGAATTACGCACAGAGCTACATTGGGCATGAATGCTACACTACACAAGGAAAAACATGAGCTTTATATGAAAACCTCTTCTGTGCCGCAGTCATTCTTCAAACTGTGCTTAGTGTCTGATCAGGTCATTATCATATTGTCCTACCTTCCTCGTCCGTGTCCGTCGCTGGCTGAGCGCCTTTAGTTTCGATAGCCTGTCCTGCTGTGATGCGTTACCAAGTATCTGCTCCCACTCTCCGCTCTGCTCTCTCTCTCCCGTTAGCTTCACTCTATCACCACCAACGCCCTGGTGATTGCAAATTTCACTTCCCAGTGTTCAGAATTACCACTGCAAACACACCAGCGCGGTCTGGAGCTCCTACATCATGTCCCGTACACTCCGACTAATCCCGGGTCACACTCCAGCAATTCCAGCGCATACAGGCACACACGCATAAGTTTTAAATGTTGTTCTTAAGCGATTCGATTTTATTATTCTCAATTAAAACAACACAAATTCTGTCCGTATAAATGAGTTCAATATTTTGCATCTGATCTGGCTTTGATTAATTATAGCCTCTTTTGCAGCTAGTCAATGAGAAAAATGCAAAATAATTACGCTTTGATGTGTTGACAAATCATCTGCAAGCTTCACGAAAGAGGGCTGAATGGAGTGAGATTAAAGAGATCTATTTATGAGCCTTCTAAATAAAATCGAGAGCTAATATGTTACACAGATTAAATTTGAAACCATTATTTAATCAGAGGTCATGGACTTGAGGTGAAAAGCCAGTGTGATAGCCCCACCTAGTGTAGAAAATAAGAATAAGCAACGGCCACAATACCCACGAGACAATTTCTTGGCTATAAACGATGGGAAATGACTGCACTCAGATAGATTTGGTCTAATTTACACTCATTTAGCTTTAAACTTTTGTTTATAATATAAACAGGCTGGATTAACAATTAGTGACGCATACATGATTTTAGATTTTATACTTGAAGATGACATTCTCCCTGCCATAATGAAAATTGTCATTGGTTATGGTCAAATTGTAGACACTCAGTGTTCATTGGCAGTTCTTAGAACCCACAATATTCACCAGGGAAGTTGTGTCCGTTTCCACAAAAGCTGCTTCACTGAACATTTTTCATCCGAGTGGAGGTAATTTACTATACATCTCTGCCCCTAAAAAGAAACTGTTTAACATGGTAGTACAAACGGATTCAGACTCACAGCAGAAAGCGAAATCTGCATGTCGACCTGTATCTGTATGGAATCTCTTTTTTTTTTAGGATGCAGAAGTTGATCAAAGTGGGTTAGACTGTCTTTTTTTTTTTTTTACACCACTTAGATCTGCAAAACTTTATTTCTGACTGTTAAATGGGTTTTTGCAACGTGGCAGCGCTGACATGCAGCTAAAAAGGTCTTTCTAATCAAATCAGAGCTTGATGGTTTTATATCCACATGCATTCTGAAGCTTTGATAAAACCTCTGATATGATCTCTAATCTGCTTTTATTCACACACGTGAAACATACTTCCTTCAATCACAAGTTTCCTCCTGAATTTTGTACTTTCTTGGCCAAGTTAGTAACTCAAACTGTGACAGATAAGCTATATATTTTGGTTTAATCAAATTCAGTAATGCCTGAAAGACAGGTTACCGCCAAACAAAGTGAAAGTGGATTCTAATTTACTGCTGCCAACTTTTTATCCTTACTGCATTAAAACAATTGCTGCACCAGTCACTGCTACACAAAGCTGTATGGCTAAAAGGAAACAGTATATGTGCAAGTAGACAACTGAGGATAAGCAGTAGTTTGTGAATCTACAGCTTTGATTTCCTGTTCCTTTATAACATTGTACTGTCCACAGGTTCTTGTAAACAGAAAATAATGGAGAGACTGTCATGACGGCACTACCTTTTCTTGCTTGTGCAGATTATTCAGTTTTAACTTCAGTTATTAAAGAGATATTTGCTCATGTTCAACCAAATGCACTCCTACAGGACAATGAATGAGAAGATATGTCATCACATGAAAACCAGTCTGAACTATGACTGTTGCATTTGGTTTTGTTTGTAGGTAAACAAAAAATATTTACTCACAACACCGTATTCCTAAAAACACAACCAAAACAGTGCCATGCTAAAAAAAAAAAAAACCAACAACCTGTCAGCAGAGAACCGTCTAACACCACTTCGTAGTGTGATGATGAAACGTTGTATTTTGCTGCTCTCTGGTGGATATTCCACATGACTACAGTCTAACTGTTTTTAAAGCCGGTTTTAGGCCTCAAGAAAGATTTTTTTATTTTTTTATTTTATACACTTTATTAATCCCCGAGGGGAAATTTCTTCACAAGATGTCGAGAATAATCTAAACAAAATATAAACAAAACAATCATCTTTTGGGACTTTTCCCTGAACACATTAAACAATATATAGGCTATCTATAATGTGCGTATTTTTGAGTTACATTATTTTCAGCTTTGTGTTAACAGCAGAATGGTTCTGAAACTATAAATCCATATGTATTAGACCTATGACATTTAAAGCCTAACTGTATGAGGCCTATATCACTTCTGGACGAGCAGACCTTGTATTACTTGGCAATTCAATATGATTTTTTTCCCCCCTTTCTGTACAAATCTCAGACCCAAGCACTCTTTGAGACGGAGCCGTGTCTGTGGCTATGCAGGGCCAAGTGAACACTTAACTAGAGACGGGCACTGATGAAGACGCAATATCAATGTGGGATGTGGAGCAGTTGCCAATATGACAAACTTACTGGCCCTTCATTACATAGATAGCCTAATAGGTGGATATTGTCGAGTTCAGTGTGAACTGTATGAACAATGGACCCAACTGCCGTTTAACATTGAATGAACAATACGGCGTCATATGGTTAGTATCAGCAAATAAACATAACTTTCACCTGTGAACTTTCTAGGCATTACTTTGCACAACTTACTGTGGTCTTTCCTGTTTCGCTTCGTAGGTCAGTATTTTCGTTACACCCTTACAATTAAAAAAAAAAAAAGCAACTTACCAATATCGTTACTTTGCCAAGTCCGCAGGAAGATGTAGCGGTGTACTGTGACAGCTGTAACTTTTATACTTGCTGTGGAATAGCAACACGTCCTCTCCATAGCAGCCATGTTCACTAGTCACAGCAGGTAGTGTCAAGAGGTATCAATTAACCTCAAAGAGTGTGTTTACTTGTACTTTTATTCCGGTCATGTTTTTTTTTTGGTTTTTTTTCAGCTTTGTGTTTGCATATGCATAAAATCACGATTTCATAAATCAGAATAAACGCTTATCGCGGTTTTCATACACTTGGTTATTCTAGCTGGAGTAAATGCGGCAGACCCCTAAACATTGCTGCTGACTTCCATTTATTACGTTTTCTGACCTGCCGACAACCCGCGCATGCGCGTCATGTGCCAGTGACGTGCCAGAAACACAAATAATGGCGGCAACAAGTGTCGAACAGCTGACAGACGTCAAGAAAGAGAGACCTGACAGCCAACAACGAAAAAGTGGCGAACAAAGTTGGACGCGGGATAGGAGTGTGTAGACCTCGGTGCCGAGTAGTAAATTAAGACCGGTGAGTCATAGCTATTCCATGAATGGATAAGAAAACGTTTACAAATGTAATGGATGGAAGTTTGGAAGTGGGAGGGCAAATGGACAATCTCAGGGCAAGGTTGGAAAGAAGCAAGAAATAATGGAGGGAAATGAGAAGTTTGGAAGAATCTGAATGGTAGAGTCTAGAAAATATTAAATCCATTATGAGGTTTGGTGATCAGTTCAGGAAGAGAATGGTTAATCCACTAAAGCAGACACAACTACTGAGTAGATCAACTGGAGAGAGGCCTTTGAATATTTCAAAGCTGTCTGATTGCAAACAAGTAGTGTGTTGTTTTTTTTCAGTCCCAGACATGAAAGTTCTTGGAATAAAGTCAAGTCCCAATTATCTTGGAGTCTACTCAGTGGAGAGGCTGGCAGGACTTGTGGCTCTGCAACGGATAGAGGAGAACAACCAGGGAATATTTAATCTATGATTTCCATCCAGTTTTTAAGAGCCTCAGATCCTTCAACTCATATTGGCGAGGAATTCTGTTCAGACTCATCCAACAAGGTATGAGGTTCATGTGGGTTCCTGCACATGTAGGTCTGAGGGAGAAGGAGTAGGTGGACAGATCAGCAAAACAAGCTTTACATACAGACACCATAGGTTTACATGTCCCATTGAGCAAATCAGAGGTCAAGGTGATAGCAAGGGAGGTGGAGTGCTGAATCAAAGGGTCAGTTTCTGCACAGATTAAATAGCAAAGTGAATTCAGCAGTAAGAAATAAAGGCAGGTTTGGAAAGAAGGAGGCATTTGTAACAGAATAAGGCTCAGTCTTTTCATTTGAAACAGCACACACTTGGTGTGGACATCATGTCCATGTGGTCAGGTTGAGGAGGCTGTAACTCATGCAATCAGTGCACTTTATATGATCAAGAAAAAACACAGGAAGAACTGAGGAAATATGGAGTTCAGGAGCTCGGTATTAAAATTTAAATGAAAGTGGGTTGAGCTGTAGGATTTATTTTTACTGGACAGACTGGATTAATGGGTAGGATTTAATCTCTTGTCCACACTGTGGAGCAGAAGGTGGCAGTAAAGCACCTAATATACTCGTTACCAACCGCTGATGAAAAAAGAAAAAGAAAAGGAGAGCTCTCACTTATCACACTGAGTGATGAGGAAAGGAAGTTTTGGCTTTCCGTGATGAAAGAATTAAACATTAATGTCAGTTTGGATATGAGAAAGCATCAAAATGCTGACAAGTCTGTAGTATACAGGTTAGAGGATGCCAGTCACTGTGACAGCTGTGGATCTTCACCAACTATGGTGTCCTGTGGACACCAGTCAAGGTAGAGGGCACGTTTAAAATGATCTGTCACTCTCTTCGCACCTTGCTGACAATAAGATGGATAAGTCAAATCCACAAGTCAATGTTTGTTTTGATGGCTGTGAGTTCAATTTACGTGTCCAAGGATATCTAGTGAGCAGGTTTACACTACGTGCCTGTGGAACTAGTATTCATGGAATGAGGGCATTAAAACTGTTAATAATGACCTGCACCTGTGGTTCTCCTGTCCTGACATGTCAACATGTATGAGGGGTGTATTGATCTCCAAATGGACCTGTAAAATGTGTGACATATATTCCTGCAGCTGACTTTGAAATTGTAAAAAATCAATCATGTGAAAACATGACAGTAATATCGGTGTGAAAGCACTGAATGGGTTTTGTCCATTTAACAGCACTAGGTCTAACTTAGGTTAGATTAGGGACCAGTTGATTGACAGTGAAACAACCAATCACAGCAGCACAGGGTTTAGTGCGTGCCTTCCTCCGGCTGATCCAACCTCTCACCGACCATCAGTCAGTAACTGACATTCGTGTCCCTCTTTTGGTCCAGTCAAAAATAAAAGGCAACATTTTTCTTTTTCCTTGAAATATGTGTAATGCTCGTTTATGTCCACGTGTGAATTATTCTTACTGGCTTTAAGATTCCTAGTTCTCATGTCTGCAATAGCCTACCTTTGTATGAATTCAAAGGCAGTGCCAGAAATGTTACATAATGCTACTTGGCAGTAGAAACAACAACAATAATGAAGATTTGCTCTAAATACTCAGGTATATAATGTATATCCGGGGGATTGTGATTTTATGTTTTCACTGAGGAAGTTTTTGCATCATCATGACAAACACAAGATCTATTTGAGAGAAACTGCTGCATCAGACTTGCAATTGATAAGACTGGATGTGCAGAAGTAGCTGATCATTTTCATATTGTTTAGAGGCAAGCAGCTGTCCCCAGAAACCCTTTCCGACATTGAGCAGCTGTATCTTTGCACACAGAGTGAAAGAGGTCCGTCTGTGTTTTGAAGAATGTGGTAGTTTGCTAATGACTTCCCAGCTGTCATCTGGAAGAAGCTGGTGCCAAAATGGGCGGGAGGTGTGAAGAAAGCTCAGTCTATTACACTTGCCCTTCCACGGCAGCTTCCCTTGGCAGTCGAAAATACCTAGACAATTGCTGGCCGAGGTTAACGTGCACCCCTGTTCACCCCTGTTAGTGGCGGTTACCTAACACCTTTGTCTTGCCACAAGACCATGCCAAGAAGCATGAGGTTCCAGTATTGTTCCCAGTGTCCCATCATTCTTCTTCACCGAAGGCGTGTCTTCTGTCTGCTCCACAGAGTGGCTCATGTACATCAGAGCCACTGCTGCGCTCTTTTCAGGCCCCTGCTGTTGACGGGGTGAAGTCTTACCACCACAAGACCATGGGACTATTTGTGCTGGTAAATATGGTCAAATATGATGCAGAGGAAAATACCTTTAGAAAGATTGGAGGCTGGGCTTTGGTGTTAAAAACATATTTGTAGTGAGAGAAAGAGCTGAAGGGGGCATAACTAGGTGATGGAGTAGCTGACTGTGAGAACAAGAGAGTGGAGAAGCTGCCTCTGGGTTTCAGATCGGACTGCACAGTCAGATGGAGCTGAAAAAACCTGATGTCAGAACAAGCAGTGAACCGTGAGAAGGACCCTTGTAAAAAAAAAAAACCTGATACACAATAATACAATGGAAGTGTGTCATATAGCATGACTGAGGCTGGGGAGAGAAAGAAATACAAAACTTTGTGATGATATCACTGTCTCAAAAAGCTTGATCACTGGTCACATTCTCATCTTTTCACTGACTAATTTTCTCCAGTCAGTGACAGTAAACCCATCTACTCCAGTAGACTTTAAAAGAACATTTCTTTTGTACCAATAAATAGATATAATATTGAGCACCATCTCTTTTTTTTTTTTTTTTTTTTACCTCTGTGTGTTTTACTGTATATCTCTAGTTATGGTCAAACATGAGTACCATTTTTATTTAGTGGGATATTGAACAATGATGTAACCAAAGGCAAATAAACCCAGAGCACTCTTTAATGTGCAAAAATCAAAAGCCAACCTCAAGTGTGAGCATAGCTGCATTAATGATGAAACATACCTCAAACACTCCTACCCAAACTCTCATGAGCCACTTTTTGGTGAGAAATTGTATAAACTTGCAGTATGGTATGGATGTATAAATGTATCCTCTACACTAGTGATTCCCAAACTATGCATGTACCACTGGTGGTACGTTAGAGTCTAATGAATGTACTCCAACTGGCCCAATTCTAAAATAAAGTCAATTTTGTTAGGTTTTATTACAACAGCTATTACATTACAAATGAAAATTAAAAAAAGTTGTATCATTTAAATATTGTACAATTTGATTGTGTTTTGGCATCATGTCTGATATAGCATCATGCTAATGGTAGCTTGATGCAGTCACGGTCAGATCATAGACTGTAAATGTGGACGTAGCTTCGGGGTGAAAAATGAGGCCAATGCGGAAGTGCCTTAAACTGAAGTACCACTGAGGGCCAATAGGGGATGGCTCTAAAAAGTCTCTGGCTTCATAGACTCCCATTTAACTTCTCTGATTAAATACAAAGTCAATTATTTTTTTTCTACAATTCATTATGGTGTCACTCACTAAAGTCACTCCTTCTTATTTGATTTTAGACCTCAAAAAGAGGTATGTTTGGGGGCGTGTCTATTTGATTGACAGACCTATGGTGCAGTCAGGTTTCCGCTATAGGTGGGGAAGCATTGTGTCCTCGGGTTTCCAATCAGATCGAGTCAGATTCACCGCTCTCTCCTCTCCAGCTCGTCCAAATATGGTCACTTTTGGCTCCAAAATAACAAGATGGCGACGGCCAAAATCCAAACTCGAGGCTTCAGAACGGCAGTTCACAAACCAATGGGTGACGTCACTGTCGGTTTATGCTTTATTCAGACTCCTCACTCGTGATTGGGTGATGGGTGGAAATTTTAAATGGCTACAAGGTCCTAAAAACAGCAGAGAGAAGTGACAACACTGGACGTGACAGGTTAGACGAATCTTTTAGTGCTGGAAAGAAGTCAGCAATTGCGCCGTGTGGTGCCTCTTCTGGAAAGAGATGTATTATTAGACTTTGAAACAGGAGTCTCGTGTTGTTGTTGTTGTTGTTACTTAGCCTTTCTGAGGTTATTGCATGGTTAAATAAGTGAATTTTATTTTTCTAATTAAATTGTCAGTATCTGCAGTGGTACTTAGGAAATTATGTTTGGTAAATAGTGGTACATGGTCCGAGTGGTTTGGAAACTCTGCTCTAAGTATTTAAGATTAGAAGGAGGACTCTGTATTGGAGTACGGACAACTAATTTCTGACATTTCGGGGAAGAAGGAGAAATTAAATGATCAATATAATTGTTGCATTTTAGGATTGATTGCACTTGTACTGTCTGATGCCAGGTGTCCTGTAAAGCAAGTCAGATTTGTAAGTGTTCTGCACAGTATATTCAATTGACGAGGTTTGTATGAGCATGTCGGGCATAAACCACTTTAAAAAGCATTAAGGCTAGTAACATGATTCTGTTTGCAATAGGGCATCTATGAAGAAGTGCCTGACATCATGCAGCAGAGAGGGTAATACATCTGGGTTGGTTTTTGACAGACTTAGTTGCGATAACAGATGGCAGGTTGAGTTCTCATGAATAACAAGGAGCACGGTAGACCTTGGCTTGTTTCTCTTAGAATCATGTTAAAATGAAATTACTGCGAGCAGTATGGCATGAAAGGAGAGAGCGTGATTGCTCAGAGGAGAGAAGAGACACACGGGCAGGATCGCTGTTTGTGGTTGATACTCATCCTGCCTCTCTTTTATTTCATTACATGTGCTCAGGCATCCTGTTCTTAATGGAGTTTCACTGTCACCAGGGAGTTGAAATTAGAAACACTTTAATTGGACATTTCTGCAATCAGTGCTGTTTTTACTTTCTTGTTTTGCATTGTTTCTCAGTATTCATTTGTTTTGTTTATCATTTTGAAAGGTGTTTATTGGATTTTTGGCTTCACTACACAGTCAAAACCAGCTTATCAGAGGAAATCTGGGGAAAGAGAGGGGATGTGATGCAGAGAAGGTCTCTTATTAGGTTTATGCATCTACTATTGCTCATAGCTTCAGTTTTCTTCACTTTAATTATAGTCTAGAAACCATGTTCGCATTAGCGTTTGCAGAGTTACCCTGAAGGCCAGACCAATCAGCAGCCAGTGTTGGTGGCTAAGTGATATGATGTTAAAGTCAAGCGTTTTGCTTTTTTGTTTTGTTTTTCAAATATAGTTGCAGCGATGGTGGAGTTTTGTTGCATATGGTGATCAATCCCAATTTGTTAAAGGCTGCTTCAGTAGTTTCAAAACTAACCCAAAGTTTATCCCCTGTTGGATGCAACAACTGTGAAACTAAGCTTAACATTATTAGCCCCCTCTCGTGGAAATGTGTAACCAGATCGCTCTGATAAATTTAGTCATATAATCTGATAAAATGTATTTATATAGCACATGTAAACACAACAGAGGTTGGTCAAAGTGCTGCACGTAATCAAACAATTAAAACAATCAGAGAAACTTGAACATAGCAGGAAATAAGCAAAAAAGATAATTAAATAAAATAATAAAAACAAGATTAAACTGAAGCAAACACACGAGAATGTGGGAGCAGGAATAATAACTGAAGAGGCTTAAATGGAAAAGCCAGTTAATGGGATTTGAACACTGATGGGGAGGTTGAAGACCAGGTCTAGGAGGAGGTTGTTCCAAAGTTTCGGAGCTGCAACAGAGAAAACCCGGTTGGCCCTGGTGGTCAGTTTAGACCTGCAAACAACTAAGAGCTGCTGATGCAATGACCTGGGCGAGCAACCTGGGATATACGGCTGCAACAGGTCGGACAGATAGGCCGGGGCTGCTCCTTTTAATCACTTGCACACAAACGGTAAAATCCTACTGGCAAGGTAGGCAATGTAACGATTCAAAGATTGGTGGAATGTGCTGATACTAATGTGTACCAGTCAGGACTCAGGCTGCAGTGTTCTACACCAACTGCAGCCTGGCTATTCATGTCTGAGCCATCCCAACATACAAAGAGTTGCAATCCAAAAACATGCACCTTAGGTCAGGTTACCTGGTGCCGCGCTAGTGGCAGCCTGTTGCAGCACCTCCCCCCTGAGAGCCCCCCCTGCTGCAGCGAAGAAATTTCCCCTCGGGGATTAATAAAGTGAAATTTAAAAAAATAGTCCAATATCGAAGTAAGAAATGAGTGATGAGTGAAGGAGAGGAAGGGCCTTGACCTTAACTAAAACTGCACTGAAAGAAGCTGATTTTGACAACCAATTTTAATCTGCAGGTCTAATTTAAAAGAGGAATCAAAAACAACACCCAGGTCCCTTCCATGGGGTTTGTAGTTGGGTGCCAAAGAACCAAGACGAGATGAAATATGTATATCAGGTGACACTGCCGGAAAGCGAGAGGCATGAAGCAACACAGTCTGTTTTACTTTCATTGAGTGTAAGAAAATTTTGAGAAAGCCAAATTTTAACATCAGCCAAGCAGTTCATGAAAGGATTTCCAGAGGAGACAGTTTCAGGTTTCAGAGGTTGGAATATCTGACTGTCATCAGCATAAATACATTTCACACTTGCTTCATTGGTTAGCCCACAGCATTTGCTGCATGTACAATAATACATGGATCCATGCAGATGGCTGTTGTTGTGCAGAAAATGTCAGGCATTACTGCACGTAGGTCTACTCTCAATACTTAAAAGGAGAAATTACAGTGGTGACAGGCTGAGGGTAATAACGGTGTCATCGCTGACCTTTTACCAAAGAGTTGTACAACATAACTGAGCAGAGATAGGATTTAGGTCTCATATTATTCAGTTGATCACATAATCAAATCTTTTTTTCTCTCCACGACAGCTGTCCTCTTCCAGTGCATTTTGCAAAGAATAACAAAAGTGAGAACAGGAGACAATGGCCCGGCTGTACTGATTATAATTACTCATTTCTTGAAGCTCTTCACTTTAGTGTTAAATCATGCTATCTCTTTCTCCTTTCCCAAATCTATTCTTAGTTGTTTTTCTTTGTATCTCCCCCGGTTCTTGGAAAGACCACAATCTCTTCACAATTTATTGTTTTTGATTTAGAAAAAAAAGTTTGAAACAAAGACAGGTTTAGTTGACAGAACTTCTGCCCAGTTTGGATGTGTGAAGTCCCCTTTACTGCCATCAAAGTTGGAGTTATTTCTGTGCTCACAAAGTAGAACGTTATGAGCACATAATTTCTTATAGCTGCTGGGTTGAACATGGAAAGTACACCTCAAGAACACACTTCTGAAATCAATACTCAAAGACAGACTGCATTGACTTACTAAGAGAACAAAGACAGGTCCAGATATGACGCCATGATTTAAGCATCATTTAAATGCTGCCTCTGAACATTAGCCAGTGATTACCTTCGTCACCAGAATGTAATTGGGAAAACACTTTTGTAGCATAGATTTCATTTCTAGGAGCTGGTGTTGCTAAGAGACAGGACTGGTCACTCACACCCAAAGGCTCAAGAGAGAAACTCTGCTAATCAGGTAGATAAAGTAACAACACCTGTGTTCCTGCTTTGGGGGCTTTAGAGGGATAAAATAATCCTACTTCAGTCAGAAACACTTCTAGGAATGGATCATTTAAATACAAACAGTTTTATAGTAGGATTAGGCAGGAAAAGAGCTGCACTTTGAGCAAGCTCGCAAAAAAAAAAAAAAAAATCCATGAGGAAATCAAAGCATAAACCTGAAATTAGAAACACTGCACATGAGTTGGAGGCTGCGGTGATGGAGAGGGCAGTCATGAGTGAAACGTGAGAGTCTCCATGCACACCTGTATTCATGTGATTGGGTATTATCAGTTAGCTGGTAGCGGAGCTGTTGGGTGAATTAGCCAGTGTTGGTGAAGCATGATTGAAGCAGCTGAAAGTAGTTGGCTAATAATATAATAGTTGTTTTTTTTTAGATTGGTTTGAGTTTGTAATTTGGTGCATTTCACATCTGTCATATTTAAAAAAAAAAAAAAAAACATGTGATGAAGTATTTCCTAAATGTAAAAATGTAGTTGTGATGTTTACAAGACCATCAATGTGTTAATAAGACATAAAACTCTTCTCAGCCACAACATTAAAACCCCCTGTATAATATTGAGTGGTTCACCCTCGTGCTGCCAAAACATCTCTGACTCTTCCAAACATGGACTCTTTTCAAAGGTGTCCTTTGGTATCAGACATTAAGACCTTTGCAGCAGATCCTTTAATGCCTGTAAGATGCAATGTGGGGATTCCATGGATCTGACTTGTTTTTCCAATATATTCCACAGATGCTCGAGCAGGATGAGTTCTGGGGATTTCGGAGGTCGAGTCAACACCTTGAACTCTTTGTCATGTTCCTCAAACCTTTCCTGAACAGTATTTTTAGTCTGTCAGGGCGCCTTATCCTGCTGATAGAGACCACTGAAGCGTCGTACATGGTCTGCAACAATGTTTATGTAGGTGGTATGTGTGAAAGTAACATCCACATGAATGCCAGGACCCAAGCTTTCGTAGCTGAACATTGCCCAGAGCATCACACTGCTTCCGATGTCTTGCCCTATCCCTACACTGCATTCTGTTTCCATCTCGTCCCCGAGAGGACGGACACACAGTAGGCAATGATTCCTCAGATCGGGCGATCTTCCACTACTGTTTCATGGTCCTAGTATGACACTCACATGCTCATTGTAGGCATTTTCGATGGCGGACAGGAATCGCCGTGAGCACTCTGGCCGGTCTGCAGCTACACAGTCCCACGGCAAGATGTGATGCACTGTGTCCGGACACCTTTCTTTTCATTGCCAGCATTGAGGTTTTCAGCAATCTTTGCTACAGTACTTTTCACACAGGCCAGAACATTGCTCCCCCCACACATCAATCTCTTAGGCACCTATAACCCTCCCGCCCGTTCACTGCTCATCCTTTCTTGGGCCACTTTTAGTGTAGGTACTACGCACTGCATACCTGGAACATCCCACAGGACCTGCTGTTGTGGAGATGCTTGGATCCAGTCATCTACCCATCAGTGCTTGTCAAAGTCGTTCAGAATTTTAACGTGAGTCCACTTTTTCTGCTTCCAACACATCGACTTCAAGAACTGACTGTCCACTTGCTGCCTCGTATATCTCACCCATGACAGTTACCATAGTAACGAGATGATCAATGGTATTTACTTCACCTGTCAGTGGTGGTAATGTTGGGGCTGATTGGTGTTTGGCTCTGATGAGTCCCATAGAGTCTCTTAGGTGGGTGAAATGGCCATGCAGGTGTGGAGAGCATGGGATCACCAGCAAATAGGAGGTGGTGTATTCACCAAAGTACAGCAAAGTATTTCAACAAAGTATTTCAACAAAGTACAGCCCATAGTAAATCCATTCCTTTTTTTTTTTTTACCCATCAAGTACAAAGAAAGTACATCTCAGGGGTAAGTCGATGAATTTTCTCTTGCCCTTATTTAAAGATAGAATCGTGGAGCCATTCTTAAACCCTAATAGTTTTTTTTTGCTTTAGGTGTTTAAGAGACTAATCAATGACACGATTCTTATCCCAAGTAACTCTTGGTTTATCTGTAGTAGTTCACGGTCACACTCTGTATGTTTGCACAACTGCATGAATGCTCTGTAAATGTAACTGTAGGGATGGAATAATATAAAAAATACATACATTAGAGGCATTTTTCATTAACGTTTTGCACATGCTGTGAGAGCACGCATTTACCGACACTGTCAAATTGTTCTGCGATTTTAATCTCTGATGTACTTTTTCCCCTCATAAACCCACCTTTTATCCACCCAAAAGTAAATCCCTCTCCGCTTCAGCTGTCCAAGAACTTGCATTTCAATAAGATAAATGGATGACACTGATGGCGTTACAGATCAAATAAAAACACAGCAGGGCCCGACCAGACAAAAAGAGACCCATTAATATTCCTATTCTTGTCGCAATTTAATATTTCATTGCTCTATGCCATTTTCAAAGGCAGAACTGACATTAATTACTAATTTCACTGATGGCATTAGCGCAGATAAGAAGATGCTGATCAGATTAGTCAAGCTGTATTATGCTTAAAGAACCACAGGGAGCATACTAAAAGGAGGGACACTGATAGGAAAGAGACTTTTCAAGTCCTCATGACTTCATCTGCAGCATTTAAGTGACAGATTTTACAGGTGCAGTACAAACTGACAATGCCTTTGTGTGACTGTATGAACCGACCTTTTGGATTCATCCAAATGTTTTTGGCACCACTATCAAAAAAACCTCCATGATGTGTTCATATATTCTCTGAAAATAATGTTCAGCAAAAACCAATCACATGTCAAGACCTTCTACAGATTTTCTTTTTCTTTTTTACTGCTGTTAATCAATAAACTTGGACTCAAAGACATTTCAGCAAGGCATCACAATTTAGGAAATGTTTGTTTGAATTCCAATTTTGAATTTGGAGAGCTGACATTTTTAATCCCAACATGGTCTGGTCGTCTCTAGCTGCCTTTCATCTTTAATGAAACCACATTGTCTTATTACAGGTCACTGCTTTTTTAGAATTGTCACATGGCTTCCTGCCACACTACACTGTGTTTTACAAATAAAAACACTCAGTTATTGATCCAATGTCTCTGCAATAAATTGCACCATATGCAGCCTATTAACATTGTGTCAACCAGAATGTAAAGCTATAACTTGCCTCATGATAATTTTTCTCTAACCAAGCCATTAACGTCACATCACTATAAGTAAAGTTGGACTCAAGTGGCACTGAAGCAGTACATTTCCACTAAATAGTCTATTGATTTCTGCCTACTGTTTGCCTTGGCTGGTTAAAACAATTCCACTTGTGGTCAGTGATTAAAACAGACCCTGGTGGCAAAATAAATAGAATGGTGCAGTTTTCTGCAATACAACATCAAAACAACTTCAGCAGTTCAGTTGCTGTGATTGCTAGCCTTTTGGTTATTGAGATCCTTTAATTTTTAAAGCAACGTCTCTTTTAACTCTCGCTAAGTGC
Organism: Brachyistius frenatus; assembly: GCF_029030835.1. Lineage (NCBI taxonomy): Eukaryota > Metazoa > Chordata > Actinopteri > Embiotocidae > Brachyistius > Brachyistius frenatus. The sequence continues at coordinate 4,643,531 of NW_027210607.1, forward strand.
ATGTTAGTGAGTTGTGAGCAGTGCATCTGAGGAGAGAGCTGCCCTCAGTTACCGTTTCTTTTTAGTTTTTAGGTGTCTGAAGATGTAAAAATGTTCAGTAATTCACAAGCAACAGCAAGATAAAAGAGAGGTGAGAGAAAAATTAGTTTGTAGTACAAATTTGAGTTTTTTCTTTCCTCAATAATCATTTTGAGACCGCTCAGATTAATCTGTGATCTGGTTGTGAAACACAACAAAAAGAGCAAAGTGGACCCTAAAATCTCTGAAGTTGTAGTACAATTCAATCTACATTTTTAAAGCCATACTTGTGCCCCTCATTCCAGTTTTCAGTTGTACTTTCATCTAAAAACTCACATGTAGTGCTTTACACATTAGTACACTTACTAAATAACTTACTTGTGTTGTACTTGAATTTTGACAAGATCATGTCATATCAAATTGCACACTGCCATTCTGCTCTTACCGAAAATAATTGTAACATTTCAATGCATCCCCTGCCAGCATATCTGCAGCTTTAATTATTTTACCCAGAAATCAATATGTTTTGTGACCCCTGTTTAAAGTACACAATAAACATGCTGATGGATTTTATCCAAGAGCAGTATGGTGATACTTAGTGAAAAATAAACACTTTTGTGTGTTGTTTTGCAACAGCTGCAGCTGCTTTGGACACTGCAGTTGAAAAATACTGTATGTTAGTGGTCCCTTCCTTTCCGCTACGTATACAGACAAAATGGCGACTTGAGTGTGAAAGGTGTCCAGCATTTTTGGATCGTTTTAAGCGAAACACCTGGTTACTTGTCATGCACTGCACGTTTCCATTCTTGTCGGTGTAAACGCACATATGTACTCCAAATAGTGATTGTTAATGCATACGTACACCAGTTGGATCACAGCCTATGTAACCTTTGACATAAGAAATAACAGTTCTAATCTTGCATACAAAAAGGATATATCTAAATTCAGTACACTCTAACGGTGTTAAAGACATCATGATTCTTTGCCACTTTTGTGCTTCCATTGCAATAGCACATTACTTTACCTAAATGCTAAAAAGTATTTCGGCAGTTAAATGTGTCCTACTGTTATCTGCGGCTGCAGGGGCTGCTTTACAGGAAAAGTTACAACCTCACTGTGAAAAAATAATGTTAGAGGTGCAGATTGTTGGCCAAACCTAGATGAAAACTCATAATAAATGTAATTAGCATGTGGAAACATGTCCATATTATTAATATAATGAACATATGAGTGCAAATATAACTCTTGAACTAAATAGCCTGGAGTAATTCCACTTTTGGTCTAATTTCATGTTTCCAAAACATTGAATTCATGAGGGTTAGTTGACAACAACATGAACCAAAATTGCTGTATGAATAATTCCTTTATTTGACAGTACCTATTTGTAATTGATATAGAATGACAACCATTCGAAGCCATGATACATGTCTGAATCGCCTGACACAGTTGGCTGCTCTGGCTCCAGAACTTAGATTTTTAGGATCTAATTATAGAACTCTAAGAATAAACCATAAAACCGGGTGGCTTTTCCCTAATGTTACCCTTCACTGGGTTCAAAATGTACTTCAGCTTAATTTCATCATCTAACATATCACAGATGCACACCTTATTTAGCCACGGATGCAGTGTTCAGTGAAGGAATTTGCTGTCACGAAGTTGGTTTACACAACAGCATCAAACTTTACACCTCCAGGTGGATGAGCATGTTAAAGTACTGCCCACACAGTGGCACAACTCTGGCTATGAATGAGGGATGTTTTCAAATAAAACCTAGCCCAAAGTGTAATGAGAAGTGATGTCCAATGAAACTAAGAACTCTTGGAGAGATGAACCGATCCCCACGTAGTACGATGAGTCACTCCTCAACACTGATATAGAATGCACCTGTACCCACAGAAGTGATTAGGATCCCCATGTAATGATGCATTCAACTTTGATTTATTGAATTATTATTCTATTTCAGAGTTTGTCTAACCTTGCAGGGTAACAAGGACCTCAGGGAATGTGACTCACGGTGTGCAGAGAAGGAAAAACAGAACTCAGAGATGGGTCAAGGAAACAATTTAATGTTGATCGCAAAAAGGAAGATGAAAAGGAAATTTCTGTTTCATTGCGTGTTTGCTTTTTCGACAACAAATAACAAGTCGGCATGCAATTAACCAGAAAGAGCAAAGTACAAAAAATTGTCTTCCTGTCCTATAATTAAGTCTTTATATCATCCTGTACCGATGCTCGGAAAGTCTGAACAGCCTCTGTGACCCGAGTGATTCAGCGAAATACTGAGTACTGTGATGCAGCGAGATAAAACCATGTTGATTGCCTGTAACAAACATGCCACGCTCCCTAAAAGCTGAAAAGTCTGATGGCTGCCAGGAAGCTTTGAAGTTGGCTCTCACCTACCAGCCTTGCACTATTATACGTCTCCTCTTGTTTTGTTTTGTTCTTATTAGGGAGCTGGCAAAGACTTCAGGCACATCAACTAGAACTCTACAGTTATAAAACAAGGGAATAGATCAAAATCTCAAGTGTGTGTCTTGGTGTGTGTGTCTGTGTGCGTGTGGATGCATGTATACACTCATTTATCCTAGTCACATGTAGCGAACAGGACGCCTTGTTAACCAGCGAGAATGCACCGTTTCTAAATTGCGCCTCAGTTTTCAGCTTGCTGAGCTCGTGACCTAGAAAGGAGGCGGAAAAGTTTTTGGGTCAGGGGCTTTTTTTTCCACAATGGTCTCTCCCTCACTCCCATACGTGCCTTCATATATCCACTCAGAGGCCCGTATTGGACTGGCAGGTCGTGCAGAGAGGCCAGTTTTAGAGGAAATCAAATATTCATGTGTGTCTATGAAGTGCTGCCCAGGCTTCCTGGCCCGCAGGTATATGCTGGTGCCTTTCCCCCTTCATCACTGTCCACCTGCTTGAGAACCCCGAGGTGCTAGATTCTTCATAGTGGTATGATTGGACACATAGGAGAGCACGAGGGCTCCCCTGAACTGGCCTTCTTTTGGCACTGTAACGTAATAGCATGTGTCAGGCTGACTGTTGAGCTCATGGAGTTGATGGATTGGTTCCACCTCAGACTCTTATGATGGTGTTCTGGTCATGAACACATACCCAAACTGCTTCACTCCTGTATGTACATTTACAGTGAGTGTTTCTTTATTCATGAGGGGATGTTTCCTTATAAAAGCAATGGCTTCAGAAGAGGTCATAGTGTTGCATTACTGGACATGAGCGCTGAAGTTATTCATCCAGCCTCCTCCTGTGAGGTCCTGAGTGCTGCCCGGATACTTCCAGTTATCTGATTCTCCAAAGTGAAGCCAAGAGAGAGAGAGAGAGAGAGAGAGAGAGCGTCACACTTGGTGACGTTTAGAGTCTCTGTCTTTACTTTGCCGTCTCCCAGCACTTTCCCTCTCAGTGCTCACCCACACCTGTACGTGTTCCCATATTTGCCGATGTCTCCTGCTCGTAAAACTGTAGTCTAATTGATGGAGTAGAAGAAGGGGACTTTGACTCGACGGAAGAGTAGCTGTCAGCGACAGAGTTGCACTAAAGAAAACCGCCCGCGGTGGTTGAAACAGACGGAGACGGGCGGAGCAGAGGAGAAGGGAAGACTGCTTCAGGTGACCGAGTTGCGATGGAGGCGCGCGGCGTGCGTGATTAAGAAAGCACCGCTTCTGGGAGATCGGGTCTTTGTTCAGGTGGATTACAAAAGTGAGCAACCTTCAGAACTGACCGGGACATCCTTTGTCCATTTCTACTTGACGATCTTTTTTCCTTCTTCTCAAGAATCATGAATGTGTCGCCGCCAGACCGCAGGAAAAACATGCGAGAATTGGCTTTGGAGATTGGCATCCGAGTTCTGCTGTTCGGAGTTTTCGTGTAAGTAAAGCCTCTTCCAGCTGAGTTTTCTCTGTGTGCCCTGGTGATGACAACCAGTTTCGTGACTGACGTATAGCTTACATATGTATTGCCATGATTTAGACCCAGAACTGCTCTGTTCGGGCTCGTTTTGCCGCGGTGTGCTCCTGGACGAAGAGGTCCCTCTGTCGATCCGCAGTTCAGCACCATAGACAGATCTCTGCTGAACCAGCAGCAGGCAGACGCTGTGGTAACAGGTTGCAAAATACAAGTGGAATTATTCCACTTTATATCATGAACCAGTGCCACCAATCTGTGGTGATATTTAGGAACTCTGGCATTTTATTTCTGCTGATCACACATGGTTGGAGATGTGGCAGAGGCATCTTCTTTAACCACTTCACTCCACCAGAAACAGACAGTAATATAATGGAAGCCCACAATGATGCAATGTGAATACTTTTTTGCAGCATGACATTTTGTAAGAAGCCTCACAGGTCCAACCTTCAAAACTTACAAAATAATCTGTTTATTGTTTGTCTTGCCTCGAGGTATTAAGCCCCCTTTGCATCAAGATTGTGTCATTTATTGATTTTCTGCTTGATATAATCTGGGGGGAGAAAAGCCCCAAGTGCTTTTATGTAAAATGACTCACCTTACTGCGGCTTTCATTCCATCTCTGGGAAAATAAAGTAAAAAATTAAGCTCCTCTGATTTGGACGGTGTAGCTATACTGCCCGCACTGCCCATGCACATTATCATTAATATCTGTCCTTGGGCTAAGTGGTCAAACTGTGTGTGTGCTGTCAAAGTAAATGGATTATGCAGCTGAGAAGAGTCCAATGCTGCACATTCTCAGCATTTGACATGGGCAAAAAACTCAAGTGGGGGGATGTAAGAGAAGAATGAGACATGTCGGAGCGGAGACGAGGAGCATCTAGTGGTTTCAGCCCTTTGAGTCTGTGAGAGTCACATTTCTGGCTGATTTATTGTTGTGAATCAGAGCTCGAGGCCACATAAAAATCTATTTCACACAATATCGTCATCATCATCAACAAACTGCCATATTCTGCCACAGAAGCTCTAGTCACAAAGTCCTTGATCACTGTAATGAAGTGAGTTTTACTCCCCGTGTTGCCTCAACACAGAAAAGCAAACCGAGGCTAATAAACTGTGTTTGTTATGAGGGTCCATCTGTAAACTGGATCTGCTTTGTGCATGAAGCAAGCAGTAAACTGGCGTTAAATTAGATTTGATCACACAGCATCAAGTTTATTCTTCTGTGTGACCAAACACAAACAGACCCAATTAAGTGCAATTGTCTTTATGCTTAAAGCGACATCTTCATATTTGCAGCTTTGGGACAGTTGTGACCCTTTGGCTGGAGTTCATATCTCTATCTATGAGTAGATTGTGACAAATTGGTGTAACAAGTCGACATGCAAGCCTAATTCTATATGAATTTATTGTAAGTTAAAAGGATAATACGACATTATTGGGCTCCACACTTTTGACTGAGAGCTTTTAGCAAGTAGAGTCCATATCTTTGGTACTGGCAGTAATTGTTGTAATGAAAGAGCTCTCTTCCCCGCGGATCAGAGGGAGAAACCCTCTGATCCTCCAAGTGCAGCAGTTCCCTGTTTTTGTCTCACCTCAAGGGCTGAGGTGAAGGCAGGCTAATTGGAGTCAACTAGAATCTGTTTTCTTTTTTCCTTTTTTCTTCACTGCAGTTGTAAAAGACACTTTTTTGTGCAGGTTCATGTAGGTGTGATGCACGGTAGTTTTATCCTGGGAAGAAAATGGAAGCCTCATCCGTATATGTTTAGTAGTGAGATGTATCTCCTTGCTTCATTGCTTACTTCAAATCTGGTTTCTCCCGTTAGAATTTAATTTCTCTGTTTTCTGTCTCTGCAGCTCAGTATTAGATTTGGGAAGAGAATAAGAACAGATATTCTCATTTGCGTTTCATATTCCTTCATAATTTTGAACATGTACCGAGGGATGTTGCGAATGAATTAACTAATGCTTGAATTTGGGCTCATAAGCAGATAGGAATGCATCAGAGAGACATCACACATGCAAGTTTGATAATTCTGTTTGTTTGATTCTGATTTAATAGAGCCGACTAATATAGTGCTTCACTGGTTAAACAGGGGGATTTAAAGAGCCATGAAATTGCCCGCTTTATTCTCTTAAAGATTTAGAGAGGATGACTTGCCTGTAAGGCGATGTTACTTTTTATTTGCCCTTGCATGCCAAGCTGCTTGTCTGCTCCATGCCTCAGGAGGTCCACTGACCTTAGCGACAGGCAGAGTGTCTGACGTGCGGTTGACCCTGTGCTATGAAACCGCTGATGCCACGCAGTCATCATAGCTCTGAACCCCGGGAGTCACACGTCTCTCGAGTGCAAAGCAAAAGGTTCAATCTGAATGGAAAAGAATCTTTGACATTTAACAAAGTGAAAAGCTGAAAACAGAATCAGACAAAGATAAAGTACTTTTTTTCCCCCCCTGTTCAACTGTTCAGCTGTTCAACATGGAAGGAGAGGATAATGAGATTTGTGCTATTTCACTTGCCTTGTAATCCGGAGCACAACAAGTAAGAGCTTAGACAAGTAGCAAGAAGTAATTTCTTCCTTGAGTGGTTGTGTGACTGAGCTCATGTCCTCAATCAATCAATACAAGCTCCCAAGTTCCACAGTTCTAGTTGGACACATGAATAAGCAGATAGTTCCCATAAACACATCTGAATACCGGTTGCATTCAGGCAACAAAGCAAGAAGGACACAGACAAAAAGAAAGAGACAGCGGACAAAGATAAAACAGAAGACATGCTGTTAGGGAGATCTAGATTGTTTTGAGATTTTATAGATTAAGACCCGAGGCACCAAAACAACTCTGAGAACTCTTATCAGAGCAATCTAAAAGCTTCTTGATGGAACGATTGGCCGGAGAAGAGGCCGGCTGTTTTACGGGCTGACGTACACAACAAAATAAAATTGATTTGTTTGTGCCAAGAGTCACAATTTGGGCCAGAGGAAAATGGACTCTTTTATTGGAGAGAATTATGGAGATAAATCAGGACTTTTGTTAATTTCATGCCGGCATTTATGCATGCCAGGATGTCAAATGTGTGAAAAATTCAAATATCATCTGACACTGGCATCATTGAAAAGATCGTTTTTCAAATTGGTGTCATGGGGTTATTAGCACATGCCCTGAAACAGCCCAATTCCTCCCCTGAAACAGTGTTTGGCCTACTACATATGAACCTCTCCTCTCTGAGGGAGGCTCAGGAGCAGCTCTGGGATTCAGCCCAGAGTCTTGGCAAATCTCAGAACGCCTGGTGAGATGTTGGGGAAGAGTAAAATGTCGGGCCTCAGACCATTTAAAAATAAGAGGATTGCTTAGCTTATATTTTAAGGATGGGAGCTCGTTTTAGAGGATTGTTTACAAAGTCATCAGGAGACATTGTCTGTGGAGTTGAGGAGAACAAAAAGTACCTCTAATCTAGGAGAGTTAGGTTAGGTTAGGTAGTTACTTTATTAATCCCCGAGGGGAAATTTTTTCGCTACAGCAGCATACAGAAGCAATAAGATAATAATAGAATAATAGAAAAGCAATAAAATAGCAGTAAAATAGCAGTAAAACATATTAAATATAAATATAAAATGCACAGTATATACAGTATATACAGTACCGTATATATCTATATATATTATATACAAACAACCAAGAAACACAGTCAACAGTGTTATTGTTGTGTGATGGATTTTGCCAGAGGTGAGTTATTGTACAGAGAGTGTTGTGGGTGTTTCTGGATTAATGATGAAAAACAGTTTAAACTAAATATAAATCCTGATATATTGCATCCTGCTTGATTTGGCAACACCTATGATTACCATGGTTACAGGAAGTCTAGTTTAAAGGTGTAATTTGTAAGAATGGAATCCCATTTTTTAACACCACTTTGTACTTTAGGGGGCGGTAGTGAGTCAGCGTAGGGTCCAGGTAGTCTGCCCACAGTGAAATCTGCGACCCATCAGATTCTATCAAACAGTGTTGATTAAGTTTGGTCAGTTTAGGCGTGAGGGTGAGAATATGAGGGCAGGTCACAGAATCTGATTGGACAGAATTCAATGTTTCTGCGGTTTGTTATAATTTACATATTTTTGCTCTGCTGCTAGTTGGTTTTTCTATAATTAATGATTGTAAAGTGTGATTGTATGCACCCTCTGGTGCACAGACAATAAACACTGATCAGTTAAGTCTGTCGTTTACAGCCTGTCGCTTGTTTACGTCCCTTTTTATGAAGACCATTGTAGCAAGAAAACAGCTATTGAAAAAAGATATCGACTGCATTCAGAATGTTTTTCAGTAAAATGTCTTTAACTGTACTAAAGATCCATTTTTAATTGTCCAAACAAGGTCACTACGCCTCGTTTGTCTACTCCATGAAGTTACCTCAGTTTGGTGGATGGATCAATGACAAATAAATGAAACGAGTTACATACAGACTAACTGCTCTGAACCGCGTATCAACAAACAGCAAACTAAACATATGAACACTGTCAGTAATGTTATACAGAGGTTTACTGTGTAAAGAAATTTAGCTCTAAACAGGACCGCCTGTAGCACGCTCTCACTTTGAATCACAGACATACACAGAGGACCAGAGACAGACAGCGTCAGATATTTCAACAGTTCACCACTCCGCAGATACAACACCACACCGGGTTCACAGCAAGCTCTCATTGTTGTAATAAAGAAGTTACCAAAAAGAATCCCAACCACCATCTAATTTCATGCTGGACATGTAGTTATCCACACAACAGGTCACAGTGGAGACGGTCCCCATTTTTAGGATGAGCTGTGCAATCGGTCGCCTGCAGCTCTTCATCCAACCGCTCACATGGCCGCTGCCCCTTGTTGAATTTAAAATTAAACAGACAAAAAAATGCAGACATTCTATCATTTTTGTTTGTTTGTTTGATTGCAGTCAGATCACTTTAAAGCAGTTTCTGTCACTTCTTTAAAATCAAAGCCCCCAGTATTTTGCCAGTTGAATGTTTTTAATGTGAAGGAGCATCCTCTATTTATATTTCAACTCTGACAGGTTGTAAAGAGAACAAACGGGAGACAGTGAGGCTGCTATCAATGGTTTGAAATAGATTTCCTGTACATGTAAATCTTGTGCTGACTAGCCAGGAAATCGGAATCATAAATAGGGTTTGATGTCATGCAAATATGAAGGATTATAACTTTAAGAGGACATGTTTGGTGCTCTCAACTAACACTAAACTCTTACCCAAAACTCCTTACAGAAGTTTTAAAACCAGTCCAATGATTTTAATATAAAGTCTAAGTACATAGATTTTCACTCAGAGGCCGCAGGTGTGAGTGCCAAAACTCCATTAAATGGTGTTTATTGTTAATCCCTGTAGTCTGCAAGGGTTGCTAATACTGCTGATACCCAAAATAGACCTGTAGCTCTGCAGCCTTCAGGTGTCTTTCTGGCTTAGTCCAAACACCTTTTCCCACAGGCAAAAATCTCCAAGCAAACAAACCTGCACAGTTTGACAAAGAAGTAAATGCTGCCATCCAGAAAAGTCCAAAACTTAGCATTTAGACCCCGAAATATTGGAATAGTAGTTATTGATTGGTTGGAAAGAGTAATCCAAACAGATGCCCATGTTGTTCTATTTATCTATTTACCACTTCTCAATTTGTTGTGGTGCCTTTCTGTTCTTTTGTGTTCAGAATTTAGTTTTCAACAATGTGACAGATCTGTTCTTTAAATCCTCTGCCCTCTGTTTACGTTTCACTGCTCGCATTATATATGATTATTAAAGTGCACTGCATTCTCTCAGTAACCCTCATCATCTTGGAGGTGAAGAGAAAAATGTATATTGCGTCCTTGACAAGTTACTCTGGCTGCACAGGCGCGGAAACACATCTGGACCGGATGCTGTTTGAACCAACCTGACCTGAAACACAGGGAAAACAATGACTGAAAAAGTGGCCGTGAGGAACGCTCGCTTATCAATCTTCCGTCGGAAAACTGCACATGGGAGAATAACAATTGTTGTACGTGATTTTATAGCCTAAAATCAAACCTGATTAATTAGTTCTGAAAGGAGTAGCTTTTCTAAAATGGAGGTTTCCAATTAAACCAAACAAAAGACGGATAATTCAACAAGAACATCTGAAAATACAAAGGAAACAATGCCTGAGTATGAGGTATTTAACCAGATTTGTGTGTTTCATACAAACGTTGTTTAGTAAAATCAGAACGTGGAAGGTCTGTGAAATAAAAAAGATTACATTCATGGAAGATGGAAACAAACAGAAAAGCAAAGTTCATGTTAAGAACAGATTAGCAGAAGGGGAGACAGGAAAGGGAGACTGAGGCAGGTGCTGTGGCAGAAATAACCACGATCCCAGAGAGAGCAGAGGCAGCAGACTGTCACACCAAGACCAGGGATTCCCTCACAGCTTAGTTTATCGCTGCTCTAAATTACTTTGGCATTTTCATTCTCCACGATCTTTGATCAGCTCATTATGTCTCGCTGTCCCTACTGTCATCTATCCAACCCCATCTATGTATCCCTCCACAGGCGTCGGGCCACCCAGTTGTGTCGTTTTCACCATTTCTTCTTAAATAGACATAGTTTGTCCTGTGGGTGAACTGATCCATGAGATCCATAAAAATTATAGAAAAACAAATTAAGACAGCTGAGGGGTGTTCTACAAAGCGAGATAAATGGGTTAGCGAGGTGTGTTGAGAATAAAGTCAGGGTTATTCAGTGTTATTCGTGTCACGAAGCTGACTCTGTTAAACTGGCTAGATCACCATGGTGATTTATGCTGCAAACTTAACCTGGTCCGGAGCAGGTTATGCTGGAGATATCGGCTCAAAATGTAAGAAAGTACCGCCTACTGACCAATCAACTGTCAATTGGAGGGGGGAACGACTGATTGATGCGCTAAAGCATTGCACTTGTACTTATAAGATATAGTAAACGTACCTACCGCTTTGAATTGTGATTTTATATGTATTTCTTATTTGCTCCTCGGTCCGTTTGACACTTCCGGGGCTGCATGCATCGTGAATTGATAAGACTATTACGCTTCGTCATACACGTCATGAGAATGCTTGTAATAATACATTAATTTAATAAAATATGTACATGTAAATAGTCCGATCTTCCTGTGCACTTTATGGTAAGGTGATATTATAAGTCTCTCAACTTCGGCTACACTTTCACACAGTCGGCGATTTTTTTTTTTTTTAATTTTTTTTGCATCCTTCCATCATTTAGCAGCTGCAGATGTGCTGCTTTCAGTGTGGATTATGTGTAACTTCATTATAGTTTTTTAAATTATAGTTTGCTCCTCGTTTTTAAAATATGTTGCCCTGCTGTCAGTACACTTGTCCATGTTTGTGATTGGTCAGATACTACAAACACCTCCTCATGTATGTGAACTCGCTCAGAGCTGAAAGCAGAAACCGAGTTACCAGAGAAAGCTGATCACCAGCGTCGTAGTACTGATTCTCTCTGACTGAGAGTTTCCGCTTTGTTGAGCCAGCTCAGGCAAAGAAAGCCTGGGTATGTTGAACTTGCTTCGTAGTACACCCCTCTGCTCTCTTGTGTTTGTTTGAATGATTTTTGTTTTGAATTCACTGCATTATAAATGAAAAAGATTGGTGTTTTTTGTGTTGCATATATTCTGTGCTTGTATCACTGAGTTTTGAGAGAAATCATCACCCGTGTTTTAATTTTAAGGGTGCAGTTGTTAGTGCATGTGAATTAATAATTGATCAGATTTTGTCAAGTTGCAGTTTTTCTACCTAAACTGACTTGCTTTCCAGTCTCACCACTCCCCCATCCCCCAATAGTACTCATTACAAAGTGTAGATAATAAACTCAATCAGTTGCCACCATGTTTACAGGGGGGCAGTTGAAAAAAGAAAAGAAAGAAGAGCCACTCATTGTGCTTCATGTGCTTGAATTTACCTACCACTCTCATCCAGTTTACATTTCACATTGATCTGCAACATGATGCTGAAATAACGATCCAGTTCCTTCAAATGATAATCAAATAATCAAAATCATCCAACAATCTCACTTCTTTAATTCTTAATGATTAAAATGAAACTTATGTCAAATATTGCTGGCTGAGCTTGTGCTACTCTATTTTTAGCACTACATGAACTGACTGATATGTTCATCTTGGATGTCGGTTTTAGATGTTTAAGACATGATTAAAATGATGCAGAAAGATAACAACTTCTCTGTTGTGATTAAATTTGTATTTAACTGGAAAAAAATTTAAACAAATATAATTACATAGCTCTTAATTTGAAAGAAACAAGCATACAAAAGTAGGAAATTAAATCTCAGCAGTTAAGAATATAAATGTGCACATCTGTAACACCCAAACAACTCCAAGAATAGATGTTAATATAAAGGATAAGTGCCATTTTTATTACAGGAAACTTTCTATACTAATGGAAGTGTCCCCATCATTCTAGTAAGTCGATGAAGAAGTACCTGATCCATGACTGGTGCTCAGTGGGTGTCGGCTGAGACGAGGGGGGGACCTCTGCGATGTGGACACAATGTGGAAGTGACAGCTTTTATCGGAGCCGAGAGAATTTCTATTCTTATACCTCCCTCTGTCACTTCCTCTCCTTATTACCCCGCTCTCAGGTATTTGCTCCATTGCTGTCATTTCCAGCTTCATAGTCTTTATCCATACAAAGGCAGATGAGGAGCTGAGGACATGAAAGAGCCTCCGTCCAACACACACACCGGCACATTTGGCAGTGTCCTGGCGCAAATCTCAAAACATATAACAAGCAAGCCCTTCTCCTTCTGGAGCAGCCTTCATCAAGAGTGTGAGTGTGTGTGTGCGTGTGCGTGCGTGTGCGTGTGTGCGTGTGTGTGTGTGTGTGTGTGTGTGTGTCCTTGTCCCTCAGGCCCACGGGTTCTGCTGTCTTTCCTTGATGACTCTGTTGTGGCATCTTTTAGACCACGTGGAGCACCGTGATAGCTCACTTTTTTTTTTTGCCACAGTAAGATGAATTGTATTGAGGATGGATAATGTCATGGGAGGAAATGGGTACAGACACTTCGCGACAACTTTTATAACTCTGAGGTACACAGCGACTTTGTTACCAATTCAAAATATAAAGTTGTCAAATAAAAAAAAAAAACTTGTTGGGACCAACATTGAATTTTTATTAGCTTTACAAGAAAGCTGAAGCTGGAAACATGGTTATCATTGAAACATTAAAAAATAGCACCCTTCAACTGATGATTATATTTCCAGAGCTTTAGTCCTGACAGCAGGAGGAAGAATAAATTGAACAGTGGAAACCGCCCTGAATGACAAGTAGACTCACATGAGGAGTTGTGTCAAAAAGCAAACCTCAAATTCTCATGCATCCGCTCACCAAATCAAAAACAAAATAAAAAAAAAACATTTAGAAAAAATAGTTGTCTCATAAATGCTGTAAGAGTAGTGGAGACCCCATTGGAAAAAAAAAACAACTCATTTTGACGGTGTCTTTGATGGAGAGACACAAACTGTAAAAGTCAGAGAACGTTGTAAGAGGGTTTACACTGAAATCTGATGAGCTGGATTATTAAATGATACTCTCACTCAGGACACACTCTGCTATTTCTCTAATTGGCTCACTGTTTTTAGACCCCTCTAATTATTACTGCACACATACAGAGTCACCGATCCAAATTTGAGCTGCAAAGGTCAAACAGTCGTAATGGGACTGCCTGACAGCGATTGGAAACGACTCAGTGCATTTACTCAAGTATTGTACTTAAGGAAATTCTGAGGTACTTGTACTTTACTTGATTATTTGCATTTGATGCTACTTAATACTTTAACTCCACTACAATAGGAAATATCACACTTTACTCAACTACATTTATCTTTTCAGATTTGGAACAATGGATAACAAACAATAAAAATGAGCATTGTTAAAAATTAAAGTTTTGGATGTCTTGACCGTCTACATTTTCAATCAATTTTCAGATGTCTAAGAGTTGTTAACAGCTCCACCGAATAGGATTCTTCAACTGATCCGATATCTCATCAAAAATTTAAAATGACAGAAAAAGTAAAAAAAAAACTGAGAACAGATTCGTGGGTCAGAGCTTGTTTTTTCTCGGTGATCATCTGAGGACCCCTCAGATTTATCTGCTGTCCCTGGAAATAAAATGTATTATAAAGTAGTTCAAACAAGCTCCACCTGCGGCAGCTACAACAGTAACATGCTGCTGAAACACTGATGCTTCAGTATTAATCATCTAATGATGACATGTATAATAATAATACTGTATATTAGTCAGACGGACCAAATCAGAACTTTTACTTTTCTTTTACTTTAATGCGAGACTTTTACTTGTAATGGAGTACTTGCTGCACACTTAAATGCCACACACACACACACACATGCACACAGGTGTTTTTTTGAATTGTTCTTGACACCAGTTAGTTATTCTGCATGGAGACTGTTGAGCCTCGGTGTGTTTCCAGGATTTTTGGTGGCTAAAGTAAAGCCACACCATCACTGATGGGTTTCTAAAAAGCTTTACCATACTGTTGCCACGCAGAAGATCTTCTCTTTACTCTTTTGAATTTCTGACTTTTCATAGCAGGAAACACACACGGCTAACTAATCACATTAAGGATGGCTCCGTTTCATTTTAATAATCCATGTCAGTGAACCAGCTCTGTAAATTAAACACCTACATGAAGCATACACACAATATCATGGTCGTGAAACACAACATAATTTAGCATGAATGTATACCATATATTATCTGATAATAATCCATGTGCTTAAAACAATTTTCAAACAAATGTTATAATATTCGAGGTGCCACCAATGGTGCAGAGGATGTTCTGGCACAAGCCGTTTTCAAGAATAATCATTTATAAAATACATGATTTTTCGTCACATCGAGCCATTATGACCAAAGGAGACAACAGTTAAAGGTACAGCCGAGTAAACCCACACAGGGGGTTTCAATTATTTTGTCTGATTAGAGCTCCTCTCAAGACCGTGTGGGTGTTTACAGACAGGGGCTTGACTGACATCTCCCTCGCTCCCCTGTTAGCTTTCTTGCCTTTATCATCCTCATTAGTGCTTGGGGTTGGTTGACCTCAGGTAATTCCACCCACAGTCAGCCTGTGCCGAGGTCTCATCACACAGAATATCTGAAAACCTGTGGGGGTGTGTTTGGGCATTTACAGATGTAAGCTGTGCTCCACATAAAGCCCATTAAAAGCATTCCTTAAAGCGATTGGTTTATTCTGATTCCACTGGATTATTGGAAGCCAAGATAGCCATAATTTATTTCCAGCTACTATCTGCCAATGGCGTGTTTGTTTGGGAGTTGCATCATCTATGACTGACATTGAGGGCAATGAATATAGACGTCACCTGAGCTGACTGAGCCGGAAGGTGGCTGGGTCTCACGCTATGACACCTTGTCAACCTCAACTTTTCCCGAAAAGCAGATCATCACCCAGAAAACAAACAAACAAAAAAAAGGCTTTGATTTATCTCAATGTATGTAAGCAACAGCAGGGTATTGTTTATTCCCACTAGCAGATTGTGAAAAAAAAAAAAATGAAAAAAAAAGTAATTTTATTTTCTTGGATGTAACACATTACTCAAAGCTTCTAAAAACAACTTCACCCTCGTCAAGAAAAAAAAAAAAAAAAAAATCAAAATGACAATTTTGACATTTTTATGGAATATCCAAATGATTAAAAAAAAAAAAAAAAAAAAAAATCATGGTGTGGAGTGGTAGTCAGACGACAACAACAACAAATCAAGGAAGGAAAATAAAATGAATTCAAGCCTTGGCCATGAAACTTAAATAGCCTGAGGCAAGAAAAGTGAGAGCAACACTTTGAAAACATTCTGTATAAACTTTCAGCACATGTATCGTAAGTGATTATATATCACTGTGTTTGTGCATTTGTATTTGTTTGTTGGCTTGTTAATGACCAGCTTTAACACTCTGTGGGTCTTGCATGGAGTGTGTTTGTTCAGCCCTCACTTTGAAAGCTGGAATCTATTTCTCCTGTTGCTGTTGACTTTGACATTTGCCAGGATGAACAATGAGCATGACAACAGTGATAAAGGTCAGTCTTGTGTCCCAGTCCCATATCTGTATCCAATCTGTGAGAGCGATCAGGGTGTCTCTGTTTCATTCTTTCAGCGTCCCTCCTCCCCACCCAAGAGTCTTCATATACCATCGGCTTGTACTGAACATAGATTTCTTTACCTCAGGGGTGACCACAGGTGTCAGTTCCTCTGCCTGCTGAATTAATTATCTGATCTCGGGAAGCTCTGTTTTTATTTTTTGATAATCATCAGTTTCAAATGCAGTGAAACGTTTTAGATTAAAACATTTCAAGGTTAATGTATAAATACATAATTCCCATGTGTGTTCAACCTTCAGCGCTCGTGGTTTGACTAAAGGTCGCAGGATAATTACAGCGCTGGGGGGAGTGTAGTTGAAATAAATGCGTCCTAAACGTACAATAGGTATGAATCTTATTAGGTTTAAAACTTATTTTTAATCCAACAGTGACAGCAGTGACTTTCTGAAACATTAATGATAGACATCAGGTGTTTCTGATCCTCTCCAGAGGGTTAGCGTCCTTTTGAAATCACAGCATGTCTGCTGTGGAAATAACGTTTTCCTACCCACATACTGTTGGCAGCCTGTATCAATAGTTCAGCATATTGTGAAGAAGTCTTCATAAAGGGAAATGATAAGACTGATCGCACCGTCACATAGGTGTGCAGAATAAGCAGTAAGAAGTGGAAGTTATGTTGTGTTTTAAATGGTGCTCGTGAGCTTCTGTTTACGACATGGGAAGTCGTGTGCGCGGTTTGCTTGGCGTTAAGTGGTGGAAACACCATTGCTTGGCAATGGCAACACGGAGGTCAAAAGTCTTCTCATTTCCCCCCCCCGACATTCTCTCTAAGAAATGTTGTATTTGAATGCCACAAACAACAAGACGACAAATGTGACAAATGTATTTACAGTATTTATATTTGTATATGTGTATATATTACTGAAAACGTCAGCAAATATGTCACAACTCGTAAAGTCTGAGCTTTCAGAAAATTCAGAGGTCTCGAGATCTGAGGTCATCAGATCAGAGGGTATCCTGTCATAAAAGCAATAAACACGACCCCATTTGAAGGCAGCTTTATTTGAACAAAGGCCACCAACTACTCATTGTTTTGTACTCATTAAAAAATAATCACTACTTACTCAGCCATAAATGTATTTTGTTATGTTTCTCAGCAAACACTGCTTTCTTCACACACCAGAAACATCAAAGGGGCGTTAAAACTTTTAAGCTTCCACATCAACTCGTCATATCTTCTGTATTTATAGAAACAGAAATGCAAACATTATAGTTTCTCAAGCAACCAGCCTATAGTGATTATTTCCTTTCCTGAAAGTAGGATTATCAGGGCTCCTCGCAAGCCAGCCGAGGACATGTACATAGGTATTTTCAGAGAAATTGTGTACAGAAAAACCTGTGACTTCTTGCTGTTGTTCTCAGCTGTCCTTTAGTTGCAGTGCTGACACCTCAAAATAGGATTTCAAATGGAGGTCCCGAGATGCCGATACCTCCATCGCACTCCTGGTCAGACAGGTAAATTGACCGCTTCTTGTGGAAGCTGAGCACTCACATGACTTGTAATAGTAAAGTCCTTTGTAAATGTTTATTCTGTAAGCGTAAGTGAAAAAGTAACCGTAATGAAGTAAAGCCTTGCCCGACACTGGATACGATTAGCCTGGCTTAGCTAACACTTAGCTTAGATTATACTAACTTTCTTGGATAGCCTTGTCAAAAATAAGCATTTAACAAATAATTAAAATCCTAAATACAAATTTTTGGAGGAAAACTGTAGCTTTTTTTTTTTTTTTTTACTCTGCATAGTCAGAAATGTAAAAACAACCATTGGTAGTTTTAGGTGTCAGCAATTGAAAACAACAGCTGAGCGCAGTAACTCTTCTCACTTCTGTTTTCGTTGTAGGTTGTTTGGCAAGAAATAGTTACAGCACAAAAATCCTCTAAACCACATGTTTTTACATCTTTGTTTGTGTGAATTAAACACATTTACCGTGTTGATTAGAAGTGTTATATCTTTGAACTTTGGGGAGAACCAGCCGAGCTGTTTCCCCATGTCTTCAGACCTGAAGTTCCAAACTTTTGCCTCCCCTTCTGTCAGTGAGAGTAATTACATAAACTCTATTAATACCTGCTTACATCAGACGACCCCCCTCCCCTCCCCTCCCCTCTCCTCCCCCCGCTTGACCTACTCGCTCACTACTGTTGTGTTTTTAACACAGTGGATGAATTGTTTTCAGCATCACAACCCCTGCGAAATGACTCAAAGTCTAAAAGCTGCACGACTGAATTTGTTTCTCCAATTATAGTAGTAGTAGTAGTGCTACTTATATAGGGCATATACAGGGAGTGTTCAGTTTGTACTAACGCATAGGGCAGTAACTTTCAGAGAGAAAACAGCAGTGGCTCAAAACGAGGCTTCGAGTAGATTTTGTGAATCAAGCAATAACACCTTTAATACCAATAGGACAACTTTGACCATTCCATTTGTTTTTATTAGTTCTCTTGGATGACCCTTGAGAAATAATTGGATCTTCAAGCACTTTAAAAATGTAAGTGAATTTCAACCAGATCAAAAAAAACTGTGAACATTGTATTTCCTGGAGAATGAAGCGTCATTCTCGTGTGCTTCGGCAGCACTGCACCGATGGGTTGTTAGGTAAGGGGCTTCTGGCGATGCTGCAGCTCTGTGCTTCACCGTCTCTGTACTATTACAGACATCACAATGTTATCAATCCCCTAATTTAACTCTCCGATGAAATAAACATTATTTCTTGAAATGCAGTACGTTCATTCCTGTTCATTGTGGGAAAAACAGCAAGTGGATGCAGATGGGTACTTTATAAAAGCAAATGACAGCATTTCATTACAGAATAACTGCTCTGGACTACAGTGTTATATATTAGCATTAAGGCTGGTAGCAGTTGTCTCCATACAATTTGATAGAGAGCGAGGAAGCTCAACAAATCTGATGAGCCAACACCAATGTGGTTAGTAGAGTTGATGCATTTACCCAGCGGGCTCAATGAATATACGCTTTGAACCTGGGGAGCATTTGCAAAGCCTCTTGGCAAATCTTCAGTGCATAGCAGCCTGCCTCCATTCTTTCCTGCTGCGGGTTAGGAAGTTTAATTCGCCATTTCCCCCCACCATGCTTCCTTGATTCCCCAATCCCTCCATGTCCCTTTGGCCACATCCTGCCAGCTTCAGACTGCTGCATTTCCTAATACCTGTCTCAAACGAAGGCCTCTGACCTTTCTGAAAGTGTCTTTCTGGGGCTTTTATTGTTAACGGACACCTGTAGTTGGACTAAGCCAGCCCACGCTTGGCTTCTCATTATTAAGTGGCTTTTTAATACACCTTATCGAATTAGCCAAGATGGGTATTTGAAAGATAAAAAGACCCTGTATTTTCAACTGTATCCTTTACCAGGGTTTTGCATGACAAGTGAAGGATGGTATTTTCTTTTCTCTGCTCTTTAGTCAACTTGAGAGGGGATATCTCCAGGGAAGTCAGAGCTAGCTGAGTGTCACTCAGCATCTGTCCCGCTCCCCTACTCTCTCCCTCTGCCTGTGACAGGACCGACGCTGTGCATTCCTGACACATTTGGCCAAGGCCCTGACATCTACCCACTAACACAAACAGAAACAGAGATCGGGCATGTGACATTTAATGCACACGCTGAATTCTAAGTTGCACAGCGGAGTACAGTAGAAGAAGCCTCTCGGAAAATACCTAGTGTCTTTTTTGAACACATCCTAGTAATTCATTTGATAAAATATGATTGTATTGGGTGTGCAGTTTGCTGGATGGGTAATTCAGATGAGAATATTAAAATTATGAAGGCAATTCTCCCCAAAAAGGTGTTTGACTTCATTTGTTATATAATTTAATGATCTGTTTTCAGGCTGTGACTATTATGTTGGAAAAGGTTAAAGAAGTGATCTGCTTCTCCTCAGAATAAAGCCTCAATTCTGTCTCCAAACTGCAGCTTTTCAACCCATTGCCATAACCAGACGCACAACCTCACCGCTGAACTTAATACCTCCTGTTTCCGTGCTGTCTGGTCTTTGCTCAGCCAAGAAATGTAGCCCCAAACGTCATTATTTTCAGTGCCTAGAATCTAATAGGAATACATCGCTGCCAGCCTGACATAAACTTCTGTTCCTAAACAGTGCAGTTACCCTCAAGTCCATGTTCATTCAAAATCACACAATAGTGTGGCTCCAATGATGAATAGAATAAAGCAGCATGATTAAATCAGGAGTGTATCTTCAGTTTGTCAGTGAACTTCCTTCTTTCTCCACTGTGACTCACCTCGAATTAAGTTGCAGCAGCAGCACTTTATTAAATCATAGATACCCGCGTGTCTTTATTTCAATACAGCTGTGCCACATGAGTTAGATTTGATTTTGCTCGAATAGCAGATGCAGGATTTTTTTTTTCTTCTTGTGTCGATTAAGGAACTGTAAACAATAGCTGTGCTGTACTTTCCTCCTTCCAGCAGTGTTGAGTGTGTGAGTTGTGGATTTTTTGTGATAAATGGAGGCTCACCTGCTGTGACTCTCATCTTTCAATCATTACAAATTTCTCTCTTGTAGAATAAAACATTGTCGCAGCACATTTCACAGATGCGCATCTCTAGAAAAGCTGATGTCATCTTAGCTGATGTGCACCGTGAAGGCATATGGTGTTCATGCAATGTGATTCAAATGGAAAAAAAATGTTTTTGACCCACTTTACCAAGTTGTGCACACTTTTACATTGTAATAGAGTCCAACACACTCACCTGCATTTAGTATTACCTTTGGAAGGGTCAGTTTTGCTGACATTAGGAGGTTTACAAAATACAACACACAGTGTATGCTGCATCATTATACCTGTCCTTTCAATAGGAAGCTACAGCCAGCAGCTTGGTAGCTTAGCTTAAAGACTGGAAGCAGCTACCCTAAAATCCACCTATAATTAAAGGACATTTGAATCCCTAACTCTTAGTTACAACCTTGTTTTGTTACAGAATAAACAATTTAGTTATAAATTGTTCATTAGGGAGCTTAAGAATTGCTGGTAGACACATTTAGTTTTCGTCAGACAGAGCTTCTTATATAACTCTCAGCATTAAGCAGCAATAATAGCTAATTTGTACTCTTTAGTAATATTCCAAAACAGTGCTGTCCCACTTTTAATGTTACGCTGATGCTTTCATTTATTTTGGAGCATACCTGTCTGGTTCAATGGACAGTTTAAAACACACTTTGAGGTGAAGTCAAATCAGCTTTATGATGCAACATCTTCAATAAACATGTGTTTTAGAGTTCTTCAAAGAATGCAACACATTGAATTACTGAAATGTAAAAGTGCATTTTTACACAGTCTTAAAATGTCCAGATTTTCTTTTTACCGTCAGTGCATTATCACCCTTGTAATCTGAAACTACTCTTTGCAGCAGCCATATTTTGGTGGGACAATCTCGAGAGCCATTCAAGCAGTATGTTACTGATTTGGCAATTCCAGAGCAGCCTGTCTGTGTGCCATCCACCACTGGGACAAAACTCAGCAGCCAACAAAGTCTGCTCTCCTCTTCTCTCCCTTCGCAACACTCACTATTTCTTGTATTTTCTACTTCCTACTGGTACATATTTTCAGACATAAAACAGGCCCAAGCTCTCAACATTTACCACTGACCGTTTAAGTTTTTAAAACAGTCCAATTCAATTGCTTTGGATGGCGTGTAAGAGTAATAGTGGGAATTTACCACTGGCAAATAAAGCAGAAGACGCAGAAGGATGGGAATTTCCCACCGGACTAAGCACAACCTCTGATCCTAATAGCTTGTAAATTTCATAAGTCACTTTTCAATAGCTCCCTGCTTTCTGATTAAATGACTCAAGTAATACGAAGGTGACCTGTGGGTGCTATCAGACTAATAGGAGGGCATAAGGATGAGGTGATGTCGGGAAAAGTAATTTCGAATTGTGTGATAAATCTGGAGTCAAACAACCGCCCTACAACCTCCCCCCTTCACTACACACAAACACACAACTCTCCTCTTTACTACACACATAAGTAGCTCCTAGTAGCTCATCTGACTGCCAAATGTGCAGCTCTTGGGAGTGCAAATGCAATCAAATGGACAAAATGGCCTGCATCCCTCTGAATGACTCCCTGGATTACAGCAGGTGCTGCATTGTGAACAGCTTCAATGAAAAGTGCACCAAAGTGAGGAAAAAACCATTGAGGAAGGGGCGAGACTTCTTTCAGAGTTGAATCTAAGATATTGAAACAGACTGCTTTGTACTGTGCAGAGCATTGAGGCCGTGTGTCGTGGACATTGTAAAGCTCCCTGATATTTGCCATTGCCCCTGAGAGGTGAAGGTCACATGATCTGTCTACCAAGTGAGCTCTGCAGTGTGAGCCCTGCTCTGTGGGCCCCTGCACCTGTAGATAACTGCTGTGAATGTAGTTTAATAAGGGCTGCCGGCATTTGGCTGCAGCTCAGCCAATCCATGCTGGCAGATAAAGTCCAATCAATGTTGATAAAAACGCTTCGCTTCCGTTTGGATATATCTGTGATCGGCTGATGCACGCACAAGCACACACATGCACACACACACTCACATTCAGCCAAAAGATCACTTTCAGACTTTCTTTCTTTGTGAAAGTGGGAGTTTGCCTGAAGTTAATCCAACTAAGCTATTCTACTCCTCTGTGTGCCTAATTGCTTTGCAGCATAACTAACAAATTAAGGAGGAATTTCATGACTTTTTTTTTTCTTTTCCGTCACGGTGGCGCAGCAGAAGATGTATTCCCGAAGCCATAGCCACAGATTCTGCCCACAGTGCATTGGGAATCAGGAGCTTTGAAATTAGCAGCTCATATTGTTCCTGGTGCTGCTGTGTGCTAAATCTCCCAAGTGTTTGAGCTCGGTAGGGAGAGAGGAGGTCTTGAGAAATAATTCAGTTTCATTTCTTTGGCTGTGGCAGAGCTCGTCAGATTTAGGCTATGCGTCTTGCAGAGATGGATGGGAATTGGTGATGATAAATCGGCCCAATTGCATAGCTTTATGGGAGAAGAATAGGGAAGAGAGGAAATTCTAAAATATTCAGTCAGATGTGAAGATTTGAAGCCAAAACTCAAGGGTTGTCGTCATCTACTCTTTGTAAAAATCATTGTGTATATACTATATATGGCATACCCTCTGTCCATTGAGCACAAATGCCCTTTACAATTTCACAATTTGCAGAAACATTTAGCTTCCCACCATAAATCTCTCCAGATTTTCAAAAGTTTGATGCCAACAGTGGTTATCTTCACGTATTCCCCTTCAGGCCTGTTGTGTTGACAATCTGTAATGGTTTGGCCCCTATAGAAGCATCCAGTAATGTTTCTACACAGAGCAGAGCAGAAACTGATTCAACAGAATGAGGTGCTCCCTAGGCAGCCAGCAGGCGGTCCTGGATTCAGGGCACTTTTTTTTGTGCCTGGTGTTTCTGGGCACTTAGAGAGCCGTCTATTCTGGCCAAAAATCGTGTCAGGGGGCCTCATTACAGCCCTGATGAATCCGCCTTTGAAAACGTTTTTTGCACTTTTTTTTGGTACATTTCCACATTGCGGTCCTCTTTCATTGTTTTTTTTTTTCTCAATGTTTCTATCAGGTCTTGTGGTCATTTGCAGTGGCTGTAGCTGAAATTGTCTCTCAGTCAGCAGAATAAAGAGGAGAATATTTAGCAGGTAAACAAAAGCAATAAAACTGGCTGTTAATCAGACATTTATGTTTGTCTGGATGTGCTTTTTGTTCCTGCCATAATGCAGCCCACCACCATTTTCTGCTTTTGTTGTCTCGCTTTTTGATTTAATGTGATTACAATTTCCCAGCAGGATAAATTAGAGTGCATGCTGTGTATGTCATTACCTCTCGAACTCGGAGAGCTCCAATAATATGGCTATAATCCACATTGTCCTTCCTTCCTCACACAGACCAAAGCTTCCTCTTGTCACCGGCCTGTAAATCACTACTGTCCTGCTGCGTTCACCTCAGCCTGTAAATTACAATAAAGATGAAATTCATTTCCACATTAGGCCAGGCACTTCTATCTGTGGAAACAAGGATGAAGCCTTGATTAATACCAGCTGTGTTTGGAGCCTGGAGCTTTCAAAGTGTGCCTAAACCATATTGTAGTTTGTCTTTTAATAAAATAAAAAAAAACAAGATAAGGCAAAAAAATTCAATCTGAATCTCGAGCCAAGAGAGATCCTTTGAGGGTGGCATTGATTTGTTGGAGATTTGATACAAAATCTCCAAAAGATGGAGGAATATTACATGTCCAAAAGGCATTTTATTTTGAGCTTATGAGAGAGATCCCTCCCAACAAACAAACTCCTGAAGATGTAATGACATGGTGAAAATTGAGGCATCCATTGCCAGTCATAGCAAAATATAGCTGCATGTCAATCCAAATTAATTTTTTTATGATGAACAATTATGAATGATGATGATGATGATTATTATTGTGGGAATGGCAACTCAGCCATGACCAATAAAAACTGTTACACAAAGAGGTAATAACCCTTACAGTAAAAACATAAATTTCACACGTGCAAAAACCATAGACGTATATAAAAGTGGCCGTAGCTTCCGGGTCTAAAAAGTGAGGCCGATGCGGAAGTGCCTTAAACTGCAATACCATCGAGTGCCACTAGGGGTTGGCTCCAAAAAGTCTTCTGATTCATAGACTCCTATTCAACTTCTCTCATGAAATACAATTTCAATACAATTTATCCACAAGTTATTTTGGTGTCATTAGCTAAAGTCAGTCCTTGTAACCACATACACATATGATTGTGCACATTGGAAATGTTGTTTTGTGACATTTTCATGGTGTAATGTGTGAAGCGCACGTAGACTCCCATGTGAAAACCTCTTCACATATTTTCCCCGTTATCATATGTTTCAACATGTGGTAAACATGTGTCATACATGTGGAAGCATGGGAAACTTGTGTGTTTTTTCTGTAAGGTAACACTCTGCAGCAGGTTTGTGGAGGCCGTGTATTGTAAGATGACCAGTTAAGGAAAATAATGTGAGGAGGACTTTTATCAGTGTAGTTACCTTCAGGGAGTGTCTGCCTCAAACTCATTAAGACGTCAAGGGTTGGATGCAAGATAAGCCTTGCAGAGTGACGGGTAGATCATTGCAGTATTTAATGGTCCGAGAGCTCTGTGTGTTTTCATAATGGAGGTTTAGTTTGTTCGTTTGTGTGTGTGTGTGTGTGTGTGTGTGTGTGTGTGTGTGTGTGTGTGTGTGTGTGTGTGTGTGTGTGTGTGTGTGTGTGTGTGTGTGTGTGTGTGTGTGTGTGTGTGTGTGTGTGTGTGATTGTGTGTGCGTGCGTGCGTGCGTGCGTGTATATATCAGAGTTGAAGTTGAGGTCTGCCTCGACTGACTATCTGTTTTTGCTCTGCTTTGAATCCCCCTGGGACTAAAATAACATTCCCAGTCACTGACGCCTGAACGAGAGAGCTGAGGAGAGGACAAGCTGGGAAAATGGGAGCAATTCATGAAGCATATTGTGTATCATTAGCAGCGTATAATTCATTGTGCGCCACATACCGTGAATGTTATGCGGCTGAAGTGAATCATGCATGCGGGCTCAGCAAGGTGTAAAATGAGCCAGTACTGATTAGGCTGTTCTTTTGCGAAAATATTATGACACATTGTTATCAGTGAACCAACAAATATACTCTCCACAGTGTCGAATATGCTGCATGTCTTCTGCAGAGATTAAAAATGTATAATTTAGTTCCCTGAAAAGAAAAAAACAAGAAAATTGGCAGCACATCCATCTTATGTAGGAAAGGTTTACAGAAGATACATGTGGTGCTCAGTCAGTGGACTTCCTCACGTTTCCACTGCTGGACTCGCACTGAGAAGCTGCTCAGGATCCAGAATGTCCTCACTTTTCTTCTGCTGCCACTGCGCATCTCTACTGGAGCAGATAAATGCTCCTTGCTGAAGGGCATGTAGTTGTTGTGGAGAGCATAACTCAATTACTGTCTCCTCGTAGATCGAAGTAATTCGTGTGGAGCACACTGGACCCGAGAAAATACTTAACAAAGTTTTTTTTTAACTTTTTACTGCTGTAGGATAAGGCATGTTTTAAGCAAACGTTTTGGGGTGCATTTTGCTTTTATTAAATAGCATCAGTGGACGTGTGGGAGTCAAACTGAAGACGTATTCGACTGAGCCATGTATACAAATTTAGACTATATTTACATCTTAGATGAAGCAGCACTTCAGTGTATGTACTGTACTTATGATAGATTTAACAGTTTAACAAGCTCCTGACCATAATGAACACATGGAGGTTAGCCTATATAATCAGTCATTCCCCTATATTAATACCTAATTTCTGTAATATTTTTTTCAGTGTTGGTGGAGAACAATGTCACAGCAACACTGTAAACAATATAAATCATTGTCTTGTTTATTTGATTTTAATTTGTCAATTTCTTGAACTCATCAGATATATATATATTTTTTAACTTACACCATCCATTTGAAGATACTTCATGTGGTCTGTTGTGTAAAGTTTGATTCAGTGGATTAGGTCAGTTTGAGGAAGTACGTTTTTAATTTAACATGCTCATGTCAGAGTTAACAGAAACTTTCCTCCAAAGTTAACAGAAGGACAATAGGCAAGGCTGCTCCCAAGGGAGTGCAGGGGCATTCAGCCTGGTTTGAACTGTATTTATGATGATTAAAATAAAAATATATTTTTAATAATAATAATAAAATATTTAAAACACTTTCATTTCTGTGGCCTGGAGCTCAGTTGCAGAACCAAGCAGAGTATTGAATTGTTGTTGAGCGCGGTGACAGAAAGACCTTGTTGAAATGACAACGAAGAGAACAAGGTCAGGTATGACAGATCACTGGGTGGCCGGGCAGGGCTGGGGGAAGCAGGAGCATGCTAATTTGTTCCCAGTCAGTGAGTGAGACAGCGGCGGAGGTGATCTCGGGTGAAACCTCAGTTGTGTTGGTACTAACAGAAGAACCAACAAGTCCTCTTTGAGCTGCACAACAGAAATAAAAGGGAAACCTGATGTTCTGCACACACATTAAAAAGTCATGTAATCTCTCAAACTACCACTTTGTGTGTCAGTCATGTATAAATGTGTTCATTACGTGTCTAAATGTCAGTAACTGATGTTTTTGTTCTCTGCCACAGATTCACAGAGTTTCTGGAGCCGTTTGAGAGAGTAATTCAACCGGAGGAGCTTTGGCTCTACAGGAATCCTCTCGTTGAGTCAGACCACATTCCCAAGAGGGTCATGTTCGTAAGTACCTGCTGTCTAAATGTGCATCCTCTTATTACAGACTTAATTGCCACTAAAAACGTATTCATTACCGCAGTCTACATACCATGCATAATTTTTTTGTAATCTGTGTGGTGCAAAAATCCTTCATCACTATAAAGAGTTTTATTTCTGCTGCTGCAGTTGAGTTCTGAATCATGTTGACAGATATGAGACGGGTTTTATGGAACCGTGGTGCTTTCAATGTAAATATTATCCACTGCTTTTGGACGGCAGTGGGTTGTGCAGCGTTAGCATGGATTTCTAACTGATGCCCTACGGACTGAAAATAATCTTTCTCTGCCTCATGCTGTAAACAATGAACAAATAACCTAAAGAATCTGTCTTTCTCAGTCAAAACCTTTGCCCAGCACGTATTGGCGGGTGTATAACGATTTTGTTCTCAGTACTTCTCAGCATTACAGTGTGGGCATTACAGACAAAGTTTAAATACCGTTGTGAGTCAAATGTTGTTGTCCAACTCGGATAACAGAAAGTACATGGTCCCACTTTCTAAGAGTTAATACAGTGAAATACAACATCACCAGGGATGGCAAAACAGTTATAAGTTCTAGACTTTCTAATGAAGTGAAATGTCTGGGAAGCAACTTTAATGCCATATTTTTTTTATTTAAAAAAAAAAATATGCTGATTTGCATTACGTGCTGTAAGGAAGTGTTCGGATTGTGACACCAGAGCCTCGGGCTTACATCCTGACTATCTGTGGTTTAAGAAAAGCACTTTGGTTAAAGTTAGGGAAAGACTGTGGTTCTAAATAAATGTTCCACAGACCAAGATCTTTAACATCAACCAAAAGGTTCCAGTGCAGTTTTTTCAGATAACAGCATTTCAAAATCAAATATTTTGGTGGAAAGTAAATAAAATCTAATCATGGTGACCATAATACTGATGTTTTCGGAAGCAATATTTATAATAATAATAATAATAATAATGATGATAATAATAACGTCAATACCGGTAAACATTTAAGAAAACAGGAGGCAAAAAAGACCATGCCATTAAGGTAATGAATACAACAAAACCAAACAAATAACCAAAATGAGCAAATGGAATAGAAAACAAACAAATAAAGAAATGAATACAATTTATTGTTTACAAAAACAGGGGAACAAAGGAACTGCATAAAAGGACGACATCACTTAAAAGCAATTCTATAAAAATGGGTTTTAAGAAGTGATTTAAAAGAAGTTAATGATTCTGCAAGCCTTATCTCCTCAGGTAGGTTGTTCCAAAGTCGAGGGGCCCTTATGTGACTTATCTGATTTTTAACAACATATGCTCAATATTGGCATTGAAAATGTAATCTTTTATGTTTGCATAATGCTTTTCAAACCAAATGTACTATACGAATCGACTCTATGTATTTTCCATATTTCCAAGGCCAGAGATTCAGTCCTGATGGTGACTGTGTTATGTACCATATATCTCATAGAATAAACTCTTTTCCCACCACATTGAATAGTAATCACAGCTTTAATACTGAGTTATGTGCCATGGGACGAGGTAGCATGATCTGTATTCTGTTGTGCTGTTTTGTGGCAGGACATTTTTTTTTTTGTGACAAACATAACTTCATAATATGAATATAAAAACCTAAAGACGATCACAGACCAGCTTCTTGACAGCCCACACTTTCATTCATTTCCCAGATAGGTTAATATGTGTATGTCGTTGTGACATCTTTGTCTGCATGCTTCCTTGTTAGAAGAACTTCTAGTAGGTACTGACTGTTTAATCAAAATATCAAAGTGGTGTAACAAGGAAAGACTTGCCTGGCCGTTGCTTATTTAGCTCACCTCTTTGTGAGCTGTCAGCATTTGATTGAGGTGCGCTCCACTCCATCCTGTGCTCCTCCACACACGTCAATCATCTAATTTTGTGCAGAAACAACTGTAGAGTAGGTGGTGAATTCTGACTGTCAGACATTTTCAAGCAAGAAATAATGACAGATACTGTAAACTTTGGTATATGTAATATTTTTCCTCCTTAATAAAAAACATCTCTAGCAGTTACTGCATGTTAAGACTTAGCTTGGCACCTATTGATAACATTTTAAAACCCTTCATGAGCACATCAAATGGTTAAAACATTAATACAAGTGGATTTAGTCATGCATAAAAAAAAGCCGAGTTTTAAATTGCTCATCAACAAATTATTTCATGGGTATTTTGTGATAAGCACTTGAAAGTGCATTAGTCATACAAAGCACCACCAATCAAGCAGAAATCACACGCACGCACGCACGCACGCACGCACGCACGCACGCACGCACGCACGCACGCACGCACGCACGCACGCACACACACACACACACACACACACACACACACACACACACACACACATACTGACAATCCACCATTCATCTGTGGAGCTGAATGTCCGGCCAAAAGCGGAGCCTGAGCTTATCTGCACTTTATTATTTCTATTTCATATTTTATAAAAATGTTGACAGATGATATTACCTTCAGTGTCCATAAATCATTACTGATAACATGCCTCTAAATTATGAGTCGGAAAAGAAAGCCCGACCCACATGCCTCTGAGGGGAATACTCCCCCTGCTGACACCCATCAGTCAGAAGTCCTCAGTGTCATCGCTGTGACAGTGGCCCTGAAGGAGAGGAGAATTTATCTGGCTATTAAAAGAAGACCACGGAAGGGATTTGCATGAAGCTACATTATGACTCACTGTGACCTTCATTAAGATATACAGTATACAACATTAGCCTGCGTGCAGCCTCGAGAGCTACTGTTGGACTTTCTTATTATGGGTAGTGGCAGGAAACTAAGTGCTTGGTATTTATTGTTGGGCCCAATAATCTTATACAGCACATACCTGTGGATGAGTAGGTCACAATTCAGACCATAGAAAGTGTAAACAGGGTAATACTACAGTTTATAGCCCTCAAATCAGTGTCCGGAAATGGAAATTGTAGCTGTCCCCATTTCTGCAGGGTTAGAGACAATCAGAATTTCCTGAATAAACCTGAAGAAAATCAACTAATTCTTCTGAAGCTGGTGGAGAATTGTTGCTTAACTATATAAACAGTGATGATGTCCCAGACAGCTTCAAATATGAATCTGGTCCACCCTCAAAAGGCACAGATGAATTGTTCTATGGTTAAACAAATAAAACTGGCTTTTTCAACAGACTATAGCTCACTTATTAATGTATAATCTTTGAAAAAATTTACTGTAAACAGACTGTAAAGTAAACTGATACACTCACAGTTTGTAGCCTTCATGGAGTTGTGATAGACAATCATAGAGCATGATCTAAATGTGAAAAAGACATCCCAAAATGTCTTGAGATATGAATGATCCTTTACTGTAAACTGCCTTACATAAATATTATGACATAATCATCCATTGTCAAACCTTTCAGGTGATTTTGGATGCTTTAACGTGTTTCCATGGCAACATAAATCCTCACAAGTACAGTACTGTTGTTCTCATTTACACACCGTTCCTCTTATCTTTGGCAACTGTTTTTAAGAAAAAAAAAATACTGTCAGTTGTCAAATCAGCCATCAAAGTGAGACCAACTGGGATGTCACCCTGCATGAGTCCTGACATGTGGAAACCTCAACTCAGCAGGGAGAGATGTGTTTTGTTTTTTTACACTGGATTCCCCCTCAAAGTCACAAAGTGATGGCAGTTGCTGTGATTGAAAGGGCATTGCTACACGGGGTGCATTAGTTTTGGGGAATGTGGTGGAGATGATCTGCTGTTGCCTCAACATTGCTACTTCAGTCCATTTTTGCATTAAAGTAAGACGCTGTTAAATTTTCCATCTGCAGGTGCAACGATAATCCATCGATCTCTTACATTAAAATGTGATACTGTCATTAATACCGTATGTCTTGCAATGCCAATTTGCAATGTTTTACACTACATTTCATAGCTATAGTAGGATGTACCGTACTCTGTGCCCGTGTTACAAAGATATAAACAAAATTTGGTTGATTTAATCTTAAATTCAGAGAGCAACTGTAAGTGCACTCATTTGTTTTGTTTTGTGTGAAACTGAGCTACTTCAAAGGAATATTGCGGTGGAAAATTAGTTTATAATTGGCAAACATACACACAAATTCTCACAGCTCAACTAATGAAGAAGGGGAATCCAACATGTGTGTTATAATAATGGAAGTGAAGCTCTGCCTTTGTTTTTACTACCTCTGTTCCTTAAGGCAAAGACAATATATTAAATTTGGACAAAGTAATTAATACATGAGAAGGCATGAATAATTACCTTAGGTGCTGGGGAAGGCCCAAATCTCATATCAAGTTGGGGGCCAGATTCTTTCTGAAAAGGCAGAATGGTTGTTTGGCCCCTCAGTTTACCTTATTAAAATTAACTCTGAATAATGGATCAAGTTCAGGTCATTCCCAGAGGCTGAAGTAATTTTACGATTAACCTGCAAAACAGACTGTGCTCTGCATCTCTAATGTCACTGCAGGAACTCATTTGTTATTTGCCTTTATTTCCTCGCAGGCTATCTCATTCCTCACCCCACTGGCGGTGATATTTGTGGTGAAGATAATTCAGAGGACGGACAAGACGGAGATCAAAGAGGCCTGTTTAGGTGCGTGAGGACACTTACCTGAAATGTCACACTGTCAGACTAAATAAGACTGAGAGGTCCTAAAACACACGTCTCCAACCGGTAACTTGTGAGCCACCAGTAGCTCGCTGAAGGTTCAAAGAACATGCAGTGCTTCCCACAAATAGATTTACTTGGGCAGGCTGCCCAGGTATATTTGGCTATCAATTTCACCATTTTTAATTAATTATTTTTTTAAGTTAGCTGATAAAACTACGCTGTCCACTTAATAGCAAAATGTGTCAGAGACCCTCACACTGAGCTGGAAATAAAAAGCTAATATATACAATATTTTTGGATGGGCTGGAACAGCGGGGCGGAGCTATAAAGTGAGTGTCTGTCACTGAGTGACAGATCAAAATTACACCACAGGTTGGCGACTTTTCAAATTAATAGTCTTCCAGTTTCACACAGAGTGCAGCCATATAATAGGTTTTGACTTATACATGTGTTTCTTTCAGGACGGGAAGAGGTCCCAATCAAAGGGGAAACACTGTTTCCTGTTAAATCTTATATTAGAACTCTTTATTTCAAACTTTTCAAACCAATTTGGCCACACCCAACTTACATGCACTGCATCAGGCATTTAGGGAACATCTGATACCTAAGATATCCCCCACGCTCCCCTTTGATTGTAAATGTAAGCGATGCATACAGAAGAAAACATGCACACGTTGTTGAATTTAAGCTGTTGTCAGACAAAATGTGTGAGTATTAGTTTGTTATTGATCACATAAAAGAAGCTTTTTCAGCTGGTTTGGGTTGAGCTCAGCTATGTGAATAAATGTTACTAAACATGAGGAGCTCTCGGACACCTTCATGTTGTCAAAGTAGCTCTCAGAAGAAAATGAGTTGGAGACGCATGTCCTTAAATGACAGCGTGGACTGTATGTTATAGTCGCTGCTGTTGGAGTTTTTTAACATCTCAGAATTAGCCCTTTCTCTTGATAATTTTCTTACACTTAAATATCTTTCATCTTCCCCCAGTTCTGCCTGGAAGCTGGGGCTAATTGGTGACTTAGAAGCACCTTATTTTTTTTTTTTATTTAATAGCAATCAGTGTGGTACTGCACAAGTTAATCTTAATCACAGCAGCCATGAGTATTTACCTATTTAAAATGTTTATGCTATTTGTTCCATTCCCAACTGCTTCTGGCGTTTCTCTCCCACTGACTGTTTCCTGTTTGCCGTTTTCCCCGCGGGTTCAAGAGGCCTGCAGAGGCTTTGGGACATCGGAAAGCATTAAGAGAGTTCAACACAAATCCAATTAAAGAGACACACAGAGATGAATCAGGTGGAGAGAGGGTGGCTTAGTGCATCAGTGCAGAGATTACAGTGCTGTGTAGAACTTAACAGGCCCATTACCGCCTGCAGAGAAGCACTTCTACAAGTCGTGCAGAAAAACAACATCACTCAGACCAACAAAGAATAAAAGATCATAGTTTTGAGGGTGGCTTTGAACCAAAGCTACATCTAGACCTAATGAGAGAGAAATATCAGGAAGCAGTTTGTTATTAATGTGAAGGTGTGCAGACCTGTTTATTTTTATTTTTTTAATCTCTGGCTCAAAGCGCAGAAAAGTAGCTGTCTCTATATTCTCACAAAATTACAGAGTTTCAAGCTTTCCCCGAGGATCCTCAAAATCTGAATCACATTTTCAAACATATTAACGAGCTTGCATAAATTGTGTTTTTTTTAGTTGGGTACTCTCTTCTATAACACCAGTGGGACTTTATTTTGCTAAAATCTTGCATTCATTGTTTGATACACTGTTCTGTTATCTCACTGCCGCTTTAATTTAGTTTTTTCTTCTTTCAGAGTAAAAAAAGGAACAAAGTGTTCACTTTTCAGAATTGTCTAATAACCCTTCATCGTTCCCAAACTCCTGGCGCTTAATTTTGTAATTATCCATCAGTCAGGATATAATGAAGTCATTTTGAAAGTTTGATTATGTTTTCCAAATGGGCTCACTGAGAATGGCACAGTGATGACTCTGTTGTGATTATTTTTAATTTTGGTTACAATGCGTGAACAATATTATTCATCATGGGAATATGACAGCGCAGAGTACGCACAGACCCTGCGGTTTCTGCTGTGTATTGGGAAGAACCTTCAAGTGAAACACTGATAGTTTTCATCAGGAGTTTGTGTTGCCTCTGCATATTTATACACAAACGTGTCAAAGCTTCAACCCTCCAGATTTGATAATCCCTTACAGAAAAAAACACATTAGTTTCCCATGTTTTCATTGCATTACATTACATTACTTTTCACTTAGCTGACGCTTTTATCCAAAGCGACTTACAATAAGTGCATTTCAACCATGAGGGTACAAATTCAGAACAACAACAATTAAGAAAGTAAAATTTTCTTCAAGAAAGCCAAACTTCAAAGTGCTATAAGTAAGTGCCATTTTAAGCACCACTAAAGTGCTACCTATTCAAGGTCAAATCAGAAGAGGAGTGTTTTTAGTTTGCGGTGGAAGATGTATAGACTTTCTGCTGTCCTGATGTCGGTGGGGAGCTCATTCCACCATTTAGGAGCCAGGACAGCAAACAGTTGTGATGCTGTAGTGTTTAGCTCAGTGAGGGAGCAACAAGCCGATTGGTAGATGCAGAGCGGAGTGAACGGGCTGGGGTGTAAGGTTGGACCATGTCCTGGATGTAGACTGGACCCGATCTGTTCGCAGCACGGTACGCAAGTACCAATGTTTTGAAACGGATGGGGGCAGCTACTGGTAACCAGTGAAGGGAGCGGAGGAGGAGCGGAGTAGTGGGAGTGAATTTAGGAGGTAAAAGACCAATCGAGCTGCTGCATTCTGGATGAGCTGCAGAGGACGAATGGTACATGGGACATCACATGTATCACACATGTTTACCGGTTGCAACATATGATAACATGAGGAAAACGTGGAAAGGTTTTCACATGGGAATTTACATAGAATTCACACATTGCACTGTGAAAATATTCCAAAACCACGTTTCACATGCAAAATACATGTTTCAGATGTGGTTACATTAGTTTTTGCATGTATGAAATTCATGTGTTTTTTTTCTGTAAGGGATACTAAACTGCTGGGGCATGTCATTGCACACCTGCTTTGTTAAGGAATGTCAGATATCAGAAAAGCTGAGAGAGAGGGACTTTGGCAATACAATAGCAGCAGCCCTGTCTTTATTTAATAGGCCTCTAATTTCCTGAAACTACCTTTGTGCAATCACTCGAACAAACTCTAAGCTACAGTGGTGTGAAAAAGTGTTAGCACCCTTCTTGATTTCTTATTTTTTTGCATTTGTCACACTTAGATGTTTCATATCATCAAACAAATTTAAATATTAGTTAAAGATAACACAAGTAAACACAAAATGCAGTTTTTAAATGAAGGTTTTTATTATTAAGGAAAAAAAAAAATCCAAACCCACATGGCCCTGTGTGAAAAAGTGTTTGCCCCCTAAACCTAATAACTGGTTGGGCCACCCTTAGCAGCAACAACTGCAATCAAGCGTTTGCGATAACTTGCAATGAGTCTTTTACAGCTGTGGAGGAATTTTGGCCGACTCATCTTTCCACAGTTGTTGTAATTCAGCCACATTGGAGGGTTTTCCAGCACCAACCACCTTTTTAAGGTCATGCCACAGCATCTCAACAGGATTCAGGTCAGGACTTTGACTAGGCCACTCCAAAGTCTTCATTTGTTTTTTCTTCATCCATTCAGAGGTGGACTTGCTGGTGTGTTTTGGATCATTGTCCTGCTGCAGAACCCAAGTTGGCTTCAGCTTGAGGTCACGAACAGATGGCCGGACGTTCTCCTTCAGGATTTTTTTGGTAGACAGTAGAATTCATAGTTCCATTTATCACAGCAAGTCTTCCAGGTCCTGAAGCAGCAAAACAGCCCCAGACCATCACACTACCACCACCATATTTTACTGTTGGTATGATGTTCTTTTTCTGAAATGCGGTGTTACTTTTACGCCAGATGTAACGGGACACACACCTTCCAAAAAGTTCAACTTTTGTCTCGTCAGTCCACAGAGTATTTTCCCAAAAGTCTTGGGGATCATCAAGATGTTTTCTGGCAAAAATGAGACGAGCCTTAATGTTCTTTTTGCTCAGCGGTGGTTTTGGTCTTGGAACTCTGCCATGCAGTCATTTCTGCCCAGTCTCTTTCTTATGGTGGAGTCATGAACACTGACCTTAACTGAGGCAAGTGAGGCCTGCGGTTCTTTGGATGTTGTTGTGGGGTCTTTTGTGACCTCTCGGATGAGTCGTTGCTGCTCTCTCGGGGTAATTTTGGTCAGCCGGCCACTCCTGGGAAGGTTCACCACTGTTCCATGTTTTCTCCATTTGTGGATAATGGCTCTCACTGTGGTTCGCTGGAGTCTCAAAGCTTTAGAAATGGCTTTATGACCTTTTCCAGACTGATAGATTTAAATTACTTTCTTTCTCATTTGTTCCTGAATTTCTTTGGATCTCGGCATGATGTCTATCTTTTGAGGATCTTTTGGTCGACTTCACTTTGTCAGGCAGGTCCTATTTAAGTGATTTCTTGATTGAGAACAGGTGTGACAGTAATCAGGCCTGGGTGTGGCTAGAGAAATTGAACTCAGGTGTGATAAACCACAGTTAAGTTATGTTTTAACAGGAGGGGGCAAACACTTTTCCACACAGGGCCATGTGGGTTTGGATTTTTTTGTCTCCCTTAATAATAAAAACTGCATTTTGTGTTTACTTGTGTTATCTTTGACTAATATTTAAATTTGTTTGATGATCTGAAACATTTAAGTGTGACAGACATGCAAAAAAATAAGAAATCAGGAAGGGGGCAAACACTTTTTCACACCACTGTATATGTGACCATTTTTGGGTGACCAAAGACATAAACACAATCCAAATATGGCACAGACCTGTTTGGGGGAAGAGATAGGTGCAGGATGAATATACTGTTAGGAGGATGAATTCAGCAGGTGCCCTGGTGGTGGGCTTCATGAACAGCCAATCACACTGGCTTCTCTCAGAGCATTTAAAAGTATAATTAGGAGATAAGAGGTGAGTTCTGGCTAAACTGGAGGCAGAGTCACAAGTTGGTAATATACAGTCTGCCATATGACTACGCAGCACCCTAAAGAGACTTTAGGAACAGATAATGCCTCTTTTATGAGTGTGATCAGTCACTTATGCTGACTCACCAGAAACTGGCACATTTGGTGCCAGGAGTTTAAAAAACAGGCTTAAGTGCAAAAACATGGACTGTCAAAGTGTGTCAAATCTACAAAAAAGTAATAATCAGTCCATTCATCACCATCAGGAACCATTCCAAAGAGAGACCGTGACGGAGGAACAATATTTTTAAACCTACAAGGACTCGGCCTCCTCATACTGAGAGAGAGAAGGAAACACACTGCAATTTAATGCCCCATTTTTGAAATGGTCAAACAGAACGTGTCTCATTTTGTGCTTTCATTGGATCTGCGCTAAATTTGCCCAAATTAACAAGCTATTAAATAACATTGACACTGAGCTCCTCTGCAGCTCAGGAAGAAAATACATTTGAGCGCTTGCAACGTGGAGTGAATTCAATTCAGCTTCAGACCACTGGGATTAACCTCTGAGGGCAGGCACGCTGGTTAATGATGAGCCCCTGAGGCTCTCTTTATAGCTAATTAAATGAACGTACAGCTAAGTTTTTTTTATATGTAGAAAAAGATTTGAGTGAGCATTTTAATGTGACCAGTACTGTAAGCAACTGTAAAAGGATAAATACCTTTTCAGCTATAATAACATGCAAAGAACATTACATTATCTATTGATCACTGTTCAATCGCGTTTCATTGTACCTTCTATTCTCCATACGGGGGATTTCGAGTGCATCGATTTTGCATCGATTTTGTCTGCAA
The DNA here is from genome assembly GCF_029030835.1 of Brachyistius frenatus. Taxonomy (NCBI): domain Eukaryota; kingdom Metazoa; phylum Chordata; class Actinopteri; family Embiotocidae; genus Brachyistius; species Brachyistius frenatus. Next base: position 4,681,480 of record NW_027210607.1, read on the forward strand.
CAAAGAATCCAAACACAGCGAGAGCCATCGTTGATGCAAGTTCACGCCAAGCGAAGTAAAACATGTAACACTTGACGGCAGCCTTTTTATACTCCTCCCCTGCAGTCATGGACAGTTTTCACCGACCATCAAGTGGGACGAAGTCAGCCAACTGCACCAAATGCCTTTTACTGGTCAAAATTTCAGTTTGTTGCAAAATCTCATCACCAGTCTCATCAACCTTTTTGTATGCACTGCCAATAAGCTATTAAGCCAACACAATAACAACAAGTAAGCATTCATCTCAGTGCACCACTGTGCATAAGAACAGCCCCACAGGTCTGCTAGTGAGGCTTTCCCTATGTTTCAAAACCTGCTTGTTGCTGCTTATGGCACATAAATCCTGACAACCATCTGTCTAGCTGCAAGGAAAACTCCCATGACTCTAATTGGCTAATTTATTTCCATATTATATTAAAGAGTAGGAAATCTGCCAGAACCTGTGTTGCACTAATAGTAAAAAATTACTCCTTTACTACAGCAGCACTGTTTCAATTAATCTTTTGTATGCTGGAAATGTCAACTTCATCTGTTTGACCAATTTCAATGATAAACCACTGTAAGATGCCTATTTATATGTATCTCTCCTTCTCCAGCTGTGTCCCTGGCTCTCGCCCTAAATGGAGTCTTCACAAATACTATCAAGTTGATTGTTGGCAGGTATGCTGAGCAAACAGAAGCATTTTACATGATGCTGCATTTTTAGCTGTAAGCTCTGATAACATAAGAGCACATTTCTCATATGGCCAATGAATTGTTTAACAAGTAAAATGGAATCCTTTCCATCGATAATACTGACACTATCTTTTGGGTTGCGTTTGATTTCCAGACCCAGGCCTGATTACTTCCAGCGTTGTTTCCCAGATGGACAAGTGAATGCGAAGATGCTGTGCACCGGGGAGCCGGAGATAGTCTCCGAGGGACGCAAAAGCTTCCCCAGCAGCCATTCCTCCTGTGAGTATCACGAGGCAGAAGCTGCAGATCTCTGCCAGCTCCTGCAACACAATGCCAAAACATATCAGAACTCACACACTGACTCATTAAAATGGCTTACAGCATTTGCTGTTCACTCTATTTGATCTTGATGCTCTTAGCAACTTTTAACCAAGTAGAAAATATCCCTGCGAGCTGACTGGCTGTGTACGAGGTGTTTCTTGCTGCTGCCTCTCTTTAAAGGTAATTCCAGCATGTAGCAATGATATATCATTCAATTTATGCCCTGAGGCATCTTGTTAAGATTGAGTCAAGCACATTAATTCATGCTGACTTAACAGTCAAACACACACCCACTGTTTCAGCTTCATCCGACTTCCTGTATTGAGCTGTGCAGCCCGGTGCGGGACACTGGACATCTTTTTTCACTGTATTGCTCTCCAAGCTGTTTTCACTTCAGCAGCGCGTTAAATAATTCACATGTTTTTCTGTTGTCCAACAGATGAATGTTAAATTGTGTGCGTGGAGCGCTTGCTGTGGTGCCACACAGATGTTGAATAAACCCTCAGTATTATATGGTGCATCGGGCATGTAAAGACAGCATTTCAGAAGATACATCTTTGAAAACGCCACTTAATGGCCTTACCGCCATTGAAGATAAAACATGTGCCTGCAAACTTTTGAATTTCTTTTCCTCTCTTGCTTATAGCAACTATAAAGTCCACAACAGTAAAATGCGTGCATTGACATTACACTCACAAAAGAAAGAGCTTTATTTCCTCTAGTCAGCTGTTCACCGACTGTGACATGGTTGATATTTATATACAGTGTATATCTTATTACATTTCCACTCTAGATGCACATTCACAGTTAACAAGATAATTATGTAGATGTCATAAGTACTGCAGGAATGTGTAAACAAGTGAAGGGTTGCATTGCACTGAAGCATTTAATTGTCACAGATTGAAAAGAAGTGAAAGTGTGTGATGATATAACCATCTTGAAAATTATACATATGCGTTCAGGTTGAAGTATTCTTGAGTGCGTGCTGGAATTTCATGCTTCTTGTGAAATGGTTTGAGAGTGTGTTTAAATGTCATCCTGCTGTGAGTGAGGCTGCGTTGACCTACTCTACAACAGTCCAACAAATCAAACATGATTACTGGACTTTGCGTGTGAACAGAAGCATGCCAAGACGCCATCCTGGATGAGATGGCATTGGCGGTGAAAGTTTCTCATTGATTTTAAAGATGGCTGTAATTTCACGGTCTGGTTTAATTTCAAATGGCTGTTTTAGCATAATATTAAAGATTAATGCTTACGGCTGCTCAGACACCTGCTTTAGGAAAGAATTGCTTTGAAGTGCTTCACTGTCCCATTAGAAATGGCAGAGAGGGACAACGCTCTGTAATTCACTGCAGCGCTGTGTATGGATTACATTCATCTATACAGCAGCTCTAACAGCCTTATGTTCTTGCACTGTGAGCGAGAAAGTGATTGAGAGAACAGCGCGACGGGGACACAGAGTACCCGTGTGCCTGCGCGTCTTGAGAGCAGAAGAAATCCAATTTCCTGTCTTTTGACCAGACAATGCTTGTTGGACCACGCATAAGTTACAGAGCTTTTACCCAGGCAAATGTGGCAAGGGACAGAGGAACAGGGCCAGACAGATGATGAGAGAGAATGAAACCTCATGTAAAGTGGCGTCTGGGTGTCACACAACATCACTTCTGGCTGGTGTGAAGCCTGAAGCTCAGACTGGAGGAAAAATTTAAAAAAAATTACATTATCAGACTCAGAAAATGCATTTACAGACGTACGGATTGTAGCACGATGTGATGCTCTAATCTGCATGGTGAAATAGAATCCAAACTAATCCATCAAATCAGCCAAGACAAAGATATAAATACATACCAGACTTCAGTTTTTGATGGCAGCTATTTTCTAAAGCACACAAACTATTATTCATTTATTTCAAAGTCTTTATAGCTGCTCGTGTTCTCTGTGATTCGATTTATTTTTCGCGCCTCACAGAAAAGTAACTGAAGAAGAGAAATTGGAGGAGACAGGTCCCAGAAGGAGTAAAGCAAATGGATAAACACAAACTCCCCTGAACCCACTGCACCAATACACGCTGTACTAAAGCAAACAGACCGAAGGCATTACCTGTAATTGTCTACTTCTTATTCATATTCATCCCGGCATCTCCCCTCGTGAATATTAAGCCATTAGATATGATCAATTAATATACACTTTTAAAACCATCTGCCGTCTTCACCATCTATGTCCTCTCCAGCGCCTAAATGAATCCTGTGAGACGGACCTCATCGCAGCTTTGGATTTCCACATTGCTTCCATCACTTATGAACAGATTAACCACAGCTTGCAGTGTCCATCATATTAGTTCAGAATTGCACTTCTGCAAAGTGAGCTCCTGGTTTTACTACAACACAGTCAGGCACACTTCAGTGCAGAGCGAAGTAGCAATTATACAGCGCTAATAAGGAGCTTTTCTATGTTAATGGATGAAACCAGCCTCCGTGCTTAAGTAGCTGGTTAATATGCAGTACTTGTGGTGAGAGTCGGAGCGCTGTCCCACTGGTCCCTGCAGGGGTCAAAGGCCAGAACGGGAGGGAGAGAGTTGGGAAGGTTGGAAGATGGAAAGCATATTAATTAGCATTCAGTAATTTCTCTATTCTTGAGTGTGGTATTGACAGAGTGTTGTATCACAAAGGGGCACATACAGTGAGTAGTGATGAAGCTACTGCAGACTGGAGGTTAAAGAAAGTTTGTGTGGTTACAAAGGTGAGAGTGCACAGCTGCAAAAGTAGCTCTTTGAAGATGTACCAAAGCAGTGCTCTGAGTTAAATACTAACATTAGCAGGTTAATACATCATGGTGATAATGATAAAATGCTAGCAGGTGTGATGTTTACAACCTGGTATCACATGAAAGTGTGTACTACACCCGTCTGTTCACTGCAGGGTACCGTGTCGGAGTCACGTTTTGCCTTGCAAAGACGTAAAAAGTTTGATGTTTCAGGTTTCCGCACCAAAATCCATATGATGAGGTTTAGGCTTAAAGATCCTGTAAAGTAGAAATGAAAATGAGTTTTAAGTTCATCACAACACAGAAGCATGGGTTGTTAACTACCCATCCAAATTTGAATGAAAAAAAAACAGACAAGTATGTTAAATTAGGGTTTGAAATCATGAGAAAATCAGCAGTCCCTTCTGCTCTGAGACTGTGGGGGCGTGTCACCTGAAGCCCCGCCCACTCGCTGGAAGGCGCCGCCTCTCTCAAGTACCTACAACCAGGACAATGCACGCTACGGCAAGCCGGACAATGGACTCTGCGTCGAGCAATGAAATAGGACTCGTTCAGCCTTATATGTTTGAGCTACCAGAATCAAGTTCTGAGCAGGACACCGACCAACCTGACAATCAACTACGTTCTTCGTTCTTCTCAGTCTGCAACAGAATGGTAATTTTTTTCCTCTCATTTATTCAAATTAGCAACAACAGCAACAACTAGCTAAATCAAGTTCTGATATCGTAACAGACTGTATTTTAACAGTATTCCATATAGTTTTCTTTGCAGTCACAGATCAAGTTAGCAGTCATCTTCCACACTTCAATATATATGTTATACAACCTTGTTGTAGATTTTTAACTAAGTGAACCCTGTACTCTCTTTTTACTTCTGTTTCCCATTATGTTTATAGGTGAAAGAATCCCGTTATTATAATTATTATTTAGACTACTATCAAATTTAACACATGGTGTATTGTTAGTTTCATTCAACTCCACCTACCTGCAGTCTTCTGAGTGTTTTATGTGTTAATTGCTTTGTCGTTGAATCGTACCAGCTGAGTACCAGAATGCTGTAAACCAACTACATACCTTTATTGACTAGTTGTTCATGATAAATAATTGATCAATTAAATAGTTAAAAGGATCTTTAGTCAATCCATTAATTGAACTGAACATGTACAGGTGCACATGTGGGGAATGCAGGACGATGTCCACAGAGGAAGAGAATATCTGCTGCAGAGAGATTAATGCTGTAAGTAAAATTTAAAAAAAAAAAACATCTTCCACAATGATCATTTACAACCAGTAGGGTACGAGATCCCTCCACTGAAACAACTTATTTTGTAACAGGTTGTGAATAGATGTGCACAGCTTCCAGGAGTCCCACGATGCATCACTCTCCATCCAGGACCAGAACCAGTCTGCCTGAACCCGACTCCCTGCAGGATGCCCTAAACATCTACCAGACAGGGCCACTTGAGATGAAGGAAAGGCCTGTGTAAGTTTCATAAAGACATTTTGTTATTGATTTTTTTTGATGAAACACTATGAATGTCTTTTAAAAATTGGGATGGTTTATGACTCAAAACCAAGTCGAACTGTTTACACAATCATATTTGTGTCGCTGACTAATCACCACACATACAATAATCTGTGAAAAAAAATAACGTATTAGAGGACTCACTTTATTGCACTAGTTTATTGATTAATACACACCAAAACACTATAACTTGCTTTTGATATATAGGCAAACAAAGTCATGATATTCAACTAATGACAAACAAGCTCTGAGCTATTAATAAACAGCTTGCATTCATGTGTTGCTTTTATATTACACAATTAACACGATGTTTGATAAAGCCTAAACAGTACATGCATAAGGTGTTGTAAAAAAAACACTGGTAAATATAATACAACAGGTAGAAGAGCTGATAAGTAGAGGCCAATAACTGAGGGTTAACATAGGTTTTTATTCAATAGTCAATAGACATCTGCCTTGAATTAGTGTGAGGGAAGATGAAGACAGAAAAGAACTGCTTGGCAATCCAAGACAACCTGTTGGTGGGTGCAGTAATCTCAGAGCAGAGACATGCAGCTCCAGGATACCTGAAAAAAACAAGCACACAACTACACGAGTGAGGAGAACTGCAGAGTCACTGGGACATCCTGATAGCAAGGAATTACAATAATCTCACCGAGGCAGGGGAATAACTCAACATCTGACACACAATTACCAAAATAAAGAGCAAAATCAAGACTGAGGCTTTTTTTTAGGGCGATGTCTTCAACAAATATATTGGTTAACAATATATATTAATGTAAGACATCTCCCCCTTCCAAAGGCAAACCTTGAGAAAACTAAAACCGGTACAGAGGGTCGGTGATTCTAACGTTACACTGGAGTACAAAAAAAACAACCCGGGAAGACAATATATCCTCTGGGCCATGTTTACCATCACCCTGAAACGTAAAATAGAGAGTTAAGTGCATTATAGTTCCTTATTGTAGCTATATTGACACGCATAAAACAATCTGCGGTTATCGGAGCATTTTCCAAAATACCGTTATTCTACACCGAGTAAAATCATGTTAGATATTTGCACCGCGGACTAAATATAGCAGAGATACCTCTGGAAAAGTTATCGAGTATAATTAGAACAAGCACACAGAACTTGCGCTGAGTGGTGAACTGCTGGCGGCGGCGGACGGTGCCGGTGTGTCCGGAGATGAACTACCGGGAGGACGATGCTCGGTTCGGCTCCACGCTGCAGGAGAAGCGGTGCGTCCGTCAACTCCATCTGTCTCCGGTGGAAGTTGAAACTATCCTTCGTGAAATGGTCCCTGCAGAGGCGGCTGTTGGTGTTAATCTTAAACTCTCCATCAGCAAGGCTCTTCACAAAACCAATCCACCTCTTTTTCCTTTCTTCATCAGTAGGAAATTTAAATAACAATGCAGCGCTGCTTTGGAGGTTCTTGCTTCCAGGAAAGATGAACTTGCGGGTGGAGGGAGACGTCCTGCAGCAGCTAGCTGATGTATAATAACTATCTGACTACTGCAGGAGTAGAACTGAAGTCGAGTGGGATGACTTCTTATGCAAATGAGCTCCAGGCTTGTATACCATTTCACCGTGTGAGAGGAGGAGCCATGCAGAAGGTTATATAAACCGTCTGTGCGGTAGCTCGGTGACGTACTGAAGCTAGATTTTAGCCCCGCCTAAAATAAACCTGAGCTGAAGACAGATGAGAAACTGTTTAACGGTCTAACTCCATATTTCAGTGTGACAACGTTTTCAAACTTTGCACATGCTTTCAGCAACTCATTTCACACATATATAATGTACTGAGAAGCAAATCTTGGAATTTGCTTTACATGGTCTTTAAAAGATCCTGGTAATTTTACATAAGCAAGATTATGTTCATTCGCGTATGCACTTTTCACATTTAGGTGAGGCAAAACGTGACACTGACACAGTATCCTCTCGTGGACTGACAAAGTAGCTGAGAATACTGGGAACGTCATTTGTCGTGTTGTTAGTATTACAGTTCATTATAGAGTTTTATATTAACCACATGAACCAAAGTACTCAACAAATTAAAATTTTGACTTGATAATGGCTCTTGATGAAAATTCAGAGGCTCACCAAAAGGTTTTGTGATTCAACCTGTAAAATATATTTGACTCAAAACCCAAATCCAATACATGAATGTTGTTTTTGTATTAAGAATGATTGTGCAAAACTTTTGAGAATGTAACTAATTTGTTTTAAATTGATCATGCTGCTCTACTGTCACCTTTAGCTACTGCATCACAAATATCCCGGAGGCGGGCAACCACTGATTGGAAATTATAATGGAAAATCTAAAAACAAATTGAACACAAAAAAACCCAGATGTTCCATGATCTTTCAAAATCTGTATGGTACATACAGATATTCAAAAATCATGGATTGCAAAGATTTAGGAAGACAGTTATTGTCTTCCTAAAATGCAAATACAGACTCAAAGGAAGTGTAACTGTCAGAGAGACATGTTGAAGTAAGAATGGTGTAGTTATAAATTCATAAATATTATTTGTTCGCACAGTCATTAAAAGGGCAATAAATGACATTTTAGATAGATAGGCAAGCTTGATTAAAATGCAATTAAAATCTGTTAAGTTTAAATTGTTGATCTTAGAATACCGTAATTCTTTATGTAAGGTCGTAATGTCACGTAAAGTAACAGGCCACACCCAAAGTTAACGTAAACACATGACCGTGGCATTGTGGGTAATTTTTGCTGACACAGAGGCAGAGAAGAGTGAACGACCCTGAGCTAAGCAAATTCTGCACTTGGCCCAAATAGTTTTTCATTTGTTAATATATTTGTGTATAGTGTTGTTGACATACATTTACATTGACATGTGTTGTATTTTGAGTGATTTTATCGTGCAGTTTTACGACATTGCTGATATGCTAACATATGTGAGTCTATTTAGCAACGGACGTTTGCCTGAGAGACTCCAGAAAGAGTTCACAATGTATGTCTGAACGTTTGTTTTATTTATAGTTTTCACGGCGTCCGAGGTGATGAGGTCTATGGTGTACAAGGTGTCTGCGGCGACAAAGAGAGAGAGAGCGCGCAAATAAAAATCATCAAAAGACATCAGCATGAAGCGTGGTCATTATTTGTTGGACCAGTGTAGCTACACTGAAAACGTACCGCCAACGTGGCCGACAGTTCAGAGTGAGGAGCAGCACGTGTCCTGGGAGCAGAGAGGTGGGAAGCATGACACAACGGTTCTTACCAGACTTCCTGCACCTGGGCCTTCAGTCTTCTCAGGGGACCCACTTAAGTTCTTAGAGTGGAGCACAAGTTTTAAGACATTAATAGAACAGCGATTCACAAATCCAGCAAACAGTTTTTTGTACCTGCAAGAGTACATCAGTGGTGAGGCACGATCTGTATTGGAAGGAAGCTTCGAAAGGATGATGAGGCCTACGACCAAGCATGGGATGCACTAAATGCCCGTTATGCCCACCCTTTTGTCATCCTGTATGCATTTAAAGAGAAACTGAACAACTGGCCAAAGATTGGCTCAAGAGAGTCAGTTAAACTGAGACAATTCAGTGATTTTTTTTTTTTTTTTTTTTTTGGACAGCCTGCAACAATGCCATCCCACACATCAGAGGGATTCAGGTGTTAAATTATTGTGAAGAGAATCTGAAAATGCTGCAAAAACTCCCTGACTGGGTGACCTCTTGCTGGACTCGTCATGTCACAAAGCAGTTGAAGCAAACAGAGGAACATCCTCATTTCAATGAGTTTGCTGGTTTAGTTGCTAAAGAAGCAGAAATTGCATGCAATCCTGTAGCTTCCTTTCAAGCCTTGAAGACTACTGAAGAAAAGCCAGATACAAAGCACCCATAGGCTAATGCGTTCATCACAAGTGTGAAAGCATCTGATAAGACAGTGATGAAAACAAACAAAGCTGTGAAGAACAGCTCAAACGAGTCAAGCAGACTAAAGAAAGTAAACTCTTCATCTTCAAAACTTAACACAAGCCTGTGCTGTGGAGAGAGCTATTCCATCCACAAATGCTGGACATTCGCTAATAAGCTTGTCGAAGAAAAGAGAAGGTTTATATTTGACAATGACCTGTGCTTTGGCTGGCTTAGCAGAGGACACAATACAAGAGACTTCAAAAACAGAGCAATTTGTTCTGTAAGAAATATCATCCGACACCACTTCATGAGAACCGTCCATCTGCTGAAAACAATGCTCTGAAGCAGATGAGAGCATATCTTCTCTCTCTTGCTGTGTAGACGAAGGCGATGGTGGGAGGACATCCATGATATTGCCTGTTTGAATTTCTTCAACAACCACACCTGAAACAGAGACCTTAGTGTATGCCTTGCTGGATATACAGAGTAGCAACACCTTTGTAGACCAAGAAATAGGTAGAGGGATGGGAGGAAGTTTAGAGCTAGTCAAGTTAAGGCTCACCACTATGATGGGAAGAGATTACATTGTACAGAGTGAAAGAGTTAGGGGGTTTTCCTCACAAAGCTTTATCAACTTACCACCTGTCTACACCAGCGATGTCATTCCACTTGAACATTCCTAATCCTGAAACTACAAAAAGGTGGAAACATCTGAACAGATTAGCACAGGAAATAGCAGAGCTAATGGATTGTGAGGTTGGTCTCCTAATGGGCTATGACTGCCGCAGAGTGTTGGTGACTCAACAAGTCATCACAGGACCTGATGAATAGCCATATGCAGTCAAAACTGAGCTGGGCTGGAGCATTGTTGGCAGCTCCTCACTGGTGGTAACATCAACAGAAGTAACAGGTCTGTGTCATCATGTATTGTATCATCCGACAGACATCTTGCCGTCACCATGGGTTCTTTCAGCCAGAACACACAACAACCAGCGAAAGTACAGTTTTGTCAATGTGTTTATTCAACACAAACAATATCTTAGATCCCTTGTGCTCTCCTACCGGGCATTCGAGCACATACCACACGTCCTGTCCACAGCCAGCCTGCTGCTCAGTGTCCCCAGGAGTGAGATGTCTGGTGACCTGCTCTGTGCTTTTATGTGGAGAGAGAGACCGTCAGTGATTCATTGCAGGAGTGCTAATTAAGCCTCTTCCAGGCACCGTTCCCTGAACCACTCCCCCAATCAGTCCCTCCTGCAGCCGAGCCAAACCATGCCCAACTACCACATGTATCAGTCAAGAAACTTCCACTATTGATACCAGCCAGTGTCATCGTAGCCCTAGAAGCAGATTTCAAGGATAATACTCCTGGGGAAAAGAGCATATCACAGGATGATATACAGTTTCTGCAACTACTGAATAAATGAACGCAACAGAATACAGATGGACACCTTGAAATGCTACTCCTCTTTAAGACACGCCCACAACTACCAGAAAATAAGCGACTGGCTCTGGTGTGGTTGAAGCACCTCAAAGAGAAATTTGACAAAAAAAATCAAGTTCAAGGATGACTACGTTAAGGAGGGCGTCTTCAAGGATGGCAATGCAGAGATTAATACCAACCAAAAGGAGGAAATGTTTGGTACATTCCTCACCAAGGGGCTTATCACCCTAGAAAACCAGAGAAGATTATGGTTGTGTTCGACTGCTCTGCCAAATATGATGGTACATCTCTGAATGATCACTTACTGACTGGACCTGACCTCCCAAATGGGCTGACAGGAGTGCTGTGTAGAATTCACAAACACCCAATTGCTGTCATCTGTGATGTAGAGAACATGTTTCATAGGTTTCATGTGAGCCAAGAGGACAGAGATTACTTACGCTTCCTGTGGTGGGAAGATGGTGACACAAAGTCAGAGCCAAAAGAATATTGCATGAAAGTCCATGTCTTTGGAGCAGCATCCTCCCCTGGCTGTGCAAGTTATGGGATGAAGTATCTTGCAAGTGAAAATGAAACGGAGTGTCTTGCTGCAGCCAACTCCATCAGGGAATAATTTCTATGTTGATGATGGCCTCATCAGCGGACACAGACATCAAACTAGTAAAAGAAGCACAAAAGGTGTGTGCAAAAGGGAGATTACACCTCCACAAGGTAATCTCAAACAGTAGAGAAGTCTTGGAGTCGATTCCTGACAGCGAGCAAGCTAGCGGAATTCAGGATGTAGATCTCAGTCATGATGAACTCCCAGTTCAGACTGTGTTGGGAGTAACATGGCGTGTCAACACTGACACACTCTCCTTTAAAGTTTCCCTGGGGGAGAAACCAGCAACACGGCGGAGACTTCTCTCAACTGTGGCCTGTGTTTGATCCACTCGGTGTATTGGCTCCCTTCCTCTTACAGGGAAAGAGAGTATTGCAGAAAATGTGGCAAAAGGGTGGGACGAACCACTGCCCAAGAATGTTTTTTGACAGATTCTTAGGTAGTCTTAGGTTACATCAACAACAAAGCCCGAAGGTTTCATGTTATTATTCTGAATAGAGTTCAAAGAATCCTGCACAGTGGCACTATAGCGACACTGATCAAAATCCAGTGGATCATGCTTCCAGAGGCCTAAAATTTGAAGAGTTGATGAGTTCAAATTGGCTTACTGGACCAGAATTCCTTGGAAAAGAGACTTGATCAAATCTAACTCAACTCCAGAGCTTCTGGTAGGTGATCCTGAAGTCAAGATGACACAAGTACTACAGACAGAGGTAGTAAAAAAAATGACGTTTTTTTTGGAGAGATTTAAGAGGATCTCAAAATGGCATACAGCACTGAATGTTGTAGCTTGGCTCCAGCGACTCGTAAAGACAGTCAAAACAACAGAACCCATAAACGTTGAAGACAGGAGAAAGGCCAGCCTGGTGATTGTGAAACTGGCACAAGAGGATGCTTTTAAAGAGGACATACAAATACTGAGTCATGGCAAATTGGCACATAGTCATTCATTGTTCTAGCTTGACCCAATATTGGAAGATGGTGTCCTCAGGGTGGGAGGCCAATTAAAGAATGCTTCCCTACATCTTGACTTGAAACATCCAGTAATCTTAGCGAGAGATGGTGTAATCACACAGCTGATCCTAGATCACTGCCACAGGAAAAGTCAACATCAAGGCAGAGGACAAACACTCAATGAATTGAGAGCAAATGGGTATTGAGTTGTTGGTGGCAGCAAAGCCGTGGCAAACCACATCAAGCAATGTGTGATACAGAGCTTGCAGGCCAACAGAGACGCAAAATATGGCAGGTCTATCTGCGGACCGTGTTGATCCCACGCCACCATTCTCCTACTGTGGGATCGATTGCATCGGACCATTTTACACTAAGCAAGGTTGTAAAGAGTGCATGAGATATGATATCATATTCACTTGCCTGTCCTCAAGGGCAATCCACATCGAAATGTTGGACGATCTATCAACTGACACTTTTATAAACACATTGAGATGTTTATAGCAATCCGGGGAGCTGTAACACAAATGAGATTGGCTCAAGGGACAAATTATGTTGGAGCGTAAACTGAGCTGACAAAGGCCTTGAAGGAAATGGACAAAGACAGACTGACAGTTTACTTAGCCGAAAAACAATGTGACTTCACCTATGAACGTGCCCGATGCCAGTCACATGGGAGGTGTTTGGGAACGACAGATCAGGACAGTTCAGAGCGTCCTAAACTGTGTTCTGTCGCAAAACTCTGGATGATTAGATGATGCTTCTTTGAGAACATTCCTTTATGAGGCAATGTTAATTGTAAATAGCTGCACACTCACTCTTAACAACCTAAATGATCCCAAAGCTCTAGAGTCACTTACCCCAAATCATATACTTCCCATGAAAGCTTCTGTTCCGCTGCCTCCACCGGGGACGTTTGTGGCTGAAGATTTGTATGCCAAGAAAAGATGGCACAGAGTATAATATCTGACAGAGCAATTCTGGAGGAGGTGGCGGAAGGAATACCTGACAAACATCACTTTCAGACAATGCTGCCACTCTTCAAAATGAAATGTGAAGATTGGAGATATTGTCATTGTCAAAGAGGAAGGGATTCCGTGCAATGAGTGGAGACTTGGAAGAGTACTTGATGGTTGCGACTTGAGAAAAGTCACACTTACAGATAGGAAATAGAAAGCTAGGGAAAGAAGGATCACGACTCATTCTTGAACATCCTATTCATAAATTTGTTGCACTTGTGGAAAACAACTGAAATGTATTTCAACGGGACTAATGTTTATTTGCCTACCTGTGAGGAAAGGTTAAAGTATCAGTTTGACATGAAAGTATTTTGCAGTTATCAAACATTGGGTTCTGGAAATTATTGGATTTATTTGAATATTTACATATAAGGGTCATCACAAATCACAGTAACTGGGTGGGAGTGTAACTGTCAAAGAGACATGTTGAAGTAAGAATGGTGTTCAGTTATAAATTCATAAATATTATTTGTTCGTGCAGTCATTAGAAGGGCAATAAATAACATATTAGATAGATAGGCAAGATTGAATAAAATGCAATTAAAATCTGTTAAGTTTAAATAGTTGATCTCAGAAATACCGTAATTCTTTATGTAAGGTCGTAATGTCACATAAAGTAACAGGCCACAGCCACAGTTGATGTAAACACATGACCGTGTCATTTTTGCTGACACAGAGGCAGAGAAGAGTGGCCCATATGAAGCGTGGCCATTATTTGTTGCACCAGTGTAGCTACAGTATCGCTCCCTCAGAACTGGCTATGCTATGAAATATATTACACCCAGTATGACGGACTAAATGAACTCCATACTGTCCCATGTGCCTCCACTGCCTGAAAGAGGATTTTCATTCTCACCTAGTAAGATATTTTCATAATATATAAATTAAACCAACACCATTCCTTGTCAAAATTCGGCCATGTTTACAGAAATCCCTTCTTTCCATTTCTTTGAAAAACTGCAATTGAATTGGTTCTTCGTCATGTAACTTCTAGACAAAATTTATGCTCGTTTGAAGATGAATTAAAAAGCAATCGCCCAGCACTCATCACTCTCATTAGGCATCTTTGTTTTGTCTCGGAGGAGTTACTTTTAAAGGCTTTTGAAATGCATGAAGCGGATTAATTACCATGATGTTTTTGCTTTTCTTGGCCTCCTCGCTGTCCTCTGGCCTTCTGGGTGGCTGCTGCTGCCTCTTGAGGAGCATCCTTCAGCGGTTATTAGATACACCCCGTATTCATTGTCTTGACTTAGTTAATTACAGTAATTGTAGAAATATGTTTGTGCATATCTGTGTGGGATACATACTGCACTTGCTGTCCGCACTCATGTATTATGCATATCACCAAACCGAGCATGATCCTCAAGATGTTTACTCACTGTTGTCTGCAAACAGATTGACTGTGTGGAGTAAATAATGCAGGTTTCCTTGCTCTAATGTAATGAACCAGTTTCCTATGCTTGAATACAGTTGTATTTGCTTTAATTGGAAGGGTATATTTAATCTTAATCTATGTTTAATCTGCACTTTCTATCGGTACGTTGTAAAACAGGTCGGCGAATATTGACTCCATTTACTTTATATATTTTCCGTCTTGAGCTTCACCTACATTGTACACTGAAACTGTGACCCTCTGAGAGTTTGGTGACCTGTCCAGGGTGTTTCCCTGCCTCCCTCTCAAAACATGCTTGGCTATGCTCCTGCTCCTGTCACTTTGAATGAGTAATGATGAAGGGTCATAGATGTTAACTGCTGCTGAAATAAAAACATGAGTGATGATGTCTATAACAACAATGCAGTAGAAGAGAAGAATTAAAGCAGACAAAACACACAGAATAATCTCTGTTATGGTCAAATAATGTAGATGAAACTGCACATTGTGTTGAATGTTTTCCATTTTTGTGCAGTTAATGCTATAGTAATGAGACATCAGCTCTGCAGAAACTGATGACGTCTTGAAAATCTTGTGTGATTTTCTCATGTTTAACTTCTATGAGTTAAAAGTGAAATTGTTTAGTCAGCAGACCGAGTCTTTGGTTTATGGCTAATTTAGTTCCGTCTTTCCAAATGAGTGCTGTAATTGTCTTGGCTAGAGCTATTAAAATGAATGGTGTGAGCTGCGGCGTGATTGGGATTGTGGAGAAGTCACCCAGAAGTGAAATGGATGGACATGGAGGGCTGCTGAGGCCAAAGATCTGGGATGGCTTGTTCATAGGCTCCGAACAGAAGGATGGACTGATGAAGAGAGCCTCACAATAATGTGTTGTTGTCTGTAACACTCATGTGGTACACTGTGGGTGGTGATGGTGACTATGTGCGGTGTTTTATATACCACAAGGTGCCAATTAGCATTTAACATGATTCATACTTTCACTGTGCTCCACAATGATTTATTCAACAGACTGAATTTATTAACTGTATTAATCTAGCCTTTTTTAATTCAGTCTGTTGGTTATTAGTCCACTTTAAAGCGCAATTTGGATAGTTGTCAATCCGTTTCTGTTCAGCTTTTCGCTTTTGGTGTTTCTCTTTTGGGATTTTGGGCCAATTAATGTCACTATGTCCAGTTCATGTTTCATTTTGAGTCCAACACTGAGCCTGTTGGAGGTGCAGAGCTGTACTGTGTGTGTTTAAGACTTGGCTGGTGTGCAGTTCCTCTCAGAGCCTCTACAATTTACTGCAGATAAGCAAAAATGTTTGCATCTATCCAGCCCACATCAGATTCAGTTCTGCTGAAGAGTTCAATATAGGTGCTCATTTTTAAGTAAGAATGCAATCAAGCGGACCACAATATTTCCATAACTCCCGAGGTGGCTGACAGCGTATAACCATTTTTTAAATAATAGTCAATATCAGGTTAAACCAGCCATCCAATATATTGATGTAAATTGCCAAATGGAAAATGCTGAGTTCTTCATGGATCCACCTCCGACTCCCTGACAGCAGGACAGTAACGGAGAGAGCTGGACTTTCTGCCTTCACCGTCCTCTCCTCTCTCTCTCTTTCTGTCTGTCTCTCTCTCTACAGGCTGCACACGTGTCCCAGCGTCTTTAGTATTCTCAGCCAGTTTGTGGGTTGAGTGACAAATGGGCAGCTGATGGGTGCTGATAGGTGCTGTTTGGCTTGCTGTAGCAGTAAACTAATGACCTTGTCTCTAAACCACCTTTTATGGCTCCATCACACAACCTTTAATTCATACAGTTAGACCGCTGCTGTTTCTCTAACCGACATTAGCTGAGTGGGAGACAGGGGAGGAGAATGGGGGGCTCTTCAAGGCCAGCAGCTCAGTCACATTTATTTCTCTCACAGGGCTTTATTTTTCAGAGATTTCTTCAGAAAAATGAATATTGAGCACCAGCTATTTATTTTTATAATCACCTCTAGACTAATCCTGCTTCTCTTATTTATATTAGTGTTTGCTTTACAGCCAGTCTTTAGGAACTTCATTTTGTGATGTGGGATGCACACTGTTGCCACTTACACACTCCACTTTGCGAGAGCGTGCACATTGTTAACCTTCAGTGTGTGGGTTGTGATTGGTGTAGCTTGATAAAAGTAGTTGTCTGTTTGCTTTGCTTGCTCGGGACACCTGCAACCTAACAGACTGCAGTTTCATCCCTCAGTGGGAGATAGGAAGATGGTGGACGAGCTGAAAAACTCCAATCAGCTTTCTTCATTACATTTTTTGTAAAATACACACAAACACAATGTATTTATATATTTACAAGATTGTGACGGCCCTCCTTAGCCAGGCCTGCTGTGTTTTTCCCTGTCTGTGTTTCTTTGCAGGTACCTGGTGGGCGGGGTTAATCCAATGCAGCTGAAACACCTGGCCAGTCTCCCTGGAGTATAAAACGACATGTGCTGTGTTCCAAATGTCGCACTTCCCTTAGTACACTAACAAATAGTGCTCTTACATATTAGGACTCATACTTGTGTAGTGCAAGTAGTGTTGTTTCAAACCGCATACTTCCATTCTGCACTGACTGTGAATACAATATAAAAAATGTCCCCTCGGGGATTAATAAAGTATATACCTACCTACCTACCTACATCACCCGACAAAATATTTGCAGCTTTAATTATTTTACGCAGAAATGAAAGTGTTTTTGTTCCCTCTGTGTAACACACTAAATAAACACACTGATTCTGCTGTCCAGTAGCAGCAGCAGTAGTGAAAAAGAAACCCTTTTGTGCTGTGTTTAGGAACAGCTGCAGCCTCCTCAGACACCTTAATTTGAAAATTCTTTACGTAGTTAGTCCCGCCCCTTCCTCCACGTAGCCAAGATGGCCATCGTTGAGTATAGAAAATGTCCTGCGTTTTACACTTATTTTTTGGACCATTGAGTGCATCATCCTGATACTTGTAGTGCACTGTATGTTTCTGTACTTGACAGTGTAAATGCACTTATGCACTTAAAATAGTGAGTGTTGGTACACAAGTACACCATTTGGAACACAGCTGTCACACTCCTCACTCTATCTCTCTCTCTCTCTCTCTCGCTTAAATCCACTTCATCTGTCTTTATGCTCTCCACACAGCTTACACTTATAGCACCATGATAGTTTTTTGGGTCAGATTTGGTCATTTTGTGAGCATACAACACCCTCCACTCAGCAAACAAACACCCATCTAACAACTGACACGCTGGCTACACTATAAATTTGATTATTTCTTTAGTCCAACGATCAACGACTTTTTATCATTGCTTGCGAGCCAGTTAATGACAAGACATTCCCTTGAGACTTGGTCAAAGTTTATGTCTTTCATGATATACAATAATGCACACAATGTTCATTCTTGATTCCCTCTCTTCTTTCTGTTTGTGTTAGTTGCGTTCTCCGGTCTTGGTTTCACTTCCTTCTACCTGGCGGGAAAGCTGCAGTGTTTTACGGACCAGGGTCGAGGGCGTAGCTGGCGTCTCTGTGCCATGGTGCTGCCTCTGTACAGTGCCATGATGATCGCGCTGTCCCGGACCTGTGACTACAAACACCACTGGCAAGGTCCGCCCCACATCTCAGACACAGAAACGGGAATTTTCCCGCATTAATCAAAATTATTGTCAAATAAATGCTGAATTTCCATGTAGTGTTAAATCTTGCTTGTGTCAGCTGGAGGAGGATCATTGTTCAGTAGTCTGTTTCAATCAAACGTGGCTCAAGGCAATTTATGAGTATGATACTGATGATTTATGAGACCTACATTTGAAACAGCTGTACTGCTGTGATCACACAAAAATGTTCACTTAATCAGCATGGCTGACAGATCTCATAATAACGTACTGTAAATCAGGCTGGGCCGCTTGCTTGTTTGCCCATCAGGCTTTCTTTCAGTTATTACATAATGATGGTCTTCGATTTCCTGGAAACTGTGTCAGATAACAATGAGTTAACATTTTATTCAGCAGCATGAAGAACATTATGATAACAAGCTTTAGTTTTTTTTTTTTATATATATCTTTAGTTTTTTTGGGATGAAGATTTTGGGGAGACAGAGGGACAGGAACGAATAAGTGGGTAGGCTGTAGGAAAGAATATGTGATAATTTGACGAAAGCACTGTCACATGGTGTTAATTAGTTTTAGAGAACCATATGTTCCTGTGCAGTCAACAGCTACACAACAGACCATGCTCTTTTTTTACAACCAGGATTTATTTACAGACTTGTTACAGGCGAGCCGATCCCTCAGAGTCCTCTTTCCATTTCTTTTTCTCCTCCTGTCTCTCCTCAGCAGACTGTAAGTAAGCAGTAATAGTGCAGCCCATTAAACTTGAGGGGCCTCAATCTGCTCCCAGTGTAAACACAAGCTGGGAGCCCCCATTAGCCTGGCTGTTACACCAGCCTGATGGATACTTATATTCTCACCCTCTCTTCTGCACTTTGTAGGTGAGCTCTGTCCTCCGAGAGGAAAAAAATGCAGAGCTTCCAATCACCGTCTCAATGAGACCACTGAGTTAATGTATGGCATCAAGTCACGCTCTATTAAATCCAGATGACAGGAGTTAATGCAAAATTCACAGAACAAGCCCGAGCATTGTTGCAGGTCTTCAGTGGTGGAAATCGATGTTAGATTATTTTTCTTTATGCTCAGAAAGAGAAACTGAAGGCAGATCTATGGAAAAAATATTATGGAAGCCTTTACTTTCAGCTGCTTCAGCCACCAGCTGTGTCATTTTGATCTATACCCGGCAATGTAGGCTTAATATTCACCATGACAGTGTGATATTATATGATGTATTACAGTTTAAAAGGGGGCCAGGTATAATACGAAACTGCTCCGCATATGACAAAGTGACAGAGACAGCCTGTCCAGAGGCAAGTGAGCCCAAAGCTCAGTGGAACAAATTCAGCACTTTGCCTTTCACGTTACGTTCATCAACCTCTAAACTAGCCAGCCACGATAAATTGATGACACACATGACTGTAGCATATACTGTCTAATTAATCGTGCCTATACAAAGAGCAGGTGTTATCCATCTTCCTCCACACGGGCTAAAATTAGCCGTACATGCATACCTTGCAATATATGTGTTTTTGTGACTTTGTAGACGCCTTCATCGGAGGAGTGATCGGGTTGCTGTTTGCGTACATCTGCTACCGCCAGCACTACCCACCCTTTCTGCACACGGACTGCCACCTGCCTTACGCCAGCCTGGCCGCGGCCGCCCAATCGCCCTCGCACCCACAGGACGACCCGCAGGCCACTGACAATGCCACCACCCTTCCCCTGGAGGGCTTGACTGAAGGGCCGGTATGACTAGTGGCCACCACCGAGACGACCCCAAACACCCTCTCCAAGCCGCCGAGCCCGCCGCCCATTCCCCAGTGACGGACGGGCTCTCGTATACATTCCAGTGGACAGGAAAACACTTCGCCCATCTCCTTACCACTCCACCCTCGTCCCAGTCTCGGTGGCACCTACATACTTGAGTGTTCATTTTTTTTATTTTTTTTTTTTTTATCTGTTTCTCGCTCAGCAGCCATTTAAGTCTATATTTAGATGAGATGTATGAGAGGAACCAATGAATATGGGACAACACAGGTGAGGTAGAAGAG
Organism: Brachyistius frenatus; assembly: GCF_029030835.1. Taxonomy (NCBI): domain Eukaryota; kingdom Metazoa; phylum Chordata; class Actinopteri; family Embiotocidae; genus Brachyistius; species Brachyistius frenatus. The sequence goes on from NW_027210607.1 coordinate 4,701,760, forward strand.
AGAAAAACATGCTGAAAACCTGAGGAAACATCTTACTAATGGCTGCTAAGGAGGAGGAAAATATATATATTTTTTGCTTAGTAAAAGACGTGGTTGGCAGGTTGCTTCATGCTGGAGTACACTGTATTTGTTGTTCGGCTGTTGAAGGATCGGGACAGAAAGTTAGGAAAAAAGAAATCCCATCAAATGTCACAGCAATTCAACTGTGAAATCAAAACAGTTAAACTATTCGAATATTATATATGTCACACACAAATTGTGGGATGTGATTGCAACTAGAGCCAGAAATTAAATGAATGTTTCAATTAAACTTTTAAATGTACGCTGCATTTTCAGAGGGAACTTATGTGTTGGTGTAAACCTTGAGGTTTTGCAGCACCAGTCTAGATTCATAACTCCTCTGTTTTTAATCATTTTTGGTTGTCCATAGCAGCAGAATGATAAATGTAGAACCTATAGAGTCCTGGAGAAGCACTGATTCATGTCAAAAAACAATATTCAATATCCCTTCACCTGAATCTCCTCCGTTACCTCATTTGTTTTTATTATTCCATTTTTGTCTTTGGCTTGAAATTCTGCTTCCTCTCATTCCTCTTCCTAACCCCCCTCCCCCCCTTTCCCCCGTCACCATCCAATTGTTTTTCCCAGGCCCTGCATTTAACACATGTTCACAGAGGACCCCTCAGTGAGTGCAATCAATAACAGGCAGGTGGGCGGGGTATGGCGGAAGTGTGTCTGGACAGGCGGGAACTCTCCGATCCTGCATTAATCCTCATTAAGCGAGGTCGTCCGCCGCTGCTTATGAGGACATTAGGACTACGAGGTGCTCAGCGAACAGCCCATGCATCGCAAATGGCTCTCAGCCCACTTATAACCCCCAAAATAGACAATCTACCATTCAAGCGGGAGAAAGCTCAGAACCCGGGACTATGATTTTGATTCATTATTCATCCATTAAAGTTGCATTATTTATTAATATCGGGACAGCGCGTTGAAACGAAGAAGACACCAAAGATTTGTAGCTCTTTTTTTTTCTGCCTGTTCTGCTTTATTAATGGAGATGAGACATAGCCAGATAACCTGGCTCCCTATGATCAACAAAGCAATTTGTAGCTTTTTACAAGTTTTGTCAGAAATTATGTTAATAATTTTGTTGCCTTGGTTACTGTGTCCTTTTAGCCATTGCTGTGACATTAATGGGAAGGCAATAGCTCAGTTTACCTGTAACCCAAACAAGCTACAAAGGAAGGCAGAGGTTATATGTTTGTGTGTGAGGGGGGGATGAAATGAGCAGCAGGCCAAAGCTACAAGGTTATTTCATAATTGTATTATCTTGTCAGGATGTTGGTGAAGCCTGTTTTTACATTTGTCTGTGTCCACTGTCAAAAGCCCTCATGTTTCAGCAGAAAGCATTGGTTGAAACAGCTGCACCATCAGCTGCTGTTGAACTTTATTCTGGGCACACTTTGCCTCGTGGCACAGAAAGCTTCTCTCTGTTAAAAATTATTTTCCACATCATTTATTCAAATCAGCCACAGTGAAGCCTCCATCCATAACGCAACCCATTGGCAGCTTCTTAAAAGTGCGTGTGTGAGGGGGGTTTCACTAGGCCTATCCCACACTGATGCAATACAAAATGAAACAGGTGCTCGACTCTGCACATCAGACTCTGTGACGGGACTTGACGAGACTCTGAGAGTTTACTGTAACAGCGGAGACTTCTCGCCGACTACGTGCAGAGTCTTTCTGGGAGATTTTGGCATCTTGACGCAGATTTTTGGGGATCAAATGATTGTGACACAGTTATGGTCTATAACACCTTCATTTGCCTGCCTTGGCAGTCTCTTTGTACTCTTTTAATTTTCACCTGTTAGATGGTGCAGTGTATATTGGGGGAAAAAAAGAAAGAAAACCATTCACAAGTCATATATGTTAGTATTTTCTTCATCAAAGGATCGAACTTCTCCACTTTCCTTGAAATCCTTCCACAATTAGTTTTGATTAGGTGCTATAGATACCATTGTGGCAGTGAGTGTCCCTTGTTTCAAATGGTGGATGTGACAGTTTAGAATTTTCTACAGAGAAAGAAAGAAAAATTTCACATTAGATGCTCAAGGGCAACTAGTGCTTGTTATTTTTTTTTCAGTCATTTCACAAGAATTGAAGGGAGAAAATCAACAAAAAAATATCAAAGAGGAATTAGTTTATTATCAGTTATCATGGATAGATGTCTGAAGAAAAAATTAAAAGTGTGTAAGACTTACGAATCTTTGTTCATGGCATGCCAGTTTCCATTTGTGAGAAAAGATAGTTTTCTATGAAAAAAGCATGTCAGGCCTTGAGAACTCTTTGAGCTGTGTTTTGCTGTTTGTATACTTTTCTGTACAATAAAGGACAGTTGCTGTGTGAAATATGACCATGAAGAAAACAAAGGATGCTAATGTTACGTGTTTTAATGCGACCGCTGGAGCCTGTGTTTGTTCTGGCGCCGGCAGCCACTTCACTCGTATTGAACACATCCCTGCAAACACTTCAGGTTCTGAGGATATTTGTACTCAAAAACATTTCCACCATGTAAACAGCCAATAGCTATTACTACATTGTTCCTTATAATATGCAAATGAACCATCGTAGATTATGCAGTAGCAGACATTTGAATGAGCCCGAGTTTAGTTTTCTTCAACGGACTTGCCGTAAGATTGCACAGTGCTACTAAGGAAGCTGAATGTGTGTGTGTGAATGTAACTCTGTTCTCAGTGTGTTGTGCTTTTCTGCATCAGTTGTGTTGCATTATTGTTTACGGAGTTTCCAATAAACGTGAGTATGCTTAAGACTGCCTGTTGCTTTTCGTGTCAATAAGATTAGGCTGTATGCAACGCGCAGCTCATGTGTGTCTTTTTTTTTTTTTAGACATATTAATGATGATAGTGCTGCTGTGTGGGTCAGTCAGTTCAACATTTTGCTCCAGACTGATATATTGTTATTGTTTTTACAAACTTTCATAGTTCCCAGATGATGAATCTTAATGACTTGAGTTGAAGAATTCCCTCAAAGTCCTGTTCCAAAGTTTGCTGTAGTTGGTGTTCATTAGCATTCTTGTCTATATTGATCTTAACAGACACAGACTGTAGCTCTGGGAAGATTTACTAAAGCCCTAAGCCGACCCAGAACATCGTCAGAGTTGAACATTTATACAGACAACACGTTCAGGAGGAGTCAGTATGTAAATGCTCTTCAAAAGATGGGGTGTGGTTTACTGATGTTAATGACAAATGAGATTAAGAGGTCTGGCAGACAGCTGATAAAAAGAAAATACCAAAACCACATGTCAATTCGAACTGCATAATTCAGAATGTGTATTTCACGTCAAAGGGTCGTGAGTTCTTCATCACTTGAGCCACTGACATTTTTTATTAATTTGAAATGTATTGACAACTGGATGGATTGCATTGAAATTTGCGATGGCGATTCAGATATTTGTCTATCGAGGATGATTTCAAATTACTTTATTAAAGCCCTGAGTTTTAATCTACCATCTTCTGATCAAAGACTTCGGTTTATTAACAAATACACACAGACATAATGTCCTCATTCAGCATCTTCAGTGAGACTTTAACATTTCAAGTGAACAGATACTGATTTTGGTTTGGACTGTATACCACCTATGCAAAGCCTAATGACTTGAATTATGAACAAATGCAAGCAGAATTAAGAGATAACAGAACATTTTAAGGAACGATTGCTGAGATTTCAGTTGAAAAAGTATTCAGGGATGGAAATCATAATTCAGTACTATTGCTCTGGCTTTACGTCAGTCTCAGTTACACAACGCATCTTAAAACTGTGCATAGATTTTTTTTTCTGGTCTGTTAACATGTTTTCTGCCACTTTAGCTAATAATAAACTGGTAAAATAAACCTGCTACCATTAGATACTGGAGAACACGAAATGACCACCCCCAACGCACCACTTTCAAAACTCCAAATAATATAGTTTGAAAAAGCTTAAAATTATTTGAAGATTGAATCCCTGAGGGTTTTCATGCAGCCTTTTAACCCTCATGGCCTTGTGCCTTATAAAAAGAGATTCCTACTTAATATTGAAATTAAAAAACCCATCAGAGATCAATAAAGTAGCAGCTCCCAGACATTTGCCCTCTTCAGTGCACTGATGAGCTGCTGCGATGTGTCTTTTTCAGAGTTTTTAAAAATGTGTTGACATTTGTGAAGAGCACAAGGCCTTTAGGGTGGTGAGTGCAAAAGACAGAACAAAAGTGGAAAAAAAACTTTTTTAAATTAAACTTTAAAGTGCAATGTGGTAATGACTCATCTAATCAGACTTTGGAGTGCTGCGGAGAAAGTTGCCCTGCTGAGAAAGCCTCTAAAATCTAGACACTTTAGACCACGAGACTCCTAATTTATGATCCGATCAAATTTATAAAGTGGATGTCAATAATCCGATTTTGACTTTTGTTTGTTTGGAGGTTGACGGCAAAGTGTTGAAGTAGCACAACATTTCCTGGGAGTTCCTACAGTCGATATTGTAGTTTCAAGGCGCATTGAGCAGCAGTCACACAACACAGCAATAAAAAACCCCACACAGTAGCAATTACACACAAAGCCACTGTTGCTCCTCAGGAGCTCGCAGTAAAACTTTGTGAGACTGTGAGTTACTGAAGTCACACAGCTGTTGTTCTGCATTGCGGAAGACAAAACATTTTTAAGGCAGCAGAGAGCTGCCTGTCAGTTACGCATTTGTTTCCCTTGGACATCGAAGAGATGCTTTCCATCTGTGTTTGAGAATTATTAGAGTGCTCAATCAAAGGCAAACGTGCCATCCCTCAAAACACCTATATTGTTTTCCTGTCAAGAGCAGCTTCCCACTTCTGGATGAGCACTGCAATTATGGCAGTCAAATCAAGCGCGGATCTAATGCATCAACAGTCAGCTGGCATCTAATATCACTTAACATTGCAGTACCCTTCAAGATGCTGCACACAACACTCCATCCCACTCATTGTTTTCAAGGGAGTGTTTAAATGGAGGTTTCATGAACCTGGTGTGGTTTCATTAGTTCACATCATGAGGAAACAGAAGTTGTTAACATGCTGATTCGATATTGTAGATGCTGATAAAGTAACGAACAGTGGTGGACTTCAGAGCAGTTTCTCTATTGGGAATTTTGATGAGACCATATCAGAATAAAACACTCACCTTCTGTTTTTGGTAGGGTACACAAATAACACTACAATCTTAATCAATAAAATCAAACTTCTGATAATGTACGTCAGAATCTCATTAACACACACATTTGTCAGATCTCTGCTTCCACATGAAATTCCTGCTATGAAAGCCAGTCGATTGTACAAGTCTGGAGCAGGTGAGGCCAGCTCATCAGGCTGAATTCAATCTAATCTATATAATCTGGACCTGCAGAACAGGATAAATGTGTTCCAAAAGAAGATGTAGTATGAAACAAACTGAATATTAGGACTGGGACAAACATGAGCAACACAAAAATATTGTAGGCAAACATCGGAAAAAGATTAAGGTTAATCTTTTTAATCACTTTTTGCTTCAGTGCTTTGGTTTGTTCACACAAGACTACAAGCTTGTTGGATTTATGAAATGACCTGCCACATCTCATCATCATGAAAATCCACTTTAGGGTGTCGTATCTGAGTGAAAGCACAAGGCACACACACACACACAGCACTCACAGAGTCATCAGGAACAAAAAGGAACTCTGCCAAGTGTCGTAGTGCTTAGATTGGGGGGGACCTCATTAAATCCCTCTTCTCCTCTGTGGTACCTTCTAACAGGTCTGCAGAGGCCAGATAAGTCATTATGTCAGTGATTAAACTTTTACCCTCAGCACAGGTCTAAAGATCGGAGAGAGTTCACATCTGTAGAAATGATCTATTCTAAAAATATGTTCGCTGAGATACTGAATCTGTCACTCAGTATCTCAAAAATACACACAGAGAGATCCATCCTGTAAAGGTGCCATCCATGTGTTTACTGCAGATAGAAATTACCTGCTATCATTTCCCCCGTACAATCACAAATTTGTGCTGTCGGCTGAGTAGGTATCACATTGACAGATATGTCTTTTTTGAAAAGCAGCTCCTAAAATAAATCACCCGTATTGGCAAAATGAACAGTTATAAAAATGCACATCACTCTCTATGGAAAATGTTTGACTGTGAGAAAAACAGACACACACACACACACACACACACACACACACACACACACACACACACACACACACACACACACACACACACACACACACACACACACACACACACACACACACACAATTTTCTACCATTGAGAAATATACAGCATCAGCTCTTCACTTCAAAGTACAGCATCCCATGTTTATTTAATATGCTTCTGGGAAATCTGGTGGCATGTGTGTGGAGTTAGAAAAGTGAACATGATGTTATGTTCTGTGTGAAAACTTAAGTTTTTAACTTTGAGTATGCAATGAAGTGGAGAGAAATGTGACTTTTAGTACAAGTCCATCAATATTAAAGACAGCTTTTCCTGAGTAAAACATTATTTTCAACTGTTCTGCCTTCAGGTAGTCGCTAATCCATATACATTGTATAAATGTAAAGTATGCAGAAGAACATTACAGCTGCCTTTCTAAAATCATAAAAGAAAATAGTATTGACTTTTAATGGGCAAAAAACTGTTTGTAAGAAAAGTATATAATAAATTGTATAGTAATATATGTGATGCAATGGAATATATGTACAAATTTTGCATATTGTAAAGAATATGTTAACCAGTCAATAGCTTAACAGGATGAATGTTCATTTTTCAATACAAAATAGAAAATCCAACTACAATTTTGTTTTCCAAAACATGAAAATATCTTAAATGAGTAGTTAGAAGATCCTTCATCTAAACATTTGCTTTTAAGCTAAGGATGGGTATTTCAAGAAAAAACACGATTCTAAATTTGCTCGGAACTATTTGATGATTAACTGGCTATCTGGAATCTGGCAGCAACATGTTCCTCTTCTCCGATATAGTTTAATGCCAGTTCGCAGACAGCTTTTTGGTGCGTTACTGCCATCTACTGACAGGAGTAACATTATAACAAGTCGCCGGGAAAAACGGGGAAAAAAGAAGAATGATAGCGCATATACTAATATAAGTTTTTATGTTTTAAATTTTCAAATATTCGAATAACAGAAATTCATATTTTTCCCCATGAAGTTCTAATGAACGCTACAAAAAAGGGCTTTAAATCTCATTCCCTATTCAACCTTCTCCAATCTGAAAGTTATAGATCCCTCTCCAAGGTGGCCAAAAATGTTCAAGGACTGAGGTTTAATATGGAAGTTTTATGTTGAAGTTGTTCTACTACAAGTTTAATTTTGATGAAACTGCATGAAAACAAAGCCTTTGTGTACATGATAGACTGTATGTGAGTAACCAGCCGGGGCAGAGCTTTAGCTGCTACTCCTCTGGTCTGCCTCTTCTTGAAAGTGCTCAAAACTAGGTCAGTGGCTGTTTGCATAATGCAGATCACCTGTGGCTGCTGTACCTGGTGCAGAGCAGATAATTTGGGTAATCCTTTTGCTCTCTGCCAGGACATTTCCCAGTGGCCCCCGCTGTGAGAGAGCGCTGTCCGTGGTGCTGATGCTGATGCAGCATTGGATCAGTGTTTCCACAAAGGGTTTATTTATTGTTTGTTGCTATTTTTTAATGATTTATTCCTCTTGAAGAACAGTCCCCCCTGCACACCGACATTATTGTAGAGGAACATGTCTATTGTTTGAGCCGTCTTACAGACATTTGACTTATTTAACACTGGTTCACCAACTGCATTAATGCATTTACTACACAATGAAAAAGTCCTAAATGACACACAATTTGCAAGACCTTGTTGAAGCTCTCGGGAATTATATATTTTACAGTTTGGGAAGTTTTCTGAAAGATTAGCTGTGCCAACACTTAAAGTTGGGCTGTACTGATGATGCATAGTGGGTTTGCTCTTTCTGGATGTCACTTTGCTCTGCCCATACTTCAGTGTAGCGAAGAAGATAGAACAAGTTCCTCCACAGTGAGCCTCACCCTGCAGATACAGCTTCGTGCAAACCCTCTGGTGCTGAGGTTTGAACTTCATTTTTGATTTTGTGATCATTTCATCAGAACAGATTACAAATTAACTCATGTAACCCGCCTTGTATTACAGGGTAAGGAAAACATAACGTGGTCCTCTTAGAGAAGGTATGAAGTTGTTTCAACTTTGATAGTTTTTTTCACACTAACACTCAGACATAGGCCTGTGTTCACTCTGATACACAAATGTAGGAGTAAAGTCAACAACAGAATGCAGTGGGAGTAAAAGGCAAAGGGAGGAAGCAATGTGAAAGTATTTGATTTAAAATAATAGCATAAAGTGTGTTTCTTTTGATAGTAGTTTTAGCAGATTAGGCAACAAACAAAAATGTCAAAGGGGAAAGTAGAGATTGTAATTATTGTAATTTTAAGTGGAAGTTATGCATCTTTTAATTCACATTTTATAAGCTTTTGCTGCGAAGCATATAACAAACACCCTCATACCAGTCAAGACTGTTAATGTAATCATGTAAAAAAACCCAGCTTTTAACAATGTTTTAATTCTAAACTCACTATGAAGCAAATGAGCAGCAACCGTGACCTTCTTGGCACAAAAACTCAACTTGACTGAGTGAATCAATATTTTTCACATGACATCAAATCATACAGGAGATGTTGTCTGTATATAGTGCAATCGAGTGAGTTCCTTTTTAGTGTTGCAGAGTCAGTGAAGTGTAAAGATGAGCACCAGAAAAGAGTAAAGTTTCTCAAAGCCCTTCTCATGAGTTGACACTGTTCTCTTGTGAAAAAACATATATTCTTCTATTCAAGCCTGTTTGTCCTTTGCGAACTTTTGTCGATGCCACATTCCTGATCTGGTTCAGATCAATTCCTCCTGCTAAGTAAGCCAAACAAGAGAGCAATCAGCAATCAGCATTTATGAAATGAGAGAGCGAGCCTGCCACTCACTTTGCCAACAATTCCCCAAACCTTTCCTTTGGGGGGTTTCTACTGAATGTTGCACTTTGACAGAAATGTGGTTTGTGTATTAATGAGGCAGACAAGACTGAAATCACCGAGCAGCACGATATAGCACAGTGCCCTGAGGAATTTACAGGAGCATGAAAGGTACGTCTACAGCTGTCTGCTCAGTGCTATTGATCTATTATGAATGTCAGTTTCTGCTTCAGTTGTGTTCCAGGCAGAGTTGGAGGGTTATTGAACATGCTACTTTACCTATGTACAGTTTTTTTTTTTTTTTATATAAATTAGAATATTCTCCCATATTACTGAATAAAATCTGTAATGAAATCAGACAAAGCCATTGACCCGTGAACACAAAAGCCCAAAGCTACACATGTGAATAATGTATTGACTTCACAATATATTTCTATTGTAGTTAGGACTTTTTACTTCTGGGAAGTTTCTGGAAGGTGAGCAACTTTGTTTTTCAAGATCAATGACAACTCCACAAATGATACATCCAAAAGATAAGGCTCACGTTCCTCAGCTGAACTATTAAATATAAGCTAATCTGATGACTCCAGATCCATTCATTAGTGAGACATGTTGCATTTCTTCCAAAAACAAACAAATATTAAACCAAAATAAAAGAGAGGAGATAAAAATAATTCATTATTTAAAGCTTTTGTTGTAATAAAATCAAGTTGAAAGAGTTACCTGCAATGACTACATTATCACTTACTGCAGTTGGGAACCGTGGGGGCAAGAAAACTAAACAAACCTGTCCTCTCTCCTGTAATAAATTCTTAATGAGGCTGAGGTTGGTTGACAAACTTAATGAATCCAAATCATTAAATTCAAAAGCAATACTTAGTTAACTCCATCTCACTGTAACAAAGTAAATTTGCAGAAAAATGAATCAGTATTGCTCAGCTGTTACAGAAAAAAATAGAGTGAACAAGATTTCCCCTGTTAGACTTGTTCCACCACCACAGTGACAGCCTTGTGAACATACTGGAAAACCCAAAGGCTTCAAGGACAGTTAACTCATCCTGGTGAGCACCACTCAACCTGTGGAAACAGGGATAGTCTTCTGGGAATGTTTGAATTACATCTGAGTCCCTGACATAAATTACACATTGGCATCTATGAAATGTAATTTATTGCATTGTAGAAATTTTTTGGGAACACTGTACATTAGCTTGGAAATAAAATGATAGTGTAAGTCACTGTATAGTAAATAGGGAGAGAAAATAACCCCCATGATGTCAACCTGTCCATCTGGAATAAGATGGCAAACAACAAAATTCTAAAACCAAAACATTGACCTGCAAAGATGTAGGCTTTCTCAAAGCAGGAGGATCTAAGGGTGCTTTGGTGTGATTGGTCAATGTACGATCCAATGCTTTTATAGCCTGGTATTACCAGATCCAAATTTATTTGGGGAATATTTAGGTCTAGTCATACTCTATTGAGTTTCCAGTCATTACATCCTTGGTTCTAGACATTAGGTTTATTGTGAAACTATTGGAGAAGCCTTTAACCAATCGGCCTTGTCCACAATATGACTTATGTATGTTATACTTCAGGTGCCAAAATTCACCAAGGTGTACCCAATAGAGCAGAGTACAACACCTGTGTCAGTAAATGACTACTGCAGACTGTTAAAAAAAATATGTTAGGCATTGTTCTTGCTCTGGTTTCAATTCCTCAATATTTGCCAATGTTGCTACGTGTTCGTGTTGCTTTTGAAACAAACTTTTGACTCTGACGTGATCGCACTCAACCTTTCAGAGTGGCTGAGCAAAACGTCATGCGAACAGGGTTTCCAGAAGATAATCACAGCAAAGACTGAAGCTGTGAGCAACACGTGGGTGGAGCCAGGCTAATGGTTGTTATCATGATCCATAAATGGGCAAAAGACCAAGTTTTTCTATCTCTTTTTATTGCCTTGACTTTTTGGCCATGCAATAATGACATTTTTCTACACCCCTTAATCTCTGCAAGAATTCAACTCAAACATTTATCAACAAGTCATTTAAAATTACATGTGGCCGGTCATTTCATAAATCCAACAAGCTTGTAGTCTTGTGTGAACAAAAAAGGGCTGACGTGAGCGAGACAAAAGCCCAGTGTGGAATAAATCAATATTTCATGATAACCAAGCATGATGGACCAACATGAGGCATGAGGACTGGTAATGCAGGAGTGGAATCCAGCAGTCCATACAAACCTCTACAGGAAAATTTAATATCAAACACTCAGAGATTGAAGAGATATTGTTTGTTAAATTGAAATTCAAATGATTGTATAAGTAAAGAATGGATGGTGAGCTTTATCTCTTTAACATTCAGCACACCAGCACCAGACAAAGTCTGCAGTCATCCATGTACACTGCATGCTCTGTGGGGAAATTGGAGCAAAAATTAGCTCTCCAATATCAGTTTAAAATGAAAGAATTTGATTTTTGTACGTGCCACGATTCTTTGTACGTATGTGGGTTGATACTAAAGGGTAAATTCACATTTTTAATTTAGACAATACACTAAAACACATTGGTACACAGAAAGATGTATTGGTTTCTGTAATATTTCAGTTTTTGTTCCTCTTAGTGGAAGAAAAAAAACATTACAGAAACCATAAACTGAAAAAAATATAGAAGTAAAAAAATGTAATCTACCCTTTAAAGTTGGTGCGACCAGTTTGTCATCGACTGAAAATCCCAGTTTATCAGACAACTGTTGTAAACTGTTACAGAACATTTGCAACTCATGTGCGGTCATATCTTAATATTTGACCACTACAATGCAAAGAAAAATCACAAATTCCATGAACAGTGGAGGTGGCACTGTGAGAAGCTGTTTAGCCAAAGAACTCAAATTCAATCTGTTCCACCTGAATGATTGGAGGAACATTAGAAACCACAGGAATACCTGTCAGCCTATTTTCTAATGCTCTGGCGGTACAGCTCGCACATCAAGCTGCATGCTCATGCCCATGCATATATCTGAGCCAGAGAGCATTCATGCATATATATATGTCCCTGGGTGTACATGCCTGAGGAGGGGACACCTAAAAGGAGTGAGAAAATTACCACATAACGAGTAAGAACTACGGGTTGCACTACCTTGCTCTTAAAAGCAGTGACAGATCAATAATTCAAAAGGTACAATTGCTCATCGTTTGCTACAAACCTGCGCGTCTGGTTCTATCTGTGATTTACAACAGCCTGCCTCTGTCTTCCTCTGTCGCACTCACACTCACAGCATCCACAGATTTTTGTTTCCATTTACCTTCTCCTGTATCACAACCTTAATCACACCTTATGTGATGGATGCCGTCGCCTCCTTTTGCTTGTAGGAGGTGACTGCAGAGGATAATGCGTAACATAATGACTGCATGTTGGATTTGCAATAATATTTACTGAAAACTACCACTCATGTACCGGGATCATAGGAATTTTAGACTGCATGGAATTTCAACTGTAGAAATATGGTCAAGCTTTTTGTTTGCTGTTGTTAAAAACATGTTGATTTACATTTCTTGTACACATCTTACATCAGTGTTTTAACTCTCTTGTTTTAGCCTTTCTGCATGCTCAGATTATTGCTGGTTTACTAAATCTACTGAGTTTATGATAAAGACCGCCATCTGCTTCATCTTCAAAGAACAGTATTTTTGGAAATATGCTAAATTGCCTTTTCTTGCCAGAGGTTAGACATGATTCTTATCTCTGTGTTAAATATGAAGGTACAGCCAGCAGCAGGTTGCCTTAGCTCAGCATATAGACAGTAGATGGGAACAGAACTAACTTGGCTCAAAATCCAGCAGCTCTTAAACCCACCAATTAGCACGTGACATCTTATATTGTTTCATTCAAACAAAGTAAGTAACAAATGCATTTGTAAGTAAAAATGCATGCAAATATTCAAACCGTGTATGCGACTGGGAAAGTAAAATTTTTCTTAAAGCTCTGATATATAGCACTTTGCATTGAAAGTATGGAAGCAAAAATACTGTAGGTGTCTCCAAAGTTCTTTGTTTAGTGCAATATTCTGAAATTGAATATAGTTCTATATTATACGTGAGTGCTATTTATAAGTCCCTCATAAGTCAAATTATCATCATTCAACTCTTTTACACTTTTTTCAAATTACATTTCTAAATAGTTGACATTAAACGTGTTTTAAAAAGCCTGGCAGCTAATTAGTATGTTATTTTAAGAAATGTAACATTTGTTTCCAAGAATATCCTTTAATTAGTGAGCAGTACCAGCCCGAAACTTCCAGCTACCATCTTGAGGTAACATAAAGTCATAATCATGTGAAGCCTCCCCATTATTGTCTTCCCTTCCACATGATGTTAATGTGGTATTAACCAGGATGTGGTTAGATTCATTTATCATGAAAGCTGGGAGCAGGGCGAAAAAATCGTATCTAGTAGTTTGTCTGCACATTGAGGTTGTGAGGAATGATGACACTGCCTCCTCCCTGCTTCCAGTTGTTATACTATGCTAAGCTAAGCTAAGCTAAGCTAACTATTATCTAACTGTAGCTCTATTTTTACCACACAGAGTGGTGTCGATCTTCTCATTATATTCTTGGAAAGAATATGAATACGCATCTTTTCCAAAGTATCCAACAAATATGTCTTTCTTTTTTTTTAATTCTCTTTTTTGGGGGGTTTAACAGATGTGCTTCATGTGTAGTGAAATGCATGGTGTCATAGTCTTGAGCACCTGCTTTCTACACCTTTCATATCTGGTTAAGACAGTATAAGTAATGGTAGTATGATGGTGAAATAACCACCATGTCAGACTTCATCAGTGAACTGATAACCATGAAGTGGTCATGTTCTCCAAAACTCGAGGTTCTTCAAGTGAGTGGATACAACTCTGTAGAATACATGCACTTTTTCTCACTTTATTGCTTTGATAGGTAAAATGTATGTGTCTAAAGCTTCTGGACTCCCAGACATAGTGAGGCAGCAGAAATAAATATTTGTTCCTGAGAAACTGATGTGTGCAACCTCGAAGCGAGTTTCATCACATTCTTGAAATTATGATGATTGCTGCAGCTTCTTCCACCAAAGTCATTGAGATTTATGCTTAATAACACACATTCAGCATTCACATACTCTCAATCAACAGTCACTATTTCTTCCTCAGTTTCTTCAAGGATAAGAAGCAGCAGTCAGAAATTCAGTGGATCTGGGAAACAGCAAAGTCGGGAGGTAAAAAAAACCAACATATTGGAGAATCCATTGTGTGTTAATGGTCCTCACTCACAAAACATGATAATGAGCCTGAAAAGAGATTTCATTTGATTTGTGTGGTATTTTAGTAAACTGACTACAAAACCTCGTCTTGCCCGAGGCGCAAAAGTTGTCTCAAAAGTATCTGCCCCTGAAAAAAAAGTAGCTTGTTTCAGGCTGGCAGCTCCACTGCCCCGAGGCTCCCCCGAAGCTCTCGCTCTCTCTCAGGAAACATATATAAGACTTCACAAGTTAAGTTAAACTGAGAACTACAGACATGCATTGTAAGAATTTTAATGATGAATTATAGATAAATGGTGTTTGTTTAGTTCTCACTGTTGACTGAAAACCTTTCAAAACAAAGCTGAGCGAAAAGTGGCAACCAAGAAACAATGAGAGCTAAACTTTAGTTTTAAACAGAGATGTGTTCAGGAGAGGCGACAAGATAAATAGTTAAACAGTCTCACTTTGTTCTTATTTATTTATTTTGTCTATTTAATTATCTTTCAGTCTGTTGGCTTGCTTCTGTAGCACCCCTAGTGTCCACCAAGTGACAGTGCAGGAGATGCTAACATCAAGCCAGGTTCAATAGCAGTATGCCTGAATAAATCTGAATAACTATAACTATGAAGCTGAACAGTTGACAAATGTATTTGTTTTACAGCAACAATAAACATATAAACAGTGCTGACTTTTGTATTGAAAAATAAAATGAAATAGAGCTCTTATAAAAGTACAAATAAAATAGTGCAAAAATAGTATTGTCCTGTAAATTGAAATCCTCAACCAGTGCTCCTTTAAATTAAGGAGTAGGCAATCCAAAAGTAAACTAAAGTTTAGTCTTTGTCGTGTGTGTATCGATCCAAAAGTTGAGATTCTTCTGTGTTCAACCCAAGTAGGTTTTCTAGTGTGTGTTGGTTCTTATCTGGTGTTTAGATGAACAATCAAGCAATTCAGATGTCCTCTGCAGACAGGTCCTACGGCCGGCCACAACACGTCCCAGACCGTCCACAGTCTCGCTGGACTTGGCTCACCATCTTGAAATCTTCTAGATTCAATCTGTGTCTTAAAACCAATCTGCACAAACAGTGCAGACTATTAAATGATTCTGTTCATTTCCTGTTTCTAACACGAGACCTCATTAACTTTTTAGTCTCATCTTTAGCACCTTATAATGTATAAACAATTACTAAGGATATACTTAGCTTATAATGAGTAATGAATTACCATGTCATACAATAACTGGCATTTTAACGTTGATGAATGAATTATCTTTCATACTTTAAACTTGTAATATATATTTTCATAACTTTTATACATCCTTTTATCACATTACATTTTAACATAAACTGAAATATTACCCACTTAACATACATATTTAACAAACAAAATTGATTCAATAAGTGTAACAGTGATGCAAATCCTTACAGTGGATTAATCACACTAAAATCGACAGGTTTTAGTATCAGCAGAATGAGTTAATGCATCGTTAAGGCCTCATCGGATGTAGCATGCTCCACTGACCAGCTACGTTGCTAACGCTGCTAGCCTGCAACAGACTTCTAATAATTGAATAATTGATGAATCACATATTAATTATAGTCTGTGCTTTTTCTCTGAAGAGTATTTGAAGGTAAGAATTTTACATTATTGTCTTGCATTCAGCAGCCAAAGTTTTTCCTATTGTCATGTGTCAGTGTATTACAGTTTTTTTTTCAGATTTTTATGACATTTTGATAGCAGATATTATAATTCTCAGTTCATGGTTTTTGCCATTCGGTGAGTGTTGTTTAGAAGCAATAACAGTGCAAACCTTTAAATATTTTGTAGGATGTCTGAGTCAAACAGGAAGTGATTTTTTTTTATGGACCATCAGCAGGAGTTCACAGATTAAATTCCCCTTTCACCACAAAAAAAAAGTTAACTGCATCTCGTCCGCATTATTCACATGGAAGAATATGAACAGGTTTGTTTGTGTTGGGCCCCTTTCAAGCAAAAATGATATTCATGAAACCTCCAATCACACACACACACACACACACACACACACACACACACACACACACACACACACACACACACACACACACACACACACACACACACACACACACACACACACACACACACACACACACACACACACACACACACAGACAAGCAGTTGGCCAGCACTCTGAAGTGGAGATGATGTCTGAATCGGGGGCACTCAGTGACTGATGTTCTTCACTGATGGGCATTGGTACGGCCACGCCACCAAACCCACGAGGCAGCGGGCAGAGGAGATGGGCTACAGTTGGCCTGGATATGATTCGCCATCAAGAGAGACAGAAACCTGGCTACAGCGGGATCGGGAACACACTCGGGGACACTCGAAGGATGCTGGTGCTGCAGTTGAGGAATGACAGTAAATATACCAGCTGGGGACTGGGTAAGGGAATAGTGAGGAAAAACTCACCATCAGTTCAGAAAAAGGAGGAAACCTTTTAACATTGTAAAGACTGTTTAAGGACCGGATGTAATGTGCACTATATTTATCCAACCTAACAATGAAGTGAGAAATCCAAATCAGACATTTAGTCAACTGAATGGCCAGTGAAGATTATCTGTTTTATTGCAAGGAGGTTTACACATTCAAACTTAACATGCCCAGCACATTTGCAGCCTGCTGAATCAATCTGAAACCCTCTGAGATTGATTCAGCATCTTGCAACAGTTTATTTACAGAGAGAATGGATACAAGCCAATGAGAGAGGAGTTCACTGTGAGGTGAATCTGGCTGTTTGTCTAATCTTTTTGTTGGATTTCAGACATGTTGTGTTACCCAAAGGATTACAAGATGTGAATGCATCAGCACGATTTTCTTTGTTATGTCATAAAAAGTCATTGTGTGATGCCCACTCATTTAGTCGGAGCAGATGTATCTCTGTATGTGAGCGACTGATGGGACTGATGTTTTATTTAAACTCAGCTGGACATTTGTCATTTGTTCCAGTATTCAGGTTAGGATGTTGCATGTGGGATGGGTACTCTTGCCCTACTTACCCACTTCTTTTGTACCGCCTGTACTGACTCTGTTAAAGCAATGTGCTGGCCAGCACAAATTAGTTAATCTGTTGCAAGTCTGCTCTTTTGTCTTCTGTACAGTGGTGTCTTTCATGTCCCTTTTGTTCTTGATGTACAACTGGAAGTACTTGCAGAATTGTTTTTTTCTTCCAGATCCTCCCCAAGATAACAGTAGATTAAAACTCAGGTACAAAACAAAACTCCAAATATACAGCAGCCTAGTATCACGCCAAAGCTTGTAATACACCCATCAGTCCACTAGAGCAGGGGTCTTCAATGTTTTTCAGGCCAAGGACCCCCAAACTGATAGAGAGATGGAGCAGGGACCCCCTACTATATATATTGTATAAAATTGTCTTTTATATTAAACTGGAGGAGTGCAGGAGGCTTGGAGGGACGGGTCCAGGCTAGTCTCGCGCTGAGTGAACCCAGCTTGAGAGCTCCTGTGTGTCGCTGAATGTGTGCATTTCTGACTGAAAGATAACATCTTCTGCCTCCATTTTTCCATTCGCTACAATATGTTGGATTCATGTTAATGTGTATTTAAAGACATTTAAATGTGTGGATTTTTTTGTGTGTGAAAAAAATACAAATAAAACAAAAATATGAAAAATTGTCTAATCAACCAAAAATTTCACAGACCTCCTGCAGTACCCCCCGTTGAAGACCTCTGCACCAGAGGATATTGCATCAGAGTAACATTTTGCTCTGTCTGCGCATGAAAGTACAAACCTCTTTGACCAAGGGTCACAGAGGGAGGTGTTGTGATGGAGGTCATCTGATGCAGTCCAAAAGGGATAAAGTCGAAAGTTGTTTAGTGGGGTGGTAGGTTGGGAGTATAGTTGGATGGATTAAACCCTGGAGTTTTACCCAGGAGTCCAGGGCTCGAGTCATTGAGGAAACAATGTTGACATCTCTAAAGAAATATTTCCCAAACCCTAACCAAGTAGTTTTTGTACCTAACCTTGAAACTATGTGATTAGGGTTAGGAAAACAAAACCACATGGTTTTCCAGCCTCGGTGTGGCAAAATGAGACAGGAGCACAGTTTGCTATCGTGCTGCCCATTTGTCAAAGCCATTGGTGTCAGAGAGATACGCTCAAAGTGTTATTTAGACTTGGCACCGTGACCACCATGAGAGGAAGGATATGTGATGGGTGGATTACATGCTTTGACATGATAGTGGGTTGCTTGTAGACTGAATCACTTGCTTGGCTATTTACAAGAGCGTCTTAAATGGAAAATGCAAGCTTCTGCTGCTGGACAACAATTAAGTATAGTGGTGCGGTAAAGATAGTGTATAAGCATAATTTGTAAGGGACAGGCTGGAACAATGAGATTGAACATAAAGCACTAACCTGTAAATTAAAAAAAAGTCTTTAACTCCCATATGTTTGGGTAATGGAAACATGCTGATTAGAAAGTGTGAAGTCCTCACCTATATTCCAACTTGGGTAAAAAACGCTTACTGTGCAACAGTGAGAAAGTAACACTGTGGAAATAAAGTTGTCAGACCGTGTTTGGTTTGAAAGGTTATAAAGTTAGAAAATAATTGTGTTTGTCCAGTGAACTGACTTGACCCTCACTCTGTCTCACGGCCGATGAAACATATTGCTTGTTGATTTATAAAGTCAGGGGACTCCATCTGCTCCAATCATACAGTTGGTCAAAACAAAACAAAAAAAATTAACAAGCCATGCCTCCCACACTTTGTGGTCAATTGGCCTGGAATCTGAGAGCTTGTATGAGCTATTCTCGCTCGATAAATTTGCCTCGGGGACCAGCGATGTGCACAAAACTAGATTTAATTCCTTTCTAAAATTCCAATGAAAAGATTTTTTTCATTTTTATGCTCCAGTTAATACACATACAGTACTCATGCACAAAATGTGGAACAAGCTGTTAGTGATTAATTGCACATTAATTGAGGGGACAGCCTCTCTATTTGTTGCCTCGGTTACCACTCAGTTGTAATGAGACACATTTCCAATCTATCAGCTTCCCTCTTCTTGCTCTGCCATAATAGTATTCCCCAGCATAGTGTTGAGAAAAAAAGACCATTTCTCCTGTGCTTAACCTTTGAGAAGGCTACTGAATTAGGCGATGAGACATCAAACCTGCTCTGAATGAATCCCTCTTAATTTGCTTGCCTCGGTCCACTTCCTGATGGAGAGATTTTTGTTAGGAGTAGCTTGTCAAAAATACAGATGCTCACAGGAAAGAGATAGGTTTGTTTATACAGTCATTTCCATTTAGGCTCACATGCCTCTCATCCATCTGAGGGGCTTTGTGAAGAACAAGAGAAAAGATGGTGCCTGCAGGCTCTTCGACGGGGTGCTGGCTGCTGAGATCACCTATATGTTCATTATCATATAAAGCAGAAGAAGCACTGGATGTACAACCCCAGGTTTTTTATTGCTCATGAGGCTTCATTAACTATGCATGAATCATAACAGTGAATTACAGATGACTTCCTGTCCATGAATCTTTAATGCCGCTTACTATGTCATCTGGCAAATGATACAGCTCCTCTGCCGATCAGTATGAAAAGCCTGTTACTTTTCTCAGCTCTCAAAGATGCATCCTCCAAGATGCCTGTTTAGGAAGATATTTTTGAAGTGTATATGTCAAATTAAGGCAGTAAACAATCAGAACAAGTAAGTGAAACAAATATTTAACAGATGCATGTTTTTCAAACACAGACTAAGCGATGTCAGGGTCAGAAATTAGTTTAGAATTCATGGATTTAACTCTCCTTGAATCCTGGTTCACAGCTTAACTCAGCACAGACTCCTCAGCAACATTTCTTGCAAATTCCTACTCACCGGTGAGTATTGCTAATCTTCTTATTCCACTGCCAGTTGGATTACCTGACTGCTGATACGTTGAATAAACCTCTGTCTGTTTTCCCTCGCCTCCTTCCCTTGAGCTCTCTCATCTTGTGAGTCTGTCTGGGCAGAAGATGCAGTCAGTAATCATTTAGTTGCAGCTGGTAGCACAGCAGAATTGCACCATATCCTGGGATCCCATCTCGTACCGGCCATGAATACTATCTCGAGACATCCACAGGCATGTTCTGCTCTTTTCTCTTGTGTGCCGGAGAAGCTTTGTTTGCTCAACTATTGAGTGAAACATTCCTGCAAAAACTGATAATGCATAACAATCATACACCTTTACTGGAGCAGGGCCGGATAATCTTCTATATCTTACAGCGCTCGCTTGTTCTTTAAACTGAGCATGCATGCATAATTTGGAACAGGATATTCCTGGTGACTGCGACCCTTTAGTTTGAATTATTGGAAAGCCTTCTCACGTTCTATAAATGGTCTCTCACAGCTGCTCTGTAGGGCCTGTCTTTGTGTCTGCTTGGTGAGGAGTTGCCAGCAGCTGATTGGAGGATACCAGTATAGACTGTGTTTTATTCAGTGACAGTCGAACAAGGGAACATTTAGTCCTTCATCAGTAGCCCCAGTAAGTGACCCTGGATGTGTTTTCTCCCTGCTTTCCCCACATTTAATTTTTTTTTTCCTCTCTCTTCTTTTGAGGAAAAATGGAGGAAAGACGTCATGCCTGGTTCCAGTCCCCAAGAAGACGACTCCATCTGGCCTCAACAACTACCGACTGGTTGCCCTCACATCTCATGTGATGAAGGTGCTGGAGAGGCTGGTCTTGGCCCACCTCAGGCCGCTGGTGAGATCTTCTCTGGACCCTCTGCAATTTGCATACCAGCCTCATGTGGGAGTGGACGACGCCATCATCTACCTGCTGCAACGAGCTCAGTCTCACCTGGATGGAACCGGTGACTCTGTGAGAATCACTTTCTTTGATTTCTCCAGTGCATTCAACACCATCCGACCACTGCTACTGAGTGAGAAGCTGCGGGTGGTGGGGGTGGACGCGTCCACCATCTCCTGGATCACTGACTACCTGACATGCAGACCACAGTTTGTCCGTCTGGGCAGTGTGCTGTCTGATACGGTGGTCAGTGGTACTGGAGCTCCACAGGGAACTGTTCTGTCCCACTTCCTGTTCACCTTATACACAACTGACTTCCAGTACAACTCTGAGTCCTGCCATCTGCAGAAGTTCTCTGATGACTCTGCAGTGGTTGGATGTATAAGGGATGGACGGGAGGAGGAGTACAGGGCAGTAGTGGAGGACTTTGTGGAGTGGGCGGGAAGAAATCACCTGCTCCTGAACGTGGCCAAGACCAGAGAGATGGTGGTCGACTTCAGGACGAAGACGACGGCTCCACAACCGCTGAGAGTTCTGGGAGAGGAGGTGGACATGGTGGAGGAGTACAAGTACCTGGGTGTCTCCATGGCAACAGACTGAACTGGAAGACCAACATCAACGCTGTCTACAAGAAGGTGATGAGTCGACTCTTTTTCTTGAGGAAACTTCGATCCTTCAATGTGTGCATCAAGATGTTGGAGATGTTCTACCAGTCTGTTGTAGCCAGTGCTTTGTACTTCGCTGGGGTCTGCTGGGGGAGCAGCATTGGAGCCGGCGACACCAACAGACTTAACAAACTGGTTAAGAAGGCCGGCTCCATCATTGGCTGCAAACTGGACAGCCTGGAAAAGGTGGTGGAGAGGAGGACGCTGAACAAACTATTGTCCATATTGGATAATCCTGACCACCCTCTCCACCACCTGCTGCAGGAACAGTGGAGCACTTTCTCCAAAAGACTCCTCCAGCTCCGCTGTCACAAGGACAGATACAGGAGATCATTCCTGCCCGCTGCAATAAGACTGTACAATAACTCACCTCTGGCAAAATCCATCACACAACAATAACACCGTTGTCTGTTTTTCTTGTTTGTTTAAATATAAATTTAAAAAAAAAAAAACTTTGCACGATTGTTTAGTTAGTTTTAATTTAATTTAATTATTCTATTTTATTTTATTCTACTTTACTGTATATACTGTGCATTTTTATATTTAATATTTTTACTGTGATTTTACTGCTTTCCTGTATCTATAAATGCTGCTGTAGCTAAAGTAACTACCTACCTACCTACCAATAAAAATGGAGGGATTTGGCATTCAACCTAATGACTGCAAAAAAATGTTTGGTGCATTTACTCGGTTCCGCTCTAGTTGGTGCAATGGTTAAATTGCAGCTCATTAAAAGAGATGCGGCCACACGGTGTCTGAGGTCCATCCTGTTCCCCTCTGGAAAACAACTCTACTATTAAGCGGAAGAGCATTAAGAGTGGCCGTTAGTAAGCGTACAGCGGAGACACATAAAAAGCAAAATAGCACCACACATTCTGACAGCGAGATGGAGTTCCAGTGTTAAATTATTCTCTCTGGCGTCTAGATAATGACATTTCCATTAGTTTTCCACTGAAGGTCCCCAGCTGTGTGGCAAAAAGTTCTGGTTTTGGTACTCAAACACAAGGACTTCATCATACTGTATGCAGGAGGGATGAGAGCCATAAGAGCAACAATTCAAAAAGAAATGTCATTAAATTAAAGGTCTCTACCCAGTCGATGATCGAGTATGTTTGATTATCACACCACATGACAATGACAGATTGATTGTAATGGTGAAAAAAGATAACACAGACGTTTCCCTTCACATTGGCTGATGAACAACACTGACAGTCTACAGCCATATTAACAAAGTTTTCAGGCTGTGGTTGGAGTTCAATACCACCATCTGCATGCATGTTCACAATGACATGCTGATATTCAGTATTAATACCATATTCAATTCAGTTTCAATTCAATTTTATTTATATAGCGCCAAATCACAACATAGGTTATTTCATGGCACTTAACACATTAAAGTCCTTACAGCAAGACAGAGAAACCCAACAATTCAACAATTCCCTGTCCATGTCAATATGAATGTTAAAGTCTCCCACTATCATCACTTTATCTGAACTCAGCACTAAATCTGATTAAATAAAAAGTCAGAGAATTCAGTTAGAAACTCTGAAGAAGGACCAGGTGGGCAATAAACAACAAGAAATAGAATCGGTTTCTGTGCTTTCCAGTTTGGGTGTGAGAGACTAAGAGTCAGACTCTCAAATGATTTATAACTAAGTTTCAGCTTTGGATTAATTGATAAACTTGAGTGGAAGATTGCTGCCACTCCTCCTCCTCGGTCTGAATCTCTAGGACTATGATAATTAATATGACTGGGAGGAGTTGCTTCATTAATACTAACATATTCTTCCTGTTGCAGCCAGGTCTCTGAGACAGAGTAAATCAATCTGATGATCAGTTATCAAGTGATTTACTAACAGAGATTTAGACCAGAGAGATCTGATATTTAATAGTCTGCTTTTAATTGCCAGATTATTTTTTTTTGATCCATTAATTTGGTAGGATCAATTTTTATTGATACATCTTTTCTTGAGTTTTTTAAATATAGGTGGTTTGGGTACAGACGCAACCTCTATAGGATGTTGAAGGTTTTGGGTGAGTGACAGCTCTAAAGAAGCTGCAGAGGAGCTGTAAGACTGCAGCTCTGCATCCTGGCCTCAACCCTGGATGTCAGGTTTTAGGGCTGTTAAGAGACATGGCCATATTTCTAGAAAGAAGAGCTGCATGGTAGGATGGATGCCGTCTCTCCGGATCAGACCAGGTTTTCCCCAGAAAGTATTCCAATTGTCAAGGAAGCCCACATTGTTAGCGGGACACCACCTCGACAACCAGCGGTGAAGTGAAAACGTACGGCTGAACATATCATCACTGGTCTGGTTAGGAAGGGGTCCAGAGAAAAGTACGGATATTTACTATTGTATTTCAGCATGCTCGTATGCTAATATTTTTTAAACACACAAAATATAAATTAAGGTGAGGGTAATGTCCAAGGTCTGGACAACTTGAAATTCTAAATCATTTGACATTCAAGAATTGTTGAAATATTTCACTCAAAAACTGAAATAAAAAGCTCATGGTGGGACTACAGAGGAGGTCAGGAAATCACCACAAGTCAGCAGGATCTATCTTCTGGGAACCATAAACGGGTAGGCACAAATGTTGAACCGCTGGTGTTGCCAGAGGAATGTAAATCGCTGCAGTCATGAGCATTCATCCTTTGTATATTAATGGCATGCAGTGAAGGAAATAATTATTTGATCCCTTGTTAATTTTGTAAGTTTTCCCACTGAAATGAACGGTCTATAATTGTAATGGTAGGTTTATTTTAACAGTGAGAGAAAGAACATTAAAATAAAATCCAGAAAATCACATCATATAAAAGTTATAAATTGATTTGCATTTGATTGTGTGAAATAACTATTTGATCCCCTAGCAAAACATGACTCAGTACTTGGTGGAGAAACCGTTGTTGGCGAGCAGAGGTCAGATGTTTCTTGTAGTTGGTCACCAGGTTTGCGCACATCTCGGGAGGGATTTTGGTCCACTCCTCTTTGCAGATCTTCTCCAAATCCTTAAGGTTTCGAGGCTGTCGCTTGCCAACTCGAACCTTCAGCTCCCTCCACAGATTTTCTATGGGATTCAGGTCCAGAGACTGGCTCGGCCACTCCATGACCTTAATGTGCTTCTTCTTGAGCCACTCCTTCGTTGCCTTGGCTGTATGTTTTGGGTCATTGTCGTGCTGGAAGACCCATCCACGACCCATTTTCAGT
Organism: Brachyistius frenatus; assembly: GCF_029030835.1. Lineage (NCBI taxonomy): Eukaryota > Metazoa > Chordata > Actinopteri > Embiotocidae > Brachyistius > Brachyistius frenatus. The sequence goes on from NW_027210607.1 coordinate 4,726,735, forward strand.
GTCCTGGCTGAGGGAAGGAGGTTGTCGCTCAAGATTTCACGGTACGTGGCCCCGTCCATCCTCCCCTCGATGTGGTGAAGTCGTCCTGTCCCATTAGCAGAGAAACACCCCCAAATCATAATGTTTCCACCTCCATGCTTGACGGTGGGGACGGTGTTCTTGGGGTTATAGTCAGCATTTCTCTTCCTCCAAACACGGCAAGTCGAGTTGAGGCCAAAGAGCTGGATTTTGGTCTCATCTGACCACATCACCTTCTCCCAAGCCTTCTCTGAATCATTCAGGTGTCCATTGGCAAACTTCAGACGGGCCTGTACATGTGCCTTCTTGAGCAGGGGAACCTTGCAGCGCTGCAGGATTTTAATCCATTACAGCGTAGTGTGTTACCAATGGTTGTCTTGGTGACTGTGGTCCCAGCTGTCTTGAGATCATTAACAAGTTCCTCCCATGTAGTTCTTGGCTGATCCCTCACCTTTCTCATGATCATCGATACCCCACGAGGTGAGATCTTGCGTGGAGCCCTAGACCGAGGGCGATTGATGTCATTTTGTGTTTCTTCCATTTCCAAATAATTGTACCAACAGTTGTCTCCTTCTCACCGAGCTGCTTGCCGATGGTCTTGTAGCCCATTCCAGCCTTGTGAAGGTCTACAATCTTATCCATGACGTCGTTAGACGGCTCTTTGGTGGAGAGGTTGAAATCTGATTGATTGATTCTGTGGACAGGTGTCTTTTATACAGGTAATGAGTTGAGATTCGGAGTACTTCTTAAAGCGAGAGAACTAATCTAATCGGTCTGTGGGAGCCAGAATTCTTGCTGGTTGGTAAGGGATCAAATAATTATTTCACACAATCAAATGCATGCATTATATGATGTGATTTTCTGGATTTTTTTTAATTTTTTTATATTCTGTCTCTCACTTAATATAAACCTACCATTAACATTATAGACCGTTAATTTCTTTGTCAGTGGTCAAACTTACTAAATCAGCAAGGGATCAAATAATTATTTCCTTCACTGTATCTGTAAAATAATTGGTTGCAAAAGGGGTGAAATGAAGGGAAAACTAAAGTGATCTGAATACATCCTCTGCAGACCATGAATACCTAACGACCTTTCCAAAAGACCCTATCACAAGTGTGACTCAAGACATTGGCTGGTTGTAGTCTTTTTTATCAGAGCCAGTGAGAGTAGATGCATGTTTGGTCTGAACTTTAACAACTCCTCCCCACCCACTGAGCATCTTAAAGGTCAGTGCTGCTTCTCCCATCGACACCAGTAAAACGTCCGCCTCAAACCATGCTCCTGTGAAATGTTTTCCTGCTGCAATCTGCCTTTTTACCAAGTTCTAAGTTCATTTTAAGAAGCACTCTGCTGAGATCAAAGATAAACATGTATTTACGAGTATACAGTATGTGCAATAATGGGGAAATGCTTTCTTTCCTTCATGCTGTAAAGGTTATCATCAGTCCAAGTGTGCATGCACATTTAAAAAGCACTGCTTCACAGTTGTCCATCTAATTGTACATTTTTATCATTTCGCCATGACAGCTATTTAATATTGCAAACTTTCTTGAGTAACAGGACTTATAAATGCACTAAATTATTTGTTTAAAAATGCCTTTTTGCCATATTTTGGGGTTTTGTAATGGGTACTAACAGCATACAACCTTCAGAGGCAAAAATAAATCTTGTTTGTGTTAATTTCTAATGACAGCCTGAGTGCACAGCCTGTCTTAACCTGTCTTCATACTGTTGCCATTTTTAGAAAAGTTTTCTTAATTCTGAACATACCAGTCCTAACAGCAACTTGAAATCATTCCTAACAGGAATCGGTCACCGACTAAACCTTTGAAATGTTCTGATCAACTCAAAATGAACACATTTTACTGTGAAGAACACATCATTCATTTCCTTTATACTAAAGCTCTGACAGACCAGTCGGTGGTGACCTCTTGAGGTGCACACAGGACTCAATTTAAATACGTTTCAGCCCCAATATATAGCAAACTATATCAAAAGTACATTAACAGCAGCACAACTGAGCTGGGTTTCATGTTTTATTCAACACTCTTGAAAAGAAAAGACCTTGGGATGAAAACATTTTGGCTGGCGAGACAGCGAAAGGGAGGGGTTGGAGTCAGCAGAAACGTTCTTTATTTTGACAGCACAGAGTTCAAGCAGAAGCTACTCAAACTGTTCTGTTTGTTGTCCCATATTCTCCTCTTAGGGTAAACAGTGTGAGGTAAACTGACAGTCCTTCCACCTCCTTCACATCAGATATTATAAATCTGAGACAATGGAGCTACGCGGACACAGATCTATAAAAGATTCTGTGTGCAGTACAGCCCATACATTTATTACACATAGGTAACTTTCACATACATTGTACAATTAAAAGCTGTACATCTAACTGCATCAAGCCTCCAAAGTCTGGCTGCAAGGCATAAATTGCTTCCTGAATGGCATAAGCTCAAACTCATTACTATGAAAATAGAACCCAGCACCTTTTCAGAAAATAACACAAATCTGCTTGAAAATGCAACTTTTTTTTATAGTCCTTCAACAGGGTCTGCGTAGTGTTTCAATGCCTGATTTGTGCCTGCACCTGCTGCTTTTCCTATTTTCTATTGATATTTAGACAGTGTTGAGGTTTAAAGTCTAAAGTCATCGTTTAAACCAAGATCTTCTGCACTACTAAGCTCTCGCGCCCTCAGTACTGCCTGTCTATGTGAGTCAGGTCTCGATTCTGTGCCCGATATGGACATGATCAAACTTTGCCTTTTGTCTTTTCCACTCTGTTGCACTTTATCTCACTAATCTCCTCTCTCCCGCCACCCTGGTGTCTCTTCCCCCTCTCCTGCCTCCCCATCACTGCTTCAGGATCACTGCAGTGGAACCTGCTCCCATGTCAGCACTGAGAATGATTGATTACCCATCCAGACTCGTCTACTTCTACCACTGCTGCTGTGCTGCTGTTGCTCGTTTTTAAGTGCTAACATTGGTCCGAGCAGGTTGCCAGAGCCCAAAACAAGGGCATGAAAGACTTTGATTTAATTTGAAGGTTATAAAAATCCTCTAATCTTGGGTTGTTACTCCAACCAATTTCAACTCTTCACTCCCCAAGAGCTTAATGACCTTCCCACTCCTGTTTGAAAGTTCAAAGTCAGTTCTTATCTACCATAACGGGCAGGTAAATCATCTTTTAGTCTTGACTGTGTCCACGACTGGATTAACCTGTTTGAGGGTCGATCGGTAAAACCTCCCATTTTGTCTCCTATCGTAGAAGTAAAATGTCACTTTGCTAAGAAATATGTTTCATGTGAGTCCCAGCAAAAATACAGAGCCAGGGTCTGTTCCTGTTGTTGTGCCTGGTCCTTTTGGGGCCTTGGGCCCTTGATGGTGTGATGCAGCCTTGACTGTACTATATTGTCTAAAGAGATAGAAATGCAATCTCTATATATATTTTTTTATTTACTGCATCTTTAACTGAATATTCTGTTTCTGCTTCACAACAAATACCTAAACATATAATGTGTTCATGCTGTTAACAATGTGATAGGAGTGCTGCAGAAGAAGATGGATATCTGTGTAAAGGGTGATGTAAGATGACTTCAGTCAGTGGCTACAATATGTTCTTGGAGCTGGAGTCGGTTATTAGCTATAGACTGACATGGAAGGGAGACTTAGGTGCTAACATGATAGAGATGTTAGTGAAATGTGTGTGCTGTAGGGATGGATCCGTCTTTTGTGCGTGAAGCAGAGAGGGGGCTATTTTGAAGCTGAATGTAGTTGACTGAATTATTGGAGTGCCTATGGAAGATCAAGGCATTATGGTGATGGTATGCCACAATGGTGGGCAGAGGGAGGAGGTTTGACATTAATCTTAGAGCCTCTATTGTGAAGTCTTTCCATTGAATCAGTGATTTAAATGGTAGTATAAGCTGAATTAAGAGGGGATACTGTAGACAGAGTGAGTGACAATTTTGTGAATCCCGGATTACGTTCAATCACAACAGGTGTTTTTTTTAAGTCCAATGCCAACATTTATAAAATTCCCACTTTCAACACAATATGAGCAGGATACTAGCCAGTAGTACAGTTAGGGATATTGAATAATCATTTGGCAAATAAGCTATTTTAAAGGTATGGTTATGGTTAGGCAACTAAAACTAAATTAGGTGAGGGAAATATTACAACTGTCACATCTTGCTATTTTGGAGCCAGAAGTCCATATTTGGACAAGTTGGGGAGGAGTGAGGGGTGAATCTGACATCTGATTGGGAGGACACTACACAACACCTATTGTGGAAACTTGACTGCACCACAGTTAGTCAAACAGATACGCCCCCAAACATACATTTGGCCCTTGGTGGTGTTTCAGTTTATGGCACTTCCGTATTGGAATTACTTGTTTGATCCGGAAGCTACGTCCACTTTTATGTAAAGGCTATGCCTGGGACTGAGAATATGCACCTAATTTCAAAGAATAGTGGGCTAGTGAGATAATTCAGTAAATGTCAAACAATAATGACTTAGACTACAGTCCTCTAGTGGTCATTATAATTATAATGCTTGTCCTTCTGATCCAAATGAGGAAACTGAGTGACATTATCATTAAAACATAATGTCTGTAGAAGGAAAAGATAGGACTTTTTGTTTCCTGTTTCCTGACCATAACTGCATTATTTGTATTGTATCCATGATGGTGAATATCTCGGAACCGCAATGAAGTCCTTCTTTTAAATCCAAACAGTCCATTTCCTTCGACAAAATTGTTGCTCTTGAACACAATATCATTATTTCTGTTCTGATATTTTGGACATTTTCCAGATTTTATTATGGTATGAATCTGCACTGCACAAATTTAGGAAAGACTGTTACTACTATCCATAGATATATTGCACATAGGAAACTCTCATAAATGTTACCATTAAAGGCCGCTTACAGTGAATACATACCACATATTTAGCAAAAATTTGACTCAAGGACTTTTTTTGTCCAAACCACAATATTTCTGTGATCCCAACCAAGTTGTTTCCGTGTCTAAAGCTAACTAATCATGGTGCTGTAAAATAAGATTATTTTTTTTAAAATTGTGATTTGTGACTGTTTTGAAGGAGAAAGGCAAATGATGTTGTCCTGCTGGTAGAAGTGTCAGATTATATAGCCTAGTGTTTCTGTTTGTTGTTCTGAACTCTAGTTACAATCTGTATTTCTTATTTTTTATAGTTAAAGTAGTTGGGCTTGATAGATAGATGATAGATGATAATACCAATGCAGTTTTAATTGTAGAAAAGACTAATCCAACACAATATAGACATTTGTTTCTATGGAGAGTATTAATACATCCTTTTTGGTAATTTACATTATTCAGTTGCAACAAGTTATGCTGCGCATGACGTTTAAAGGTTTAATATCAATAAGATCAACAGTTGAGTGAGATGAAAGTCACTGTGTCATCAGCATATATAGATTACCAGATGGATGGTGTATTAAGGTCTCATCAAGAATTAAACGTACAATAGTCCAGAACATATTCTATGTTCTATCTGTCCATACTGTAATTCATTCAGTTTAGCCTCGAGGTCTTTTCATCTGGATTTGACCTGGTAAGGACTTTTATTCTAACAGGGAAAGGCATAAGACAGAATAGTTACATTATTAGCCTGAAGTGAAGATGTACTTTAATTGTATAGACTGTAAACAAACCAACTTACTTACTGTCTTTGTTTAACCTTTTATTTCTGCTTTATTTCTTTGCCACCTTAGTGTCTCCTCCCTCCTCTTCCTCCTCCTCCTCCCTTCTTCACTCACTGATATGGACATACGGCCACACATATGAACACATTTGTGCCAAGGCAGTGGTCGATTATTGAGCTGCCATGCATCCTTGCTTTCTGCAAGTCATTGGGCTTAATTGAAATTGAGGTAATTAATGCATAACTCATCCCTGAGCTAAAATGGAGTGTCTCTAATTCAAGCCCACAAACAGCATTGCACCAGTGAACTAGCCAGGTAATACTAGACCCAAATTCCCTGTGTAAATATGGGTCTGGCCTCAATTGATTGAGGGTTGTGGTTAGTCTGATGGACTAGACACAACTTCATGTTGCTACCACAACCACCATTGTTGGGACTACATTTAGATACAAATGCTTGACTTCAACATCATCGCACTGAGCCACCTCCCTGATTGCTGATTGGTCGATCCTCAGAGTGGTTGTGCAAACCTTCATGAGTACAGGGTGTCCAGACTATAATCGCAGTAAAGACTGAAGCTGTGAGCAATAGGCAGACAGAGTCTGGGTACCAGTGAAAGTGAATGCTCATAACATGTATACAAGGACACATGTAATTAAGAGGAACACAGGTCCATTCAGCTGTATTTCACTATGGCCTAGGCTATACATTGGGTAAATTTACATCTGAGTCGGAGGACGGGATTGTAGAGAGAGCAAAAGTTGTGATTACTAGCATCTGAGTTTACTGTGAATTTTATTTTTTTCATCCTTTTCAAGTCCTCAACCTTCAGCTTCTTTCATTCAGTGCCTGCTTCTCCTGTCATTTCTCCTTTCAATCACATTCCCTTGCATTCACAGATACATTTTTTCAAATTTCTTTATTATCATAAAGCCTTTATGATTGATACTGCCGAAACATTGGAATACATTAACAAAAAAGAAAAGCATTATTTCTGTCTCTGTCTTTATGTACTTCTCTGTCTCGTCACTATCTTTTTTCTGTCATTGTACATGGCCATGATTCAAGTGCATCCCAGGTAACTTCTTCATCATTGTCTTTACCAACAACTATATGGTTGCCAGGGATGAACTTATTCACTTTCTTTTAGTTGTGTAAGCTAAAATAATTCTATTCAATTTAATTTTGTAACCAGAGAGTCAAATAACAATAATATCATATTAGTATAGTAAGTACATTAAACAAAAATGTATGTGTGCACAATGCTGTAAATTAATGCATCCTAGTTATACTCTCCCTTAAAAATCAACAATATATATGGATGTATAGATAACAGAAAACTCTACTGTAGTAATGATTAGTAAAAATGATTTGCATGCCTTGGAGACATATAAACCTTATTATGTTGTTAGGGATTTATTTTCTTCATCATCACATTAAGCTGTTGAAATACTTTCCGAAGCTCCGTAATGGGCTTCATAACATCCCCACATTGTTCGTCTTTGGTGTAACTAATAAGCTGTGAAGCCTCGTCTGCCCAGCATGTGGAATATAATCTTACTGTTTCATTGAAACACCCCACACCCAAGCTTTAATTGTTTTTGTCTATACACCTCTTGGGAGTGGGTCATTTTCTTTAACGGCGTTTCATGTCTGACTTTCCGTCACCTTGTCATTTATTAGCCGTTAATAAAACATCAAGAGGTAGCCATGGTGATAGGCCTATAGGTTATCCTGACAGCAGCATCAGCATATGTGGCCTGTGTTGGTGAGGCATAGAGTGTGGCCAGCTAAGCAAAAGCACCACTTACTGCTCTCTCAGGGTCAGGCCTGTGTGACACTGTGTTACCATTACATTAAATGTTCTTTTCACAATCCCTGGAAATTTAAGATGACAAATATTAGTTTTTGGTCAAAATAAGTGCAGTGCATCATCATTTCTTCTCCCTCTTTTTCTTTTCCATGTTTCTTGAGTGCTGAATGGTTTATTGAGTCATTGCCTCTGCTGTTGGAGTGTTTTGAGTCTGGAGATAATGGCTCAGAAAGAGCTAAACGACTACTATTATGGACAGATTAACTAAACTCCATACCACTCATATATCCACTTAGTGAAGACAATGTCTGTGCATGCAGAAAAAACTTTAAGGCTTTTTCAATGTCTTTTAATGGCAATCCTTCACTGCTACCATGCTTCTTCACAAACACACAGACTGACAGGTGGAAAACTAAAAGATCAACCAACCAACTAGGTCTTGGGTCACCGTAAACCACAAGAAGCTTTACAGTGATGCACATGTGTCTAACACCTTTGCCAAAAATCTTTTATAATGGATTGAGCGATAAGAATTGTAATCTAATTCTCATCAAACCAGTCTGTGAACCCTTGATGCCCTGCAGGAATCTGTTATGCTTTACTACATCTTGATTCAGGTTTTACTATCTGTACAAAACATACACGTCCAAAAGTTGACAAAATAATCTCACCTCATGTTCTATTCAGTGTCTGAGCTTTTGAGCATATCATTTGGCCATCTGCAGATAGTCTGCAGAGTTGTTATGGAAATTTAGATGTTGAAATATTCATTTTCTTTCTCCTTTAGAGGCTTCTCATTTGTGTTGGCTTAAAAGTTAAAAGTCCTGAAATTTCTCAGAGAAAGTGGAGCATCTACTACATAGCACATTTCTATTACAACTGGGCAGACTTAATTTTCTGATGATGATGATGTGATATGCTCAAAAGCTCCAGTGCAGCTACAAAACCGAAGCTGAATCCTGTCCTCGTTTTCACCTCTTACTTTGCAATCAGAGATGGCTCAGACACTCTTATGGCTGTGCAGAGATATTTTACAAATACAAAGGCCCTCATTTGCACTCAGTTGATGAAAATTACCATGCTGTGTGGGTCATTTTAAAGAAATCTGAGAGTATGCATGTGGAATACAGGTGCTGCATTTTCTTTTTGGGCTTTTTTTTTTTTTTAAATGATGATGCTCAAAACTGAAGCATATTATACAGGTATATTGTCTGCCAAAAGCTATTGTCAAGCCTGTTTCTCTGTAGAAAGGGTGAAATGAATGCTGAGAATTAATATGCAACCATATAGCAATCGCCTGAGGTCATCAATTCCCACCCCTTCTATACTTACACAAGGCCAAAGAACATCAGTGGTTTATGACATTGTTCAATTTATGTCCTCCTAGTCATTCTTTATTCTGTTCTATTTATAATAAATAAAATGTATCCATTATGTATCATTTTCACCGTGTGAAGAAATTATGCAGCCAGAGCATCAAGTGACGACTCACTTTGCTGTTACAAGGCAGCAATTTAGAATCAATTTCACACCAGCAGAAGTAACAGAAACAGTGCTGTCAATTACATAGATTACAATGCTTTTACTATACAGTTCATCAGGGCTTTCATTAATATTCATATGGCAGATGTTCAATTGTCTGGATGACAGAAGTAAATCAGGGATATTTGGTGGGGATCCCTCTTCTCAAAGTATGACATCATATCTCATTCTGACATGTGGCGCTGTGACCATCAGGCGAGACCGTTTCAAACACGGAAGAGAGACGTTCACACATTCTGAGGCATGATTCAAAGGGCCGGTCTGTTCATGTGGATCTGACATGCCTCATGAGGTCTAACATGGTGATGAGGATTAACAAAAAAAAGTAGAATTTGCTCTTTTACGCTACCTCAAACATTGAGTGTTCAACTCCCTTATGGACCGCTATGGTTTTATAGAAATCTATGAGAATTTGTATGACCCTGTTGCATCTGTTTCATATTTCACCTTTCCTTGTGCCCACTGTGCTCACAGAGGGAATCCAGGAATTCTGCTGATGTGGAGATCAAGAGGCTGGTTGGCAGGATGGCAGAAATGAGATGTCTCCAAAGGGGAAGCTGCAGCTTATCAGTGAACCTCTGTTTTCTGACAAACATAAAAACACATGACGGGAGAGGATTTTGTTGCGCATCAGTTAAAAATGTGAATGAAGAATGATGATAAGGTTGGCCATCATAAGCCCCCTGGATTTTTGGCTCTGACAACAGATTGGCTGTAAATGTATGTTGCTTTCATTTTGTTTAAATATATTTGAATTTTGCTGTTACTTTTAATGTTTTGTCTTTCTTTTTCGATTTTGCATATAACTGTGCATCTTTGACACTTCTGATTCACAAGATTTTAACTGTAAAGGTTGAGTAATATTTTTTATTTTTTACTATCCAGATAAAGAAAAAAAATAATTTCTCCATGAACAGCCTTGTTTTTAACAGGGCAGCATTTGAGGGTGTCCATGGGTTCTAAAGGATTTTAAAACCGTCTCAAACCACCATGGATGTTTTACATTTTTTAACATGTTTTGCTTGACAGTACAGACTGAGAATGATGGTTAATGGTACTGTAAATGCTGGAACATAGTGGCACAACTGTCAAGCACACACTGGTTGCTGGCATGGTGCATGTGATTTACTGCCATGTAATATTGTGTTTGTGTGGGAGAGTGTGTAATGCTCCTTTGTGTTTTGTTTGTCTAGTTTGCTAGTTTGGATTTATCAGCATGGCATACCGCCAAGACCTGTCTGGCCACTGCTGATATATAAAGTTCCAATGACCATCGACGAAGGGCTTCAAGCTGAACATCAGTCAGTTCTTTTACAGGTGGCAAGGCCTAACAGCACTGCACTTTATGGGCACACCAAGACTCTGCTTCCTTTCACCGGCCTGACGGAGGAATTTAAAGTCACAGAATAAGTAAGAAATGGCCGGCCGAGGAGGCAGTCTTACAGACAGAAATGAGGCCGAGACAAAACATCCCGGTAGGCTCTGTGGTAGACAGATGAGCCGAGCTTTGTAGATACACAAGACCTCGCTACAACAAAAGCTGAGAGGGAGATCTGTGCAGAGGTGGAAGAGGAACACCACAGTATCTGAGGGGCTATACACAAGCAGGGAGCTTGGACTAATTGGGCTGATACAACTGCCTGTAAAATCACCTGGGCAGAGTTTTGGAAGTCAGAACCAGCTGGACTCAAGTTTTTGATCCCATCAGTGTATGATGTCCTCCCAAGCCTGTCCAACATTTACTGATAGGGTCCAACATCCCGGCATGCCCACTATGCATGACAAGAGGTTCTTCTGAGCACATCTTGAGCTGCTGCCTGAAAGTGAATTTGGCCAAACTTTCCACATTGCAAAGACTACTGTAAGGTTGAGTACTGTAAGGCCAGATTTGGTCTTAATATCTGACTTTTCTAAGCAAGTAGATTGATTAGAAACCACCGTTCCCTGGAAAGACAGGATAGAGAAGACCCATTTTGTATTTAAAACCAACTAAAACCTAACAAATGGTGGAAAAAAGAACAGTGACTGGCTTCTCAGAAGTGTCTGATAAAATAACTAAGGAAACAAACAAATTAATATACAAAAGAAACTTTACAATCACATTTTACAAACAAAAGCAAATACCTTCCCGGCCTGAAACAAAGCCCTTCCCCTCAGTTGGAAGCATGCAGGTGCCTGGAGACTATTTATTAAAAAAAGAGGCCAAGTTAATATGTTAAAAAGACAATTGATTAATACATCTTTTATTTTGTTTAAAAAGCTAAAAGGCACAGTGCATCTAGTAAAACCATGTTTTTCAACAAACAATTTAAAACAAAGGGAGCCTACCAAAATCACCATGAAGGCGGGCCTCAGCTTGAGCTCAGGTGTGCAGGACAGAGGCCCAGGTGAGCTTCCTGTCTCCCTTCATAGCCTCTCCTCCCTTCCTCCCTGGGTCCTAGTGCTCGACTCGTATCTGCCCGGCCACATTTGTAATGACATTAAAGTCCCCACGTCAGGCACAATGTTGTCCAACATTTTAAAATGTCCTCATGCAAATATTTGCCTACTATTCCCAGAGAGCAGAGATGGCAGTTAATAGTTTGAAATGCATGCCATACATTATTAAAACATTTCACCATGCTTATAAACATATATGGTTGATACTTTAAAACTAGCACTGGCTAGATACACATGGGTAGTGGAAATAATGGGAACATTTAACTTTGTTAATAGCCAGCAGTCAAGCACACTGATAGCACTCAGACTCTAATTGGGTTTTTACGTGACCCAAAGTGTGATTATCCCTGTTCGCCGTTCTCCTCACAGAGCCTTCATTACACACTGCTGCCTGGGCCCCTTGGCTAACACAACTGCAGAAATTTAAAGGCTGTAAAAAGAGAAATTAGAGAAGGACATAAAAGGCTGATTTATGACCTTTCACTGTCAAATAATGGCTGTCCTGGGAGAGTTACCTGAGTAAACATTGCCTTTACCTGCATAAACAAGGGAGAGCAGAGATAAACAAGTGACTGGTCAAGAGAGCTGCGCATCTAGCAAGCTAAAGCCAGATATTTTTCTCAGGGGTTGATAGAGACCAAGACAGACTTTAAATAGACAGTGAGCAGTGGACTTTTATCTGATCAATAGAAACAGTTTGGCATAAAAAACAACCTCAGCCGTTTCAGCAAATGCCCGCATTTCACTTGTCATTTTTATAGTTACATATTTTTGAACAAACCACAAAGGTTGACTGTAAGCTTTAGATGTGCTGGTATAGGCAGACTTTTCCCCCTATCTTCCAGAGTTTACACTGCTCTTGTTGTCTTAATAAAAAAAAAAATGAATTACTCGATAACGTTACAGATCATGTTTTAGTGGGTTTATTACATTACATTTCATTTAGCTGACGCTTTTATCCAAAGCGACTTACAATAAGTGCATTTCAACCATTTCAACAAACCCAGAACAACAGGAATCAAGAAAATACATTTTCTTCAAGAAAGCCAAACTTCAAAGTGCTATAAGTAAGTGTCATTTTAAGCGCTACTAAAGTGCTACTATTCAAGGTAAAGTCGGAAGAGGTGTGTTTTTAGTTTGCGGTGGAAGATGTACAGAGTTTCTGCTGTCCTGATGTCGGTGGGGAGCTCATTCCTCCATTTAGGAGCCAGGACAGCAAACAGCCGTTTGTAGTGTTTAGCTCGCAGTGAGGGAGCAACAGGCCGATTGACAGATGCAGAGCGGAGGGAGCGGGCTGGGGTGTAAGGTTTGACCATGTCCTGGATGTAGACTGGACCCGATCTGTTCACATGCAGGTACCAATGTTTTGAAATGGATGCGGGCAGCTACTAGTAACCAGTGAAGGGAGCGGAGGAGTGGAGTAGTGTGAGTGAATTTAGGAGGTTAAAGACCAGTCGAGCTGCTGCATTCTGGATGAGCTGCCGAGGTTGGATGGCACTGACAGGTAGACCTGCCAGGAGGGAGTTACAGTAGTCTAGACGTGAGATGACCAGAACCTGGACCAGAGCCTGGACCGGAACCTGGACCAGAACCTGGACCAGAACCTGCGCCGCCTTCTGAGTGAGAAGCGGACGAATTCTCCTGATGTTGTGCAGCATGTATATACAGGAACGTGTTGTTGCAGCGATGTTGGCAGTAAGGGAGAGTTGACTGTCGAGTGTCACGCCGAGGTTCCTAGTAGTCAGGGTCGGGGATAACAGAGTTGTTGAAGGTAGTAGTCAGGTCGAGGGTGGGAGAGTCTTTCCCTGGAAGGAAGAGCAGTTCAGTCTTGTCGAGGTTGATTTTCAAGTGATGTGCGGACATCCACTGAGAAATGTCAGACAGGCAGAGATTTGTGCGGCTACCTGTGTTTCAGATTGGGGAAAAGAGAGGATTAGTTGGGTGTCATCAGCATAGCTATGGCAGGAAAAGCCATGCGAGTGAATGACAGAGCCGAGAGAGTTGGTGTACAGAGAGAAGAGGAGGGGACCCAGGACGGAGCCTTGAGGGACACCAGTAGTGAGAGGACAAGGTTCAGACACGGATCCTCTCCAAGTCACCCGGTAAGTGTGGTCGTTGAGGGAGGATGAGAACAGGGAGAGAGCAGAGCCTGAGACACCAAGGTCCTGAAGGAGGAAATAAGGATCTGGTGGCTCACTGTGTCAAATGCAGCAGAAAAGTCAAGAAGGATCAGGACAGAGGAGAGAGAGGCTGCTCTGGCAGTGTGAAGCTGCTCAGAGACAGAAGGAGGACCGTCTCTGTTGAGTGGCCTGCCTTGAAACCAGACTGGTGGTCAAGAAGGTTATTATGGTGAAGATAGGAGGAGAGTTGATTGGAGATAGCTCGTTCGAGAGTTTTGGAAAGAAAGGGAAGAGAGACGGGTCGGTAGTTGTTTACTTCAGTCGGGTTGAGGGTGGGTTTCTTCAAGAGAGGGTTCAGTCTCACACTCATCTTGGGATGGGTTCGAGGGGGCAGGTGGTTGGGCGGGCGGAGGTTACCAAGGTAAGAACTTGAGTGGGAGACAGGGGGATGAAAGAGGAAAGTGAAGGGGATAAAGATGAAGTTGATGGAAATGTACAGTAGTTATAGAAGCTGGGTTTGAAAATGAGCAGCGTATGTCATCTATCTTTTTAGTAAAATAGTTGACAAAGTGGCTTGGTAGAAGGGTGGAGGGAGGAGGGAGGGTGTGGGGGGGAGGGGGTCAAAGAGGTTGGAAAAGATGAGCTTTTTGGGATTGGAAATTGAGGATTGAATTCTGGTTAGGTAGAAAAAGCTTTTGGCTGCAGAGATAGAGGCAGAGAAAGAGGAGAGGAGAGATTGATAAGTGAGCAGGTCGTCAGGGTGGTTAGATTTTCTCCATTTCCTTTCTGCCGCTCTCATAGTGGCTCTCTCGGCACGCACCGAGTCAGACAACCACGGGGCTGGGGAGGACTTGCGGGCCTGTCGTAATGTAAGAGGACAGAGAAAATCAAGAGAGGAAGACAGAGTAGAAAGGAGAGTGTCTGTGGCTGAGTTAGGATGCATGAATGAGAAAGAGTCAGTTGAAGGGAGGGCAGATAAAACAGAGAAGGCCAGAGAGGAGGGAGAGAGGGAGCGAATGTTGCGACGGACCGGTACAGTCTGTTGATGTGGTCGTGTTGTCAGTTTGAGAGAGTGGGAGAGAGTAACTGATAAAGAAGTGGTCAGAGACATAAAGTGGTGTTACCATGAGGTTAGATGTGGAGCAGTTTCTGGTGAAAATATAGTCCAGGTGGTTACCGGCTTTGTAAGTAGGAGGGAAAGGACTGAGTGAGAGAGCAAAGGAAGACAGTAAAAGTTTAATTTGTAGTCTTTACCTGCTCATTGTTAAAAGTTCCCCAAATGTGGTGGTAATTTTACCCCCCAAAAAACACACAGCTGCAGAAACATACAATTCTTAGTGTGTCTACATCTAGCTATGATTGACAGGTCAGAAAAGAGAGTTAAATAATGAAGAGTAAATCTGGGGCTGGGTCTGAATGAGGTAGTAAAAACACAGCTGTAAACCTGCTACCAAGTAACCAACAGCGTACACTTTGCAGTCATCATTGTTAAAGAGACACTTTGACATTTTGGGGAAATATACTCTGAAGTGGTCTCATGCATTCAGATGAGAACAGATCAATATCAAACTTGTTTTTGTGCTTTTGTGCTTATTTTGGCTGCTGTTTCTCCTCAGGTTACAAAGAAAGAATGGTTTTACATGTATGTTAATTTATGGGTGACGGCAGGATTATTTCACTCCATTAGCTTAGTAGGCACCATATGACAGCATTCACCTGCATGTCACTTTTTAAGATGCATAAACAACAATACCAGTGGGTCATATCACAGTCACTATAGCGTGACTGTAACCTTAGCCTACATGTACATGATAGAGATTTTTCTTTTTAAACTCGGTATGCTGTGGCAGTTGAACGTCGCACTCTACCACACACACACACACACACACACACACACACACACACACACACACACACACACACACACACACACACACACACACACACACACACACACACACACACACACACACGTATGCACACAGAGTGAAGATGGCAATACCTACTCACTAATGGATATCACATCTGTCAGAGCAGGAGAATGCATATGTTGTGGGTCATTGCAAAAGCATCCACGATGTCCTTCTAATCAAGGGCTGTATATATTTCCTATCTCAACCAACATTTTTTGAATGTTTCTTGCTGAGTGCATTATTCATTTTTGAGCCACTCTCTCTCCTTAACTTGAATTTAGACCATGCATCCATGGTGTATTTATGTGCAGCATATGTGTATGAAATGGATAGCCTTAACCCAGGCACTAAACCCATCATGGGTAAATTCAGTTTCTTCATGGAACTAGTGCCCCTTGTGAGCAAAATGTCTGCAGGCAAAGCAAAACACATGTTCCATGCTCACTGAGCCAAATATACCGTTCACATATTGATTTCATCTGAAGTCTGTACTTCTTGCCTGGGTATTTTCTGAGGATAGGGTGCCTTTATCCATCCCTGGCTGACTGGCTGATGTCAGATATGTGGCAGGGCAGTGCTAGTTCCAATGCAACTCAGGGTAGAGCCTACTAGGTTGTTGCGGGTCACAGTGCATGGGCATCTGTTCAATATTGTTCCAATCATCCCAGTAGTTATTAATATGCTCATGATCCTTGCTGTTGTTCTCTTTTGTGTTGTCCACTACATTGTTGAGGATAGTAGGGTTGTTAGTCCTCATTGAAGTTTGTGCTATCATACGATAAACCTATTTTTCTGAGATATATTCCACATGAGCACACCATATAGCTACATTAGCAAAGTTCACTGCCTTTTAAATAACAACTCCAAGGTACTGAACGGCACTAACACTGTTCATAAGACAAGCTTAGACATGATTTTTAAGTTATACTCTCATACTGCCGAATGTATCAATTCAAATAGGGGAAACTATAACTTCAGTGAAATGCTTAAATGAGATTGATTCATTCACCTTAGTTTCCAAATGACATAAAGTTTCACATTCTTCAAGATAAACTTAATTAAATATCTCAACATGCAAAGTCGATTTTTACCAAAATACGTCTAAAAGTATCAATTTTAATGGACCATCTTCTCTTTAAGTCAAAAGTCTCGGATTCAGGGGCGTAGATGTTGAGAGTCACCTTTCTTGTGAACTGTCAAGAAAAGATAACCACTGCAGGTCACTGCAGAAAGCCGCTTTGAAATGAAAATACTGTAGGCTCTTTTAAATTTTAGTCATAACCTGTCAGAATTATAGTCACGACCATGGTCATTTTGATACAGAAACCAGCTGTGTGATATGTAAAGATGTGTGCGTTGAGGAAGAGTGAGAAATGGTATAATAACTGTGTCAGCTGCGGCAGTGTTCTTATTGACAGCAGGCCTGCAATAATTACGATTAATGTGACAGATTTGTGTTGTGTACGATGAATGTGCAGAAAGCCATGACCACAAGATGATTTTGACATCCAGGACGTAAAGTGAGATATACAACTCTGAGTCGACCAAGTGACAATTAACATACAAATCAGACTAGCTGGTGGGCATTGTTAACAAAATCCAATAACAATGTGACAAAGAAGAAACATGTTCATTTAGTATGTCGGCCACAAAGGAAATATAGAATTAATGGATTTTTTTTTTCCCCACATATCTGGATCTGTGTAAGATTGAAGTGGCTGACAACATATCAACAGAATCAGAATCAGTGTGAAATGTTGCACTTTTCAGAATTATCATTTTTAAGTTCATTATTGTAACTCAGAGCGTGAATATCTTATGACAGAAAAAATAACAAGTTGGTTCTGAATATCTTATGACACTGATCCGAAAAAATAACAAGTTGGTTCTCTGATTGATGTTTTAATATCTATTAACGGTGCTTCATTTGTGTCAGTTTCTCTACAAATAAAAGAAAACTGCCACATTGTTAGTAATTTGGAGACTTGCCTTGTTCAGTGGAGGGGGGGGAGAGAATCGCTTTCATGAGAATCACTCAAGTGCTGTCAGTTCATGGGAAATATTACTTAAGACCACTTGATTACAGTGGAGAAACAGTCTGTTTTTTTCCAGTTGTATTGAAGTCTTTCTTTCAGTTCATTGTGTTGACATGTTTTGTTAGACTTTGAATATTTTCTTTATGTAGACAGACAATTTTGCTACAATTCACCTTCAGAGACAGTCTCAAATTTGAAGGCTAACTTCTGTCCGGATGTCACAGTCTGCCATTTTACTGAAAGAAAAGCTTCAAGTTGAGAGTTCTTGAGTATCCACGTTGCTTTTAAACAGAGTTATGTTACTCCCCTAGTTGCCAAGCTGAGGAAATCAGATGCAGAAATAAGTGGTATAACAGAACTTTGGCAGCCACAGACGGTTTGAATATATCTGATATACTGTAGGCTTTGAAGATAGAGCCTGAAGTTAATTGTGGTTGTCAGGATAAGTGCATGATGTTAGACAAAAATCCAGAGTTGAACAGGAGAACATGCCAGGGTGTGTGTGTGTGTGTGTGTGTGTGTGTGTGTGTGTGTGTGTGTGTGTGTGTGTGTGTGTGTGTGTGTGTGTGTGTGTGTGTGTGTGTGTGTGTGTGTGTGTGTGTGTGTGTGTCAGAGCTCATAATGAAATAAAAGCTAAAAGCTAATTGGTTGTCAGTTGAAATGGTAATTTTAATGTCTGTACTGAATATAAGAAACGAGTGTTCTGCTCTATCATCCACTGTACCAACTTGTGTCACTGCAAAGCTGAAGTGCAACCAGATAAATGGCACAAAGAGAAAACTTATATGAGGTAGTTTATATTTAAGCAGCACAGCTGTGGTGGCCAAAAGCCATTCACTGCATCCCCTTGTGGGTTGCTTCCAAGCCCATCTGAAGAAAATATGATGTCACTATCTTCCTGCAGACACATTTAATTTTTAGCAGTGTGGGGTCTCTCCTGAACCTCAGACTCCGATGCATCCCAGGATGTTCATTACTGGATTTTAATAGACTACAATGCAATTTCAAATGATGGACTAAACCACACTATGTGAGTAAATAGGTAATTTATGGTTATACTAAACATATATTTGAGGTCCTAGATTTCAGCACATCAAAGACTACTTTTAAAATGAAATGGGTTATACAATATCAGCAAAACAACAAAGACTTATTTGGTGTAAATTAAAATGCAACCTCTGAATTGACAGAAGGAGATAAAAAAAAAAAAAAATAATAATAATAATAATTCTATAAGCAAGGGTTGCTAGCTTGTCCACAGTCACACCAATGCATTCTGGGACGGTAAATTATCTCTGACATTTTTTTTTATCAAACATTGTTATAATATGGAACAATGTTAGTTCCTTAATTATTATATGAGGACAGATATGTACCACTTAACCATATATAATTTTATATTGACAAAATAACCACAAAAACTATCAAAATCAAATTGCTATTTTTCACATCTACAAACATTTAAATGTTCCTAATTATTTTTTACTTAAAATGCTTGTTTTTTCAATAAAATCATATTTGTTTTTTTAGAAAATATTGTAATGTAAAAAAAAAGAAAAAAAAAAAAGAATATAGTATTGTATTGACAAATCTGAGATATCAGTCGCGGAACCTTGTTACGCTGGAATTTGTTCCTACACGGTATTATATTTAGAGACACAACTTCATTTCCTGTTAGAATTCACAACAGAGCCGACACACAGGAGCTAATTAATTTTAGCAGCCTTTGAACAGTAAACGTTAATGTAGCATAAATACTTAGGACCAATAATGATTCCTTACACTGTCAACATCAAACTCGCGGCTCGGACGTTGACCGGCACTCTCAATTTGCAGAATAAAACCGCTGTAGATTGGTGAGTACTGCACCTTTACCGCGAGCATAACACGGCATCTGGTCAATTCAGACAAGATACGCGATTGGCAGGTGGTACTAACAAGTCGTTATTGGTTTGTCAACATGTTATTTACTTTTATTGCTTTGCAGAAAGTTACCACTGTTAACTGCTGCTAAAAAAACCCACCACGTGAGCTTTCCTGAACAGACAGATCAGCATGCAGGGTGCACAGTGTCATGTGATGTGACGTGTTGCTGGGCCTGATGAATTCCTTCAGCTCTCTCTTCCTCAGTAAATCATTTGAGACTGACTGCAGTGTGACTTCATCTCAATGATGTCTGGTCTGTGGTAAAACTCGCTTGAAGAGACCAGACATGTTATCGTGAATGACAAGAGCTGCGCAGTAACCATGTTGTATTGCACATACATGAAGCTGACAGTAAATCCTTTGTTACATTTTGTAATATGCACAACCAAGATATTTCATTTTGCTTCATTCATATTTGATTCTCATTGGAAATGTTATATGCCTCATCCAGGTAGACAGCATGTGATTCAGATGAAAAATAAGGGTTGTTTCATCATTTTGTAGCAGCTTTTTTTTATTTATTTATTTGATCCAATTCTTCTGGTTCATTGTAGAGTCACACACTTCTCCCAACTGTAAACTATATCTGCCTGTTGCATCAGGACTCAGTCATTGAGGGTGTATGATATCACAATCATTTTGATCAAATACCTCAGTATTGATATTGCAATGATCTCGTAGGGATAATAATTTATGCTTTAACAAAATATTTACAAAATACGATTTTTGATAAATAAATAATTAGTAATGACTAAGTGGGTATTGACAAATAACAGAAGAGCTGAACACAGTCTAGTAAATTCAGAGAATCCCATCACATTGCTGTAATGCAGTATTTAAAACCAGGAAACCATATTATGAAATTATGATATCCAAAATCCAGGACGATATCTAGTTTGACATCACAATATGATAAAATATTGATCTATCTTCCGGCCATTGTTGATAAGTACAAATGGCATCTTTGGCATACTAGAGTTTTCCAATTTGTTGTGGACTTGAGTTGTGAGTCTTGTGCGGTCTTAATGTGGACCAGCCACACATCCATGGATATGTACTCACGCTGACATATAAACGTACAGGAAATTGAAATACAGACACAATTTCAAGTAATCATTTATTTATTTGTATTGGAAAGGGTATACAAACCAATGTCAGACCAAATGGAGACATGAGTTTAGTGACTTTCTTCTTAATTTGTTACCCTCCTCTTACTCACATTCTGTCTGGTTTTCATTCCCTGAAGGGGTTGCCAAGGCCTGATAGCCCAGGGATGTCACTCCAGTATTCTCATAATCGATCCAAAGACATCCCAGACCATCCAGGTGCTGGAGAGACACAAAGCAAATGTGGTCAAGGTGAGTCCCAAAAGGAAACACGTTTTCATCTGTTTACTTGTTTATCTCCACAGGCTGCAAGTAATTTAAAAAAAAAATTGTTTTTCATTCAGTTACTCATAAATGATGAATCCCTTAATCTGTACAGCGTAGCGGATTCAATTCATATTTGGGGCACCATTTTCTGTTTAGCAGAAACCATCAAGATTGAATTTTAATAGGCTTTATCGGCCGAAATAAAAGTGATCAGTCAACATAGCCTGAACCGTGATTTCTACATTCAGGGATTTCCTTCAAAATCTTCTAGGAAATCCACAAAAACTAGTGCTTGGTCAATAAGGATATTTATTGAAAATATTTACACCAAGAATAAACTATATGAATATTGATTGTAGTTATGGATCATGGATGTGATGAACAGGATTTCTGAGCGATAGCGCAGTGACGGTGGGAACAAATAATACTTAGGTTATGAATACGGAGCTAGTTCCTGACGTAAATTAGAGATTATGAATTTGGAATTGGATAAATCAGCTGTCAGACATCAACCCAATGGATCAAAGTACTCAGATAGATTCTGCCTACTGGAGGGTGGTCCCATCTTTACTGGACGTGGTCCCAGTCGTCCAGACAAGCCTCTTTCTTGCGGACCTCCGTGCAGATGTCAGAGCCTGGAGTTTGGCGCTGCGCTGTCGGTGTTCACTCCCGCAGCAGGCTTCTTCTGCTGGTACCGTTGGGTCTTGTTGAGGATCGACGACCAGCGTGTAGCGATGCAGCAGCTGTCAGCTTTGGCAAAATGGATCTTCTGAGCTTTGTCCGGGTTGAGAGATGGCTGGATTTATTCTGACTAGATTATCAAAAACACTTCTTATAAGCGGAGCAGAGAGAGAGAATAAAACAACGGCGTGGTCGGTTCCAGGCAATAATTAAACTCAATTCAACTTAATTAAAAGTATGCGTTCTTCATTTGTCTTAAAGTTTACTTGGGGTTAATAAGAAATATAGAGCGTGGTAACTCTAAGAAGATCAGAAAGTGCGAGATTAATTTAAACGGAGAGGGATTAATGATCAAAATTAAGCGTAGTTAGAAGAAAAGAAAAAGCCCCCTTCAGTCTGAGGTTTACATTGTGTGTGTACAGTGTCAGGTAAATCTAATTTCCAGGCCTGCGAGCATGATTTGTGACATCACAAATAGTTTGGAAGCCTTTTGTGGTCCAATTTAGCTTCCGCAAGTATGATGTGGAAACTTGAGACCTCGAGAGCACATATACTGAAGATGGACCTCACAGGGAAGTGTGAGACATGTTGTGTCCAGCAGTAAAACTTCTGAAATGAAACATATTTACGTATTCATAGAATCTGGAATTTGTAAGTATTGAGAAGGAGCAGATGTCATTTTCAGGATTTAGGAAAAAAAATTGTGGAAAATCTGTAACTGCCACAAATTATAATTCAAAGTAGAGTATTTTATATACATTATGAAACATATCTGGAGGGGATGTTTAAGTTTTAAGTTGAAGATTTAGAGTTGTTCAGTTGGTCTGATTAATGTAAAAAGAATACAGTTTTTTGACATTTGGCTCACATCTTTTTCCCATTAAGTTTTTTTTTTTTTTTTTAATCACAAAATGTATTTATTAGATGTCTGATTGTTCAGAGAAAAACACATATTTAATTTAGCCCGTATGTAAGCTTACTGCATATATATTGTATGTCCTCTTCTTCCTATATTTGCTAAATAACACACACCTTCAAG
This sequence comes from Brachyistius frenatus, assembly GCF_029030835.1. Classification (NCBI taxonomy): domain Eukaryota; kingdom Metazoa; phylum Chordata; class Actinopteri; family Embiotocidae; genus Brachyistius; species Brachyistius frenatus. Next base: position 4,749,317 of record NW_027210607.1, read on the forward strand.
CCTCCGTGTTAGCCCGACCTTGAGCCAAGTAGTTTTAGGCTTTGGCAGACAGATTCAGCTCTGCTTCAATGTCTAAAAGAACACCACCAATTCTGATAAAGGTTACCGCTGAACTGATGGAGAATCCTCTTGTGTCTATGTCTGTGTGTGTACGTGTGTGTACGTGTGTATGTGTGTACGTCTGGGCATCTGTGTATGTGTGGGTGTGTGTATGTCTGTATGTGTGTGTATGTGTTTGTGTGTGTTTTTGTGTTTGTGTGGGCGTGTGTGTGTGTATGTGTGTGTTTGTGTATGTGTGGGCGTGTGTGTGTGTGTGTGTGTGTGTGTGTGTGTATGTGTGTGTTTGTGTATGTGTGGGCGTGTGTGTGTATGTATGTGTGTGTGTTTGTGTATATGTGTGTGTTGTGTATGTGTGGGCGTGTGTATGTGTTTGTGTGTGTGTGTGTATGTATGTATGTGTGTGTGTGTGTGTGTGTGTGTGTGTGTGTGTGTGTGTGTGTGTGTGTGTGTGTGTGTGTGTGTGTGTGTGTGTGTGTGTGTGTGTGTGTGTGTGTGTGTGTGTGTGTGTGTGCATGTGTATTGTATGTATATGCATGTGTATGTATGTGTGTGTGTGGGCATGTGTATGTGTGTATGTGTATGTGTGTTTGTGTGTTTTGCAGAAAGCCATATAATGGGCAATAAATTCTCCAGTGATTATCAGTGGCAGGACTCCGTCCGAGGCTTTCATTCCTCACTCTAAAGCACGCTTTAATCTTGTAAAGCACCGCAGCCACAGCAGCGGGCCATTCTTCACCACCTAGCCTGACATAAGGAAGCTTGCTGAATAAAAAAAGACAAAGAAGTAGCCACAGTAAAGAGCATGGCTGTTCAGGAACAAATACCCAGGCATAATCAATTATTTAAAGAGCAGCCTGTGTTGGAGTCGTTTGTCTTTTTGGGTGTAGAAATTGCCTCGGCTACCTTTCGATGTTGTGTTTCATACAGGCCCTGTAGTATCTCGTTGCTTCAGTTTTCTTTCGTCCCTCAGCTGCCTTAAGTGAAATTCACCATCTTCTATTTAAGAAAAAAAAAAGCCTCTGTTGTTGAGTGTCTGACAAACTTTCTGCTGAGAAATGTGGAAGTCTCACAGCGTCCCCACAGACTGCCAGATGCTTAATTAGTGTCTTTGTGTCGGCAGGTGAAATGGTCCAGGGAAAATTACTACCATAACTTGAGCTCGCCCTACTGTCTGCGGCTGGCCTCGGGAGACGCCTCGGGGAAGATCATAGTGTGGGATGTGGTCAGCGGCACTGCCCACTGCGAGATCCAGGAGCACTCCAAACCTATTCAGGGTGAGAGATCTTCCAGAAAACCAATCATTTACATTTGGACTGAGTCTTTGTCAGCTCTCTACCGTAATGGGACTTTATTCTGGCAGCCCTGCCAAGAAGAAATGTTGAGCTGTTGCTCTGCTGTTGACTATTTGTTTTCATTAAGAAGCTGTTACTGCCACTCCTGCTGGCGCACACTGAGCCTCCATCCTCTTCATTGCCACCCTCCTTCTTCTCTTTCTCTGTCAGACTTGGAGTGGTTGTGGAATCAGGACGCGTCTCGTGATCTCCTGCTAGCCGTCCACCCCCCCAACTACATAGTTCTGTGGAACGGAGACACGGGGACGAAGCTGTGGAAAAAGAGCTACGCTGAGAACATCCTCTCCTTTTCCTTTGACCCCTTTGACCCTTCTAACATGGCATGTAGGTGAACAAAATACTGTCCAAAGTTCAGCCTTATTTCAGCCTCTGTTTGACTTTTTCCAGTTTCCCACCCACACATACAGGTCACGTCTCTTGTAGAGCTCTTAGTTTTACAGTTCAACAACTTCAGTATGCCTGAACATATCAGAAGTTGTGCTGAAGACTGTGCTTCCTCCTGAGAGATGCTCTGTATTCTAGTCTGCCAACTACTGAACCGTTAGTAACATTCTCTCAAGTGACAGATGCAAAGTTGCTAACAGAGTACTGACGGTTTGTCAAGCCGTGACAAGCAAACGCATCTTCATAATGTTCTTTTGTTCTTCATTCTCTGCAGTGCTGACCAGCGAGGGAATAGTCTTCATCACAGACTTTTCCCACTCCAAACCACCAGGCAGCGCTGGTAAAAAGGTCTACATCGCCAGCCCTCATGCAAGTCCAGCGCACACCAAACCTGCACCTGCTGCTGCTCCGGCTCCCACCGGCGCCAAGAAGGCCCTCAATAAGGTCAAAGTGCTCATCACCAATGAAAAACCCACGTAAGAAACACTTAATTCTATTTTCACTTGCACAACTGTAGTGTAGCATGTTTTTGATGTTTCTATAGGAGCACATTGAAATGTTCTTCACAGTTACATACCCTGCTGATTGTGAGGATTTGACCTTTTGCCCCTCACATTTCCTGGTTGTCTGTGTTTCTCTGGCGCCACTGTGGATAGTCCTGACCAATTAGGTTGATGTTGGCCTATTAACTATACCTATTCTAATCGACAATAGAAGTGTCTTATAATTGATCAAAGTGTCCAAATTTCATTTCAACATTGACAAATGTGGCCACCAATTCATGTGCCATCTATACAATACATGTATTGCATTGTTTAAAACCATTTGTAAAATATCTGCCCATCCATCAGTCTTAAAAATCTGCTACAACTTTGTCTGCTTTCCAAATACAGTCCTTTTCAGTTGCACTCCAATAACTGAGTGAATGACATTACTGAAGGTCAAATGGGTTGAGTTTAGCCTCAGAGCAATTGCATCCATGTGCCTTTGACCTCTAGGGAATGTGCACTTGTCAGCCTGCATTAATTGTATTATGTCCTCTGATGTTGGATGACACATTCAGACACTGGGTATGTCTTAATTTATTAATAAAAGAGTAATATGCCATAGATAGAAATGTAAAATTCAAAATAAAGATGAAGTATTAGAGCACATTGACACGGTAATGTTCTATTTTGTTGAATTAGTTGTCAACAGGTTGAGTCAGCGTTTTTGCATCTTGGTTTGTTGAAATGTTGCTGCTCAGCGTTGTCCACATTTAGCTTTTTCTCTTTGTTTAACTTGTGTTGTTCTTCCTCTTTTTACTGGTAAGTTAAATGACCTGTTGAAAGTCAACTGTTACTGCTTTTCTGTTTGGGAGTAGTGGCACAAAGCAAAACCGTCTGTCAAATCTGTAACAGACTATGATTAGTAATCGTGGAGTTGTTTTCATTTTGGGTTGGAAGAACTGGTTTGTTCATTCGTTTCTTAGTTGTAGCGTTTGGTGTACCGATTAATCTTTTTTCAATCAAAGTTAGTTAACTGTCATATTAGTTAAAGGGTGACTTCATCATGTTTTCAACACGCTTTCTTTTATTATAGAATATATTTTCCCTCCCTTTTCATTCAACTGAAAAACTCCTCCAACATATATCATCTGGAGGAGTTTTCCAGACACTACTTAAAACTTCAGACTGTACTTCCATGTCTTTCACTGGCCCACCTCCACATAAACCAGAGTCAAGCCTCACCAATAGCAGCGACCTGGCAAGCAGCCTTGGCAGAATTGGCTTGCAGAGCATTTGAACTGGTAGAGTTTTCTCTGTTTTATGTTCTGTTCTATTTTATGGCACTAGTGTCTTTCCAGCGGTGAAATTCATCTTAACACCGAGATTTGCTGCTAAATCAAGTCAAAGGTCAGGGGACGAAGAAACTACAGAAGAATAGGGAAGGATTTGTTCTGTTGGCAGATTTACTTAATTAATTTTTAATACTTAAACACACAAGAACTAGTGACTTATATACTAAGTCACTACTGCGGCCGTGTTAACGTGAAGCTGGAGATAAAAGCCGCCTGCAGAAGCTCTGCTGTTTTCTGTTACAGTTTTTAATAATGAGAGTGTCTGACTTGTGCTTGGATTAAGAGGGTGTCTCAGTTGTTATGCCATTTAATGACAAACTTAAAATTGTGTAAGACATTCATTTACAAAAAGTTTCAACAGATCAGAAAGCAAAGATGTGTTTGATGTGCTGGCTGCGCTTCTTGCCTTGTGACTGTCAAACAGGCTTATTTATAGCAGCAGCCTCTCAGTCCACCCACCCAACCAGCTCTAATAACAAACACCATTAATCTTACTCGTCTTCATCCTCTCTCCTGCCTCTCCCGTCCTGTCTGTTTCACTCTTTGTGTCCTCTATGGGTATGTGACATCTTCCTTCCTCACCTTTCGCGCTGTGTGTAGTTGCTCTTTAAAGAGCTGAATTCTTTCGGTGTGCTTTTGTCTGTGTGTCGGTTTCGGGTGTTTATCATGTTCAGTGTTACAGTATCTCTCCTCTCTGGCTCTGTCTGCCAGGGGTTGATAGATGGGCGATCTAAACAAGACTTTGCTCTCTGTTATCAGAAACTCACTGAATACTGTACTATATCGCCCACATTAGTGTCTCATCACGCAGCCATTAATCTGGTTGTTAGCGAATGCAGATTTGGTTCCTTTATCAAGTTGACAGAAAATGGCTTCCCGCTCAGACTCGACCACACGCACGCACGCACGCACGCACGCACGCACGCACACACACACACACACACACACACACACAAACAAACAAACCAACCCAAACACACACATACACACAATTTACTTTTAAACTGTCTGAAATATTTATGAATAAACTAAAAGAACAATAAATATTTTTTGCGCAGGCAGTTAGGTTTTAGTTGTTCAAATTTAACTCCTTGTTGATTTTGTGAGACCAGTGGTTTCTATGGTAACTACTAGAGGTCCCAGAGTCCTGGTGGTAGCAAACACTTTTTGAGCAGTTCATTTGTTCGACAAACGGCAAAAGGGCAACTGGTGGATTCATTTCCAGCAGTGGTGGAAGACGTATTCAGAGCTTTACTTTAGTAAAAGCACAAATTCAGCAACGTGAAAATACTCCAATACATGTAAAAGTCTTGCAGGAAAAATCCTAGTAAAAGTACTGACGTACAGAAGTATTAGCAGCAAAATGTTGTTTAACTACTAAAGTAAAAATACTGGTTGGTCCCGCTGATATTTTTACATAGATATCATTTGATTTTTGATACTAAAGCATCAGTGTGTGAGCAGCATGTTACTGTTGTAGCTGCTGCAGGTGGAGCTGGTTTGAACTACTTTGTATGCAGTTTTATATCCAGGGACTGCAGGTAAATGTGAGGCGTTGTCAGAGGATTACTGAAAAGAGTTTTGATTCACAAATCTGCCTTCAGTTTTTCTCTCATCTTTGATCTTTTCCTGAGATATTGGATAATTTGAAGATTTATTGAAATTAACTATTTGAGAAGTTTAAAGCGAGAAAAAAAAAATCACTATTTGATGGAGCTTTGAAAAACTTGTGGACATCTGAATTGTCACTTTGACGACGCACTGCTCTTTGTAAGACATCAAAAGCCAAAATCATTGGAAATTACACAAAGAGAGCATGAAAGAGCACCTAATCAAACCCTGAAATGTATCAAACTATTTAATAAAAGTCACTAAAGATCAACTATGTAAGGTTCTCAAATACCATAACTGAATGAAGCAGGTGAGATTCACTGAATTATATGTTGTAAAAATGTGTTTTTGTCTGTTGCTGATGTGGTGATTTGTAAGTTTGAATTTTAGATTTATGTTTTTTTTCTGTCCGTACTGACGTCTCCAGCTGCTGCTGGAGCTGCAATTATGCACATATTTTGTGTTCATGTGCACATCTAAGCCAAATTCATAATTTATGCTGCACTGTCTTCCATGATGAAGCTGTGTCAATGTATTCTGTATTGTCTTGATATCAGAAGCTCAAGCTGAACAGACTGCATAATGTATAAACTTTGTGATAGACTTTCATGTCCATTAGGTCATTTATCATTTATTTAATGTCATTGGATAATAGAAGCTGGGGACTTACTGCTATTTACTGCTATTTTATTGCTTTTCTATTGTTCTATTTTATTCTATTATTTTATTCTATTATTTCTATTATTATCTTATTGCTTCTGTATGCTGCTGTAGCGAAAAAATTTCCCCTCAGGGATTAATAAAGTAAATACCTACCTACCTACCTACCTACTTCTTAAAAACCTCACTGATCTGAGGAAGCCTCCTGTGCTACCAAACACAGTCTTCCCAACTCTCTCTGTTTGTATGTGCCCATATGTACAGCATGCATGCAGTAGTCTCTAACCGTGTGTGATCCACCAACTGCAGCTGCCTTCATATGTTATTCACAGTTTCAGAGAGAGATGTGAGAGTATGTGATGTTTTGGTAATTGGACAGCTGAATATCTGAGGGTCCCGTGACCTTTTTCTTTTTCAGTTTTTTCCCTCTTTGTGTCTAAAGATCTGTTGCTTTCTGTTTTGTGTCTAAGACACAGAACTCTCTCGCTGTTTCTTTTTGATGTTTTGCCTTTGGTGGCGCAGACATTTTAACCCCCCCCTATCTCCTCTTTCCTCGCCAGACTTCAGTAAGCTGGTAACGGTGTGATTTAGTCCACTAACTCCCAAAAGTTCCCCATTGAGTCCAGTTTATCTGTTAAACTTCCCCCTGATGATAATGATCTCCACTGTGTTATAAAGTTTGTCTCCCCTTTATTTGATCTCATTGTGACCTGCAGGAATAAAGCTGTAGGAATGAGTTATGGCCACCGCCCCGCTCATAGATTGTGTGAAAATCAGGCCTCAATTCCTTCTTGGCTGAACTGCAAAGTGTTTGTGACTGCTTTGTTGCCACATGGACAGATCAAACTGGGCTGCTGCCATGGATAATAGTATTTGTCATTAATTTAAACACAAAGTTGTTGCAAACAACGAACTAGATTCACATTTTCAAACTCCAAGAATAAAACAAAAGAAATTCTATCTGACGCCTCCAATATCTGATAAAGTCATCAGCCTTCCATCATGAAACCTGATACACTTTTAAATTTTCCCTCATTTGCCTGTGACTCACGACAGTAATAACTAATTCATTCAGCCGAGGACATGAATACATATCAAGTTGATCTTAGAAATAAGAGTGTTTTTTTATTAAACTTGTTTTAGGACTTTCAAATGAAGCATCACATTGGTGTACATAATATTAGCATATTTCATATGCATGTGTTGTCGGTGCACCAGAGTCTAATTATTTGGTATCTTTGGTGATTTGTCTGCTGAATAAGAGCGGCAGTGCATCCTTTTATCTCTAGTCGTTGCCATTTACATTTTGCCTCTTCAAACATGTTTTGTGTGCAGCATATTGAGTTTAAAACAAGTATGCAAAACCAGAGATAGATTAATTAGTTTCTGGCTTATCTTTTTCCTGTAAATAAAGACTTTATCCTGTCAGGAAAACAACCTGACGCTGTGATTAATTGTCTTTTGTTACTACTGTCTTCGCTCTGCTGTGTAGTGCCGAGGCGGTGACGTTGAACGACTGTCTGCAGCTGTCCTATCTGCCATCCAAGAGGAACCACATGCTGCTGCTTTACCCCAGAGAGATTTTGATCCTGGACCTTGAGCTCAGCCAGACGGTGGGTGTGGTGGCCATCGAGCGCTCCGGGGTGCCCTTCATCCAGGTGAGACACTGCGTACATGTACAGCAACTCCTGTTTAATAAGGAATTAAAAACCCCAAGAGTTAACCAGTTTTTGATGGAAAAAAACGTCTAATTTCAAGGTCAGAAATCTGTCACATCAGTCTTTTGTCAAGTATGTCAGAGTGTGATGGAGAGATATCCCCTGTGCATTTGAAAGTTACATAGAAAAACAATTTGCAATATGTTTGTGCTGACATCTTACTTGGTCTAGGTGAGATAAATGAAAGCATGGCTGTGCTGTCTCGCTCTAACGTGCTTCCTACATCACCATCTTTCTCTCTCCTCAAATGAACCCGGCCTCTACTTTTATTGCATTACTCGGAGGGCTTTACCAAAAAAATATGTCTATTTTTATGGATGATTCTTCTAGGAGGCCAATTTCCCCTGCCGTGACTGATAAAGTTCTCAACTTTTCTTGCTCCCTCTGAGCACTCACCTCATCAAGGTGTGACGACTGCACAGCAGGGCCAAGTAGTCCTTGGTTACAGCAAAAAAAAAAAAAAAAAAAAATCTCATCATCCTACATATCGCCTGACTTGTATTTTCTCTCAGTAGTCACCGTTAGCAGCAAGGTTGACCTTTAGGTACCAATTCCCTTCTTTTAGAGTCTGAATTTCTAATTGGAAATTGATGAATGCTGTGGGGGTATTACAAAGAGAATTTGTCACAGCTGCACAGCCAGTAATGGAAGAGAAACTCTCTTATTAATGTTGCTGTGTTCACTCTGCCTTCACTCTCAGCTCTCTGTCTGTCTTTGAAGAAATGAACATTGTGGTGGCCATAATATCCCTGAAACAATGTCCTTAAGTTTCCTGCCTGAATGTACACGAATGGACTAGTTTACTGTCCTTCAGTTTTACTCTACAGTCAGCTAACGTGATCTGCATGTTTGAAATTGTTTTCTGTTTTATATGGTATTGTACTTTCATGAATCATACTTTCTTCGGGTTGACAGTGATCTTGTATAACTAAATGTATTCATGGTTTAATGACACGAAGTGAAAAACAAGCCTTTGTAGTCGTCAAGTAAGTTCTAAAGTCTCCGAGAACAGAGGCAGAGGGGTATTACTCAGCTGCCCAGGCTCCGTCCAGCCAGCGCCTGCCTTCTCTAAGTGTTATAAAGTGCTTGTCGCGAAGCCAATTTGCATGACGGATGACACAGCTTAGCAAAGGTCCACACTGGAGTGTAGAACCTCCGCTGTCAGGTCTGGCACATGGACAAAGTGCATTTGCCAGTTTATCGACTACACGTAGCCTCCAGTCACTCTACTGTAATCCAATACAATCTAATACAAACTCTTATCACTGTGAAGTTGATATTTTACCTTAGATTTTTGACTGTTAATTTTATGCAAAGTATATCATAGTTTAATGAAATGTATTTTCACATAAAATAAACATGCATTTTTGTCCTGCGGCTCTCCATCTAGATTAATTATTGGCCCTTCAAAGGAAAACAATTTGGAAGTCTCTGCATAATAGATTTGCATTCTCTGGAACATAGCATGGCAGCTTGTTGCAGTGCTCAGAGCAAACAGATGTACCACCTGTTCAAGTCCCAGGAAAACAGTTGGCTAACTCGATCACTAGCACACGTCTTCACCTGATCCCCCGACTCCCTCTGTTCAGGTGATTCCCTGCGCCCAGCGGGACGCCCTCTACTGCCTCCATGAGAACGGCTGCATCACACTCCGAGTGTGTCGCTCCACTGCCGCCCCAGAGGAAGCAGCAGGTATGAAACCTGTGTGTGTACAGAGCCAGCTATTTGTACTCCATTCACTCACGAAGCACTCTCACTCCCATGCCGTTCCCAAGTCATCATTTATTCAGCCAAAACTGCACTGCACTCAGAGCCTGTAGCCTTTTTTTCTATGCTCCTGTGGTAATTTAGCCTCTTACTGTCTCATTTATCTTTGGTTTTAGGGTTATAGGCCAGTGGGAGTCCATTGTCTCGCTGAATCTCTCCCTCATTTACTCTACTTGCCATCTCTTCCGCACACATCTCTCTCTACTAATTTGTCTTTTTTCCTGACATTTCCTTTTGACTCACCCCACTAATTTATTTGCTTATTACCTGTCTTCTTTTCTTATCTCCATAAATCGTGACTACTACCTCTTCTTTTTTCCTCTTCTTTTCACTCACACTTACTCAAAAATGGTCTTTTTCTTTTAATCGCGCTGTCTCACACTGTTATCTTCCTTTCCTCTCCCTGTCTCTATTCCTTTTACTTCTGACTTCCACTCGATGTCATATTGTGTTTTATTTTTTATTTGACTTCCTTGTTTGTGTCTCTTTCCATTCACGTGTTCACCAATTTACTCTGATTACATCTCATTTGTTTTTTATCACCTATCATTCTTCTTTCATGTCCCTTCTCTCTTGTCATTCTGTCTCTCCACTACGATACCACTGAACCCCCCTCACCCCCCCCTCTGCTCCTCAGACCCAGAACAGAGTGTCCAGGAGCTTGTGTACGACCTGCGTTCTCAGTGCGACGCCATCCGGGTTACCAAGACAGTCCGGCCATATCGCATGGTGATCTGCCCCGTCAACGAAAACAATGCCGCCCTCATGGTCAGCGACGGCAGAGCCATGCTGTGGGAGCTCAAAGCCCACACTGGCAAGGCTGCGGCCAATCCTAGGTACACACACACACACACACACACACACACACACACACACACACACACACACACACACACACACACACACACACACACACACACACACATAGAAACCCAAGTAATTTTGCAAAGTTATATTACAGTTTTGCAGGTGGTGTCTGATATGGCAGGGAGTGTTATTAGTTAAAAGTTTTACTACTTTGTAAGGAGAGCCAAACTGACTTTAAACTACATAATCCTCTGACCTAAATTTAGTCTTCTCAGTGACTGATGAAGGTTTGTGTGTGTGTGTGTGTGTGTGCGTGTGTGTGTGTGTGTGTGTGTGTGTGTGTGTGTGTGTGTGTGTGTGTGTGTGTGTGTGTGTGTGTGTGTGTGTGTGTGCGTGCGTGCGTGTGTGAGGGGGGGGGGTGGTCGGCTATCATGGATGAGCCCTGCTTTCCTTTGATGGAGCGCTCCCTTGCTGCTTGCTGCTGTTGAGGAGACTTGAGTTTTGTACTTCTCTAAACCAACTTATCTTATTCTGGGCAAGCAAGAGAAATGTACAGCGTTAAACAAAAGACGGGCAGCATGCTTCTGCTTTTTGCCACTTTGTGATGAATTTTCTTATTATAGCCGTGTTTTAATTTGTTTGCTTGAAGTTTCAGACAGGTGAGCTTTCTATTTCAGGACTAATCAGTCGCTGGAAGTTTTCTTTCACACTATTACATGAATTATAATTCTCTGTGTTGTAGTGGTAAACTGAGCTGAGCTTTGTTAGGTTGAGACACTTCACTCTGCTGCACCTGTTCGATTACAAGTCGCGTCCCAGTGGATTCAAGCTTCATCATAGTTTGCAGCAGTCAGGAAAATCTACTTTTCTAGGGATCATCTGCTTTTTTTTTTCACTGAGTAGCATCTGATCAATACACAGAATCAGTACACATGTCGTCTTGTAAAAATGCTACACTGGGTCACAAATTTATTAAAAAGCATATCACATTCATGGTTTGCACAAGCTATATTCATTTATCACTCCCCACTCTCTTGGTTTCTGTAACGGATATGTGCCCTGCTTACAAAATGATTTTTCAGTAATGATCTTTTTCTCCTTCTGTGTGTCAGTTCTGGTCTGTCGCCGCTCTACTCCCCCGTGTCGTTCTGTGGAGCTCCGCTGGGTCCGACCCAGAAGAGGATTCAGGATCTCTCCCTCAACAGCATGATTGGTACGACTACACATCATCATCATCATCATCAATGACATTTAACAAGCACCAGAAATATTGGTGCATCTTACGAAGATAAAGTTTGATGTTTCAAAGACTCGTATCACACGTTTCACTTCTCATTGCATCAAAAGCTTCCTCACTCTTTCTGAGGAAGATGACTTTTGTTTAACAGAAATTGTGAAAACTCAAAAGAATGAAGGAGAGACACTGTCCTTTATTGCATGTGAGTGAGTGTGTGCGTACATGTTTGAGCGTGTGTGTGCATCAGGTCTTATATCTTTGTACCTCTGTGAGTTATGTGGGCCTCGGGGCTTCTCTTCAGATTCTGCTTTAATGTGTGACAGCTGGTTTCTCCTCTGCACTGCACAGCATTATTCTCCAGTCTGAGTGGCTCCACACAAAGAGTCCCATGTGTGCTTGGCCCTTCCTCGCTTTCACATTTTCCTTCTTTTCCATCTTATCCTTTTTGCTTTTCCATCTTGCTGTCTCCTCCCTGTTGATTTAGAAGAAAAGGGCCTATCAAAAGACGAATGTGGATATGAAATAGTAATGAGATGAGGTTTTTTGTTCTTTATGTGTGTTTCTTAATTTTGTTTTTATGTGTGTCAGTTGTATTCCCTGAGAGTGATGCTTGCAGTGGGCCCTGGGGAGGTGGAGCAGTAATTATCCTGGCATAAGAGGGGAGGATTTTGCTGTCTCACCACACACACACACACACACACACACACACACACACACACACACACACACACACACACACACACACACACACACACACACACACACACACACACACACACACACACACACACACACACACACACACAGAGAGAGAGAGACTGGAGTCAGCTTCTGCCCACAGCAGTAGTTCTGCTTGACAGTTGCTGACTAAAGCTCTTGTCATGAGGAAATGTCACTAGCATGCAGGAAAAAGAAAAAACTGACACAAAAAGGGCATCAGACTCGCAAAGGCAAACTGATCATTGCTGTAGGCAAGAGATGCCATGCAGAAAACCAAGTTTACCTCGCTACATATTTTTATTTGCTGCACATCTGCAAACCTGTTGAATGTATATTTATTCTTTGTGGTTTCATTGGAATTTTATCCTCATTTCATTTTATTGGAATTTCGAGCCGCAATGGTATTCATTGAGAAAAACATTACATTTCCAATATAAAGAAGGCTGTTATGAAAACCAAATGGATGTTCAACCTGTTTCATTCAGAACTTCAATGTTGTTGCATCCTGAGAGAATGTCTTATAGCTCTGCAGGTAATACACAAAATGATATGATTGCCAATTTAAAATGTACTCAATGGAGTGATTAACTGTCTGATTGTGAAGGCCTTGGTCATCCAAATCTGTGCTTCTGTAAAAAATAGGAAACGGTATGTTGTGGTTGTCTTTACATTTTACACTGGAGTAACTGGAATTGTGTGAAATTAGCAAAGTAAATATAACTGGATGAAGCCTATAGATACTCCTGTGTAAAACATGGGTATTTGATGTCATTGTCAACCCTGAGATCATTAGAACTGCAACACTTTAAAGAAACAGACAATATTGGTTATTTTCTGCTGCCTCCAGCTGGAGTCAGACTGTATGAGCTTTTCCACTTCAGCCAAAGGACAGGATTAAGGATTAAAAGGGTGAGGCCAAATTAAAAATTGTATTTATAAGAGTGCTAATAAGCTCTATCACAAATAGTAGTTATGTACAATTACAATTTCTATACAGTGCTAGTACACCATATCTGTTTGATGTACATGCAGCATCAATTAGAGTTGTACGAAGAGCTGCTTTGGGCTGCTGTTTAGTTGTTGACGTTGTTGCTGTTTGGTATTTTAGTTTAGCTTTTGTTGGTAGTTTGCTAGTTTATGGTTAGGCTTTTGTGTCATTTGCTTCTGTATGTGTCTTTATATATCTTTGTTTGTTGCAAATATCCATAGAGATTATTGCATCAAGGTAGCTGTCTAAATCGTATTCACTGTTTATCTCCCCAAACATTTACAGACTGAAACTGCACCATCAATAGATTTACAAAACAGTGTAGAACACAAGACAACAACTTATAGTGAAACATTTAAAGTCAAGTCTCGGTGAAGGTCATATTCTCTTCATACACATTTATTCAACTGCCAATTACAATCTAAAATGGATCAGCTAAGCTAGTTTTAATGTATGGTTAAATGTTACATTGGACACACTAATGTCAACATATACACCATAATAATGGACTTGGATTGGGATTTAAAAAAACATTTCTGGGAATACCTGATTAAAGCTTTAATCTCATCAATTATTTCTGTGTAATTTAGTTAACAAGCATAAGATGTAATACTAATTTATTGCATATTATATGCTTTTTTTAATTAAGATAGGAAACCGTTGTCCTCCTGCTTCCTCAAAATGACAAAAAAAAAAATAGCAAGACAGAAGACATGTTTTCATGTTCTTGTAGCACTTTGACGCTTGTTATAGTTTCTGTGTTTCATTAATAAAGTAGCAACTGCAAAGTGCGTTTCGTTAATGTCTGCCTTAAACCTTTCCGTGTTGTGGTTTTATTTCTAGGTCAGACCTTGATCGCGGGTGAGGCTCCTCCTCCATCATCCAACCAGCAGGAGGTCCAGTTGAAGTTCCTGCTGACCGGCCTGCTGTCTGGTTTGCCACTGCCACCATTTGCCCTCCGCATGTGTCCACCTCTTACCACCAAAAACATCAACCACTACCAGCCCCTTCTGGCCGTAGGTAGGAAATAATGTACCACTGACACACAAAACTCTCTGAAAAGCAAGGCACTACCACTGGCAGGGTTGAGGGTTCTATTCCCAAATGAAAGATCATCTCCACTAAGGGTGCTTTCACATTAACCCTGTTTGGTCCAGACTTGCAGACTTTTCAATATCTCGTCTAGGGATGTAGGTGTCCTGCAAAGTTTTTCAGTGCGTCTGCAAAATCGCAGTGTGAAACTAAAAGGAACTGGAACGTAACAAAAACATGAACATTGGTTCAGACCTTGGTCCCGACTTTCGGGTGAGAAAACAACTCAATTAGGATTTTGTTTCATCATCATTTTGTGATTCAGATTCAAACCAACTTTAGTTACACTGAAGTTTCATAAATTCTTTATGACTACATCAGCAGCTAATTTAGACTAATAGCGGTAAAACATCAAAAATGTTAAATGGATTTTACTTAAAAATTACATCACATACTATCAAGTTAAATCCGGGTTGTGCTTAAATATTTTGAGACTTTGAGTGTTTTCCTTTGGATGGACTTGGCAGCGGAGGTAAGGCATGCGTCCTCATGAAAAAAAAAATTGTTCAAGCTTGTGCATGTGAGAAAAACACTTAACACACGTGCTAAAATAGGTTTTGTGCACTCAAAACTATTGACATTTATGAATAAAAAAATATGTATCAACAACCAGCCATATACAGAGAATTTTATGTCATCTACCTGCTTTTTTTTTTTCTCTAGTCATATTTAATGTAAACACCAATGTAGACATCAACAAGGGTAAAATAACAAAAAGGAAGCTGGAGAGGCTGGAGAAGTACACCGGTAGGGTAGAAAACTCCGGTCATAAGAAAACTCTCAGCACTACAAAGATAGCACCGCAGGTGAACAACTTGATCGAGCGGAAGAAGAAAGACCTCCAGAAAGATTATGAAGAGCTGCAGGTGGCTTATAAAGTCGTCCAGGAAAAGTCTGAATGTGAACTCCAGGTGGTGAACGACCAAAGTTATGCTCTCAAGAACGAAATGGACAATATGAAGGTTTCATACCAGGATCTCAGCCAGAAGTATGAAATCAATGTCCCCGCATTGAAGCAGCAAAATTAAACCCTACCCACCAACCCATCTACAACCAACCCACCCACGCTCCTAACTACCTCCCAACCAATAAACCAAAAATGAATGATAGATGTTATTCAAATTGTAAATGTTATTATCATTAACAGGCAGTGGGTTTTTTTACACACCTAAACTTGAGCAGAGAGCAAACATCAAAGTTTTTGAAAAGTTATTGGCCAGAAGCTTGTGAGTATTCAGCAAACTGAGCCGACGTGTTGTCATGTTAAAGAATCTAAATGCAATGGTGCCACAGTTTCAGTTTGTGTGCACCAATTATTTTCCCTCAGACGCCTCAGAACTTCATACTAGAACTCCGTGTTGACAGTCAGACCCTGGGGGACGGATTCACGGTGCACAACCCCATGAATATTAAAGAAAACCCACCTGGTTACACGCATGACATCATGCCGCTTTGTCGGTTATGTACAGCGACGTTTCGCCTCACGAAAATGCTAATGTCACTCAAAACACCTCTCCAGGCTCATTTCTTTATTGGCATAAGCTCATAGGTCATTTCTAGTGTCTCCATTCTCCATTTCTGGAGTTTGACACAAAATGTTATGTGCACCCTCCGGTCATGTCCACGGAGAAATCGCAGATGCAGTCCAGACCACTGCTCACAAAAACATGTGTTACTCGTGCTGATTTGATGAACAAGCAACGAAAGTTGGAGTACTTGCTCACAAAGATTATAATGTCTCTGTGCTCCCTACACACTGTTTACGTGCAATATGAGCAGTGTGAACTTTCTGATCCCTCTAATATATTAATTCATATGCATATTTAAGGAACCTGATAAAGTGAATGGAGTGTTTCAGAATCTCCAGGTCAGTAATTCCCAATAATACTTTGCGAATAATAGTAATAAGTAATAAAAGTAGGTTTTGAATTATATTCATCTTTAAATGTTGTCATTTATTATTTTCCTTCCAGTCGTAAGGTTTTTAGTTTGTAGCAAAACAAAATTCAAGAGTGAGGTGTTCTTACATTTGCTGACAACTTTGTAGAACACGTTGCAAATTCTCAACTTTGAGCTAAAAAAAAACCCACTATGATTTCTCAGATCAAATGCACGTCAGTTTGTCTGACAGTATAAGCCGTCGCTGCTAAGTTGAGTGTTTGAGGCACAAAGTGACTAAGGAGCAGTCCATCGAATCTGACTGTGCGGTCTCAGCAAATGATGCAAAAGACATAGACCTAATCTAAAGTATCATTCTCTGTTACCATTCCCTAGAGGGGGAAAGAGAGAGAGAGAGAGAGAGAGAGAGAGAGAGAGATTTCTTAGTTTTAAATCGGCATAGCAATTTTCTTCAGAAGTCCCCCACCCCTCACCACAGTAGTGATGCATAAAATTATGAGAGTCGCAATTTGAATGGGAAATTAAGAGCAGAATTGCATATGTAATGATTTTCCGTTGTCTATGTCTGCACACACACATGCACAGATGCTTTTGCACCAAATTCCATTGAAGACCCAGGTGTATTGCTCTTCTCTCCCCAACGCAGGAAACCTTTAGTTTAGTTGTCAAGCTGAAAAATAGGCTGCACTCTGACGTACCCCACAGAAATTAATCATATCTCAAAGATACACTGCCTCCTTCAGACCCACAGACAAGCAGGTGAATAATAACACCTTCAGCCTACACATTTTACAACCTTCTTCACAGGCTCTCTTTGTCTCTCACATCCACAATGGTGAGAGATCTCGTAAGTTCACTGCTCATTATTACTTCATGACCGCAATACTACTAAAGGATCTAAAGGGACAACCACTGCTGATCTTCATCTGTTATTAGCAGTTTTGTCTCGGTGTGCTTTTTTTTTCTAAGTGAAAGTACTTTTCCAACAAAACACGGCAATTGCTGTTGTGTCAAATCTATTTTTCAGTCAGAGACTTGTCTTTTTTTTCCCGATCTAATATGTGACTTCTGAGCTGGAGCGGCAGAAGCCCATCCTGCTGCAGATGGTGTGGGGTTGACTCGGCACAGCTGGTTCCCAGTGGCGTTCTGAATCTAAAACTAGGACAGGGCGATTAAGTTTTCCATGCACAATATTTGGCAAGCCCCCATAGTCATCTTGCAGAGTCAAGTAGTTAAACCGTCTCTGGCTGCATAATTGAAATGTACCTTTTGTTCTTCTCCCTGTGAATAGTATGTTTGAAGGACTGGATAATGACATTGGGGATTTAGATGGAGGACACCATCTTTGTTGAAAAGTAGAGGCAATGTCCAGGTAATTCTAGATATATGGTATCTTGAGGGTAGTATATGTAATTCATAGCAAATTTATTTTATTAACACAGTTAGGAGTAATGTAAAAAGGTAATCTAATCGGGTAGCTGTTGAAATAACTTTAGAAATTATATCTGGAGCACTGAAATCTGGCACTTGGCCTGACTGTCATGCTTTATAAATCAAATACTTTTCTGGGTTACAATTGCAGTTGTCACTTCCTCAGTAATGATGCTGAGGCTGGTACTGTGACAGGTGTTCTGGCAGGTGTTGGCATATGTCACCTCTCCTGTTTACCCAGAGCCAGAGAATACACCTGATCGGTAAATCCAGAGTGATCCATGGACGAGTGCTTGGCAGATACAGCACAGTTTCTTGGCCTCTGTTCCACTCTGTATTAGGCTTTACCCTAATGTTTCATGGAGACTCATTGAGTGTCAGCGATGCGTTACCAGTCGGAGAAACAGCTGAGCGATACAGAATATTTGCACCTTCCAGTAGGTGCAAATAAAGCAAGAAATACGTCTACTGCTGATGATGTGAAAGCACTGGGGGTTGAAAATGCCACCCACAGTTTCATTGCAGTTAGACAAAAGGCTGGGATTTCCGTTTATTCTATTTCTGTCTCACCCTTTCCTCCTCTGTCAGTCTTTCTTGCTCTTCCCGGCCTCTAAAAGGAAAGTAGCCAAAACTGTGCAGCCAAGCAGCTACCTAGAACAGCTCTCTGGCCCACTGCTTTCCTTTTCAGTGGCATGTACACAAACACTGACAGAGTAACATCTGACCCTAATCATCTGATGGCGGATGATGCTTGCCCGGCAGCTATTCTTTGCTGCTTTGTTTAGGATCAGAAAATGAAACCACATTAAGAGCCAAATAAAGTATCAACACAGCAAAATATAAAACCCATCAGTTGCAAAGTGCCGAAAATAAACACTTAGATATGAAGGCAGCTATTGAGGCATGTCCCTCAAAAAGCAAAACAATTATCGGACCGATGGATTTTCATGCTCGGCTCCAGTGGTCTGTCAAAGGGGATATCAGTTAAGTTTGCAGTTCACAAAAGAGTATATTCCAAGCCGCCAGTTTACAATACACATTATCTTCAGCTTCTTCACACTTATCTGTTCAGTTGGGTTCAGACGGTCCAGATCTGTCATCAGCTGCACTGGATGTTGAACCATGTTAGTTTTTTTCCCCATTGGTATCATATTTCATTTTAATGCACCACATGATGCTGCGAAAGGATTCGTATCATCTGAAGGTTTTCATGTGCTCTGAAATAATTCATTAAGCCAGGCTTGTGTTTGGGGAAGTGAGATGTGAAATCTGTCCCAATACAGTCTTTGGACAGTTACTTTGTTCATCAGATTTTATACTTTCAATTCAAAATAAAATAATGGCTACTACTTAAAAGTGCCAAATCTCTAAGTAGAGTAGGTTTATGTCAATATTGACATAAGTGTGTGTGAGATATTTTTAACATGTACGGCAGTTTAAGGGCCCAAAAGTAATTGGACGGATGCACCTGAAGTCAAACCAAATCATTAAATGTATTATTTTGTGACTGCTTAAAGTCTTTAAACCCACAGATGTTTGGTCTATCTATTCTTCGTAACTGTAAAGTTTACTGGGACCATGTTGTATGGTGACTCTGCACTTAGAATAAAATGACTGATTGATTGATATCCCCAAACCTTTTGTATCGTCCTGATTTGTTCCCAGACCTTGCTTGTTGTGGGGTCACCCAGCCTTGAGTCTGGTCTGCAGCTGGTGGGATGCAGCTGAATCAGATTGAGATCAGGTGACAGACATTTGAAGATATTCCAATTTACAGTGAAAAACTCTCACCCATTGAGTTTATGTGTATCTGGCTGAGTCAGAGTGCTCAGAATGGTTCTGTATAACCCTGCATTTATCTTATTGATTTTATAAACAGTGGAGTCATCAATAATTGACAGTGTGCACGTTTGATTCACAACAAGGCATGTAAGGCCAAAACACAAGTGCTGACAAATTAGTTTAGTGTAGCTCATGAGGTGTTGCTTCTTTCTCTACACTTTCCTGTTTCCATGACTTTGAGTTTAATTTCGTTTCATCAGTCAATTGAAGTTTGTTTCCAGAATTTGCAAACTTCAAATTGGCCTTTCTGCTGTTGAGGCTGACCACGGGTTTGAATCTTGTGGTGAGTCCTCTGAGGTTCAGGTCGTGAAGTGTTCCTCGTTGATGGACGCCTACATGCTGGAGAGCATTCTCGTCTTGCTGTGCAGAAAGATATTTTTTTTTTCAACATGCCAGTGATTTTCTGGTCATCATTTTCCTCTGTGCATCCTTTAAGGATGGAACCGTTGAACAACTACCTTTAATGTCGCTTTCATAGATTTATTTTTTTTGCTTTAGCGTCATTATTCGCTTTACTTGCATGGTCACCTTGTTGCTCCACATCAATCGAAACTGCAACTGTCGATCACTTCTGTGTCATGTGGGAGTTGTTTTGTGCATTTACTAACATTAAAGTGACTCATTTCTCTTTAATAAGCGTATAGTGGTGACTACATGTATTATTACATTCGAACCATTGACATTTAGAGGCCATCCGCTACAAGAGCTATATCTCCGTTTTTTTCAATATTAATGTCAACCCACTCAAATTAAAGCTGAAACTTGGCATTGTATTAATCCCAAGGCAACTGAACTTTCTTTAAAGCAAATCCAGTTGCCTTTGAATAACACTTACATTGACCATGACCTGAATGAATGGTCATTTTCACAGACATAATAATTATAATGGAGCATCCATTATTTAATTTAAAAGTAAATGTGCCGAGGCAAAGACTGATGAAGAAAGGAATGTGACTGGAAAAATTATCGGCTTACATAGGTAATCTGCTGCATACTTCTAAGTCCTTTATTACTATTATTGATATGTGTGCAACACCTTTAGTAAGTTATTGAACTTGAGACTGTGGAAGGTTAGACATGTATCAGTTCCAAACATGAAATCAACTGTGTTAATAGTAGTTGCCAGTCACAAAGGAATAGTTTGACATATCAGGATCTTTATTTATTTGCTTTCTCACCACGAATTAGATGAAAACTCTCATGCCTGTACAGTAAATGAGACTGCAGCCAGTTCCTGGTTATCTCAGCTTGGCATAAAGACTGGGACGAGGGAGAACAGCTAGCCTGGCTCACGTACCAGAACATCTTCTGCACACTAATACGTTTCTTGGCCAGGAGCAGTGACTTTGCTAGGCAACCAGCTGAAACTCTTGACTCACTGTGCTGAGCCAAGAAATACTCCTGACATGAAACAAAAACTTTAGGCTTTTACACTTTGGTACTGATTAAACAAACACAAAGTGTTAATTAGTGAGCTTCAGACATAGACAGATTTTCTTACAGACCAGGCTCATCATCCTGATTAAAGTAAACAAACATTGGCTGTTAGGCAGCAGAGGACAAGTGTACTCATCTCCACCCATCCACTTCCTCTTTGCCTGACCTCTTGCTGAAACATCTCCAGTCTCACACTACATGCCATCTATCAGCAACACATGGAACAGGAATGGAAGACATAAACACATCCTCAGATGTCCTGGACACAGTCTATTACCACCTCCAGATGTTGCATCAGCACGTGGTTTTATCGCTGAAGCCCCTTGTAGACTGAACAGTATTTGTGGAGGGACATCACTGCACTTCCATCACACTGAGGATAATGAAAAAACAATGTGCTTCTGCACCTGCCCGTTTTCACCTAAGAAATACAAATAAATCCCCCAAACCCTTTTAAATCCTTTCCAAACATCATAAAAATGGACTTTTGATTTGCTTTAATATCTGCTGTGGAGTTTTGCTCCTGAATTGAGTATTTCTTTTAACTGCTGCGTCTTTCAGCTTCCTTGCTTGGGTTATAACCTCAATTGTTTTGTGCTTTTTACAACTGCTTGTTTTTCCCCACTAATATAAAACTAGCCAATGGCACCGATAAAACCATTAAAAAAAAGTGATGTAACAGGTCAATGGAAAATTCCATAGAGTAAGCAGGATATCAACTTTCTGTGGTAAGCTGAAAGTGCAAATAAGGACTTTTATTGCATATTTTTCAGAAATATAAACAAAGTAATTGAACAACACACATGATAACAATCCACATTAAATAATCAGCTAACAAAGCAAAAAGGGACTTTTACTGTTTCTTCTGGAGTTGAGGAGCTAAAATTTGTTCAGATCACAAGATGCAAACCCATAAAAATCATCATAATTATACAGTCAAGTATCTTAGTATGAACTTGTTTTGACGCTGAACTTGAACCATTTTATTGATAAAAAAAAAAAAAAAAAAAAAAAAGCACCACTTTAACTTGGATATGCTAAAACAAAGTTCTAAGATATTTTTAACTTTTTAAATTGTGGAACTTTTCCTGCATAAGTTAAACATCAAACATTTCTTTTAAGTACATTTTGGTTTGATTTTGTGAACAAATGTGACAAAAAACGAACATCACTTTGTCAAACCTCCTCAGAGTTTCTGAGCGTGTCACATGTCACCTGCGGTATTTAATCAGGTGGAGTTTGGGGATGGATGAAGCTGTTGTGCTTGTTCCCAGCAGCAAATGAAACGGTGCAATGTTCTCAGGGTGAGACCTGAATGACACAGGGTTTGATGTGCTGCCTCCATCCACACCCACTGCAGTGACAGGGAACACACAGGGGTGTCACACTGACACATCGTCTCTGATCCTGCTGCAGGCTAGATGCTGCTAAGATAAGTAACTTTGTGGGTCATGACCTCGCGTCTTTCTCCGTCAGTCTCTCTAATATGTCTTATTTCTGTCTCTCTCCTCTTCTCAGGCACCAGCAATGGGTCTGTACTGGTCTACAACCTGACCAGTGGGCTACTCCACAAAGAACTCAGTGTTCACTCCTGTGAAGTCAGGTAAGATTTCTGTAGACAACTTTTCCAGGTCAGCAGCTCAGTCCCCTCTGCTGAAGAAGTGCATGCACTCGCTGCACCCTTTAGATGGAATATCTGTAAAATGACACGTGAGATAAAAACCCCAGCGGCCAGTCAGTCAGCTCGAGGCGGATTGATTTTCTGTTGATTGTTTTCAGGCTCATTAGACTTTGCAGAGGCAATTAGCAATCACATAATCAGTGTGCCGTGTCAGCTCTGGAGTGTTAAAGAGTAATATTTCCCTGTCTTGCTTTATGGGGGAATATCTTCTCAGATCAGAGTGCTTTAGCGGAGTGTGGTAATCTTGGCTCAAAGAAATGAAAACAAGAGCAAAATTAAAAGAATCCAAGCAGACATAAAGATTCAAGTAAATATTTAAAAGGTATGTATACCATATAATACACTGTACAAACAAGTGAATGTAAAAATATCAAACTCACCACATTTTAGTTTAGCTTTTTTGAGTCCTTACTCCCAGATGGACACAATTTCTATTATGTGCAAATCAAATCATGTAGACGGTATGATGTACATTGGTCAAGATAGCAGAAAAAGAATTGTACCATATTGAATGTGGTCTAGCCAGAGCTTATTTGAAAGAACTAACCAAAACCAAGAAGCTGATTAGAATACCGCAGAGCTGCCTTTGTTATGTTCAAGTAACGAGTGAGTGTGTCTCCTGAAGTGTGTGTGAACATAGAGGGAGCTTAGCTGCACTTGAAAAATAGAACCAGCTAATAAATTGCATCACAGGGCCCACACTGAACCTGTGTATGTATTTGTGATAGATAGAAGGAGCTAATGCGTTAGATTTATAATGTTACACGTCTACCTATATCTGCTGATGGAACACTTGCAAACAAAGTGTTGCATTAACATTGACAAATAATTTATCTCTGCCAGGTCACGATTAATTTGGAAGAAATCACCTGTTATGACCTCCTAAAAAGGCAACAACAAAATTTGTAACTCGCCCAGTTTACATTTGACTCGTCAAACATGGGGGTGTTACCGATAACATCAATGTAAGGCTCTGGTATACCTTTGTGGAATAGCTAAGCAGAGCAGAGCCATCATGAATTTTTTTATTGTTTGTCAGTATTAGTTACCTCGTTGTTTTTCCAGGGAAAATCAACATGGCTGCTGGGAGAAAGGTTGATTGATTTCAGGGTGAAGTGCTGTTGTCATCTGGAATACATTACTTATTTGTCAGGGTTGAAATCGAGCCAAACGTGCAGGCTATCGTGTAATGTTCCCTTAAACTCTGAGCACTTCACCTTTCCCTCAAGTCGAAGTAGACTAATTAATTAGGCTGTCAATCACACATCAAAGGCATCGTTCAGGAAGAGCAGCAAAGTACATTGGGAAGCTTCTTCCGTCTGTTCATAATTTAGCATTTTAATCAGGAAAGAAAAAATGTATAACAGGAGCAGCAAGAGACTTTTGAACGGTTGTGAAGACATTTGTCGCAATCAATGGCAAGAACACCAAAATCATTTAGTGCTATTTGGTATCCAGAGGTGAATTTCTATCTGATACAGATTGAGGTGATTAAAAAAGATAAATTGTTGAGGTTTGTTTCAACACCTGTCGTTCTGCATTGTATGAATGACCTTGTGTGAACGCCCCATACTTGGATATGCTATTCATTTTTAAGTATTTGTTTATCCTGTTGTACATGATGTCAGCTGGCAAACAGTGATTGTGAGTATAATATCTTTGGCCCTGTACACACGTGGCATTAACATTAATCCTGAGGGATCCAGCTCCATGTACAGGCGTGAATGCAAAGACACAATGAGGACACGTCGTGATCACTCAAGACACGTGTGGTGATGCATTCTAATGGCAGGTGTGAACTTTGAGCTGTCCACTTGTGATCGGTTCACCTGAGTTGCATGTTAATGCCAGGTGTTAACAGGGTCTTGACTCACACAGATCACACAAATAATTTTGCAGAGGTCTTAGCTCAGCAATGGCTGAGAAATGCCAGTTATTTGAATTGGGCTTTTGTCTCCTACAGTTTTGGAAATATTTTGTTTTCAGATGTGATTGGCTACACATTAGTCAGAACACTTGTTGGCCTGACTCAGCATCACCCACCTTGTTGCAAATGTATACAAGAACACTATTCATTAACGTAAACTTAATATCGAGTAATTGTTTTGGCTATTCATTATATTCAGGTCAAAACGGGTCCATCCAAGTCAAACTGTGGTGATGTTCTTGACTTGTCTTGAACTCGTTTGTCCTGCTGTGCTTTTTCAGTATTGGCTAGTTATGGTCTGCGAGGTTGGCTACACCATTGACTCCATATAAAGATAAACAACATGTCACCACTTCCTCCCAATGTACATAAGTGAAGCCAAAGCATGGTGAAAAACAGCGCAGCCATCTTGTTGTTGACATCATTTTCAACCAGAGTCTACAGATGTGAGATGTAGTATCCAGGTCACGCATCCTGCTTGGCCCAAATGTGAACACACACCCTTTGAATTTCATGTTTCCTGGGCATATGTGGACTGTCTTGGACTGTTGTGGACACTCGCTGTATGCTTATAATTTTCTTATTTACAAAATGTATAGAAAATGCCTGTTGTCTAGCTAGTTTGCAAAATGTCAAATACTTTGGTTGTGCTCTTAGCTTACAAGCTTTAACATTTGCATAAACTTACCAAAATACAAAAAAACAAACAGCAAAAGGCCCCCAGAATCCTGAGATTATCAGTTGGTACACTTTATTGCAGAGTAACTCACTCTGTGGTGTGAAACAGATAATGATGAGACACACGATTAATCACGGCCAATGCGCTTCAATGTACAATTCCAATAAACTCTGCAGGTCAAATACCCTTTTTATAGCATCAAACTAATCAAAAGAAAATGTATCAGAAAAATTAACACGTGAACATAATCTTTACGTATAGTCACAATGGGCCACGGTGAAAAGGGATTAAGTCAGTCTGCTGCATAACTCTCTGAATGCCCCACAACAGCCAAACATCAACAAAGAGCAGGCTCGGCCTCATTAGTTAGTATTCTCTAATGAGCTGCAAAACTATTTCACCAGGATTAATTTAGCACAAGATTGAATCAATTAATGCTGTTAAGAGATTGATTGGGAGCAAACACCATCCGTTCAAGCAGAGCCAGGCTTTCTTTAATGAGAGAAGTTGGGGTCCACAAATGCAAAACTCCCACCAACTTTAATGAGCTATGCAACACAAGCAGAAGTGACTTGAAATGTCTCTGTGCGTGTGTGTGGATTAAAGTGGGAGATGAGGCAATGTTTTTGTCTGCTGATGTCTGTGAATTTGTCTCTACGGCTTTCTCGCTCAACAACCATAACACTGAACATCCATCTCTTCATCTGCTTGTCATCTCTCACTATACGCTTTAAACTTGTACTCCACTGCGTATGCTAGCACACCAGCAGGCACTAACACACTTTAGATGTTTGGTGTTTCACACTGCTTTGGTATATTTGAACTCCCTTGTGTTTTAAATGTCCATGTAATTACAAGTAGAGTAAAAAAAACAAAAAAACATAAATAATATAATAACACAGTCATACATGAACCCACTTTCCCAGATATTTACACCAAAGAAGTGCCTTCAGATTCAAGCTTTCTCTTGTAAAACCCTCCTTTAGATTTTCTCACTTGTAAAGCACTGCTATTTTTCTCCCAGTGCTGTGATGTACAACATTAAGTCTAAAGGTGCGTGTTTTCAAAGGTGGGGAGAGCAGTTATGGAAATGAGCCCAGCAGCCCTTGCCCCAACACAGCCACGCCAAAGGAAGCCGGACTACTTAGCATCTCATTTACATTTAGCAGGGAAATTGACTAATTTATCATGTGGCTATTTACCATCTCATTACAGTGGAGTTTGTGCTCCCTCAGTTGGGCCAGCCTCCCAAAAATGTTTATATCTCACACTTGCTGGCTTCATTCGATGTTCATTTCTTCCTGATGGATTTTGTAAATGTTTTTTAGGTGTACCATTTACCTTACTGCATGCTAGGATGTAGTGGAGGAATATTTTACATCTATGCAGCATGTATTAGATAGCAATATTATTCATGTTGCCGTGTGTGTGTGTGTGTGTGTGTGTGTGTGTGTGTGTGTGTGTGTGTGTGTGTGTGTGTGTGTGTGTGTGTGTGTGTGTGTGTGTGTGTGTGTGTGTGTGTATTCCACAGGGGGATTGAATGGGTCAGTCTTACAAGTTTCCTGTCTTTTGCCACTTCTGCTCCCAACAACATGGGCCTTGTGCGAAATGAACTGCAGCATGTCGACCTGCCTACTGGTAAGAGGCGCGCGCACACACACACACACACACACACACACACACACACACACACACACACACACACACACACACACACACACACACACACACACACACACACACTTATAATCACATGTACCTGAGGGTACCAATCTTCTATATTACTTCATAAGTCTTGAGGTTTTTCCTTTGGGTTCTTGTGGCCTAAACAACAAAGAAAATTGACATTTTAGTCTCTCTCACTCTCTGACTTTCTCTTTTAGTTGTGTTTCTTTGTCTATGTGGCTCTGGAAGACTTTTGTGTTACACCCCCCCCCCTCCCAGGGGATACTTACACTCTTTCCAAATTAAAGTAAAAACTAAACCGTTTTTAGAGTACCTCACAGAAATGCCTCGCTCTGAAAATCCTATCTTGAGTGCCTGCATAGAATCTATAGAATTACTGCATGAGCAGACACCAGTATGTTTCTTCCTCCTTCAGGGGATAACAATACTGTGTTTAGTGCTTCAGTCATTGGGCCAAAGAGAGCAGGATTTCTAAGTAAACTGAAGGTAAAGTCATGAGTGGTCAGTAAAATATGGTTAGAGGTTTTAGTGTAAAAAAAATATGTTTGTATTGCAGTATTATGAGTAAATCATATGCAGTTTTGGATACATACTATTGTTGAGCACTTTCTCATACATGTTCTCTTTTTTTTGTCACATGTATCCACTTTCTAAATGTTTTGATTTTATAAACTGGGCACAATAAAAAAAAAAAATATGGTCAGTGTAATGGTTTTGTCAAAGAGCCTTTTTCCCTCATTCATTAGAACAATGGCAAGGGTAAGAGCTTCCCTAAATAACTCTCTATTAAGCACCAGTATCATCAAAGTTAACAGTCCATGGTATTAGCTTTGGTTACAATGCCTCACACCATCCAACACAGAGACACTTCATTGTTTTTTTTTCTTACAAGTTTACATGAGTTCAAGCGACTGAGATTCTCCAAAGTGTTCTTGACTGCAGATTAAGCTGCTGGAAGTGCAGACAGGCTGTTAGACCTCGCTGTCCTGGCTCACGTCTTTGATGCCTGCACACGTGCAGTTTGAGTTGCGACATTTTGGGGAATGCGCTCTGTTGTGCTGTCTCACAAGTTAGACAGAAAAGATCAATATCAATTTAATCTGTGCGCTCAGTAGAGATACAATAGCGGTGGGACGTGTTTAGCCTACAATAACACCCGAGATGACAAGGGAGGCAGGTGGGGAAACAGCTCGCTAAATCCTGTCAAAGCTGAAAAATTCACCTTTCATCAACTCCCAAGATGTCTTATTTGCAGGGTACAACTTAGGCTACACATAGAAGTAAAATCCTGGACATTATACAATTTAACAAGCATCTAATGAGAAGGCTTTTTACCCAGGGAATCTGTTTCAAAGTATGAAAAACATTAAGCCTACCCTTTTGAGTTACAGATTTGTTCTTCAAATATATTCCATTAAATGTTTAGTGTTAGATGTTTAAAAGAAAAATTATATTATCTGTCTTTGAAATTGCTGCCACACCCGCATATTCTGGGCTAGATTCACTAAGACTGTCAGCAGATAAGCACATTTTTGTTTCTGTTTCTTGAGCGTATGTGCATTTATTATATTTATTCACAGAAATTTAGCATATTTTTGCACAAACAAGTCTTCACGTCACAGCACAAAAATATGTTTTACACTTTTAAATGTTTCTACCTCACCGTAAGACTAATCCACTAAGGAAGGCAACTTCTGCCCTTTTACAGATGTAGCATTTTCTGATAAGATCTGAGACTCTATAATGAGAACTCATCTCCCTCGCATGCTTCACTCAGTTGTGGTGATGGCTGGTTTCTGCAGCAACAATAGCAGCTCCTCTGAACAGACACTTCCTTATCTATGAAAAGATGAGTTTTAGTAAGGTGCAGTAACTCGGGGACGATGGTGCTGAGACGAAGTAGTGAACTCGTGTACTTCATAAATATTTATGATGTGTACAGATGATAATTACACATTACCTGTCACGGCAGGTGTCAGCGGCTCATCACTTTGAGGTGTCATTTCAATTAATCATCCAGAGTCAGTGAAGAGCAGGAAGTTCTGACATTATCATGTTAGTGAGAAGAATGAATTTCACCCTTTCGTGTTTATATTGCTGTACAGTATTTGCAGCACCATGTACCGAAGTCAGGACCTTAAGATGTGTGTGTTTTTGTGAATGTACTCTCGACACATGTGAATGCAGCCTGTAGGCTTATCTAAAGAGTGAGGAACCATAATTACCCATCTGTAATCAGGACATGTGACTCCTCCTACTGTGTATGATTGAGGAAATGATGGAAAGCAGTTCATCAGCCTCTGGTGCACCACAGGTCTCCAGAGTTTTTCCTGCACCATATGCTTCCCTCGCCTCTGGTTCACACCAGGTATGCACCAGTTGTTGTCATCAACACAATCGTGCCGGTCACCCTCCCCTCTCGAAACCGCCACAGGCAGCTTTGTCACTCATACATTTTAAACAGGCCACCTTACTAAAGTGTCCCTCGCCAAATCAGATCAGTACGTCTGCAGGCAAATATGATTCGATACACCTGAAGGGCATTCTTGTTTTGTTTAAAGGGGCACCTTGGTGCTCTGCATAATGTTGACTTTTGTGGGTGGAAAGTTGCAAATGAAAACCAGGTATTAGAGCAGGTGGTGAGATGACGTTGTCGGCAGTTTTCTCCCCCCGTTCCCCGGCAAAAGAGATGAAACCAGGGTGCGGCGGCACTAAAGTGAAATGAGATGAATCAGTCTTTTCACAGGTAGAAGGAAAGATGCCGTTTTCTGTCTCGCATCATCACCTCCTCTCCCTCACACTCATACTTTCTCTCCCCATGTGTGTCTGTGGTGTTTCTAGGCAGATGCTTTGCATTCAGGGGCGAGCGAGGAAACGACGAGCCTCCCATTGAGATGATTAAAGTGTCTCATCTTAAGTAAGTTGCAAGCTCTCCCCACCACCAACAAAACCAAACAGCACTGCACAGTTTCTATTGTTTCACCTGCGATACGTACACATCACCCCCCCTCCTTCTTCTTACGTGCCTGGAGCCATGTCATCTCTGGATCTTTCTGTTCCCTTTAGTTTCTAATCATGTAATTCAGGAATTTCTAAGGTTGAAGTGCTCTTGAAGTGTTCTCATAATAGATGTAATTTTAATGGCAATCTGTCAAAAGACACAGATGTGTCATTAATTAAGCTATTTATTTGTTATTGTCCCCAAAAACGTACATATATTCATGTTGTGCAGTGTTTTGGACCTTTGATTTTCTGTTGAAGTGTTTGTCAGTGCTGCATCTTTTAACATCACTGTTCTATTCAGGAAAATAAAAGAGCATGCATTTATAGTCAACAGTTTTTTGAGAAGTGAAACAATAAACAAGGATATCAGAGGGCAGATTTATTCTGTTTACTCAGTTGCTTTCAATGACAATAAATTCTGCTTCCTTCTCAAGGACACCGTATTTTGTCTAGCCATGTGGAGACATTAAGAATAACATTCGGTGTACAATACATTTTACTGGAAGGTGCCATCTCTGATTATTCAGCCTACATTAGGTGACTAAAGACACTTGCATCTTTACTTTACTGCCAATGGCAACAAGTGTTCCCTCCTCTAAAGTGGAAAGAGTAGGCTGCTCTGGAGGAGGGTTAGTACACAGGACACAGGTACCAGAGTTTGTGAAATTTCAAACTAAATACAAACTGTTGCTGCTCTACTACTTACACAATGAGGAGGAATAAACCCACATTTGACTGCATCTAAACTGATGAGATATCCTAGTGCTCCTTTTTACCAAACAGAATTTAATGTTTGGACAGTTATGAATTCATCTTGCTTATAGGGGATAAAATGCACTCTTGCCCAGTTCAATACACTCACAGGTTTTGCTGCTCTAGGATTACTTTTTCTTGTATGACCATTAGCATGTGATGGCTAATGTTTGCTAAAGTTTTTGTTGTTTAAGTAGTCAGGAAACTGTCTTTACTGTGTCAGTGTCTGTCTGAGATACTGTTAAAACATGTTTAACATGATATCATTCCATAAATGCCACTTGTCACCACAGTAACAGTTTTTCAGCCAAAGTTGCTTTGTCTGGCTTCAAAAGGTTGGTAGTTTTCTAACTTGAATAATTAATCTACGATGTGGAACTGAATTGCTACTACACTTTACACGCCATATCACGGAGGTGAAACAAATATATAATTAATGCTGTTTTTTCCCTGTTTTTATTTTTATCTGTTTACCCACTGATCATGATCTCATAATAACAAAGGCCTGACGGCTGCAGTCATGGAGAAACCTGCTTCCATATGCTGAAGCTCACAGAGCAGCTGCCCAGTGCTGCAGTGTTTTTGCACTGTTGAGGACCGTGTTGTTCCTCTACAGCAGCTGAAAGTTAAAATGCCTCTTGTGAAATTGCATGGCAGCTTGTTACGCTGCTAGAATTTTGGCCAAAATATTTTTAGCAGGTTCATCTGAGGATTCAGACTGAATAACTGCTGGTCACAAGTTTAAAAATGTCATCAGTTGGGCTGATTAACATGCTTGTTAATGCTGCTTATTTATTCCTCACAGTAAACAGTGGTGCATCAAAGGCAGAGAGATTTAAATGCAAATCTGGGATTGTTGCAAAAACCTAACTTTGTTGTGTTTAAATTGTTGTGGGGAGTTAATATCATTCATCAAACCTATTTACTTACATGTGAACACAAAATAACCTGCATGCATCACCACAAGATTCCTTACACTGGTGAACTGTACGCTGTATGTTTTGTGACTGTATGTGTGTTTGTGTTTTCCATCCTTAGACAGTACCTGGTGGTGGTGTTCAGAGACAAACCCCTGGAACTGTGGGACACCAGAACGGGGACACTTCTCCGGGAGATGGCCAAGAACTTTCCCACTGTTACCGCACTGGTACTAACAAATCTACATACTCATTAAGATTGTGTCTTTCACCAAATTCTTCATTCTGATGTGAAAGTGAAACATGAAAAAAATACCACACAATGTCTCAAAGCTGACATTTAATAGACAATACATGTATCTTAACAGGTTGGACCACATACATTTAAAGCTGCATATTTGATCATCTGCTGTTTACATATTAATGTAAACCAAACACTAAGCGCTGTAGAAACACCCATTGTAGACTTTTCCCTTTGGTAATTGTCTCACACTCTTAGACCCCTTTCCATCCTTGTATTTGTTGGGGCCATTGAAGAGATTAGTCTGGAACATTTCGCCCAGCTCAGCAAAGAACAGTGGCTTCATTAGGCCAGAGAAATGCTCATAAAAGAAGAGTTACGCCGAACAAACTTTACAGTGGGGTCGTAAAATCCTCCACAGTGTGAATAAAATCGACAGTAACCTTAATAATACATGCCGGCCTCCCACAGTCCCATATCTCTGTCTAATTTCCATATTGACTACAACCTCGAGTCACCACCACCACAAAGCTCCGGCACTTAGACAAGAAATCTGGGGAAAACCAACTCTCCTGTGTGCTTTAGTTTCATTTATGAGAGCATCTACTGTACACGTGAATCACATCCTTGTCTGCTTTTTTTTTTCACTGTAGTTGTTTGCTGTGATATCAGCAAACATGTTTGTGTTTGCGTTTGTCACTTTAACTGCAATTGTGCTTGTGTGTGTGTGTGTGTGTGTGTGTGTGTGTGTGTGTGTGTGTGTGTGTGTGTGTGTGTGTGTGTGTGCGTGTGTGCGTGCTTAAACAGGAGTGGTCCCCATCCCACAACCTGAAGAGTCTAAAGAAGAAGCAGATGGCAGCGAGGGAGGCCATAGCTCGGCAGACAGTGTCAGATGCCGAGCAGAGTAGCGTTGAATCTTCAGTCATCAGGTGGGAGTTATGAAGCTGCAGGACTTTTCCCTCCGAGGCTGTTTGTCAGGATGGAAGTTTTTCAGTGACATTTAGGATTGAAATTCAATAGTCTGCGATTACATATCTGTTTTGGTCATAAACCAAAACCAAATTCTTTGGCCCTTGTTTTTTTTCAATACATTTTCTACTTAGTTTAATTCATATGACGCCAAATCACAGCACAAATCATATCAGGGCACTTTACATAGTGAAGTCAAAACCTTACAATATTATAATATTATGTTAGATTGCTGATGTGTCTCGGTGCATACTCAGAAATCCGTGAGTCCTTCTGCACTTCTAAAATTACATACTTTATGGAAAAATAAAAAACAATCTTAACCCACAGATCAGTCACTTGTTTCCTAGTTTTCGCCATTGACTGTATAGAAAAATGGACGTAGTCTTCAGGTCTGAAAATTTAAGCCATTGCCGGATTACCTTAAAGTGCACTGTTATTGGCTCCAAAAGTCATAATTGGGTCATTTGCTAAATTCACCCCTTCTCATCAGTTTTCTGGTAGTTGATCTGAAAATAATTCCATAATTGAATTAGATATTAGGCCTCAAAGAGAGCAACAGTGAAGGAAATAATTATTTGATCCCTTGCCGATTTTGTAAGTGCCCACTGACAAAGAAATGAACAGTCTATAATTGTAATGGTAGGTTTATTTTAACAGTCAGAGACAGAATATTAAAAAAAAAGCACAGAGGTCAGATGTTTCTTGTAGTTGGTCACCAGGTTTGCGCACATCTCGGGAGGGATTTTGGTCCACTCCTCTTTGCAGATCTTCTCCAAATCCTTAAGGTATCGAGGCTGTCGCTTGCCAACTCGAACCTTCAGCTCCCTCCACAGATTTTCTATGGGATTCAGGTCCAGAGACTGGCTCGGCCACTCCATGACCTTAATGTGCTTCTTCTTGAGCCACTCCTTCGTTGCCTTGGCCGTATGTTTTGGGTCATTGTCGTGCTGGAAGACCCATCCACGACCCGTTTTCAGTGTCCTCGCTGAGGGAAGGAGGTTGTCGCTCAAGATTTCACGGTACGTGGCCCCGTCCATCCTCCCCTCGATGTGGTGAAGTCGTCTTGTCCCCTTAGCAGAGAAACACCCCCAAATCATAATGTTTCCACCTCCATGCTTGACGGTGGGGACGGTGTTCTTGGGGTTATAGTCAGCATTTCTCTTCCTCCAAACACGGCGAGTCGAGTTGAGGCCAAAGAGCTGGATTTTGGTCTCATCTGACCACCTCACCTTCTCCCAAGCCTTCTCTGAATCATTCAGGTGTTCATTGACAAACTTCAGACGGGCCTGTACATGTGCCTTCTTGAGCAGGGGAACCTTGCAGCGCTGCAGGATTTTAATCCATTACAGCGTAGTGTGTTACCAATGGTTGTCTTGGTGACTGTGATCCCAGTTGTCTTGAGATCATTAACAAGTTCCTCCCGTGTAGTTCTTGGCTGATCCCTCACCTTTCTCATGATCATCGATACCCTACGAGATGAGATCTTGCATGGAGCCCCAGACCGAGGGCGATTGATGTCATTTTGTGTTTCTTCCATTTCTGAATAATCACACCAACAGTTGTCTCCTTCTCACCGAGCTGCTTGCCGATGGTCTTGTAGCCCATTCCAGCCTTGTGAAGGTCTACAATCTTGTTCCTGATGTCCTTAGACAGCTCTTTGGTCTTGCCCCTGGTGGAGAGGTTGGAATCTGATTGATTGATTCTGTGGACAGGTGTCTTTTATACAGGTAATGAGTTGAGATTCGGAGTACTTCTTAAAGCGAGAGGACTAGTCTAACCGGTCTGTTGGAGCCAGAATTCTTGCTGGTTGGTAGGGGATCAAATAATTATTTCACACAATCAAATGCAAATCAATTTATAACTTTTATATGATGTAATTTTCTAGAATATTTTTTTTTATATTCTGTCTCTCACTGTTAAAATAAACCTACCATTACAATTATAGACC
Organism: Brachyistius frenatus; assembly: GCF_029030835.1. Lineage (NCBI taxonomy): Eukaryota > Metazoa > Chordata > Actinopteri > Embiotocidae > Brachyistius > Brachyistius frenatus. The sequence goes on from NW_027210607.1 coordinate 4,783,969, forward strand.
GTTTATTTCTTTATCAGTGGGCAAACTTACAAAATCGGCAAGGGATCAAATAATGATTTCCTTCACTGTATGTTTGGCGGCGTGTCTGTTTTGATTGATATGCCTGTCGTGTAGTCTGATTTCCTATACAGGTGGGCAGGCGCAGTGTCCTCTGGTTTTCAGTCAGGTCCACCACTCGTTCCTCCCTAGCTCATCCAAAGATGGTCACCTCTAGCTCTAAAAAAAACAAGATGGCCACTTGGTTTTGAGAAACTCTAAGCATACTGTTCACATGTAACAGCTGAATTATTTTTCTTTCTTTTATTTTCATGAGATCATAATTTCTACTTTTAATATCAGTTCAACTTCTCCACAATATTTCCTTGTCCTCCTTGGCAACTGCAGTCGTACCCTCTGGGGTACAACCGCCCCTGGTCAGGAATCACTGGACTGGATGACAGTTGTAATGCCTTTCCACTGTCAGCACCAGAATACCAAGATATCATGCCAGAATTTTTTACACTAGAGAGAGTGAAAAAAAAACAGTGGTGCGTGCTTACCAGACAATTGTCTATGTGATTCCCTCCCCTCCAGTCTCCTGCAGGATGCCGAGAGCAAGTCCGAGACCAGCCAGGCCATCTCAGCCAGAGAGCATTTTGTATTCACTGACACAGACGGGCAGGTCTACCACATCACCGTGGAGGGTAACACGGTCAAAGATGGTGCAAGAATTCCCCCTGATGTGAGTCCAGAGACTTGTATATCTTTTTTATGTCTCTTTTTAACTTCAGATCCTCCTGGACTACTTGAAGGTCATGCACACTGATCCGTGCACTGCACCTGCTTCCTGTCGCTCTCCTTCCATTCAGTTTATATTGTATTAATCTCTTCTGCACACAAAGATCTAAACCTGTTCTTTCTTCTCCGTGTTTACTTTCTGTGTATGTCACCTTTCACTCCTCCAACCTCTGACTCTCCTCTCTCTGTAAATGTTTGTATCTATCTGTTATCTGTTCTAATAATCAATACTTTCTCTGCATTGTAACCTGCACTGCCTTTTATACTGTACTTCACCTTTACATACCACATTCATCACTCTCCTGATACTTTTGTATATGAAGACTGATAGGTCAAAAAATGTTGTCCTTTTCTGTCTTTGTATGTTCTTGCTCTGATATCACTTCTCTTCTGTTTAAAGGCTAAATCTTCTTGTTAAAATGTTTTATTCAGCATTTTGGAGCCAAAAAGAAACACTGCTTTTTGGTTGGTAGCCAGTGTCGGCACATTTTCCTCCTCCATAAAGTAAAGGCCATCATCACTCTCCCTCTGTATCTTGTGTCCTTCAGGGTTTGTGTGTGTGTGTGTGTGTGTGTGTGTGTGTGTGTGTGTGTGTGTGTGTGTGTGTGTGTGTGTGTGTGTGTGTGTGTGTGTGTGTGTGTGTGTGTGTGTGTGTGTGTGTGTGTGTGTGTGTGTGTGTGTGTGGGGGGTTGTTGGCTCCATAGCAAAATGTGGCCAACCTAATATGACTCTCTCAGTGATAAACTGAATGCAATCAAGGTGAAGGTTTCACAGATAAATCCTGCAGCTTTATGTTTTTTGGCAGATGTGTTTTTCTAGAGAACAAACACACATTTTGAAAGTGTCGTCTTTGTCCCAGATCGTGTTTTGCATGTGTTCACCTTACTTTGGCAAAAGGGCCAAAGTAGTAAATGGACAGTAGCTATTGCTGAAAACAGGATTGCTTTTCACCTGGATGAGTCCAAGATATTATATAATATAGTAGTAGGATGTAGGGGGGTTGATTAATTCACAAGTCAACATCTCAACACTAACAAAAAAAAACTCGATTGATTGTTTAATAAGAAACTTGTTTAGTTGCCTAAACATTCATTTCTATGCTGCTGTTTGTGGAAAAAGTTTGGAAGACTTCAGGAGCTTTCTTTGCCTCATGACTTGTAATTGTGTTGAGCTGAGTCATGCTATAGTGTAGGTAGCTCCTTCTATTATGTGTTGCTAATTTCCCACATCTTCTGTCAGTAAAAATAGCACAGTTTCATATCTTAGCACTTACATTTATCGAGGTTTTTACATTCAAGGAGGCAAAAATTAATCTCGCTCCATACTGTGCTTCTAAAGAGAAGCCTCATTCATTCTGTACATTAATTTATCTTGTGAAGCAGTGGATCTTTTGCGAGCTCAATACCTGCATCTCCTCACGCTGCACAGACAGACACTGGAGGTTTACCTGGGGATTTTAAAGCCTTATCTGTGTGACGGAGGCAGATTTATTGTCTCAAAGATTTACATATACCCAAAAGGTTTTACAGTCCTTTCAGAAATGATATAAGATCTTCATATCTCTGTCAGGAAATGCTGAAAAAGAACTGAGGGTGAGCTGACACTTAATGTCTTTACATCAGCACTGTATATTGTGGAATAGCCCAGCCGTACTTACACTCAGATGCTGTGCTTGCTGACGGTTCAGTTGCCTCTGATATTTCAATTTATTGTCCTGTTTTCATTTACTCTCGGACATGAAATGCCAGAGAAGGATGGTTTAGAGCAGAGGGAAATAGTTGACTTTTATGCTGTTGGAATGGCGTTTTTTTTAACTACCTGGTGGTCGGCTGCATTAAAGACGTGACTTGTGAACATAATGACATAACTGTTCTAGATGTCTGTCTCCAGTCCCAGAATACGGGGGACAATCGCTGAGTGCTGGTTATCTCAGTGCTCAGAATATCCAGTCAGGCTAATAGACAGTAATTCTCATAGCTGTTTGATGTTCGAAATTAAGACATGCCCTCAAAACTATTTAAATCAATTTTTAGGTTTACTTAGTCGAAGGTTTCCAATACTTGACTTAATTACAAAATATATTAGCAGGGGACACATGTACATTCTTCCTCCTTTGTCCTTGAAACTTCATCTCCCAGTTAATTTCTCTCGTCTTCTTCTGTTGCAGGGTAGTATGGGTAGTATTGCCTGTATTGCCTGGAAAGGTGACACCCTGGTGCTTGGAGACGTGGACGGCAATCTCAACTTCTGGGACCTGAAAGCTCGGTTGTCAAGGTAACAGCTAAACTCCAAGATGTCGTGCAAGTGTCAGGCTACTTTGAGTTGATTAATCAAGCCATTGTTTTAACACCTAAATGATAGTTTACAAGAAAAAATGAAAAATGTCATATTTGAAATGCTAGAATTTGTTGGCTTTTTTAAAATTCTGTAAATGTAATATTTGGGAGTTTTGGGAAGTTGATCTGACAAACAAGGGCATTTGAGAAAGTTATGTGGATTCCAAGATGCTGTGATGGGTGTTTGTTTTGTTATTTTGATTGTGAATTCAGTCAGTAGATGAATCAATACAAGGATAATAATCAGTAAGAATAACCATTAGTTGCAACTCGAGTTCTTGCACTACTGTATTGCTACATTATTACTAGTTATTCCCCAAAGTACATACTTTTACCTTAATTTTTGTATGCTAGTGTTGTTTTTTATATTCAATCAGACAGTTCAGGTTGTGTGTAGGCTCATTGTCTATGCTCAGATATTGAGACAGCACAACTTTATGTGTTACTGTGTAATAATAAGTGTGTCAGATGTCTTTTAGAAGAAAAATATGCAGGAAAAATCCAGAAGGTCAGCAGGTTAGTTCAATTATAAAAAAATAATATCGATGTTTTCAGGGGAATACCGACACATCGAGGCTGGGTGAAGAAGATCCGCTTCGCCCCGGGGAAGGGAAACCAAAAGCTGCTGGTCATGTACACAGATGGAGCAGAGGTCTGGGACACCAAAGAGGTGAGACTCCACACAACAACCCTTCCCCATGACGTTTCATTGTGACGAAAGAATTGCAGCTAGTTCATTGATTGGTCTTTTTGTAACACATTATAAATTCCCAGCATGCATCTCGTCACTGCTCTGCATAACTCCAATAAAAGGACAGAATCTGCAGGTGTCTGCAGGTTCATAGCTGTGATTTACCACTTTACTATGGCAGTCGCAATCTACTCACTGAGGCACTACAGTATCGTGCTCGGTTACATTTAACTAATGTCCTCTCTGAAACGAACACTGTAGTAATAGTGCATCCACTGTAATTGCCCTGTTGTATTAAACAATCATTACAGTGTGCTGTGTAAGTACACATACTCCAGCCTTAAAAGCTTCCTCCTGACATGTATGTATAAGCTGAACCGCAGCAGGATGAATGATCCTCGTGCCAGAAAGGCGGCACCATCCTCGCTTCCTCTTTAACTTTGTTTAACAAAGTCCTAATCTTCCAGAAAGCCCTCTACATGCACATTAACTTCACCTCAACTAAAAATCCTTGTGGAGAGTTTTTGCTACAGTTCATCATTTGATCTAATGTCATAAACTCCACTTTTATTTTGTTATGTGTCCACACCCCAGTATTTGTTATCTTACCCAGCAGTAATGCATGTTAGAAATTGAAGAGCAGATTAATGTGGACACAGATGATTTGGTGGATTAACGGGCGTGAGGTGGAGAGAGATGGTCCCAATGGGGCACTGCTGCCTGGGTAGAGGGTTGTATTTTGAGATGTTTCAGTTCCCAATCTAAAAATCGGACGACAGGCGGATCAAGCTGCAGCGGGATACGAGGAACAGCTGAAGAGCAGCAAAGAGAGGGAGGCGTAAGAGAGAATAAGGATGGGGAAGAAGCACAGGAGAGATTTCTGAAATGCTTCAGCGCTCCACAGACAGCTGGGTTACACTGACTGCAGCCACATAAAAAGCGACAGAGAGAGGTTTTAGAGAAAAGGCTGTCCATTGACTTAGTCTGTAATGAGTTTACACGTGTACACCATGTTGGCCATTCTTTGTTTTTGATGAAAAGCAATTCCATATTGTGTGTCTTTCTCTCCATTTCAATGTTGCAGAATATTTTCCCACCATCTTGCTGTGCTTGTCACTGATGCTATAAAAGAAACAGGTAACCGTTTGAGATGAATTACCGTGGCTCTCCTCTCTCGCAGGTCCAAATGGTCAGCAGCATGCGGATCGGTCGCAACGTGAACTACCGCATCTTGGACATCGACTGGTGCACATCAGACAAGGTTGTGCTGGCATCGGACGACGGCTGCATCCGAGTGTTGGAGATGGCCATGAAGTCTGCCAGCTACCGCATGGACGAACAAGACCTGACTGGTGAGCTGAGGAATAAAGAGGGTGAAGGAATGAAAGAAAGCGATTTTTGGAGAGAGAGATTAAGGCCCAGTTATCCATTTGCATATTGTGTAACGACACATGCTCTCATACTACTACTTTAATATTGTGTTCTTTCTCATGTGTTGGGAATGTGCACAGATCCAGTGTGGTGTCCTTACCTGCTGGTGCCCCGAGCTGCTCTCACTCTCAAGGCTTTCCTCCTGCTGCAGCCCTGGTCAGGAACATTTACCATGGACATCACTCAGGTGTAAGTCTCACCTTTGAACAAGTCACCGTGAATCAAAGTCATCCTGTTTTGAAATGTCTTGGTTGTGGAGCTCACACAGAGACAAGAATGTTACATTCACACACTTCACTTGTGTTGAATTTTAAGTTCCAACTTTACCCGCATTTGGACTGTGGAAACCAACTGAGAGCATCTGAAGTGAACTCACAAAACACACTAAAAACATGCATCTGCAGTCAAGAATTAAACCTTGTTGAAAATTATTATAAGCCTCCGTTATACTTCATTTTCTTGGACTGTATGAAAAGAGAGAACATTAGCTTGTCAACGACTGTTTTAAGTGCTGGGAAAGCCCTGAGCCAAAACCAAAATCATACTGCAAAATCAAATACTGGCACCTATTCCCAACGCAAGATGTTGTGAGCAAGTAAGCAGAATAGCACACAGATATTTGCCAAGAGTTTCAATTATTGATGTTCACAGCGCGCATCGGTGATTGTGCAGCGCTGCTTTAGGTTAAATTGCATTTGAACGGTGCGCACTGTCCATCGCTCAAACTGGGGATGAAAACAACGGCCTACTCTCTGCTTGAACTTGCTTCTTCAACAGTGAATGACCTCCTCTCACCACATACATAGTATACAGTCATACAAAACGTAATAAAACAGTATGAAGAGGTTTCTAGCTGTCTTATCTAAACTACTTTTCTCCTTATTAATTATAATGTGGAGCTGTATTCAGGGTGATACACTCTGAATTGGGATTTTTTTTTTTTTATTAAAACCGGGTAATGCCATCCATTTTTATAGTTTCATTTTGTACTTCAGGGGTGATTTTAGTTCAGTGGTAACTTTTTAACAAGAGCTAAATGTGAGCAGGGCTGGCCTTAGGTTCTAATGTGTTTAGTAATATATGAAGTAGAAACTTATTTCGAGTTGAATCAGATTTGCAAGACTAAATAAGGATTGATGAAATATTGAATGACTTTCAAACTATCAGTCAGAAGTTCTAGCCTTAATGCATTTTTTTTATTCCCGCACACCATCTGCCAACCACCCAAGAAGTCAGTTTATTACCTCCATAAAAAGACATGGTGAATTTGCTAGTGTAAGCAGCTCACGTCTGTAAACAAGTCAACATGGGATCCAGCCGAGCCTGTCCTTAGAGAGCGTATATTCTTTTTCCAGACAGCTACTTCTGTGTTTAACCACAAACCCATTTGACTGAACCCTGAATGTTTCACTGCTTTCTTTCATTGATCACACTTGGCTGCATTATCATAAGTCAGGCAGCTACAGTATATTAGCAGGGTGTGTGGGGAACTGCCTGACCTCAGCATTAATGTTATAATAGACTTTGCCTGACACCACAGAGCGACTTCTCTTGACAAGCATGTTTTCCGATTCCCATTTAATATCAGGTCAGGTTTTATTTTAGGAAGACATGAGAGGAGCCGTTTGACTTACTTTGATGCGTCTATTTCAGAGACTACATTGAAAAAGACGAGATAAAAGGCCTGATCCAGGAGCAGCTCAACTCATTGTCAAAGTGAGTTATTACACTTCTTCTCTCTCTTTTTACACACTCAAACTAAAATATTTAATATTAATGCCATGGTGCAAACATTAACAATCTGATATCAGTGTATGTATGTCAGTATATCTAAGCCGAGTGTCAGTTTGTGTTTATGTACTTTTGGCTTGCCGTGAGAGTGCCAGCGTCCTCTGTGTTTAGACAGCAGGCCCAAAGAGCGTGTAGTCTGCGGGGTGACAGATAAGCAGAGTCTCCAGTAACAGCCTCACAGGACCTGCTGTGTTTGAGAAGTGTAATTGGCTCTGCCGGTGATTCTGATTGTCTGTCTCTGATTGGCTCCCCAGTGATATGAAAAGCGTGCTGCAGGACCCTGAGCTCAGTCTTCTGCAGCGCTGCCTCCTGGTGTCACGGTGAGTTACAACACTGCACGGGGGTACCACTGTGTGCTGGTGCACAGATTGCACAGTGTTCATCAGGGTTTACCCCAGCATGATTATTTTGTTAACAGTCAGGCAGCTGATTTCGATAAAGTTCTGACACAAGTGGAGTTTGTACAAACTTTAGATGAAATGTGTAAAAATACTAAAAACACCTTCTCCCCCCAGCACTCCTGTTCACTGATTTTAATCAAATGTAATGTATGATATAAAAACAAAATAATAATAATATATATAAAATACTTTAATAACTTAAAGAAGACATATTGTGTTACACAGAAGTGATTTGAGGACTATCAATATGAAAAAGTATAAAGATAGTTTAATGTTATAAGGTAAGTCACTTTTTTTTAATATAATTCTGCCAAAATAACGGTTTATTTTTGCTGTAACTGTAAAGTGTGATTCTGTGGTTCCACAAAAAAGCACGACATGAGAGCTGCTGTCAGCAACTCTGATCTCGTCTTCGCTTCAGTTCTCATTTCCCCCGAGCATCTGACAAATCTAGAGCAGCAAGTATGAGCAGAAATGCATTTTCTTCCCCCCTGTTTGCATCTTCTTATTAAAGCCACGATTACCTGGAAAGTCCAAAGGACCCTTTTTGTAACCTGAATGCCGTGGCCGTACTCTCACTGGGAGCCCACTCTCATGTCTCTACATCTGGCCGTCCAAGTTTCCATGCCATTTTTAATGTTGCAAGGTAACCTAGCAACAGCTGTGTGGTGGTGCAGATATGTTAACGGGGGCTGAGGGGATGTAAACGATGGAAGAAAAATGCAGAAGGAGGAGGGGAGCTCACTGAAAGAGCGAGGCGTGGGCTGGAAGATACAGGAACTGTGGTCATTAGTGAGCACACTACTACGGAAACTGAGTCACACGTTGATCCGGTCTGCACAATCTGACTCCAGAGAGAACGATACTCACTCTGTCCCCAGCTTGATGCATTGTTTTGCTTCACGGCAGGCTGTTCGGGGACGAGTCGGACCTTCACTTCTGGACAGTGGCGTCCCACTACCTCCAGTCGTTTGCACAGGCCCGTCAGCTCAGTGTGTCCACCGCTGACGGTCAGGCCCAAAGTGAAGGAACCCAGCCGCCACCTCAGAACCACCTGGACATCTGCAACGATGTCCTGTGTGAGAGCTCTTACTTCCAGGTCAGTAAAATAAGAAAAGAGAAATACTTAACTTTTTTTTTTTCAATAAAGACATGATCCCAACCGTCAACTTCATATAGAGACAGACACAATCAGCCTGTCCCTTGTCATCCACATTGTCAGCATCACCCTGCTCACACAGTACATTCCTTTACTAATGACTTTGTGTATCACCTCTGTTGTCTCACTAAGCTCTTTGTCTTTAAAGGAGGCAACTCGCACTTTTAAGCCTTTGAGGTCAAATCCATCCATCACTTCATCCTTCCACATTTAATCCCCCCAACCTTCGTCAGGGGCACTCCAGCCCACACTTGGACACACTCATTTATAAAAAATAAAATAAAAAAAAGAAGATCCCTCTCTTGTTTGTGCCGTGTTACTGCTCAGATCAATGCGTCTTGCTGATGACATAGTGTCCAAGGCTCCCAGAATCCCCTCTTTTCAGCTTTCATTATAAGTTTGTTGTGAAAGTCTTCTTAAGAGGATGCCCATTTATTGGTCCTGTTGTGTTTATCTACATCACTCTGCTGTTCGACATGGCAGCTGCAGAACAAAGACACCCTCTTGTGTGTTGCCGTAGGTTTTTCATTTCTGGGTTTCTTGTTTTGTTTTTTTTATTTTGAGCTAGGGATGTGCCACACATTGTTTCTGTGTCCAGACGGCAGAAAATGCTTTGAGGAAAGTGTAGGAGGTAATTAAAAAGTTGGCCAACTGTGCAAGTAAAGACAGGCATTTTCTGGGGTTTTCTGTAGGTTTGGTGTTTTTGCTTGACATCCTGCATCATTGTACCCAATGGAAGCAGAGAAAAGTAAAGAACATTTACTTTTTTTTTTTTTATCAAACATGATTATTCAGTTACGAAGACGGTCAAGGAGCCTTTAGCTAGCATCAAGGTTTCAAGTTGCAAAATGCAAATGGGGTAATTTCAGCTAGTAGAGGTCCAATTAAAACATCTCAAATAGCCCTGTAATTTTTGTTTTTTTTAGTTTCTTACAGATTATACACCACTCTGCTTTTGTGAAAGTTCTGCTGCCTGTTAATGAGGGGCCAAGCAGTGATCACAAACTTTGGCTTTTCAAAGAGCTACCCAGACAGTCTGCAGTAGCATTTGGTTGCTGTTGTCATAAAGCAGCTTCAGTGGCAGCAGCCCGACTGTAATTACTAATATCCAAGACTCCAAAACAGAGCACACAGCTCTGAAGTTACTAAACTCATTTGGTATCTCTGCAAGGATTTATGCCCACGGCTGTGACTCGCAGAAGAATGTATCATCATGAAGGGCAAAGGAAAAAAAAGCTTCTGTGGTAGATATAGATACGAAAGCCCGCACACACACACACACACACACACACACACACACACACACACACACACACACACACACACACACACACACACACACACACACACACACACACAGCCTGTGTAACTTATTCTCTACTCTGCATTATCTCTCCCCTCATTGTATAATTTTCCTGCTCTCATCTTATTATAAAACTCATGATATCTAATTCTTTGAAGCATCTATTGCTGTTTTTACATTTCATGCCTATCATTTGCTCTCTGAAAAGAAAAAAAAAACAGATCATGTAATAAAATAATGATGAGAAAGCCAGCAATAATGAAAGGCAGTATAGGAGGCACTGGCACCAGAGAAGCTCCTGAATATTTTAAAGACTTTATAATTGCGCTCTCCACGCCTGGACTTTCTATTCCTATAATTGTGTTCCCAGCTCTCTTGTGGCTCATCATTACTCTCCAACTCATTTCATCTGCGTCTCTTTCTCCCACACGTGTGCAAGGTTTGACCTTTGATCTTTGGAAGCAGTGTGTAAAAAAAAAATCAACCTGTTGTTACTCTGCGCTGCTCAACAGAAGTTCCAGCTGGATCGGGTTCACCTGCAGGAGGTGAAGCGCTCCAGTTATGATCACACCAAGAAATGTGCTGACCAGCTTCTCCTGCTGGGACAGGTAGGTACTGCACCACCCCACACTGCCTAAACAGGAGGCTGCAGATACAAGTTGCATTTAAATCATGCATGAGTAACATATGATAGATTAGTTCTGCTCTTCAAATAAGTTAAGTGATGTGGTTGCCATGAATTGATCATTTTGAAGAAGCACATTTTGATCTCTTACTCACTCCTTTTTTATCTTGAGACTATATTTACCTCCCGCTCACACACAAATAAACACCCTCACGCTCCTTAGCTGTGCATTCATGCATGTTGGCACGGTCTTAAACCAGCCATATCAGTGCTGATGACAATAAGCGCTGCTTCTGTCATCTCTGGCGTTGCAGCCTGTGAGGACTGCCGTCGCCTCGCTCTCCGCTCCCCTCTCGATGTCACCACACTCCCTCTAATCACAGGCGGCAATCAGCCGGCTGTTTTCTGGGGGTGCAGCTATCCAGCAGGCAGACAGGCAGAGGGCAGCCTGTGCTGACCCCAGCATCAGCTTGAGCATCCATCTACACCAGATGAAAAGCATGATAATAAACATAATTTTCCCTTGCAATTATCTCCTGTTTGGCTCACATACACACACACACACACACACACACACACACACACACACACACACACACACACACACACACACACACACACACACACACACACACACACACACACACAAAGTGGTTACCTGCCAGAGCTGGTGATGCTTTGTTTCTGTCTCATTCAGTACGTGCTCATGGCTTTGTTGTTGCTCTCAGACGGACAGAGCGGTGCAGTTACTGTTGGAGACGAGCGCAGACAACTCCAGCTACTACTGTGATTCCCTCAAGGCCTGCCTAGTGACCACCATCACCTCCTCAGGGCCCTCGCAGTCTACAATTAAACTTGTGGCTACCAACATGATCGCTAATGGCAAGCTGGCAGGTAGTGTTACTGTATTTATTTTATTAGTCAGCAACTTTCTGTTTTAATAAGGACAAGCAGCTACATTATTGTCTAGGTGTCTACAGCCTTAAAATATCAGTGCCGTGTCATCAGTCTATAGTTTCATTAAATCTGCATTTCTTAAGTAAAATTTTTTTTTTTTTTTTTTAAATCAATCAATTTGTATTGGAATCAATCCCATATGAATATCACATCAGAGTGCCTACTGACAGCAGTATATAATAAAGAAATCATCCTGCTGGTGTCTTGGCAGAGTTGACTACCGCCATTACGCAGTCTTAGACGTGTGTATAACTTGTTCCCTGTTGCCGTCTGTCAGAGGGAGTGCAGCTGCTGTGTTTGATTGACAAGGCAGCGGACGCTTGCCGCTACTTGCAAACCTACGGGGAGTGGAACCGAGCCGCATGGCTGGCCAAGGTAATTCAGCATGACGGCATCCATAAACAACTTCAGATACTGTGTAATGTCTGGATAGATTGAGTCTGTGTATGTAGTGTAGGTGATGGTTGGGTGACTGTGGATTGGATTGTGAAAGATTATAAAAATGAAATTGAATAGACAAATGACATTTTTGAGAGTCAATGTTGATTATTTTAGTATTCCTGTTGGCTTTAGGATTAACTTTGCAAATACACCTGGGAAACACCTAGATGACCCAACACTACTGTGTTCTTACACTCAAACATGTTCTTACACTCAATTTCCCCACTATGAAAGCTGTTTCAGTGTGTTGTGTGTGCTTCCAGGTGCGTCTGAACCCAGCGGAGAGCTCCGACGTGCTCAAGCGTTGGGCAGAACACCTGTGCTCCCCTCAGGTCAACCAGAAATCCAAAGCCATCCTGGTGCTGCTTTCCCTCGGCTGCTTTTGCAAAGTAGGAGAGATGCTCCACAGGTAAGAAGCAGCTGCAAAGATGTGGTGCTGTTCTAAACTTACTGTATATAATCAGTATTATGAGACATCTTGACTTTTTCTAATATATGATCCTTGAGATATATTGAACTTTAAAATGAAAAACACAAACCCTATAATTTCTTGTATGTATCCCAATTACAACACTTACATACAAATATCCAGCCTCACAATTTGTTTTCTAAATCGAGACTCCCTCATTTTAAAAGACGTATTCACTCTGGGACTTCCTGCCTCTCCTTTTCTTCTTGAGTACACTGAAGGACACCGTACGGCAGGGCCTAACCCTGTATGTTATACCTCAGCATTGATCTGCTGCGAGTCTGCCGGTCCTCCTCCTTGACAGCTCGTTGTCCGAGATGCCTCTGGCAGCGAAAGAGCTCTCACGGGGAATTAGAGAGGCATCAGGATGACGGGGTTGATGTATGCTTTAGGATCACTGACATCAAGGCAGGGATGATGCTGGTTTCTGACAATAGCTCTTACCTCCTCCTGCCCGTGTCTTTCTCTTCCTCCCTTCCATCTCCTGGCAGTATGAGGCACTTTGATCGCGCCGCCCTTTTCATTGAAGCCTGTCTGAAGTATGGGGTGATGGAGGCCAACGACTCCTCCAATATCCTTTTTGAAATTCCACTACTGTACTCCGAGGGCCTTTTCTAACCAGAGGTAGCTCCGCTGCTATCTCGGTTACAGACGTGCCCCTGATAGCAGAAAGCTTCTTCACTAGAAAGTTCAATTTCGATCCTTTTCAGAGCACGTCGAGCTACGTTTCACATGTTCCCGATAGCCAATAGTACTCTGTCGTCGCAGAACTCAATTAGAGAACTTTCACAAAGTACGGCAAAACATTTTGGAGAGATATTGGATCAAATATCTGTTGTTCAGTCTTTGTTGACTGATCACATTTGAACATTTTAGATTGTTTATTTAGATAGAGGTATTTTTACAGCAGACTGTTTTACTGACTGCGTCAGTTTTAGCTGACACAACTGAGGATATTCAGCCTCTTCTGCATTGTGTGTCTGGTTTATGGTAGTGCAGATGCTTACTACATTTACAACGCAGTCAGTACAACACTCTGACAACAACTCCTCCCTTCAAGTTTATAATTGGACGGGAGATGATTCAGCGTTATGGTCATTTATAAGACTGTACTTTGTAATTTTTTTATATATATTTAATTATATACAGAAGAGCTTGTAGTGTTTAGCCTACACTCATTGATTTAAATGTAAATTTCCCGGGGTTTGTGTGACAAACGACCTGAAATGTGGCAATGCACGTGTTTTTGTGACCACTGGTACGCGGGTATTTGGGATTGGAAAATGGACCTGACACTTGAGCAGACAGCGTACATCAAAGTTTGTGTCAAACAGAAAGAAGTCGCAGAAAGCAAAATCTAGCGAGTAGGGTTGGTGAGGAGCGCCGTTTGTGTTGTTGTGGGCAAGAAACTACGTTTCCAAACAACTAACCCTGTGACATCGTCATGTTGGAGAACCTAATGTCCATCATGCCACAGTTCAGGTCGTTTGCGCTGAATGTTTCCCCTCAGACGCATCAGGATGTCACAGTCGAACTCTGTGTTGACAGTTTTACCCTCTGAGGTGAATTCATGGTGCACAACCTTCTGTAGCATTGTAAAGGTCTCCATGCCGATTTCACGAGTTTGACACAACAGTCGATGTGTGCTCGCTGATCACGACCAGTAGTCACATAAAGATGTGTACGGTTAGGTCAGGTCATTGCTTCTTCCTGCTCCATGCACGTCGCGGCGCTGCGATCTGTTCACACGCAACAGTTTAGGTCACTCAGCACTGACAGTTGAAGAGAGACATTAAGTGAAAGAATCATTTTGGGTGGTGATAGGTTGCCTCACTGTGTTATTATGTCCCACTGAAACATGATGAGTTCTCCTTGACCCACGTTTGCACATAAACTTATTGAGGCTGCATTTTTGGAGTACGCGCGGCTGCTGCGCACGCTGGGCCTGCGAGAGGGCGCCGCTCTGTGGGCGTCGCGGGCGGGCAGCGCCGGGGAGCAGCTGATGGAGGAGCTGTTCCAGGGCGAGGGAGGTGCCCCAGAAGCCATTGTTGGCGAGGAGGACGTGGAGCTGGGCCAGGAGAGCACCGAGTGACCTCGGAGATGGAAAGTGTTGAAAAGAATGGATTGGCCCGGTGTGAATTAAGGGTCAGCCATTCAGTCTAACTTCAATTACTTAACCATTGAGATTGAACTTTGTGTCAACGTCCAGGAGAATCATGATCATCATCTCCACATGAAGAGAAGAGAGGGGCTATGAGGAGTGTGAAGATGTCAGTTCATCACTGGAGACTGCCTGTGTCTGGGGCTACAATGAGGTCAACGTTTCTTAATGTTTGGTGAGACCAGTGTGTGTTTGTGCTCATAATTGTATGCATGTAACAGCCCCAAATGAAACACACTTTGTTTTCCTCATTCCCCTAACAAGTGAAGTAATCCACGTTGTTATCACCTCGGTATCCGTCTTTCTTTGGGTTGGTTCATGAATTTAAATCATTAAGTAGTAACTATTGAGCCTTATTTTGTGTGCCTGTATTAATTATTTCAAAGTACTGTTGTAGCTCTAATATGTTGCTGAGATGAAATGTGTCAATGAGATTATCCCTAAATAACATTCCCCTGTTTTATTTTGAAAATCGTAGAAGACTCCCATGTCTGAATTCCAAAATTAGATGTTTCTTTTCACGTTTGTTTTAAACCAAAAAAAAACAAAGGGGAATAATTTAAATGACAATTTGCAGGACCATTCGTGTAACTGAAACATAATGTTGTTCTACACAGACACATAACAGACGGGACATTTTATCCACAGCAGGTGGTGCTTTATAAGGGGTTGACCAAAGCCTGCTCCTGCACAAGCCTCTGCAGCTGTAATTGTCGGATGGCAGTAAAATGATATAGCCGGGCCACGCTGCACTTATTAGACGCTCATTAGTATATTATCTCCCTTCACAAAGAGGGGAGAGGAATCTGACTGCTGCCACCTGAGTGATGCCATTTAATTAGCTCGTATAGAGAGTTAAATTCAGTTAAATAGAAACCAGTTGGTCACGAATCCATTCCATGAATCCAAAAGGAATTTTTTTAATTTTCTATTTTTATGACAACTTGAGAGGATACTTTTCTCTCTCTAAACTTTGATGTTTGTATAAAGAATTTGTTCTCTAATGTGTGTATTGCAAGAAGAGCTGTCAAAATGTGTTGTTTTAGTTGGACCTCTGATGCATCATTTACACAGATAATAATCCGCGCTGCTCCCGCTGTCGCTCATCACAATCACAAGAGCCGACACACTGAAACAAATCAGACTCTCTTTGCTTTTGCCTCGTTTTTACACAGTAAATACCCCCTGATCATCAAAATCAATCTGTATGACAATGCAAAGACTTTAGTGATTGTGCGTTTGATTGCTTTGTGTGTAGTTGTCCTGAAAAGACACGGTGACTCCATCCACGGGACCTTTTTAGTGTGTTATTGTGTTTCATAAACACGTCAGCGCTGTTTTTCTTCTGTGTTACACTAAACCCCCCCTGGCAGTGTCACTATGGCAACCCAGGCCTATTTTAGGGGACTACATGTGTTTCCTGTATATCCATTTCACATAGCCCCACCAACATACTGTAAGATCTCATAGAGAGCCAGCATGGAGTCACACAACCGCAGCAAATGTTGTGTCTCCTCCTCAAGTCGTGTCAGTATTGTGGAAGCACTGTACTGTACTGTACTGCCTCTTTATCATAAGGCACAAGTTTAAATAACTCCTGCTGCTTTCTATTCATACTGAACTTTACAAAATAATACTGTTGAAAGTTCAGGCATGTAGACGAGAGTCGAGACATGCCTTCAGCAGTACGTTTTGTAAAAGGACAACAAATCATCGTAATGGTGTCCGGGTTTAGCTTTTTTCCATTGTTCTTTGTTCATTGTTTACACAGTGATCCTAATGCTTTAAGCTATATAAATATCACAAGAGAAAGAAGATATATGTATATATGGATGGCAATAAAAATCAATATTATTGACCACGTTTTCTGCTTTGTTTCCATTCTAGAGATGTTGACACAAGAGGGCGCTCTTAACCCTCAATATTAGGCAGAGTGTCTGTGGCTGTGTAATAGCAGGCTCTCTGTGCAAACCTGTTACATCAAGTCCTCCTTTTTTAATTGTCTTCTTTTAATTTCAACCCAGGTAGATTGAGTTTGAATGTTCATTCATTTATCAAACTGTCTTAAAAGGGAATTAGTTCCCGTGTGAGCCACTTCCGCAAATTAATTACTTCTTTTCTGCTCAGAAGGAGGGCCAACAGCTGGCTTCAGCTCGCTGCCCAGGTCTAACCGTTCTCACTCCTTTCTTCGCCTCCGATTTATTCATTGACGTGTATTCTGTTTCTTCTCTGTCTCGACACAAAGAGAAGAAAAAGCCGTCTGAAACAAGGCCACACAAATGACTTGGTTGTGTTCCTTTAATGGCTTAATGAATAACTGCCGGAGAGCCGATCCAGCCGTTACAGCCAGGTCATCAGTATGCAAGGCCTCGCTACCTACTGGCCCACAGCTTACATAGGCTACCACCCAGCTAGCCAAAATGGCTCAAGCTTCCCTCGCTTCTCTTTTCCACCTTGCATGTGCTTTAGTCCTCTTTTTCAAGTCCTTCCCTGCTTTCCTTACACCCAAAGAAAGCTGACAGACGCCGTGCCAGCTCATGTTCTCGCTGCATCCCGCTTCCACTAATTTCCTGGAAGACTTGTTTCCATCTGCTGCTTGGTTCTCACCTCTCGCTGCCCCCTCCTAAAATAAGATTCAAAGCAGTGTCAGAAACATAAGATTAAGTGTGTTTGTATCCCGAGTTGCGAGGAGCACCGATGTTCATTTAACAGATGGAAATCGCTGGCCTTCACTGTTTTCACGCACATACGGCGAGAATTAACAGCCGACTCCAAATCAATCGTACACGGTAGTCTTGCTGTTACGCATTCTCAATCATCTGTATAAGTAGCCAGCGAGCGAGGCCTCTTTGTGCTGCAGGCAGAGCCAGCCCTGCACAGCCTGTGTGGTACAGACAGCGAAGTACAGCAGGTCATCCAGTTCCCATGAGCATGTTCTCCTCTGCTGCTGACAGATAGCTTTATGCAGGATGGGCAGGTCTGAGCTTGTTCCCACAACTTACCGAAAACCCCCATCTCTTCCTCTTCGTTTGTTTGACGTGTTTTGGACTTTGTTTTTCCCCTCCTCGCTGGGGGTTACCATCGAGTTCATCTCTCATTTTCTCTGTAATTATCACAGTTCTCCAGATATTTTTGAGCATTATTTTAGGCAGCTCATACCACAGGTAGAGGAATAATTTGAGGGCGTAGTCGCTGCTGCATTTATGAGGATAATTATTTGTCTCGGAATGTTGATTTCTGTTTCACGTGTGTCCTTTTAGCCCGGGTTGTAAATGAGCTCAAATACCATTAAGCTTGCCTTTGTGTTCTTCACATCACTCTGAATGTTGCTCTCTTTTCTCACCTTATCCACAATATAACCAATTTCTTAAACCCACAGGAAACCTAAAAGTACATGTAGAGGTCACATCCGTTTCTCTCCCATAATCACTCTTACCTCCACATCACCTCTCTTCGCCCACATCTGGGGTATCGCCTGCAGTGGAAGAGACCCACAGGCCTGATCTCATCAGATATCTGCATCCAGCCGCTCCTCAGATCGTTTCGACTTGATTTCCCTTCCTCCTTTTAAGCCTCTCCTATTGGTTGAGCTCCTTCTTCCCCCTGCTGCATGTAGACTCCGGTTGGCTGCCGGGCAGTGCCGGGAGGCCCCGTGCTCAGGGCTCCAGGTGATGTTTATGTTGAAAGCATTCAGGCCCCCAGCTTTATCTGATCCCATTTATATGAATGTCACAGTGTTCAGCAGACCATAGCCTCACCTCAGCACAACAGCACACTGCTCCCATTTAAGAGCGGCATTAGTGAGAGAGAGTAAAGTGGGGACGAGGGGCAGCATAGGGGAACAACAGGATCTCTGGAACATTACCACGCGATGAAAAACCCTTATCGAGTCCCGGTAATGACCTGTGGACAGGATAATCTTTTTTTTTAAAAAGCTCCTGCTATTTCTAAAGCAGGTCTTTTGTGGCTTCCACGCGCGCATGTTGCGGTCAAGACTGTTATTCATGAAAAGAAAAGAGGAATCAATGAGTGCATTGTGTCAGGAGCGTGGAGCCGCCTCTGTCAATCACTGCAGTGCGCTCTCCAGCTAATGTGTGATTCTACACAACTAATCCTCAGAGAACGATCGAGATAATGTGAGTGAGAAAGAGACAAATTATTCTGACTCTCACAGACAGTGAGATACGAAGGTTTCATCAGAGTGACACACCAATTGCACCAGTGGGGAATTTCCAAATTTGGAGTAGGAGGTTTATCTGATGATATTAATGCGGCAGATAATAGGAAATCCTCGCTGCTATGTCAACAAGCCGAGCAGACACAATTGACAGATCTCTTCCCCAACTGTTGTCAAAGCCGAAACCACATCTAGACCCTGTGTGTGTGTGTGTGTGTGTGTGTGTGTGTGTGTGTGTGTGTGTGTGTGTGTGTGTGTGTGTGTGTGTGTGTGTGTGTGTGTGTGTGTGTGTGTGTGTGTGTGTGTGTGTGTGTGTGTGTGTGTGTGTTTGTTTGTTTGTGTGTGTCTTTGTTTGTGTGTAAATAACAAATAGACATTGCAGAAAGATCGTGTTAAGGACCGTGAAAGTAATTATGAGACACGGAACAATCAGATGACGAGACATGAAGAAAGAAGAGGACTAAAGAAACCATTAAATAAATGTTATAAATGTTCAATTATAAATAACAATTCTGCTTTTGAAGGTAATCAATAACAGAATAGTTAGCAAGGGCTATTATATGCAGTCACACAGGAGTCAGGGGGACCTAGAAATCCAAGCTACGAGTCTGGTAGACCCTAAAATGTATGTGCATGTGGTTTTTTATGTGTTTGAATGGCTGGCCATGAGGTAATAGAGATGCCACAGATGCCCCTGCTACAGTGAGGCCCTCCCCGGGCTAATTGCCACTGTCCTTTGGGAGATTAGAGCAGTGGAAGGCAGAGATGATTATGAAGGAAATGGCCTCTTATAAGCCGCTGTACACGAGGCCAGCCGGGCCCAGGGCTGCAAAGATGGGGGGTATTCCCTTTCATCGGCGGACAGTGGGAGCCAGAGGAGGATGTAAAGGATACCTGTACTGCAGCTGACCTATTTCCTGTATTGTTGCTTGTGCATATGTGCGTGTGTGTGTGTGTGTGTGTGTGTGTTTATCTGTTTTATGTGTATCCATGAATATGTGCTCAGTGTACGAATGTAAAGAGTGATCCCAGTTTAACTGGCCGGCCTCTTTCCTGTGAGTGCAGAGGGACTGCACTGCAGCGTGTGGGTCTCTCTCGCCGAGCTGCGTGTTTTTGTTTCTAGCCAAGCGGAGTATGTGTGTTTCCTCTCTGTGTAGTCTGACCAGACACACTGGGCCTGTGTGTGTGAGAGCGGAGCCGTGGGGGACGCCGGAGTGGTGGGCTGTTTTGCTGCGGCCCGTGCTTGGCCTTCACTCCTGGGGATAAGCACGTGCTGTGAAGCCAGAAGAGAACCAGGTTCAGCCTCAGTCTTTTTAAAAGGAAAACATCCGCTGTGCTGTTAAGTTGGGAAGGTAATCAATAACAGAATAGTTTTATCTGCAGTAAAATCCTTTCAGCCTCCCTCTATGTATAAGTTTTCTCAAAAGCCTTAAGCTTAGACTTGAAGATAGAGATGGGGTCTGTCTCTCAAACCCAGGCTGGAAACTGTCTTCACAGGAGAGGGGCCAACTAAGGGCCCTGGAAACTGTCAGAACCGCAAGCAGGCCTGCAGTCGGAGAGCCCTGCCTTCTGTCTGGGTCATAGGGAACCAGGAGAGCCTTAATGTAGGATGGAGCCTGATTGTAAAGTCGTTTTTGAGTCAGGAGCAGAACTTGGATTCTCAGTATAGGCACAGAGACATTAGCTTTGTTCTATTGCTGCATTTCCTGACTGTGTTCAGTTGAGACAAGCGTTGTTTCCCTTTTGTCTTTTACAAATGTCTTACTATGTACTGGGTTCAGCAAAGAAAAGAAAAAAGGAATGTGGTGTTGCCCGACTCTGATGTCCCGCAATGCACGCCACCCTTTACCTACAACTGGAATAAGTATGTATGTAAGTATACAAGTGCTCGAGGTCAAATATGTACACTGCTCGGCTACCTAAGCCGTACATCATTCAAACCACATTTATTACTAATCCTTTGAAGTCATCAAATTGGAAATTGCCTTTGCATTGTTTTAAAGATATATACTAGTATATCTTTCCTGTTGGCAGAGGAAGGTAGTTCATTCATGTTTTGTCCACTTTGTACCAAAGTAGTGCATTTTGAACGTTATCCTTCGTGTCTACTGTACTTCAGTATTAGCATAGGACTGATATATTTACTATGTTTCCACTAGGTGGCAGCAGAGGTCTGGGAAACAGCTGTTTAAAGCGTGTGGCGGTGAGGTTCCTGCAGCAGTCCAACTTTTGGGAATTATGATCCTCCAGACCCGTTTCCAAAGGTACTGCACATAG
Organism: Brachyistius frenatus; assembly: GCF_029030835.1. Taxonomy (NCBI): domain Eukaryota; kingdom Metazoa; phylum Chordata; class Actinopteri; family Embiotocidae; genus Brachyistius; species Brachyistius frenatus. Next base: position 4,804,965 of record NW_027210607.1, read on the forward strand.
ATTAGAAATTTGAATAGTTTTACTTCAGGGATAAATAATGACGTAATGAATCCATTCAAACTGTCATAAATTAAGAGGCAAAAACGTATTCCACATCCTTGTTAATTAAAATGCTGCATGCCTTTCAGTTAACTGCTCTTTAATTAATCTCAGTCGGTCACGTCAGTTCAACATGTGATATTATTTTCCCAGCATACAAACCAGGCCGCAGAATCTTTGTCTGAATCGCATTTAAAAGAGTCACATTCCTCCGTGTCCGCTGCATGTTTCTTGTTGGCTGCGGTGTGTGTTAGTGGGTCATAGACGGAGAGAGAGCCAACCAGGAGTTGCAGGTCCATTTCATAACAGCTCATTGTGTTTGTGCATGACGGCGCCATGTTCCCCCCCTATCACCGAGACAATCTGACACTAGCACTACTGCATGTTGCCCTAATCTGGGAATCAGCGTAGCACCGTATAGCTGCTGCTCACGAACCTCCACGAAAAAACTCCTCTCTGATACGCCAAGCTAAGTCCTGTGATGGATATATATGAAGGTCACCATCCACTGAAGCTCCAGCTTGATCTCATTGAGAGGTCTTTGAGTGATTTTTGATGCAAGGCAGCTGGAAGAAGTGCTGTCATTCTGGAAATGTATTACATCAGACAAGATGAAAGTCTTGGAGACAGAGAGAAGAAAGAGAGGCAGGCTGAAAGGTTGAAGTGATGAGGAGAGAAGCAGGATGACAGAAGAAGTGGAAGGCAGGCTGGATGAGGGAGGGGCAGGGTGCTGACAGTGTTTGGTAGAATTTATGTAGATGTAATCCCCTCTGATGGGCAGGTCAAGCTGCCTGCTGAACGCCAAGGCACCGGCCAGCCATGAGTGCGCACATGCAGTCACACAAATGCATGGTGCAACTTGCATGTCGTGTGTGTGTGTGTGTGTGTGTGTGTGTGTGTGTGTGTGTGTGTGTGTGTGTGTGTGTGTGTGTGTGTGTGTGTGTGTGTGTGTGTGTGTGTGTGTGTGTGTGTGTTGTGTGTACTGGTCTGCGTGGATGTGTGTCCGTTAAGCCCCTTGTTGCTGTCTGGCCAGGCTCATGAAAGGGGGGAACAAAGGGTAGATTTTCTTTTTCTTCAAGCAACCAGGGCCGGTCTGCAGAGGAAAGAGAGATGGATCTTCTCCAAATACCACCATGGGCGCACTAATGCCTGCTTTGTTCACCACGGTAATTCTATTATGGTAATGTAGGGATGAAACCCAGCTTTCTTCCCCCTGTTGCTCCATCCCAGCTCCAAGTCTCCTGTCCCTGCACCCCGACCAGAGAGCTTCCTGCACAAGAAAACAGCAGTTAAATGGCCCCGAGAGTCCCCTGAGAGATTAGATGCAGAGTCCAACCTCGTTTTTTTCTGTCTGATATTTATCTGTGTCCCAAGCAGTCGTAGTTCATGATGACAGCCTTGTGAGCTCCCATTCTGTGCTTGACCAAGAGGCCCAATCAATGCCAAATGAGATAATGATATAATGCTGATGTTCTGCCTCAGTGAAGTAAACAATAGGAGGGGGATAAACAGCATAAGAGATTTGCAAAGATTTGGAAATCTCCCATGGCACGACTTTAGCCTCTGTGCCATCCTCTGGGACGTGGCCCGTCGTGCTCCATCCCATGCAGGGAGGAGGTTGTGGGTGGCTGTCAGACAATGCAGTCTCTCTCGGTACACATCCACTAATGTTCCTCCACTGGGATTGGCCTTTCCCTCCTTTGGGCAACACTTCTCCACTCTACCCAGCGGCCCCCAGAGAGCCCCTAATCCCCACAGCCTGGGAACGACTCCAACTCACAGTCCCTTAAAATGTCTTGGTTTGTGCATTATTAGATGCTATGAATTACACTTGGGGAGCATATGGAAAGAAAACATGGCAACTGGCAAACGTGGCAGTGATAAATCTGAAATAATGAAACAGGGCTCTAAGTGGAACCAGGAGGGCTCCGCTGACCCACGATCAGGGTAACCCAATAGGCCTGCAGAGCTGCTGGAGGCCGGACTACTAGTAAAGTCCATCTGGAGCTGCGGGTACCACAACCCTTCACACAATGTGGAGCTCATTGGAGCCCTGGGAGATCTGCGATGGGTCACATTCCTGGCCTTCAGAGCAAAATCGTGTGCTGGACAAGGTGTTGCTGAAAGTGAAATTCTCCGCATGCTATCTCTTTATTTTCATCCCTGAGACATATATGAAGAGTTATTGTCCTATCATGTGTGTAAGTGATGACACGTAGGGGTAGAGCTAACAAATGACAGGCTGTTCAGCTTTGAACTCAGTAAGTTATTACTCCAGACGGGATGAATAAATGACTTAACCAAGACAAATGTCCTGCTGTCCTCATGCTCAGGATCCTCATTCTCCTGTCTGCTCATTGATTAACACACAGGAAAGCTATATAAGTAGCCTTTTTGGTTTTTTTGTATGTATGTACAGATGCTGTGTGATAACTCAGGACTATCCCGCTCTAACTTCTTGCACGTGTCACAGCTCTGAGTGCCTTCTGAGTTGGGTCTGTGTGAGTAGGCCTCACTACTGTGCAGCTATGAAGGACAGCCTGAGCACAGGAGTGATGGAGCTCCGAGCCCAGACTGAGGCGTAGTTGTTTTTTCACTCTAGAAGCGACATAAATTCTCAGCCGGTAATATAACATGTTTGTGTGTGTGCGTGTGTGTGCGTGTGTGTGCGTGTGTGTGTGCGTGTGTGTGCGTGTGTGTGTGTGTGTGTGTGTGTGTGTGTGTGTGTGTGTGTGTGTGTGTGTGTGTGTGGATGCATGCAGGGCAACGTGCATTGTGTGTGTCAGAGAGGGCAGAGAATGAATAGCTCTGTCACAGAGGGGCCAGCTAATAAAGTAGGTAGTTGAGCGGGGGGGGGGGGGGGGGTTAAAAAGAATGCGTCTCGTCTTACGCCCCTTCGCCGTGGGTTGTCATCGAGGGTGAATTAGTTTGATGCCGAGGCGAATGCAACCAATAAAGCTCTATCCACTGGTCAGGCCCTTCCCACCGCAACCCCCCGGCCTGCAAGTGGAAATTGCATTGGCCATGGTTTAGGAGACGCATGCAGCTCAAGTTTCAATCCTTTTGAAATTTTCATCGTCAATAAATTGCTAGATCAAGCAGATTAGTTAAGTGTATTTTGGCTTCTTTTCACAGCTGAGTGACCTTTGTGTGTGTGTGTGTGTGTGTGTGTGTGTGTGTGTGTGTGTGTGTGTGTGTGTGTGTGTGTGTGTGTGTGTGTGTGTGTGTGTGTGTGTGTGTGTGTGTGTGTGTGTGTGTGTGTGTGTGTGGGGGGGGGGGGCTGGGTGATGTACAAGAAGAGGTGGTTGGTCTTAGACTTCATTTTTGCTTTTCCATTGTACAGCACTCTGTTATGGGTTGAGGGATCTAGAAAGAAAAGCATGGAAACACTGAAACTATTAGTAATGTTGTATTTTACAACCGTGTTTCCAAAACAACAACAAAGGAGGCCCTGAACTGTTGGGTAGCTTTTACATCAGGCAAAAATGGGACAGCATTTAATTTTCAAAACTCCAACAACTGGTCTCCTCGGTTTCCAAACGTGTACAGAGTGTTGTTGAAACGAGAGGTGATGCAACCCAGTGGTACCCATGTCTCTGTCCCAACTTTTTTTGAAACATGTTGCTGGCATCAAATTCGAAATAAGCATATATTTATCATCAAACGATAACATTTCTCTGGTTCAACATTTGCTATATTGTCCTTGGTCTATTTTCAATATAAAACATGGGTTTATGTGATTTGCTAATTAATGCATTCAGTTTATTTACATTTCATACAGCGCCCCAACTCTTTTGGAAATGAGATTGTACATTTTTTCTGAGTTCGCAAGCTATTTGTCTTTCTTTATACTCCAGGGAGCGTCTTGCAACATAGTCTGTGTTAAAAAGTATTTTATCTTCAAATGCAATAATCCCAACATTTGTCACAGCCAGTCTGAGCGATGTAACTGTCATCAGACGTACCAACGAGCTTTAAAGCTACTGTTAAAGTCTACTAATGCCATATTGAAAAAGCATAATACATCACTATAAAAGATCTTTTTGCACGTTCTTCATTTGACTGATATCAGCGTTCGACCCTGTCTCTCTCGAACATTTTGAAAGACGCATTCACAGTTTTACTCGAACCAGAGAACAGCTCAATCCCTCTGGCCCAACTCAGTTATTTTTTTCTTCCCAGGCCTTTTCTCTGGAGGAAGGGAAGAAAAAGGAGGTGTTTGGGCAGATAACCTCTCTCCATCATCCTGACACTGGGAAACAGAGTAGTGTTAAAGCAGGGCCTCTGGATAGAGCCGCGGCCCAGCGGTCACCCTGCAGCTATAGGAGCTGGAGGAGGAGGGAGATGGAGAGCAGGGGCAGCAACAGGAGGGCAACAGGGGAATGGGGTGGGGGTGGGGGTGGGGGGTTGATAACGAGTGAATGATGGAAGGTCTGGCTGAACAGTGGAGTTATCTGTTTAGTAATATGTTTGACAGATGTTTTCTCTCTCTCACAATCATTCACCCTGTCATGTGATATCAGCTTTTCTGTGGCGCCAATGTGTTATCGGGTCCAATGAGGCCAATAGGTTTGTGTACATGCCCGTTATCATAAATGTGCATTACTACATACCTACTTTATGAGTCCACTGAGCTGCTCAGATAAGGTTCAGAGTATGCATCTTTTGGATTTATTTGACCAGCTCCTCACTCAGTGTTGCTACGGATACAGACATACGGTGCACACACAGAGAGGAATTTGGGTCACTTAGGGCCTCTCATGTATAGGAGAAGCTGCTGCATGTGTGTATCTATAACTAAAAGGGAAAGCCAGGCTCCTGCTGAGACAAATAAACATCAATTAATATCTGTAAACGCAGGGAGGAACATCATCTGTCACCGTCTTGCATCCCCCCCCCCCCAATCAGAAAAGGAAGTAGAGGATGGGAAAAGAGGAAAGATAAAGGGAAATATGAGCTTTAATGGAATGCAGGCAGTCACGTGATAGATAACAAATTTCACAATGGGGACTGAGGGAATACCGTAATGTGAAGCAGCCATGAGGGGGCCGGTGCTCGATGTGCAGCTGCACTGACCACTGCTGCATGCTCAGACTCTGCAGCTGCAGGGACGATAGCTGAGAATCATCTCATGACAACAGTGTGTTGTGGGGCTTTTACTCCATAAACTGGCATGTTGAAGCACAGCGGTGTACGCCCTACAGTACCAGCTGGCAATTCATTTTACTGTATGTCTCTGGTAGCGACTTGCTCAAAGCCATAGTAACGCAATGTATTGGTAAAATATTTACGCCAACCCCAAAGTGAGATAAAAGTGGCACGTCGTTGGACGCCGCGCGCTGTTCTCAGCACAATTCGTGCTGAGACAGGTGAGCCCAGTCATCACAGTGCAACATAATTGTGGGAATGTTGAGTTTATATAAGGGATTGAGCAAGGCTTCTGAACAGGAGAGGCCCTTGTTGAAATGGGCTGCTGTGATTTCACACTTTGGTGCACTATGCCAGTAAAATCATTTCTTACAGATGTCTTTCTGTTTGCTTGTTTTTAAGTGTTTAGTGGGCAAGAAGGGGGAAAAGATTTATTGTAAAAACAAATAAACATTATTTATGTATGTTTATTTCCATTACATTTTTCATTACAGAGATTGACTCTTCTTAACTGCTTATATTTCCAATCTACAGTGTGCTCTGAGACTTGCGGTATTTTGGTCCAGTTGGGGGGGGGGTTGTAAAAAAAAAAAAAAAAAAACAACTCCCAACTCTTGGAAATCAGCTCTCAGAAATGCATGTCTAATCTGTTTACATGTCAATTTTGATGAACGAACAGACGTGAGGGTTTTGCATCTATACGCTGCGCAGCTGGTTGTGCTTGTTTGCAGATGTAGCATGCAGGCTGCACTCGGCGGCCTCCTCTTTCTGTTCATGCTGCGGTGCATGATCAAAATGTCACAAGACGAGCGGGAACGCATTCGGCTCCTTCTCGAATTATCCTTTTTTTCCAGTCCTCAATCAATGCGTGTGTCTTATTGCAAGATGCACAGGCTATTATTCAAAGCTAACATAAATAAGTTGTGACAGGGGAGCTGTAATGGTTTCTGTGACTGCTGGCTGTGGGGATCTGAGAGCCAGATAAACAGAAGATAAAGAAAGGGGAGCCGGACAAACACGGCAGCCTCAGACGTGACCACTTCCTCTGGGTACGGACCAACCAACATCGCCTATCTGGACACTTGCTCTTTGCTTTGCTGCTGTCTTACATGGTGCCAGTTAAAATCCCCATTGTGTCAAGGCAGTGCTGACATACAAAGATGGATGTATTTTTACACACATATACGACCCCCACACCCCCCACACACCCCTCCCCCACCCAACCTCCCTTAAAAATGTTTTGTTAGCGGTAAACTAGTCAGCATGTGTGTTTTTGAAACCCACACCAGTGACAAAAGATGGACCGACGCGTTCCAAGGATTGGATAAATATTTAATATTCCTAAACCAGGCCACACCAAAAGCATGGTGAAAGATCACAATGAAGCAGAAAACACATGCTAACTCTAAATAAAGTAAAAACATATATAAATGTATTTTATTGAGGTCATTTTTTCTTCCAATTTGTTTCTTTTGTCTGTATTTGTCAGTTGTCAGCTTCAAAGCTCTGGCTTCCCGGCCAACCACTCAGAGAACAAAAGGATCTCTGCATGTTGTCATTTTGGAGCTCAGATTCCCGTCCTGCTCTTGTGTTTGTACAGATATTATTATTTCATTTGAAGTCCAGTATGGTGTATATTTTCTCTCAGGGCTCGAACTGTGCTGTTCTTCTTTGGATTTTGCGCCCGTCTTCAGCCCTCTGCCTCTGTTTGCTTTCTCCTGGCTCGCTTCACTTCCCCACGTCATGGACCAGTGATGCTCTTACACGGGACACACGCACACACCTTTCCTCGTTCTAAAGTTCTCTCTTGATTCTCAAGAGTGTGTTTATTATCATTCATCCAGACCTCCAAACAGGAGGACGTGATGCCCTCTGAAAACCTGCGTGTAATCAGTCTGTAAGGACAGCCGGAGGTCTCAGCCTCTCTGTGTGGAACTTTTTAGTCACTCATTTAGCTGCATTTCATCCCGTGTTACTCCAAATTCTCGGTTCAGTGTGAACAGTTGTAACATTATGGAGGTACAGTATCCAAATTTTAGGACCTCACCCGTGAACGTCCCCCACCATTACCTATATTATTTCCAAATGTGTTTCAACAAAATGCGTGTTTCCAAACGTGTGCATGTGTGTGTTCATGTGTGGAGGTCTGTACTTCTCCCTCATGTCGGTGTGTTTGCTGCGGTCTGTCTGTCACAGCTTGGGAATCGGAGGTCGGCACATGCTTTTAATCAGTCGATCTCTGGCTCTGCCAGACGGACCGTACACTGTTCCTCTCTCTCTCTCTCTCGCTCCCCTTCTCTGGATCACAAAACCATTTCTCTTGCTGCGGTCGGGGAACTGGCTCACTGGCTCCACACAGTGGAAGAGCTGTAGTTCATACAAGACATCGAACTTACTGTATCTTCATATACCACATATACTCAGTACTTTAGAAGTTACTAGGTACTTTTCAGATTATTCTAGCTGACAATGCACCGTAAAGATTATAGAAATGTGATCTCGTGATCTACTATCAGATTAATTTTGGGACTCTCATGACAGGAACAGGTTGAGACAACAACGAGCTATAAAGTCCTAAAGTAGTTAGCTACTCGACCAGCCACAGCAAAAATAATGCTGCTTTATGTACCATGATGCATCAGTATCAATAAATGTGTAATGTCCTTTATAATGCCGGGCACAGGGGACATCTATCAGTACTTTTCCTTTTGATACTTTGATACTTCCAGTACATGCTGCTGATCATATTAATGTGCCTTTTACTCAGTGGGAGTTCAAGTATTTTCACTTGTAATGTAGTAAAATGAGGACTACCTCTTCTACTACTGTTCATATGTAATGGATGTCTTACTGTTCTTTCTTTCTTTCTTTCTTTCTTTCTTTCTTTCTTTCTTTCTTTCTTTCTTTCTTTCTTTCTTTCTTTCTTTCTTTCTTTCTTTATGTTGACTTGTTGTTTTTCATATTGCATAAAAGTGTGACGAAGTGTAAAGTTGGACTTATTACTGAGAAAATTAATAGAAAATTCTACATTCTGTGATATTACAAATTTCTTTAACCAGTCTGTCCTTCTCTAAAGTTGAAATTTTCTGTCAACTTGATTAAATTTCCCTTTCTTTAATTTCCTATCAGCAGGTTTCCCCTCCTCCCCCTCCCCCCCCTCCCCCGTCTTACTGCATTTCTCAGGTGAGAATAAGTGACAGTTGGAGTGACAGGCTCATTAGGGCTTCATTACATGGCTGCTTGGACAGGGGGAGGAGAGAGGCCCAGGAGATGAGCTATAAAGCAGGAAAGGCTGGCTGGGCAGCAGGTCCGGAGCTTCTCCGCGCAAGGTTCACTGATAGCCCCTGGGAGGGAGAGCACATTTGAGCCACACCTGAGCTTTAGCACCAGGTGCATGGTTAAGGAGAGAGCAGGGGCAGATTCTTCACATTCAGCCCTGGAGGTAACCCTGAGGCACTGCTTCACAACACACACATGCACGCACACACGTGCACACACTGTCTGCCATGGGTATTACAACAAGTTTAGACTTTTCAACACCTCGACTAGAAGAGAACAGAGCAAACTGTGAAATGACTTTTCCAAGTCTGAATAATGACAAGACACAAGTCGTGACATGAGCTCTTCACATGTGTCAGGCTGCTCCTCCTTGAAGCGCACCACACCTCACAATCCTGTCAATCGTTGAGACTTGAAAAGCCGAAGCCGATTGTTTTGCAGTTGGATTCAACTTTAACGTCTGGCAACAAATGTCAGCAGGAGGTTTGTTTTCTTTGAGAGCGACGGACAAACGTATCTGGAGCTGCAGTGATTAAGGCATTCAGGAACCATTAAGTAGTTAAAAGAAAGTGGTCAAATGGAAACCAGGTTGCTTGTCATTTTTGAACGATTTGAGGGCAAGATCTGGTAACGGCTCTTAATTTGAGTTAGGAACTCAGTCAAATAATGTTTACACAAAATTCATAATGTTTAGAGTATCAGATTTGTGAAATTTAATTCAGTACCATAATTTGAATAGAGGTATGCAGGCTGCTTTAAGCCTCTATTAAAATATTTTTCCACTGCTAATGTTCAGGGTACAAATCCAGTTTAAAGGTCTGTAACCAAAGAAAGCAGGCTGAGGGGGAAAATGGTCATCCTGGACTACAGTGCTGCTGTGACCTTCATTATTAGCCCGTTTAAGCATCATAAATACTTCATCCACGGTGCAAAACTATGACAGTGATGGTGTATTGTGTCAAATACAGGGAGTGTTCCACGAGCAGGTTTCAGCACCTGTCCTGGGCTCCTTGAACTTCCTTAATGGTGACAAACGAGCCAGGTTGAGTCTGTTGGGGCTTTACAGAAGCAGGCTGCACCCAGAAATCTGTGCCAGTGAAATATATCTCAATGAAGGAAATGTGGCTTCACTGGGACACAGCTGCCACAAGTTTGCAAGAGTGTGCTGTTAAATGTAGTGAGTGTGAGGGGGAGTTTGGAAAGGGGAGGTTAGATTTTTGTTAATGTTGAATAACCTGTGTGTGTGTGTGTGTGTGTGTGTGTGTGTGTGTGTGTGTGTGTGTGTGTGTGTGTGTGTGTGTGTGTGTGTGTGTGTGTGTGTGTGTGTGTGTGTGTGTGTGTGTCTTTAGTCTATGTAGGCAGGTGAAATTCCTTCTCACTAACAGAACTATGGTGTCACATTAAGCTCAAGGGCAAGTAATGTAAAAAAAACATTAAATAAATGTTAATCTAAACCATGAACAGGAACATGGTTACTTCAATTTTCTGGAATAAGGTTTTGTGGTTCATTAAATACTTTCTGTTTCCAATTTTGAATCCTTTGCAATTCTAACTGGACAAAAATCCTGCAGGTTCATAGGAGTAATGATCCACTGATCTAATTGACCACATGTTTCGACTACAGCATTGGCATACTTGTTTCAGTGTCACGTTTTGCATTGCTAAATCTTGAAAGACCACGGGGTTAGAATTAAGGTTTTTCACCACCGAGGACGTGACAACATGAAAATGTGAAATGCTCAGCGGTGAATATTTCATGTCAGAACTGTTCACACTGGTGACGTTGTGAAATTGCGACAGTTGTGACAGTTTTTCCCAAAAAAGCTCAAATAGATTGGTGTCAGCTCATTCTTCAGAAGATGGATTAAAAATGGTAAAAATATCTTTTTAAAATGCATGCGAGTTTCAAGTGCTGCATCTTGATTATAATTTTCCAAAGTGAAAACTCAAAATGTCACCTGAAATACATAATGTGATTGGTTGAAGCCCACAACCCCCCCCCTCACCACACACACACACACACACACACACACACACACACACACACACACACACACACACACACACACACACACACACACACACACACACACACACACACACACACACACACACACACACACACACACACTGTTACCCTGTTCAGGATAAAGCAGGTATAGATAATGGATGGATGGATGGATCTGATAATCATACCACATGAACTAATAATCCTCGGCATACACACGAGTAAGATTCATCCATTTCCCACATTTTTTTTTCTTCTATTATACAGCTTACTATTAAGTTAAATTGTCCGTAACAAATAGCTTAAAACAACAGTTCTTCAAGTTGCAAAGTTAACATTTTACTGAGCTGGCAGCCCCTCGACAGGATGTGAAGTTGTGAAAATGTAGGCAGGCATGTTCTGTTTCTTGTAACAGAGACAGCATTAGTGACAGGTGTGACTGTGAGCCTTCATTGTTTTTGTCATTACGAAATGGATTTACCATTGACACGAGTCTGTCTGCTGCCAATCACTTGTTAGGTGGACCGTGGGCACCAAGACCACCCCCACATTTGAAAGAAAAAGACGTAAAAACAGCCAAAAGTTCCCCGAAGGAAAATCAGTTATCTTATATGATGGTTGGAGGAAAGCTAGTTACATTACTGCGGCTTTGACCAAAAGCTTATTTTTTTAAATGGTGGCTTTCAGTTCCTGTAGATTTATGTCATGATGTTTATGGTTCAGATATCAAATTTGCTGATTTTTATTTTTCATTTATGTGTTTTTTTTACATTTACATTACGTTGAATTTAATTTGGCTCAAAACTGTACAAGGTTCCTATGTTATACCTTTATCTGGACTGCTGTCACCCATTTGGACTTAATCATAGAGAAATCCCATAAAATGTGAATGTGAGGCTTTTGAAATTATATCTGAACAGGAAGGCCTCCACCTCCAAAAATGAACTGTGACTTGGCTCCGATTGCAAAAATCATGGAGGAAATATGAACATACACAAAGTCTAAACCGCCATTTAGGATTTCATCCCTTTTTCTCTCTCCAACCACCGCTTCTCGTTTCATTTTGCCAGTGAATACATAACCAGCCTGCATCGCTCTTTCCTTCAACCTCCTTCCTTAGGCTCTCGCGGTCTCCCATCTCCATGCTCAGATGTGACCTTTCACCCCCATGTGAGTCCACGGCAGACATCCTGGTGTCTAATGCTCATCGCTCCCCAACACCGGTTAAGTCACGGTCATTTCCGACAGTCGCTGCAGCTCAATGAAAAGAGGATCTGGATGGAGATGGAGGATGGACACTACCATTGTCTTGGCTGAATATTGACATAAATCTTTCCTTGCTCTTGCACTGCTCGGGAGACCAGCAGACGCCTCTCCTTTCCCTCCTCTCGTCTCTTACTCATTACTCTCCTGTTCTTTATTTTTCTCTTTGCATGGGCTGGCCTCGGTCAGCGTGTGCACTGCCAGATGTGTGGAGGGAATTCGGAGAAAAGAGGGCTCGAAAGCACCAGGTTTTTTTTCATATTGTGTTTTTGATCATATTTTTCTGTTTGGAAAGTGGTGGGTTCATGAATTTCTCATGGTGGTCACTCATCCAGTGACACTGTATTCCTTCTGTGCATGACTGTGTCACAACTTCCCACGAATGAATACACGAAAGCCACTAAATTAAAGACAGACTGCAAAATAGAAACATATCAGGCAAATCAAGCTGACATTCAAAACCAGTGGCAGCCGCATCACTGGCTATTATAGTTCTGTTTGTTGAAACGATAATTAGGATAATTGTTCTGTGAACTGCAGCGGTGTGGTGTAGCAGTTGCTCTCCCCACAACAGGAACGACTGGGATCTCTGCACCGGCTTGCCAAAACCGCAGAGCTTACACAGCCCCCAGGATGACAAGACACGGAGAACAGAGGGAAGGGGTGAATGAAACAAAGAAGGAGGCACGCTATAGGGTCCTATAAAGACTTTCATATGTACCGTGCCCTGCATGTCTTGGCTGCCTCTCAAGGCAATCCCAGAATAATTTCCATGAGGAGACGAGTAAAAGCTACGACTCACCAGATCATAGCACTCTGTTGGTCATATGTATCTCATTGATTCAGACTTTTCTTCCCTGACATTCGACTGTGAAAGGTTCGGTATGATGGTTTAAATTGACCGAGATATTCAACCCTGTCAGTTCAAATTCAAAGCGCTCAGTGATTTTTTGTTTTGTTTTGTTTGAATTTCAATGCGACCACTGAAAGTACCTTCAAATACGCAACTTGTTTTTTTTTTTAAACCACCATATATTTCAATTTATTTCACTGAAAAGGACCAACATCTAGGTAACCCTTTTTTTTATACACAATAGGCCTCCTGGTCTTAGTAAAAGTTTGATTCTGAGTTGTTAACAGCTCCACCAAATAGTGATTTTTTTTTTCCCCTCTCAACTTCTCATATAGGTTTATGCTCCAATGATCCCAAATCTCACTAAAAATCAAAGATTAAAGAAAAAGTCAGAACTTAGTTGTTTCTTCTTTCCTCTGTGAATAATCATCTTCCAACCCCCCCAGATGTATCTGCTGTTTACGAAACGAGATACAGTGTTGGGGAGTAACTAGTTAAATACATATATTTGCAATCCTAAATTACAGAAAATAATTATTATAATTAAGTTACAGTTACCATTCATTACTAACTTTTCGCTCATTATTAAACACACCTTAATTTCATTATTCTGCTTCACTGAATAATTCCAGGGCATTTACAATAAAGTTGCAATGGTTAAGTAGCAGTGCTTTCTTTCCAAAAGTTAGATGAGAAGATTAACATCACTCTCATGTCTGTGTGTCAACGACGTGAGGCTTTTTTCACAATTTCGAACAGAACCAGGGTGTCAATTTACCTGCAGTCTTTATGCTAAGCTAGGCTAATTTGCCTCCAAGCAACTATGGGAGTCTATGGAGCCAGAACCTTTTTGGCGCCAACCTCTGGTGGCCCTCATTGGTACTGCAATTTAAGGTACTTCAGCATTGGCCTCACTTTTAAGACCCGGAAGCTACAACCACTTTAATATACAGGTTATGGTTCTAACACAGGAGTGATAAAGAGTCGTCTTTCTCTCTAAATCCCCTTTTCATATCCAGTGTCCTCTGACTGGCCAACCTCTGGGTTTTCAAGAGGTCTCCGTTAGCATTGTGAACTGTCGAGGAATGATGTTGCACAGCCAGGCAGAGGTTAGCCGCAGGGCGACAGATCGACAAGTGAGATGAATCTCCTTCCTCTCCATCCACACCTTTGGGATATGTACAGAGCTGCATCTCAATCTTGTGTGAAGGCTTTCATTCCTGTATTCTGTGGCTGAGATCTTACTGCCACACCATGTCTTATGATGTTTTTTGTGAAAAATCACTTCTTCTAGCCATTTTTATTTTTCATGTTCCTGAATCTCTTTGACACTTTAGACAAACATTAATATACCTTGTAGTAGTAAGTCTTTGATTTATCTACTAGTGTATGACAGCATGCGTCAAAGATCATACACAGCTTGGTTATTTTCAGACTTTGGTTCAATTCCCACTTTCTCACCTGCCCACACAGTCACACACACACACACACACACACACTCTGAGCAGATGCTGGCATCACACACGGGCAAAGTCTCAGCACTCAGACATGAAAAGATTGATTCTATTTTCTACGTCTAATTTGGGGTTTTCAGACAGGATATGTGCATGGACAATATGCGCGTGTTGCCAGGTTTGTGTCAAGATTTCCAGTGCTCCCGCGGTGTTAATGGCTGGGCTATAAATCGTCACCACGGCAATGGTCAAACGTGGCCAGGCTGGTGATGCACACCGATGAGTCCATCCAAGAGAAACAGCGAGTGTACATGCGTGTGTATTTTGAGGTGTGTTCAAAGCCCTCTCCCTCCTCTCTGGTTCCTGAGAAGCGGGCGTGGAGGGTCACTGCCAGATTCTGTTTTCATCATCCTCACTGGAGGGCTTTGGCAGAGTAAGATTTGGCTCCCCACTGCTCTTGTAGAGCCCAGCACCCTGCCTTCTCTCAGTCTCACTTGCACAGCCTCATTTAGCAGCACTGATCCTCACCAGAGCAACTTGAGAGCTTAATGTATTAATTGTGTGTCTGGTTCTGTCTGAGAGGAACACAGATTTCACAGACGGTACAATGCAGGGTGGCCTGCTGAACAATTCTGTCACTGAAAGGTTGCAAGTTCTGTCCAAACCAAAGCCCCTTTTGCCTCGGAGCGAAGTGAACTGCAACCAGCCATCCGTGAAAAAGTGCAAACCACTCAGCAGGAACTTTATTTTTCTGAAAACAGTTTTACTTAATTGCTGTGACAAGGTTTGCACTGTTTAACAGCCGCTGCTCCACCTTCATTTTCCTCTCTACAAACACATCCATATGTGGGGATTGACGTCCCGTGATGTTTGCTTAAATCTTAATTTCCCTCAGTGCCCCCGCCTGGCTCGGCCTGGTCCAGAGACTGCAGCAGCCGTGCAGGCTGCTGGAGGGCAGGATCTCTCTGAACAGGAGGGAGAACTCCTAATTGGCCTGAAAGGCTGCAATAAGAGCCAATAAGCGATAAGAGCTGGATTGCCCTCCAGATCGGCAGCGATAGCATTGTGCTGCGTGACCCGGCTACGATTGTGCTGTTGACCAAACAGAGAACAGGTGTGCAGGCTCTCATGCTCAGGTGGCCTTCCCAGCAACCCCGAGTGAGCTCCACCACAGTGGGCCTCACACACCCTTAGCAAACACACTGAGCGCTTGGATTGCTCTGCACTATGCTTTTATACTTCCAGGAAAAAAAGATCCATCTCTGTGTCAGACTTGTTTCCGTGTTCTAGCTGGATAATCTACAGTATGTATTCATTAATTTTGGAACAAAGCCATTTTTAACCTGCTTGCTTCACGCCTTATCGAGCTGTATTGACTTTAGTGATAGGGGGCTGCTGAGACTGATGTTGATGGGTTGAATGGAGCACATGCAATCTATCACTGCTCCATTTGTTTATAGATCACAAAGTGGCAGCTAGTGAACAGTATTTCCGTCTTTCCTCCGAATACGAATTACAAATCCTAATTGCATTCTATTCTATTTCACAAACAATATATGCTGTAAATGTTTGCCTCAGAAGGACAATCTTTGTTTTGATTAGGAGCCATAAGTGTATAAATATGCCTATAACCTTCTTGGCAAGCAAAGCCAGACAGTAATGGCTCACAGACGGCAAAGGACCAATGGAGGAATGTTAACCAATTCACATTTAGTACTGTAAACAAAGGAAGAGAAATAGGAAAAGGAATAAGCTTTAATTTCAAAACAAAATATTTTTTAGTTTGGCCAAGAACTGGCCAAAAGACTGGACAAGATCAGTATTCTTACCACTTCCTAAAAAAGGTGACACTCGAGAATGCAAAAACAACAGAACTATTTCTCTTATCTCTCATGCAAGTAAGATCCTGCTATACATTATTGTTGAGAGACTAAAACAGTATATATGTCGTGAGATCCCCCCAGAGCAGGCAGGTTTTGTCGAAGGAAGGGGCACAAGAGATCAGATAGCAAAAGTAAGGAATATAATGGAGAGAACTATGGAATTACATTTTCCAGTCTACATGTGCTTTATTAAATACTCTAAAGCCTTTGATACTGTCCAACACCAAAAACTTTGGACTACCTTAGTGTCAATGGGCTTCCCAAAACACATTATAGAACTGCTGAGGACACTCAATGACCATCAGGAATCAACAGTGATAACTGCATGCGGTGACACTGATTGGTTTAACATCGAGCAAGAGGTACGACAAGGATGTATACTGTCTCCTCATCTGTTCAATGCCTACGCAGAATGCATTATGCGACTGGCCCTTAAAAACGATGATGGTGGAATATCAGTTGGAGGCAGAACAATTAACAACTTGCGATATGCTGATGACACAACTCTATTAGCAGGCAGTGCAAATGAACTGGAGAATCTGATTGGAAGAGTAAGAGTAGGTGGTGTTGGAGAAAGCTTCTGTGCATTCTTTGGACTGCCAAAAGGACCAATGAGAATGTCCTGCTTGAAATTGAAGAAAAAACAGAATCTCTTCAAAGTGGTTGCAAAACAAAAACTGAAATATTTTGGTCACCTTGCCAGGCGTGAAGGAGA
Source organism: Brachyistius frenatus (assembly GCF_029030835.1). NCBI lineage: Eukaryota > Metazoa > Chordata > Actinopteri > Embiotocidae > Brachyistius > Brachyistius frenatus. Next base: position 4,821,607 of record NW_027210607.1, read on the forward strand.
CAATCTGGAAAAGCTGATCATGTTTGGTAAAGTGGAAAGGAAAAGAAGCAGAGGAAGACAGAAACTCCGCTGGACAGATGGAATTACAACTCTCACAAAGAAATCAATCTATCGCTACTATATCAAAGCTCAAAACTGCTATGAATGGAGAAACTTCATCTAAAAGGTCACAAATACTGAGATATGAGTAGGACGACGACGATGACTTTTAGACTTTGTTTTTCTGTTTGTGTAAACGTATAGCATCTCCACAAGTCTTTGTGTTGTCATGTGTATATTTATGATTTAATTATATGAATATGTAATGCTCATAAAACTTGTGGTAACTGTAAAGCATTAACTTGTGTACACACAAGACCACTCAGATGCATGTAAATGTCCCTCTGTGCCGGCCTTGTTTACATCTGAATTTGAATGAGTGAGTGTAACTTTTTCAATCAGAGAGGAAGGGGGTCTTTAAAGAGGGGGATCACATCCTGTGCCAGAGCCCTGCTCTCTGTTTCCAAAGCCAGCCCAAGTGATTGGTGCGCTGGGATAATGAGGGGGGTCAGTATCAGAGGGTGAAAGCATTTGGGGATAAGCCACGGCTAATGACAAGGAAGTTCGAGGTGGCTTTGATCTGCACGGGCCCTTTTGGCACATCGAGGGAAAGCTGTATGCTATACCAAGGAGACCCCTAATCTTCTTAGGAATACGCTTAACATTCCTCTACTTCTGGGGACCGAAAAGAGTGCTCCATCTCTCTGCCTGTCCTTTTTAAGGGTGCAATTCGAAACAGTTTGCAGGCCTACATCTTATTTCTCTATTGGTTTTAAGAGAAATCTCAAGAGAAGCAAAGACAGAGCTGTGGCTTGGTGAGCTGGCTGCTCACTTAAATTAAGGCCTCTTCTGGTCACAGTGTGGGTTTCCTCCGAGCTTGAACATGTTTTTTTGGTGGGTTTTGGGAAGATTTCCGCATCAATCACAAGCATCTCATTGCTGCAGCTAATCCTGCAGAGGAAATTTTGATTTCATTTTGAATGTGGAGGTCGTTTCTTTTCAAAGTGGCATTATCATCACTTCAGAATGATTAATTTCTTCTCATGTCTGCCGGGATTATTTTCTAGAAAACCACACTTTGTTTTTCTTCCCTGCTGTGGTTGGAAGGTATTTATAGATGTAATATTTCCAATTAGCCTGAATTGGCCTTAGAGTAACATTAAGCACTATTATTTGAGGCGTTTTGAGAAAGGACAGAGCTGGAAATTACAGCGGCCATGCCAGCCTGCTGCCCGCCTGCATGCCAGTCAAGGAGAAAGGCCCAAGAAGCAGCAGTGAGGATGGAAAATGTGGAGCAGTCTTTTTCTTCCCTGGCTGGACTGGCACTGTGACTCACTAAACAACTGAAATGAGTTCAGCTCAGTTCGCAGCAGGACATGTTTTCTATCAACACTTTCTCCTTGTTGTTTTCATGCCTCTCTTACAATAACATTTTTATTCTCACAACAGAGAAAGGTTCTGTCCTGTACGTCTTTGTGAAATAAGAGAAACAGATCAGAGAGCCCCTCTGGTCAGTCTAATGTTTGGTCTGGGGGAAAGTGATGCACCTAGAGACCCGTCTGTCCTGCTCGCTGTTAGGCCAGCCAAGGCCTGCGTGTCTGCAGGGGCTTAGGCCTGCCTTCATTCTCCACTCTGCAGCCAAAGCCGACACCCCTTCAGGGCATAAGGAGAGAGGAATGCACTCCGACCCTCCACCCTCCTCTCCTCTTTCCCTCCGGAGGAGCAGGGATGGAGGCCCCTTTATGGAAAGCAACCAAGACCCCAGGCATCCGATCCCTCTGTTTTTCATCCCTCTCTTTACCTCCTCACCCTCCACTCTTTTTTCACTCCTTTGTGCAGAGGCTGTTTGCAGTGGTAGAATCCACAGCACAGTGCAGCCGCGGCCTTCCAGAGGTCCTGGCGAGGTGGGCCGGGGCCCCTGATAAGGGCTGTGCTCGGCTGCTGTGAGGGCATGAGAGCACAAACATTACGCCACTGAGTAAACGGACCCTGGGGCCCACTGCTGAGCGCCTTTGTTATTGCGGCTCACATGCAGCCGGGTCAGAGCAGACAGAGAATGCAGCTCATTTGGCTGGCTTATCACAAAATCCAATCCTGGACCTTGTGGTACAGCCTATTCTTGGAAGTGGGAGCATGTTAACTCTCTGGTTGTTTTTCCTTCCCCCTTTTTCAAAACTTTTTCAAAATCAAAACTTTTTCAGAGTTTTGATTTAAAGCTATTTATATGTGCAGGAGGGCATTTTAACATAGTCTGTGTTCCAGACGGTTATCTGGGCTATTTGTTTGACAGATTATGTTGAATATTTGCCTGTAATATTACTGTTTGATTAAAAAGGAAATGGCTCTACTTGAATCCTTGTTATTCTCACTGGAACTTTTTATCTTGTACTGTTGTGGGAAAAAACACATCTCTGCTTCTGTTCTGATCCAATAATCTGTAGATGTCCTTGACTTGTTGCAGGCTTTTCTTTTTTTAAAGCACAGGAAGTGAAAGGAAACTCTCCCTTCAGTCAGCTTAAATGATACAGATGCCATTTACTGACACTTATTTATAAATTCACTGGACATTCCAGCACCATCTAGTGACAGAATATAATCTGTGTCTGCATTTATTTTTCAAGTTTACTGCTTCTTCGGTGTCTGTCTCTGACCCATCTTAGTGTCTTCCTTCCGGGTTCCTGGAGGTGCAAGATGGAGGGAAGAGAGGTGGTGGGGTGAGTTATAGCGGGAAACAGAGACTTAAGCAGTTGTCTAAACACTGTCAGCAGTGTTCCTGAGCTTTAGAGAGAGATCTCCTCATGTTGCTGTGTGTTCTGTCTGAGGTGACACACTGGAGGCTCTGGTTCCTGTCCTGGACTCAATCTCTGGCTGTGTGCCATCCCTGCCTGATGTTTCACAGGCAGAGAGACACTTTATAATTTCAACTTCAAAAGTCTAGTGGCTCATTTGGGAAAATAAATCTGTTTCTTCATTTTATATTTCTTATTGTTTGGCAGGCACACGCTGGTTTGTACCTATGATTATTTCCTGCTGATTGGCAGAGCACCACATCTTGTAGACTACTCAGGAATTCATGGAGCAAGTTATTTTTCTTCCAAATGATGACTTTGCTGGAATTTGCCTTGAAGGACACCAGGCCAGCGACCCGAGTCACAGGGTCTGTATGCACATGCCAAACACGCAGCACCAGTTTCTTTCCTTCTCCCGTATTTTACTGGAAGTTCGGGTCACGCTGCTGCTCCAAGTTTCTCTCCGTTCTCGTCCACAACCCGCAGCTCAGCGGTTCCATCCAGACCGTGCAGACAGAACGCTTTCACCTTGGTGAAACCAGGGCCTTTAATGAAAAGTGATGACAGATCAGTCATTAGAGCTGTACACAGCAGCTATTTAGTCTTTTAATCTATAAGTGACCTTGGGATCCACGTGCATGAGTGTGCATGATTGTGGCCTTTCAGGTGTGTTTGCATAGTCGGACTACTGACAGAATAAATATAATACGTGTATCTGTACTCTTAAAAAAGTCTTCATCAACTATTATGTCACTTCAACTTTCAGGGATTTTAAAGCAGTAATCAATAGTATTATGAAAACAATCAATCAACTGACTATGTGAAATGTGATATAGACCTCATAGTGACCCACAGTTCACCATCATCTTTATGGAGTAATAAAGTTTCCTCTAGCTCATTGTGTCATTTTTTTCAGTCCACATGTTTTGGTTCATTCTCACAGCACTTTTCTTTGCCACAAAATATCTCTAAAACCCCATCTGAGATGATTGTAGGCTATGAAACTCACCAGGTGACCAGACATACAAGTTTAAATGAATGCTAATGTTGGTCCTTATCTTTAACATGTGTAAATAGCAACAAGTCCTATAACCATATGACCATATAGGACATGTGTTCCAACCCTCCAATAGTGTTTCCTAAATTAGGGCCCTGTTCAGGTTTAGGCACAAAATCCATTTGGTTAGGTTTTTAGAAAGATGGTGGTTTGTGTTAAGATTATGACTTGAACCGTTTGGTGCATTAAAGTTTCTACTACCTTAAAGTGATGCAACATTCATCGTCATGGCAACAGTAAACGTGGCCCATTGTTGTAAATGGGAAGTGAGCAGCAGTCTGCTGTTGTAACCCAACGCAACTGCTCCTAACAAGGAAAATCCCACATCATACAGACATCACTTGAACTGCGTCACTGTGCATCACATGTATCAATGCATTGTGCTGTAACGCATGACCGTCCACTCTGTTTACCTTTAGTAAATCCCATGCAAATGACACCAGTCTGCTACAAAGTTACACCAGTCAATAGTACACACATCAGACTGGTCTGTTCTGACTCTGAATTCTGTAGTTTATGTGGAAGATGTCAGATTACAGTAGATCATCAATCCTGCGTGTCAATGCTTCCATTCTGACTTTGAAATGAATATCAGTGCATTTCCTGTTGTATTACATGTTATGGTATAATTTGATCGTTTAAGGTGTGATATACTGTAGAATTAAAACTAAAATAGCTCAGATTGATGTGGTCATGTAAACAGCTTCATTGACATTTTCCCTATTATTTATTGCTATCATAATTGTACAAGCTAAATAGAGACCCACATTATCTGCCCCTGGCTGCATATCTTAAGTGTTGTATGTACAGCTCGTGCTGCTCTATAATTTCTTGGAGAAGTCTTTTTCCATTTGTTGAGCTGTTGTTGTCGCGTGTCACTGTGATGTCACAGCTTTTCCAGAGTGAGGAGTGAGCAGTGAATTTAATAACCACCACACCCTCCAGTTCATATTCAACTTCATCCAGGCTTTTTGCACATACATGATCCCAAAATAGCTGTTGCATACTCATTGTTGTACTTGATTGGGTACAAATTTTACCCATGGTTACGTTTTAGTCATCTTCTCTCACTTGGTAAAGCATTACTATCTGGTATGCTTCTGCAACCACTACTGTTCTTTATGCCTTCACTTAATAATTAAACCTGTTTAGACACACTATGATTTTGTCAATGTAGGAAATGAACCTACTGTAGATGAAACCGGGTGAAGTAACACTTTGAAAGAACATTTTTGCATTTCACAGAGCAAAAGATTGATCACTTCCAACACTTCGATAGAGTTCAAGGATGGAATTTTCCTTTTAGGTTTGTGTCTCCATGCATGTCTGTGTACATCATACATCTGAGTATATGGCAGCTTAGCCCGACATGTACCAACAAGTGAGTGACATGAAAGATAAACTTTGAATTCAGTTAAGCATCCGGGGGGATCCGAGCAGCTTCACTATGCCTTGTAAAAAATTTAAAAAAAAAAAAAAAAAAAAAAATCTTGCAACAGTTTTATTTGTCATAAATAACACTTTAACAAGGCACACTGGGGAAGAAATTCAGTGTACATTCACTTGTAGTCTGTAGAAACAATTGTCTCAGCATAGTTTGTAATGTCAACATGCTACAGATTGAGTCAACTAGACACATTTGTTATTGTTTCCTGGTTCAAGCGGAGCTGGAGACGAGCCAGATCTCTTTATCTTCTGCACCAACAGTGATCTCTTGTTTTTTGCCATTGACTTCTTCAGGATCATTAACATGATTAATGGGTATCTGAAAAGCTAATGGGAATGCAGTCAGATCCAAGCATAGCATTGGATTTCCACGGCCTTTTAATTTCTCATCACTCATCAAGAGAAAGACGTTCAAGTCTCTCGTTGAGGTATAAGCTCGGGTGTAACAGCTTTGACTGTCCTTGAGGGAGATATAGGAAGTTAAGGGTTTTCTTTCTGCACTCATGTAAGAACCACCTCTACCTCCTATGTAGGCCTTTGTCTTCACTTTGCTTTCTAAGGAATTTAAGAAATTTCTTCACCTGATCCTTGATGTATCTGTGTTGTTTTGTTTCTGTGAAAAGGGCGGCTGGCTGGGCATGCACTGCGCCCTCACTCGTCTCATACCAGAGAAAGTATTACTGACCTTATCTCCCCGCCCTTGTTGCTCTTCTTAATGGGGAATTTAATTTACTGGGGAAGTGATCCGTTTTGTCTGAGCATAAATTGCAGATAATTGTGCCATTTGGATGCTTGACAGTGGGGTCGCTAGACAAACAGTCAGGCCGGGTGAAAGTGGATGCCTGGGAGTTCACGGTTGGCTGAAGGTAAATACACAGATACACTTGGTTTTACTGTGTATGTGTGTGTGTGTGTGTGTGTGTGTGTGTGTGTGTGTGTGTGTGTGTGTGTGTGTGTGTGTGTGTGTGTGTGTGTGTGTGTGTGTGTGTGTGTGTGTGTGTGTGTGTGTGTGTGAGAGAGAGAGGGAGCGCTCCTCCCAGTGTTTATTCTTCTATTCAGAGGGGGTTTAAAACAGGCCGATGCTGGCGGAGGAGTATACTTTTAACTGTACGTAATTGTCCTCTACAATAACAGCCACCATGTTTGCTCTGGCAGCGATCGGTGTGCTGACTGTGTGAGAGGGCCTTGGGTCCAGCACTGTGAGGCCCGTGTTTTATTTTCTTATGGTATCTCACTTCACCTCAGCCTGCCAAGATCTATGAGGGAAACGGGAATACACAGAGATATCTGCGAGGCGTGGCAATATCCGAGAACTTTCCCACTCTAACATCCAACTCCTTCTCTCACAAATCATCGAGGATGACATAAAGCAAAGCATGTTCTCGCCCTCCTCCACCTCTCACTCTGTGATACTGTGGCTGGCACATATGCCAGCAGGTACACAGGGTGAGCCAGTACTGTTCTGTTTCACTTGAGGGGAGGTGACATCCCAGCACAAGCTCAGTCAGGTGCAGTTATTGGAGGGGGGGAAGGTGGGTTGGGGGTTAAATGGTGCCCCAAGCCAGCACACAGGAGCTTAAGCTTTTGACTGACAGCTCTTTAAGGCACGGGCCCTAGAGCCTGTCCAGGTGTGAGAGAGAGGCAGCACACACAGCCTGATTAGGGGCTTCTTCTTTGAGCGGCCCAGCCAGGCTCATTGGAGTGACTTACTGCTTCTGACACAGGTGTCTGTGAAAAGACAGGTTAATTTATCAGCTTTAAGATGGTCCTCAGTGCTCCGGCAATTAATTTGACAGATTTCTATAGAGGAGACAGAGTAATTAGAAAGATGTAGTCTGGTGATATGTTATTATTATTTTTTTTTTTATTGTTATCATATCCCAAGAAGAGATCCTGAACCATCATTAAATTTACAGCACAATTATCATCGAAAACAAAATTAAGGAACCATACAATTTTCTAGGTGACATGTCTCTGCATTACAATGTTTTGTAGTTTAATTTAAATCAACCACCCATACCCCATCCTGCTGCCATAAACTACAGCACTGGATTGGCAGGTAAAAACATTCCCCAAAAGCTACAATACACAGCTGTCTCTTGACAATAACAGACACTCTACAATAAATATAAATGCAACACTTGTAATTTTGCTCTAATTTTTCATTAGTTGAAGTAAATCATCTTCTATGCTCATAAAGGTTTCTTTCTCTCAAATTTTGTTCACAATTGTTTTTAAATCACCTGCAAAAATCTACCTGACTCGTAAAAAAAATATGTTAAAATATAATATATATTCTATATATATATATATATAGTGTATGTTAAATGGCCCTAACATACAATACAACCTGGTTTTTTTTGTTAATTTGCTGTGTTTTTGTATTTGCTGCCACTGTAAATATCCATCAGGCTACAGTCTGAGATCCTGGTTGAACCATGGACAGTTGTAACTATTGTAGTTGTGCACACAGTTTGTAATGCAATGAATGATTTTTAATGACATTTATGGTGTGCCTAAATTTGATGGTACTACTCAAAACAGAAAATAACATGACTAAACTACTGGCTTGTTTACAACCTATTCATTATTTGACCGGCCATTTTTTGCACTGTAAAATATCCATGACGCAATTTTTTATGTTTTCCAAATTAAACTACACAAGTAGTTCTGACCCGGCGATCTGATTGGTGAACTGTACATTTGCAACGTGCTCAAATGACCATAAAGCACACCCTGCTCAACACCAGAAATATCACTCCGCCTTCTCAATTCTCAATGAATTTCATAAAATATGTAATATAATGTTGTTTTTACTTGTTATAGGCCTACTAATTGTGACCCGGTGACACGTGCTAAAATCTTAAAAATACATGACTCCATCGATATCTTTTTTCAGCAGATATCTTACTTACAACAAGATTGCACAAGCTTAGTGTTTCTCTGTGCTGTATTTTTTACAGTTTGAGAAATGATCTCTAGAAAGCAATAAAACGGACTGGATCTTGTCTGTTGCTCGGTCATTACTAAGAGTCAGACTACTTCCTGGAGTGGTAAACATTGCATACATTACATTTGCTTCTACTGAAGCGACTGATTTTTTTTTCCAGTTTTTAGTAATACCCCATGCATTGCCATGGAAACGGATATCACACTAACAAAATGTTTTGTATTTTGAGAGGGAAGTGCCCCACAATATGAATACACCTTGATTACATATTTTATTTACATGGTTACTTGTTGTTTAATTGCAATTATGATGTGCAAGCACCTCGGTCCTGACCGCATCACTCTCGTGCCAATAATCACGTTAAAGCACAGCCTCTCGTGTGATATTGCTTAATTGGCACAACAGTATTATAACCGATAGAAAGAAAAAAAAATGACACCCAAGCTGTGATAAAGTGAAATTTTCCTTTAAGAGTTTATCTTTAGCCAAATTTGTTTGTCTCCCAAATGAAAGCCAGGACCATCCCTGATTCAGAATATGTCAGCATCAGTTACTAACCCTGCACTCCTATAGGGCAGCATCAGCAGATCACTTCCTGTCAGCAATGGCAACAGGAAATCAGTGGAGGCACAGAGGCACGCATCAGCTCAGGCAGACATCTGCTCAGCCACCACAGCTGAGTGTGTTTTGGCCTCCTCAGAAGCTCTAAGAAACATTCCCCAAGAGGCAAACTACATACCCTCTGTCTCCTCCGCTCATGTCAGCCTTTGTGCATCCGAGCCAAAGCTGCGGGGACCCCTGTGATGTAGCGCTAGTTCATAGCCAAGGTAGTTCTCCTGGACACTTTTGGCACTCCATATCAAGTCAGATATCAGAGGCGAGTTATTTCTTCTCTCACCTCTCTGTTTCATAACATGTCATCTGTTCCATCAAGCCAGGTCCTCCATGCTCCACTACATCTCACTTTGAACAACCGGAATCACCTCCGAGGGGCAAAACACGAGGTGATGTCTTGGGAGGAGGTCAAAGGTCAACCTTCAATTAAGAGTTCAATGAAGCAGTTTAGCTCTTAGCCCCGGAGAAAGAGAGGGAGAGAGAGAGAGAGAGAGAGACAGACATACCCAGCAAGACTGAGGTGTATTCATCCAGAAAAATAACTGATTAAACCAAAAGCTGCACGCATGTCTTCACTTGCGGGACTCCAGTCAGGTCAGGAATTTACACCTGCTTCTATTGTGACTCCCCAACAAACACACATCTTTAATTTTACTGAATCTAAAAGCAAAAGGGGGTTATGGATGATGTGGAAAAAAATGTGTTTTGATTGACACATGACAGTTTAAATGACAGGAGAGTTTGACTTTATATTGTCCCACTAAGTGACTGAACCATGATGGTTGTCTCAGAGTTTTGCAGATGGAAGTCTTGTCCTTACATGCACATATCTAATTACTGTAAATATTTATGTCAGCCTCTCTTGAATGGATGCCTACTGTGTCGGAAGAGAAGGGAAAAAAGAGGCAAACGGAGGAGGAGGAGGAGGAGGAGGAGGAGTCCTGTAAATGGAGGACTATTTGGATTGTTGCATTCTTTGGATAAAGCTCCATTAATCTCACCTCTCGTGTGTGTTTCCCATCACAAAGCGTTCAGTCTGGATTCTCATGCAAGAAACAAACAGTGAATCTTTACAGGTTAGCTCAGCTCCATATGGAAAATTGTCTGGTGGAGTGAACGGCCTGTCCTGACAGGAAACACTAAAAGACACTTCAACTTGACGCCTGCTTCCCGCTCTGTGGTTTATTCTGTTTGTTTGTTTAGTTGGCTAATACCGCTTGCTGGACGTTTGTCCTCTCTGGTGTATGACTGTAGCCATAATGTTTTGGATTTCACTTTAGTGTGGGTTTTGAAGGGGGCTCTTCTCTGAACAACAATAATTGAGGGGAAAACAAGCAACAGGAATTGTTTTTTTTCCCCTTTACTGCAATTTTCTCCTGAAAATGTTTGTTTAGTGCTTCAGGTTTTTATTAGCGTTTAGCAGCACTGTGGGGCATCAGATTTGGCAAGAAGCGCAGAAGTTAGGCGTGGAGAGTCGACCAGCCTGTCAGATGGTCTGTGCGCTGCAGGGGGGAAAGAGTGCAGTGTCTTGTGTAAACCATGAGTGCTTTGCAGACGCACAAATACACAAATGGAACACCAGAGTCCATAAACACGCACTTTCTCAGCCGTCTCTCTCGCACAGACATACACAGAGTCAGTGTCTCCTCTGCCTGTTGGGGGTGGATGTCATAAGTGCCCTCGGTTGCCAAAGGAAATCACTGTTGTATTTATATGTGAGCACAACTGTTATTACAGGGGATGTTTTAAACAGGAGAAAATGGGGGTAATGAATGAGACTCATACATTCCACAGTTCCAGCGGTTTCTCCCCCTCCTCTGAAAAACAATGAGATATTGTCGCTAGAGAGAAGAAATCCCTATTCAACAAGCTGCCGCTGCATTTTTCCCCTCTTTCCTCTCTCATGTCTTTCCTCCGCTCTCCCAATCTTTCTTTTTCTGCGCTCACTTTTTCCTTATTGGTGGTGCTATTTATATGAGCTCACCCTGGTCACGCTGGGCAGCCTCCGAATGGAAGGTTCCCCCGGGGGAGGCAGCGGCGGCAGGTTGAGGAAGGTGTGCGTGTGAAAGCGACCCACCGGCCACCCCTGCACAGTGGGCCCTTTGTGCACGGCCCTGGTTTATAACACCTCTACTCTTCTCCACGCCGCTCTCCTTTTACACCGTTCCTTTTCTCTGCAGCCGCTGCCAATCCGGCCCACTGACACTTTCATGTACACATACTCACACACATATAAACACACATCAAACTGCTGCCCGCTTTTTACTGTAGGCAAGGACCACTCATTCTTTCCAGGGAGGGAAGCGTGTCATGAACTCTGCGGCTCTAAGCCCAGGGCTCTGGCAGTGGCGGCTTGTGATGCAGCCACAAATTCAAACCGGGTCCCCCCGGTCTGGAACATCCTGCTGCTGTGTCTCTTGCTTAGATGGGAATAGCACCCAGATGTTCGGATATATTCTAATGCTTTGGTGTTCTTGCAAGTCATGGTATCTGTTTTCTCCCCTTTCCCTGCTTATATATTCATCTCTGATGTAACATAAATACACCTTCAGGCCTTCCTGTATTTCCTCTTACTACATTTCATACTTCTGTTTTCCTTTTTCACTTCGGCTCAATGTAAAGATGCTTCATTGGTGTGAAAAATGTAGCCAAAGGGGTTTACGTAATGGAAATATTATGTTACTGTAGTGCATAAAAATGAATGTCCAACATTACATTTTTCCCCACTGGCCCACTTGGCCACTACGTCAGAGTTTTACTGGCCCCTTGTATATTTTAACCGGCCCAGCAGCCAAAAATATTTATATTTTGGATTTATTTTAAAACAATTTGTACAACAGTGACGTTTTCTTTGGATTTGGATGTGTATGATATGAGAATAAATACGAACAGAACTTGTCATAACATTTTTCAGTGAGTATGGATGATCTTGAGAATTAACTCTAGTGTGAAGAACTGAGACATTGCTGAGAGGTGTTTCCCAGATTTTGTTTGTGGTGGTTGACGACCATTGTTCATGCAGAGAGGCATTCAGTTAGGAGTGTAGCTCAGGTTATTTTCTCAACATGCAATTTGAGCAATGCACGGAGAAGGTGTGTGGCCAAATATTAGTTAGTTTGAAAAGAATAAATAAGGTGTTCCAATGTAATGTTTATCTCAGGTGAGTGATTTTATTGATCTGGTCTTGACACATTTAATGACACTGTAACCACTCTGTACAAAACATTCCCTAATTGCGATTTTCCTCCCAGAAGTTTGTTGCTTTCATGCGGCAGACTTGTATGTTTCTTTTGAGGACATTTTTAACAGTATGAGGCTGAGCATTCATCTTTCCAGAGTATATATATGTTAGCAAATCAATTCATTGAATCACAATGCATTATGTCGGTCATCTTGAAAACAATAACATCATCACCTAGAACACACTCACATCGTAGACTATATTTTGTTATCGATTGGCCCTGCTTCAACTTTCACTGGCCCCGAGCCATTGGACCACCGGTTATGTCGAACCCTGCTAGTTTTCTTTCTCAAGCACCTGAGAACAATGCTGATCTATGAAGCTAATTTGTTGTATAGTGGCCACACTCAGTATTGCATGATCGTGTGACAAAAAATGGCCCAAAAACACTTCCTCCCTACACGATCGACAGAAAAACTTCGCTCCTGCAAATACATTTCTTTGAACTTCAGAAACACTCCAAAATGACACTTCTCATTAGATCTTGATCCTTTCAGTAAGATTTGTAAAGTCTAAATGCTGTGTCATTAAATCCTTTTCACAGCATTCAGCAGGAAGTCTAAAGGTTCAGGAGAGGATATCTGGAACATGTATGCTCTAACAGGTTTGGCTGCAGAGGGACACATTGAACGCTCTACGGAAAAACTTTTCCACTGTATGCTCCCAGTGATTAAGCTTCATAGGTATGATTGTAGCAACATATTGGAGAGCAGTATCCAGCTTTTTTAATTCATCCTTTTCTACACAAATACAGTACATAAAGAATTGAATTTATGGATCTTCCAGCTTCACACTTATATCTCCAGAGATGCGAGCAGGTTTTAAAGTTGTTTCATGTTGTTAGAGGCGACCTACAGCTCAGCAGCTTTGGACAGCTTCTGTAGCACTTATCATTTTTTGTTTTCCCCAATGTTACAAAAAAGCACACTGGTATAAATTGCTTCTTTTTTTTTTTTTTTTTTTTGTAAACCATGTTATATGTTCCCACGTATATACTGTTTCATTTCCTGCTCAGAAACCACTTGTGGTGACAATAAAATATATGTCGCACCCAACGAAGGTAGCTGGTAGTTACTAGAGTTTAAAGAGTGTTGTAGAGCCATGGGCGGGGCTGCTTTCATTTTGTGGCATGCAATACTGACTTGTGTTACTAAATGAATATATAAGTACTTCGCTTCATTAACTTAAATATGAAGCACGAATCAACAGTAGGTGCCTCCTCTCAGCAGAATATGTGGCTCACTAAGTTTATATCCTACTAAGAATTATATGTAATATTTACTTGTTTTAACCGCTTTATCTTTTAACATATCATAACAATCACATCGAACTTAAAATATATATTAATATGACCAAGACACAATGGTTTGAATGCAAGTTTATAGATGTGCCCTTTTGTACATTATCATGGTAATTGATCCTAATACTATATGTATTATAAACTAGTAATTCAACTGCAGTTAACTATCTTTACAATGACAAATATTTCCCTATCAGCTACTGTTTACAATGAATTGTATTTAACACTGTAAATGAACTAATAACTTTATTTAAACCATTTCTTTCTGTTACTATTCACTCATTATTCACTCATAATTTGTACACTAGAATAGAGAAAACCTAAAGGTTACAGAGTGGTAAAAAACGTATATCTTTATCCAAATAATATTGTAATTTCTTCTTTTTTTTTTCACCAGTTAATTATTATTAACAATAAATACAAAGTACTCCTATTTTATTCATAAATGTTTTTTCCTGTTCAAGAATTTACAAATTACTTTAGTTTTAATTATAACCTTTTCCTTCCAAATTTTTACATTTTGTTAGTAAATACTTAAGACTTTTCTTTTTTTTTTATCAAATTCCAAACCCCAGCCAAAAGCATCTACATGTGCAACAACATATGGACGTTTTGGCGTACTTTTAACACTACAGTCCCTTTCATCACTACAATAAGAACAGCTCACACATTCCTTCAAAATTGACAGTTTCATATTCTCTCCACATGCAAGTCCTCATGACATCTGCACCAGCCACTTTTAATGAACACAGATTCAGTTTCGCTGCCGAATCAATATTTATGCGTTTTCCTGCAACGTCTCTCTCAACGTGCTACATTTGTTTAGCACGCCTGTAAAGTTTAAATATTTTGTCAACAGCAGGTTGGCAAATGTTTTCATTCTGAAACAACATTGTGGGGGATATATAAGAAATGTTGATGAGAGAGGAAGTAGAGAAGCAGAAAAGATTTATGAAGCTCCCCCTAAAAGTCAATATGGGTTTCAAGTTACATCCATGCAGCAGTGAAGATTTATGTTTAATAAGCTTCAGGTGTTGGCTGGCTTGGGTTTGGGCTGGGGAGGGCAGTGGGGTTGGATTGCTTAGAGGGGGGGGTGGCGTGGATGACTGTTACGCACACACACACACACACACACACACACACACACACACACACACACACACACACACACACACACACACACACACACACACACACACACACACACGCACACGTACATGCACACATCCTGCTCTCAGCCCCATTTTTGCTGTCAGAGTCTATTCGGACACTTCAATTTGCACGACTGCCTTGCGTCTGGGAAAACAGAGCTACCTTTGTGCCCACATCTCAAACGGTTTCACGTGGCCGTCCGTAACGCCTGTATGACAACACACAGCCCGTCAGGGGTGAGCAGAGACAAATGGAAAAGCTAATATACGACTAATAAGCAAAGAAGGGGGAGGAATGTGCAGCAGGGGCCGGGTAGGGGGGTACAGCAGCTATTAACAGCACTCCCTCCTTCTGCTTCCATCTTTCACTTTCTGCTGTGTCTATATTTGGCTGTCAGGCACTTCTGCAAAGGTAGGACTGTGAGACAAAGGTCACAGTGTATGAAGAAGTGCCCCCTCCATCTCTCCCCTGTGTAGCTGTAGAGGGTGACAGGAGACAGCAGGGAGGATCTCTAGAGCATCTTATGAGGTGTGCATCGATGTTTGGCACTATCACAAAGATGTATTTTGCCGGGACTCATTCTCCACGAGATATCTGTCTGGTCTTGCCCGTAGACCCTCCTCACCCCCACACAACTTTTTTTTTACCCCTCCTCAAGCCTTCTTAGATCCTACTTGTCATTTATAAGATGATTGTAAATCATCACAGCGAGCATACCTCCTGATACCTGAAAGCGTCTTGACGGACCAAAACATGCAACCTCGGCACTTCTGTAGAGTTATGCATGATGAGTGTGAGATGGAAACATGTGGAATTCAATAGCAGAGAATGTGCTCGCCTATGGCTGTTCAGCCTTCCCGCCTTCTCACAGTTTTATTTCCCAGAGAAACAACATGAGAAGAACCACCTGTAGTCGCACAGAAATTCTCCACTTTCAGCCAAAAGTCTTCTGTTTCTCTCACTTGATCCCACATGCTCGTATTTTTGGTTAAAAGTCATTGTGTGGCCTGAAGTGGGGCCACCCACAGCAACGGGTGCTTAAGTTTGCGAAGCAGAAAGTGAGACAAATTAAAAGTAATCTCTGTTTTAAAGAGGTAAATTGAAGAAAACCACTTAATTGCATCTTTTCGTGATTCGTCAGCATCTTCTCACTAACTTCTGCATTCAAAGAAAGACACAAAAATCTATTGTGTTTGAAAAAAAACAAGCATCAGTTACTTCTTTACAAAATATACGCTGAGCTACAATATAGATTTTTAAGGTTGCGTGTCTTTGCTGAGAGGAACAATGACATGTGATGCTCATCGCTTGTCTGAGTATTGTTTAGCAGCTTGGCTAAGGTGGGTTGGGAAGTTATAATTGCAGGTATTTGTACACAAGGTCATAGCGCAAGAGGAAAAGAATAGCCTGTTGATTCAATTGGTTCACCCTGCGGTGGTGTTGTTGTATGTTGTGTAAAATGGCACAAGTGGCTCTTATTCAGCGGCCACACGCTGCAGGGCCCCCTCTTTCTCCTCAGCACAATGGCCCACAATTCCCTGGGCATTTCTCAGGTGGATCGCCTTACCCATACCGCCGATGGCACAGCTGAGGACCGGGCCACCAGCTTCAACATGCTCAGTCACAGGGAGACGGTAACAATTACATACATAGACATAGATGCACAGATACGTATCGCTAAACACAAGCAAAGACACCTGCACATGACACCTGAGAGTGACACTGCACTGCTTGGAAATCTGTGTTTAAGCTGCCGTAACAACTGAAAAAAAAACATTCTTGCAAACATGTACAGAAATGACAGCAATTACTGTATGAGACAGAGATGCATGTGGAAAGCAGTGCATTCAGCTGTGTCAGGGGAGAACTGTACACTGTCACCCAAGCTGATGCTGTAGAGCTGCTTTTCACTCTCTGATCCAATCGCAGGATTTCCCTCCCGGCTGGCTGTCCGTGTGCTCACAAAGCCGAACTCTCGGATTCCTGGAGAAGACAGAAACACAACGCTTTCCCAAGACAGCAGTGACACGTAACACCGCACACACCTCTCACACACACTCATTATTAAGTTACGCCACTGGTTTCTACAACTGGCCGCACAAACAAACACCTAAATAGGACAAACGCGCACACACACACACACACACACACACACACACACACACACACACACACACACACACACACACACACACACACACACACACACTCTCTGAAGACAGTGTTTTTCTTGACAATTATCTTGACGTGGCCTTTTCACCCAGTGGCATTCAATTACACCTGATACAAGCACTGCTTTTCATCACATCAACACAGAACATGTTTGGAGTAATTATTCCTGACTCTGACAGTCAGCATGCCCATTCAAGCACTTAGCCTGTGCCTCACCTTTCACTGCTTTAACATGAGGACTGGACAACACGCATGGAGTCGTACCCTCTACACAATGTGAACGTCTTTTTTAGGGTATTTTCTTTTATTAGTCTGGTCTGTCAAGTTTGGCCTGCATCACGTCAGTTCTTTAAAGCTCAGCGATGTCTTCCTCATGTACAGACACAGATAATTATCCACAGATCCCCACGTGAGCTGAACTGTCAGAGTCGCTGCCAGCTGGGATTTACTGCTCACTCTGACCCAGAAATGAGAGAAAGATAGAAAAGAGAGGAACAAAAGAAAAAAAATGTGTATGAGTATGTTAAGTCAATGATCAAAATGATTTTGTGCTGATACTTGTTATTATATTGTTGTAGTTTACTTCTTCTTTTTTTTTTCCCCATATGCTTTATTTTGCTCTGTTTGAAAATCAGCCTTTGGAATTTTAATAAAAAGAATTCTGAATTTTTGGTGACATAATTCAATTTCTTATATTTTCTTTTATTTGTGTTTTTTTTTTCAATTTTCTAGGATGCCAAAGTCACCAGGAGGTATAAATATAAATAAGTAATAAAAATAGCACTTTAAAAGCAATACAATAAGAATTGATAAATCTAAAGAGTTAATAATATATAGTTCAACATGTTGGAACTATGCTCAGATTGGGAACTTAAGTTGCTAAAACTTTCCTTACTGTCTGATTTAGGGCTCTTCTCCAGTTCAGACCCTTCAGGTATGAAGCTTCCTGCTTTCACAAACACATTCTGAAGAACACTTGAAGGTCATTGCACAAATATCCTGCTTATAAAATGGAGGTGAAACCTCTAAGACGACTGGAAAAGCCCATTCTTGCACACATGCTAGCAATTATGAGACATTAGCAGCACACTTTCAGTCTTTGGAAGCAGTGTACTCACCTGTGTCAAGAGGAAACTGTACACTCTCACACTGGCTGCTGCTGTTGCTGCCGCCATGGAGTTGATTTCATTCTCTCTTAAAACCAGTTGATTTGTACTGTATGGGAACGGACTTTTAATTTGATTTAACAACATAGGATTTTGGGACTCAATCAAAGTCACATAGTAAAGTAATTTTAGGTGATTTCACGACTTAACATTTTCCCATTTTTGTCAATGTGCAGAACAGACATAATAAAAGGAGGAAGATTATAAGAAATGTATATGTACACTGCTGCAAAAAATGTATATTCAATATTATAGTTACATATGCAACTGAAGAAAAAAGGTTCAGTATGTGAAAATGGATACAAGTGGTAAAACGAAAGGGATCATACAGTCCTCCCCAGCATGTGGACTAGTTTAAAGAAGATGAGGGGATTTGTTTCAAAGTCCTGCACAAAGCATCCAGCAGAGCTGATTTACTAGCAGTCGGAACTGGCACAAAAACTAAAAGACATGGTGATGAATCAAATTTCTTCAGACGCTGAATGTCTTGCTCGACCCAACTCGACAAAAGTATGTATGTGTGTGCACATTAATGACGTATTAATGAGAAACAGTTTGAGGATACTTGGCTGAGGTTTATCATTCAATTTACTGTGGAGTAAGACCATAACTTACTGCACTTTTAAAATATATTCATGTCCAAGGATATCATTAAAAAGTTGCTACTAACTCTAATAGCATAAGCCTTCACATCATTGTGTATTTTCAGCAGAAAACCCTGCTGTGGAGCACTGCATGCTTCCTCCTCCTCATCGTGTGTGGTCCCATTAATCTGCCATGTCTGTCATTGTTTGTTTTTAATTAATATTCTTTTGAATAGGGTTGATGAAGCGTCTGTTTCTGCCAACTTTGTGTCTCCACTGATGACAAGAAACTTTCAGGGAGGCTGATATTTTTCGTAACTCTCACAGATGTGTGAGGTGGTGTCAAGTTTTTTATTCCTTCCCTCTTTGTATTTTGGAGGAGCTGTGAGGCTTTAAAACAATAGGACATCTGTTATTGAATTAAAGGTATTTTTGTGTGATCTATGATGTTTTTATCATAGTTTTTGATTGTTTTTTTCTTTATTCATTATTCATTCACTATCTTATCTGCATAAAATCATTATGTGTCATCCTAAATATGTTTTAGTAAAGGTTAGTTTGCAGGTTGTGGGATAAAGCTTTAATATGATGGACTGTTCCTCACATGCTCAGACAAATGGGTGTGTGTGTTTGTGTTTGGAAGAGACAGATACAACTGGGGAGAGAGGGGAAAAGAGAGATTGCAGAACATCAGGAAAATGTATAGTTTCTAAACAATTTGGACAACTCCAAACTCTCCTGAGTTGATGGATCTGAACAAGCAGGGATTTGGACTGATACTTGATTCTGTCTGGAGTCTGTTTCAGCACTCTGATTCACCTCATCGCTCCGTCCCACAGGGCCAAGAGATCCCATTCACCTTTGAACTCCAAAGATCCCCCCCTCAGTGACTCCTGAGAGCCTTACAGTTGCCCATTTCCAACCAGGTGCAAAGCTTACTTACCTCCATCTGCACGTGTGCTGTTGTGGCTAAAGACGTAAAACTTTGGTGTGTGTTTGAATCCAGCCAGAAGGTTGACACAAATAAGAAATAGAGCTCCACGTGACAGAGATAGACTGTTGGTGGAGTTAAGAAAGATTGAATGAGAAGGAAAATAGATGAGATGAGAGGAAGTGAAGGAGGCTGGAGAAGGTGTAGGAAATAAGAGGGACCATGCATTCGTCACAGAGTAACTTGAGCTCCCTTTGTGGCTGAGCAGAGAGGAGATTTTTCATCAGCAGCTGACTAATTTGGCCGGAGCAGACTTCAGAAACACTATACATACCAGACAAGCCATTTGTCCATCTCCCTTCCTTTATGTCTGTTTTTCTATAAGCTGTCTCCACCCAAAAGAACATTTTTCTGCCTAAAGTGGACTTGAACGTGCGGTCGGGTTGTGAATGAACTAAGACTGTGGTCGTATATTTGATAAATATACTCGCCTCCCTTCTTCCAGCATTGTTCAGTATTAGTCTATTGTTGCTTTTGGATTGAATACACTCATTGTTGAAAGCTTTATTTAAAGCTTGCATGTAAACACTGTAATTGCCTTTGTATGTTTAAAGTCATCAAACACGAATGACTGCAAGAAGAAAATTAGATTCCACACCTTCTAGAAGCAGTTGATTGCATCTCAGTGGCAGAATGAAGTAATGAGAATTATTTGTCATGATAGCATATCATGGAATTATAGTGCAGTTGCCAACAAAACCTGTTTTGGGAATTCCCACCTCTCATGAATCCTCAATTCTCCCATGAATCAGTGCAATTGTTCTCTAACCAATACTAACCTTCAGTACATTTAGTGAGGCAGAAAATAAGAGTGTGGAGGACCTGGCAGTGGATGTAGTACGTCTTCAGGTCCTGCCACAGACTTGCAATTACCACATTTGCAAAATCATTTTAATAAAATTAGAATCAGATAGAAAAAAAAACCATTATCATTATTCCTGGGTTTTGCAGAATCATCCATCAACTCTCTTTCTGGCACTGCTGCAGAAACTATCCAAATTAAATTATTCTTCTAAATGCGTGCTTATTGATTTACTTTTGGGTTTTAATTTTCCCAAAAACATTTCCAGGCTAATGAGGGTTTTTTTCCACCACAGAGGAGGGTTTGAAAAACAGGCTTCCCTTGCAGCCACCCTAACATAATGTTAAGAAGACAAAGCATGTCGGCCTCAGTGGAATAAATTATAAGCAAGGCATTAGTGTAAATACATCTGTCCCTTTAAAAGGATCTGCAGCAATTCAAAATCCCTCAGCTTCATGTTGGCCTTAAACTGCATCAGACTTCCACTGGTGGGTCCGTTATATTATTATGCTTATGTATTGATATACCATTACTGTTATGTCTGCAGACTGGGCCTGCTGGGACTCCTCTCCTCTTCTGTTATTGCAGCGAGTGGCTGCCGTTAGGTGAATGCAAGAGTGGTGTACATGCATATATGTGTGGAGTTTGTATTGTATTTTAGGTGAACTCAATAGTTAGTAAGGACACTGAAAATTTAAAGTGTCTGCCACTCTCTCTTTTGCACTCACCCTCTTTACCTCTTTGTGCTGTCTGAAACTCGTCGTCACCGTCTCTCACAATCTCAGGGTGCTAGATTGGTGTGAAATGTGTTTCTTTCTTCTTTCTGTAAACTCACTGTTTGTTTGTGTCGATGCGTGTGCACTCATATACAAATGTGTGTTTGTGTGTGTGTGTGTATCCCCGTGCTTTGAGTGGTTTTCCCTTGAGGCTTCACAAGTCTTGAATAACTGTCATACCCTGGTCATAAAGGAGACACCTGCTACCCCCATGTAACCCAAACAGGTTCTACAGAAGCGATTAACTCCGGTCTCCATCCACACAGATCAACACAGTGTCACACACATCGACATCACAACCAGAATTTTCTTAAAATCGTCTCCTTCCCCTGTTTTGGCAAACATATGACTAGCATATTGCTTTTATGTTTTGCCAGATTAATTTACCTTGTATTCAATTCCTGCTAATAATTGTCGGCTCATTTCACGCCACAATAAGTGTCTGTGATGAAAGATGGAAAGAAAACCTCTCTTTGAAGTGGTAATAGCTTTGCATCACGCAGGTTATTGTGACAGAGTGTCTTATTTGATGTAGTGTTGGAGAAATATTCTGATATTGTGTCAAGTTTGCTGGAGAGAACAACATCTCTGACACGCCATTATCTGCAATTAACCACTAAATGCCACTAAAAATTAGCACATGCATGTCAGAGGTTGAATGCAGTGGATAACTGTATGGTATGCACACATAGCGTAGTATACAATAATATTATCTGGGTTAAAGGATCGAATAGACCTGGATTTACCACATAAGGACCAACATTTGTGCCTGCCTCTTTGATTGAATATAAAAGTGAGCTCTGTAGATTATCCGTACACTCTGTAATAGAACACACAAAAACTCTTTAACCAAAGTTAATATAACCAGCTGGTGGCTCCATAGACTCCCATTTAAGTTTTCTCATGAAATTCAAAGTCAATAAATTTGTTCCACCAGTTATTTCAGTTTTGCTAGCTCAAGTCACTCCTTCTTATTAGTTTTCTGGCGGTCTATCTAAAAATAATCCTGTCATTATTTGGAAAATAGGCATCAAACGCTGTGTTTTTGGTGGCGTGTCTGTTTGATTGACAGTCAGGTTACAGCTATTGGTGGACGGAGCTTAGTATTGTTGGGTTTCCAATCAGATCGAGTCAGATCCCCCCCAGCTCATCCAAATATGGTCACTTCTGGCTCCGAACTAGCAACATCGAGACAGCCAATATCCGATCTTAAGACTTCATAACAGATGTTCACAAACCAATGGCTAAGGTCACTGTTGGTTGCTGCTTGACAGAGAGTTAAAGAGCTATGTTAAAGAGCTATGTTAAAGCCTTAAGTTAAGAGAACAATTAGGTGGAAAATATATTTCCATGATTTAGGGACCCTGAAGGGACCCTTTACTATTACAAACACAACAATTCAGTGACAATTCAACGCAGCAACAGTTTTCCCACCCGCTCTTCCAAGTTTCCCTCTTCCCCTCAAGCACATCTAATCAGTGGGAAAGAGAAAGCCTTGCTCCTGTCCAGGTGAGTGTTTGTTGGTGCACCTGCATGTGTAGTCTTGCAGGATGACTTCATGCCATCACCGGGTGTTTTCACGATGCCTGGGTGCTCGTGAGCCTGGCGGGCTTTTCATATCGTCGGTTTTTGGGACTTGTTGGCAGGTCCCAAAGAGCCAAGAGTGAAAGAGAGAGACAGATCTCCGCTCTCAGGGAAACACACTCGCTGCAGGGCAGAATTAGAGACAATAAATAAACCACTTGGAGGAGCTTCACTCAAGTTGTTCTTTTTTTAGCATTGTCCCAGCCTGGCAAGGTTATTATCCCTCCCTGCAGTGGATGTGTGGAGCAACTATTCATTGTTAATCTTTTCTGTTTGTCCTCCAACAAGTTGAAACACCATAGTGCGGTTTGTGGTGTGTGTGTGTGTGTGTGTGTGTGTGTGTGTGTGTGTGTGTGTGTGTGTGTGTGTGTGTGTGTGTGTGTGTGTGTGTGTGTGTGTGTGTGTGTGTCTGTCTGTCTTCTGGGTGCTAAAAAGGGTTGTTCCAAGAGTTGAGTAACTGAATTTGATGTAACAATGAGCAGGTGGGAAGTTGAATACTTCACACCGACTCCTTGTCTAATCCTCTCCTCTACCCAGGGGGTAGAGAAGCAATTTTATTGTAACAAATAAATCCTCTAGTTTCACCACCATGTTTGAACTGAAGATGGTAAAAACATCTTGACTCCTCCTAAAACGGGACCATAGGTTGCACCTTTTTATTAGTTTTTCAGCATTTAGAATGAAGAATATGTAACCTCTGCTACATTTGTGTTTAGTGGCATTTTATTTTTTGATGGGAAGGTGAGCCGTCATGTGCTTACTTGTTGAGAAATAATAAAGGGGTTGGGAAATGTAAAGGGGTAATGCAATAAAATCACATCAAAGTCAGTGTAACAAATACATCTGTTATGAAGTGACTTTGAAAGCATATATAGGCTGTAGTTGGGGGAAGAGTATCACACTTTGTAAGAGGCAGATTATCTCAGTGTTTGCTTTCATGGTGAACATCTGACAAAATATGCAAGAACTGCACTTTCAAGAGCAGCCATAATACTGTGATGGTGGTTTTAAACTGCTGAAGACATTGCTGTTATTCTTTACTTTACTGGAAACCATCTTGCAGCCATTAGTTTAGGTTTTTGTGCACATTATTGGTTCCAAAGTCAAATTGCAGACACTTCAGACCCATTTAAGATGGTTGTTGTAGCTGTTATGGTCAGAGGGAACCTCAGATCAAGGTTACAGGCTCACTCACTGCTAACAACAAAATATGTCAGGAACAACTTGCTGCACCTGTGATGTTCTCCCTCACCTGGTGGCAATCAGCCTGGTTTGAGAGCTTTGGTGCTCAGTTGTGTGTGTGTGTGTGTGTGTGTGTGTGTGTGTGTGTGTGTGTGTGTGTGTGTGTGTGTGTGTGTGTGTGTGTGTGTGTGTGTGTGTGTGTGTGTGTGTGTGTCTCTGGAGGGTCAACACCTTTAGGTGGCTCTCTGGTTGGAGGTGTGTTTGGTTATGGGGGGGGTGAAGTGTGAAAGGATTTTTTTTCTTTTTTTTTCTTTATTGCAAACAGTGTACAAGGTTGCTACCTCTAGCCAGCCTAATTTCTGTTCCCCTTTCCAGGGGACTCCCAATTTAGTTTTTTGTTTGGGTCGAATTCCTTTGTTTTCTATCATTTCAACAGATTAAGTGGCCGACTGCGGGAGTTATACTCCCACAGCATCCTTTCAAGTACCCAAAAGAGCCCTACTTTGTCTCTGCGGCAGTTGAATTTTAGACTCGCGTGGAGTTTGCAAGAGAACATCAGAATCTTTTTGAGCGTTGGTGTAGGTCACGCAGTCAAAGATCTGAATGACCTGAAAAATATAATTCTGTTGAAGCATTGTGTACATGAGAGTTACCTCATACTTGAACAAGCACAAGAATCTAAATCTGGTAAAAGCTGCAATTCTGGCCGAAGAGTTTGCCCTGACTAACAAGTCCACCTTTCCATCAAAATCACAAAGCACCAATGTCAAAAGTGTTTCAATAAAACCCTCAATAATCTCTAAACTAGGGTCCTCTCCAACTCTGAAAATGGCCCCTGCAAGTCAAGTAAAATGTCACTAGTGCCACACAAAAGGGCACATTTCTAATGAAGAAAAATTAGAATTCTGAAATCGTAGTAGAAGTCCCCTGACTGGTAGACTTCTGGTCACAGATTGTGAAAGAGGAGGTGCCAGATGAATCTAAGCCCTTTACGTCAGAGGGGTTTGTTGAATTAAGAGAGGTAAGGTTTTGATGAGAAAATGGCAACCACGTGACATGGGGGAAGGTGCTAAGTTGACTGTGTCTCAAATAGTGATCCCGGTATCGCTTCGTTCAGAGATACTTAGGTTAGCTCAGAAAGGCAAGCCATCTTGGAGTCAACAAGACTTAATGGCCGCATGTTGCAAAATTTCTCTTGGCTGGATTTGAGACTTGATGTAAAGAATTTTTGTCAAAGTTCAGGTTATTACCCCTTGGTAATATCATTTATGCAAAAAACTTTCTTTATAATGCATTTTTTTTAAATTGTATTTCTTGTGTTCAACAAATTGGCATGGCATGTCAGTTACATTCATGCCTCAGGATACATATGAACTTATAAAAACCCATTAATTCTCCCCAAACCTCATCTAAGCCCTTATATCACCACAACCTGCCCCTGGATAAGTGGAAGAAAATGGATGAATCAATGTATTGAAAAGTCTATTTTAAAATGTTTTTTATTATGTCTGTTTTTTGCTCATTAATGTGACCACAAATCCCTTATTTCAAATGTTGGAATACTCCAATAAGTAAAGGTGTGTGTGTGGGGGGGGGGGTGTCAGGGAGATGGTTTTAAGTCTCAACAGGTTAATTTTTTTATGAATACTGACCATATCTGGTGCTGTGAGGTCCAATCGCTGACTCAGTAATCAATCACTCAACTTGAAATTCACCTGCCACTTTTGTGTCTAAGGCCAGCAGGGGCTGTAACTCCTGCTGGATTATAACGGTTTCAAATGAGGATGATCTGATCTTCCATCCCTCCCTTCCTTACACAGCCAGCTGCCAAGCAATCAATAAAGCAGCCGAACCTTTCCTGACTGCACCCCCGGGTGAGAGTGATCTACTGTGTAGGCTATTAAAAATGTTTTTCTGTCCCTCTCACACTGTACTTTTCTCCCACTCCATCCCTCGCCTCCCCTTGTCTGCTATTTTCATCAGCCAGGTACCTTTGGCTCACACTGAGGGATATGATTTCCATCAAGAGCACTTGGCACAAGTGTAGAACTTATATGTGCTGCATTTTAACCTGATGCTGGTGTGAGCGGTGTGTAGATGTGGCATGTCTGCATCCAGACACTGCCTGGCTGTAAGCATCATTTGGCTACTGTACACAACCTGTCTTCTAAGCATGTTCAAGACTAATCCTGTTACTGTTATGATACAACAGTTGAGTATCAGAGTATCAACACAGGATATATCCACAGTTATCCACCACAGCAGTTAAAGACAGTGCTGTACAGTGAGCCTTATTTTATGATTAATGACGGGATTATTTTCAGATGAACTGCCAGAAAACGAATAAGGTGACTTTAGCAAGCAAAAACAAAATAACTTGGGGAAAAAATGATTGGCCTCGAATTTTGTGACTGAAGTTGAATGGGAGTCTATAGAGCTGGGGGCTTTTTGTTGCCAACCCCTAGTGGCCCACCGTGGTATTGCAGTTTCAGGCACTTCTGCATGGCCTGTTTAAAAAAAATGTGGAAGTGATGGCAACTTTTACATACAGTCAATGGTTCTGACTGACAGCTGACATCTTTTTTTCAAAATATATTGACTGATCTATATATTTATTTTGGCATTTATTTATTTTATTTCAACATAGTATTCTATAAATAACAGCAAGTCTCAGTAACCTGTCAGTTCCTCTCGTCTTCCTCTACAGTAGCTAGTTTAGGTTAGGTTAGGTTCGGTAGTTACTTTATTAATCCCCGAGGGGAATTTTTTTTCGCTACAGCAGCATACAGGAAGCAATAAGATAACAATAGAATAATAGAAAAGCAATAAATAGCAGTAAAATAGCAGTAAAAAATATAAAATATAAAATGCACAGTATATACAGTACAGTATATATCTATATATGTTATATACAAACAACCAAGAAACACAGACAACAGTGTTATTGTTATGTGATGGATTTTGCCAGAGGTGAGTTATTGTAGTCTTATTGCGGTCGGCAGGAATGATTTCCTGCATTGGTCCTTGTGACAGCGGAGCTGGAGGAGTCTTTTGGAGAAAGTGCGCCGCTGTCCCTGCAGCAGGTGGTGGAGAGAGTGGTCAGGATTATCCAATATGGATAATAGTTTGTTCAGCGTCCTCCTCTCCACCACCTTTTCCAGACTGTTCAGTTTGTAGCCGATGATGGAGCCGGCCTTCTTAACCAGTTTGTTAAGTCTGTTGTTGTCACCGGCTCCAATGCTGCCTGAGTTTGAGAGGCTTCGTACATAGTTTATGATTTCTCTTTTCTGAACACATAAAGCTTTTGTACAAAGTGTCAGATCAGTATCGGCAATATCCGGCCACATTTTACTTGGTATTGGATCACGTCAGAAATCAGTGGCATTGCACATTACTACTGCAAGTTAAACAAACGACAGTCTTCATAAGCTACCCATCACCTCATCACATCATCGGCTTTCTGATCTCACACAACAGCATTCTGCTGAGACTTTCTCATTGTCGCCAGATGTGGAGATTTATAGTCATTGTGAATTTTAACAGACTCATTGCCAGGAATGGTGATTTCTGACCTCAATCACCTTTCTGAAACCACACAAATAATAATATCAAACAATGGGGAACACGCAGGCCTGCACACTCAAGCACATTACCCTGCTGAAAGTTGCTAAACCACTTACAAGAAGTATGAGTGATGATCCACATTCATAAACGACACTGTTATCAATTAGTGCAGCTGGTTTGTTGCATCTTGACAACAGGCACGGGTGTAAATCAAGTCGGGGAGACTGCATGTATTTTGTGGGATCAGTAAAAGTTTAATTTGCCAGCGTCAGCCTTCATGTGGATCAGCTCTCCTCCCGATGTACCAAAGCTCCCGCAGCAAAACTGCTGTTGTTCAAATGAGAGACTTCCACTGTGGGTTAACTGGAAACATCAGGGCTCTGGTCAAGAGGCACGAAGAGGCTGCTTTCTGGGAGACAAAACAAAAACATGTCCTGAGAGTGAAATGGTAATCATTGAAGAAGCACAGGAGAAATACATGCAGGATTTGCAGTGACGTCTGAAGGCGCTGAAACTGGGAAGTCAATAAAGCTTCCCACCAATCAGCCGGTTGTTGGTTTAACTGAACTCCATCTGGTCGTCACTCCGTAATCAAGATTAAAGACCAAGTTCCCATGTTTACAGGCAGCTTGACCTCTTGTCCTTCATCTCAAGAACGTCGCCCTAATCTGACCACTCTGATATGGCCATAAGCCTGGTTTCTGTGATTTTACTCTCACATGAAGCCCAACATTTCAAGGATACTTGAAAACACAATGTGGGACACTCTGAGATGTATTATTCTTCTTTTGTGTGTTACCAAGGGTAGAGATGTTTGCCGTAGGCCAGAAAGGACTTAATACAAAGGAATGCAAGTTGAGGCCACACTGTGACACACATTACTGTCTTCCCACTAGCCCATGGTGGTCTTCACACACCCTGCCAACACCTTGCAATGAAAAAAGAAGCAGAGCTCTCGGCACATCCAAACACAACAGAAACAGGAGACGTATGATTTTTTTAAATCATGAATTTATTGTGATTATGCTTAGCTAAAGTGAGAAACACACATTTTATGTAGATGTGTGGCAGTGGCTACATTGCAGGTGTTAGTATTTTAAAGGTTTGTGTGACCTCACAGTATGAGATAATGGGAAAAGAGAGGTTATAGTCAAAAATGAAACAAGAAAAAGTGGAATGAATAACTTCAAAATTATATTATACGTTTCCTTACCCACATACAAAGACAGGAATAAAAATGTAAACATTACAATGACACTTAAACAAGGGACAAATGTCTTTGTACACACGTATGCAAACATATATGAATAAAGGAGCAAACCAATAAAAATCATTTGAGTAAATACAAATATTTGAGAAAATCGATTAAGCACCAAATTGTTTCTCTATATTTTTTTATATTTTTTTATTTTATTGTACTCTATTAATCCCCGAGGGGAAATTCTTTTGCTACAGCAGCATCCCGAGGGGGAGCTGCTGCAACAGGCTGCCACGACCGCGGCGCCAACTAACCTGAGGTGCATGTTTTGGGTGTTGGGAGGAAGCCGGAGAACCCGGAGAGAACCCACGCAAGCACAGGGAGAACATGCAAACTCCGCACAGAAAGGCCCAGGACCGGATTCGAACCCAGAACCTTTTTGCTTCTGAAGAAGCATATTTAAACAAGTATTGGGGAAGCAATATTTGGAACTTAAGTATATAATATACTAAGTAAAGTATTTTATGAATTCTGCACAGACATTTCCGATCTCAAGACAATAAGTCATACACCCTTACAATATATCACTATTATCAGCACCATCATTGGAAGCATGTTAGCAGGCTAACGTTAACCCTGTGCTTGTCCAAAGACTCAGAAATAGCTACATGCTAACTAAGCTTTTGTCCTCTGCACAGGGGTGACAAGGCAAATTTCTGTGTTTATGTTTGGTCAAACTCTGAAAGAAATGTTTAAAATAATTCATGGAAAGCTGCAGGGAGTTCGTCAGTCGTCTTGATATGCGCCGTTCACACACTACTTTGACAAAATGTTTCCTCAAACCACTACAACAAAGGTGGAGAATACAAAGTGTGACCCATAGAGTCACAGTAATTACAATAATGGAAAATGCATCACGTTGATTAAAACCTGATACATTTCTATTTGATACTCGTCATCATAACACTCCCCTCCTCTTCCTTTCACTTCACTAACCGAACTAGAAATGTTGAATTAATTTTGCATAGGCTTTTATCATGCCATGTCAGCTGATTCACATTCATGTGTTTAATTGATGCCATTTTAATGTGACTTTACATCACTGCATTTTATTTTTCAACAGCATTGCAGCTTCACAGATGTTTATTACAAGTATCCTTGTCTTCTCTTTCTGCAGCCACATATCAATGTGCCACAGAGGCGGCCAGCTCCGAACAGGTGTTCCTGCTCAGCCGTATGATATCATGACTCGTGAGGGAGACATTACAGCATCGAGTAGCAAAGACGGTGTCTGTCTTCCACACTCCTCCTCTTCATGCTGCATCCCTCACTTTCTCCATCTGGAGTTCAATCTGTAACCCATCTTCTATCCATTATCACATCATCCATCAACAATAACGCCAAACAGTATCTGTCTTTCCCCTCTTAATGCAAAACCAGCGATACTACTGCTCCGACATCTTAACTGCCCACACGCTTGATCGCTGTCACCGAATCCATCAGCGAAGTTATTTTCATGTTAATCACAGAGCCTTTATTGCCTCTGCTGCCCTCCCCACCCCCGACCAACCGGCCTATTCACCTCGCTGCCTGCTGTGAAAAGCTGTAATTGTCCTTTAATGTTCGAGGGCCTTTAGGTGACTCTAGGGCCGCATTGTTTGCCTTCAGTTCCTGAGAGGGGATCCATCCAGCCACCCAGTCAGGTGCTTATCTGATGCAATGGACCATTGATCACCTTTTACCCCTGGAATGAATCAACTCTCTGTTAGTTGAGCGGAGAATCATCTACTTGGTAACCTAAAACTAACCTAATATATTGCTGCTGCAAACCTCCACCTGTCAGTGTGCTCCTGCTTCATACAGCATCTGTATATAATTTGATGTGGATCAGGTTCAGCTGCAAATAAATGCAATTGCTGAAATCATTTTAATTGCATTGATGCATGTCTCGAATTCACAGGTGTATGACAGTACTTTAGGGTGATCACACTCACACAAGTGATGAAGACAGTGACATGAACAGGGAAGATGAAGCCTGAATACACTATATTTCATAAGTCATTCTGTTTAAGAAATCCCACCGGCTATTCCGATCCAACTCCCCTCATCCCATCATAAACTTGATAAATGACTTTTCATCTAGGCTGCAAATATTTATCCGTTGCACAAATCCAAATTCCATTAGATAAGTAAACATATTTCTTTCTTAAGCAGGCATGTATGAAATTAAACAATGTAATTCTGTCAATGAGTTCAACTGTCACCATATGGACAATAGTGCTTCTCAACTCCATTGTTAGCTGCGTGATGTCTGTTTCTGACAACAGCTTGGCTCTCGTTGGCCCTTCATCTCCAAACACACTGCATGTGGCGCTCCCACCAACGCGACCGGGCTGAACCCCCAAACACTGGAACGGTTTGTAATTTATCACAACTGTGTTAGAAACGAACTGATGTGTTTGGGGTTGTGGAAAACATCCATCGAGGAGGGGGATGATGAAGGAACTAGTTTGTTGTGGGTGTCAGTGATACAACAAATGGCTCACACACGTTTACATGACGTCCACATCCCTTTGTAACTCTTTGTTTATCTGAGGACTAACAACCACACACCCGAGGGCTGCCAAGAAGTGGTGGAGCAGACAATCGAGGACTTTCTTCTTTGTATTTGGCAAGCAAATGAATTCTGTCTTCTAATGATGCGCAACATTTCCATATAAATAAATGTCCATTTTGCAACTCTGTGACCAATTTATGCAACACAGCTGTGGTTCAAGCTATACTCTCCTCATGAGAGGTGGACATTGTACATTTTGGTTCTACAGTGAATGGCTGGTTTGTGCAGCAATAACGAGACAAATTTGATAGAAAATCCAAGGAAGAGGCAGAAATCATGTGTTAAGACTGTTCCTGTTGCGCAGGAACGGAGCGCAACATAGTGATGTGCGAGCAGGATAACACAATCACTGTGGTGATTTGGTTGCTTGATCAGCATGAGCACCTGTGTTGCGTGTGTTTTTGTTACCATTGGTATATGTGCATACATACTACATGCAACAGTCCATACTTTGTAAAAGGAGCTATAATACGTTCTAAAATTAAAAAGAAAACGTATGGAACGCAGCTAAGGAAAACCAACCGGGTTGCACTCCTGACCTTTGGTCTTGGACAGTCATGCTTGAAATGCAAATGACCTTTTAAACTCCTTGCCCTGCTCGTGGCTTCAATGTTGTTGGCTTTTTGAAGCATTTCAAGAGTGTCTGTTGCAAATTTAAAGCAATAAAACTAGAAACATCTACTCATGAAAGGCATTGCTTCCTCCTGCTCCATGTAGATTACTCTGTTGCACTCAGTTTGTGTGCAACAGGAACAGTCTTGGAACTTTTAGGTCGACCGTCGTACTGCAGAAATTCCAGCGTAGCAACTAATAATTCAGTCTTTTTATTTTTACAAACGGACTTGGCATCTTGGCAAGTTCGAGCACCAATCCCTGCATCGCAGTCTGATCTTCAGCGGCTGTCCGAGCCCCTTATGTGTATAAGTATACCTCAGTGAGCTCTGATGCAGAGGCAGGGGGATGTGCCACACACCACTTGTTCTCATTTGTGTGTTAGGGAGCTCATTAGCCACTGCTCGGTCCATTACTGGTTCCGGACCTCGTGGCACCAAACTGTCTGCACCCATTCCTTCTAAAGGGGAGTGTGTGTGTGTGTGTGTGTGTGTGTGTGTGTGTGTGTGTGTGTGTGTGTGTGTGTGTGTGTGTGTGTGTGTGTGTGTGTGTGTGTGTGTGTGTGTGTGTGTGTGTGTGTGTGTGTGTGTGTGTGTGTTGGGGGGATGAAGGTTAGATCTTGGTCCCCTGAGTCTGGTAGATAGCATCATTCCAAAAGCAGCAGCAGCAGTTAGACCCTGAAACTTAACCACCAGCACCCTCCTTCCTCCTCTCAACCCCGACTTAATTGGGCCATAATTTTACTGTATACCACAATGTGGAGACATCAGCCATGTGGGGAGAGAGAGGTGGGGGTGAACAGGGGATTAACAGTGGTTCCAAAAGTCCCATTACAGGATTTCAGCTGCGTTACTGAGTTCACGCTGTCATTCATTCACCCACAAATGTTAAGTTTCAGTGCAGGTCAACATTCCTCGATATGATCAGTGGCTTTGGATCAATAACCTTTCGAAAAGCAGCTGAAACTCTTCAACTGAAAATATGGTTTTGCCATTAGGCTGGAGAAAGTGCTTAATGGCTTCCCCCACAGAAGTGCTCTGAGGTGAGCCCTACAACTCCAAAATGTGAATAGATTACCATCTCGTCCTTCGTTCTGTTTTCACTGGAGCTCATCCAGTTGGGCAATTACTGAAATAAAAAATGGGTCCAGTGTGTTAGCATTACCTCGTCAACGTCGGGCAGCAGGGAGATAAATGTTCGGGCATGCATATACTTTTCAAGCTTTCACGAGGCAATATCATGCTGATGTCAGATCACATTTGAAGTTGAAACGTACGTACGTGTGTGTGTGTGTGTGTGTGTGTGTGTGTGTGTGTGTGTGTGTGTGTGTGTGTGTGTGTGTGTGTGTGTGTGTGTGTGTGTGTGTGTGTGTGTGTGTGTGTGTGTGTGTGTGTGTGTGTGTGTGTGTGTGTGTGTGTGTGTTGTGTGTGTGTGTGTGTGTTGGTACACAGGACTGACTTTTTGTCAAACCAAATCAGTGTTACACATTAATTTATTTTTTCAAATTTTTCTCATTCTGTAAAAATATGGATGACAAGCAAAGAACCCAAAACCTCACACCTAAAATAGGAATGTGTTTCTGACCAATGAAAAAAAAAACACTCCTTTAATAGCTATTTTGCGCCATAATTCTTTCATACAGAGCTGAAACCACAGCCGAACACTCCAGTCCCAATTTTGGTCAAAATGGTGCATTTTAATGCAGCCAGATAATTAACAAGGCGGTAAATTATAGCGTCGTAAATGGGCTAGCCTGTTGTTGGACAACCTCTACAGTTAATGGCTTTTATACTCTGCATTCTTTCATGGAAGGAATGTAACAGGGTGCGAACGCAGCGCCAAGAAATGCACAAACTCTAATCTCCCAATGCCTCTTTCTCACCCTCACTTCTCTCTGCATATCCTCGTTCTACTTCATCACACGTCCGGATCAATAATTCTTTAACTGACAATCATATTGCGTGTGTCTGTGTGCATACGGTGCCTGCGTATGTTTCTATTTGCGCTGTTTTAACACAACACGCTGGTTTCTTTTACTGCTTATACATATTTCACAATTTTTCCTGCCCCGGAGCGAGAGGAAGACCAAACATCCTCCATCGTAAATTTTCTCCCAGAGCACAACCTGGAGAATATGCCACACAGGAAACCATACGCACACACACACACTCACTGACACACACATACGGTTGGATGGAAATGGAGGGGAGTGAGAGAGTCGTATATCAGAAGCAAAGATTAAGATTTTCATTTCAACAGAGAATATTTATAATTTTACCATTTATATTTACTATCTATGTTTACCCTCTACAACAACATATATTTACCATTTACCACTTTAACATTTAAACACAAACTTAGTTGATTATATTTGCTTAATTTTTCCGGGCAGCGTTTATGTTGCTCCTCATCTGAATCAACTTCACATCAATCAAAGATGACGTGGTGTTTGTGACTGCCCCTCTTCACTTTGCCG
Organism: Brachyistius frenatus; assembly: GCF_029030835.1. NCBI lineage: Eukaryota > Metazoa > Chordata > Actinopteri > Embiotocidae > Brachyistius > Brachyistius frenatus. Next base: position 4,855,920 of record NW_027210607.1, read on the forward strand.
GGCTAATGGGAAATCAAATTTGGGGAATGTCTTTAACTCATTTCTCATCTTTGGGACGCCTGCCCAATTAAATGGATTCAATTTATCAGACATGATTCATCCCCTGCACAAATTCCTATTTATCTCAACTGTGATTGATGACGATCATTATGATGATTCAATTTGGTCCGAATGTGTTCGTGTGACAGCTGTCTTTGCCTCCACAAAAGGACTCTGTCTCTTCCTCTGTGGCTCTGCACTGTAAATTAATAGATATGTCTGTCTGTGTGTGAGTGAAGACAAAGAGAAGTCCCATTAGTTTTCAGTTGTAGGTAGTGTGTACGTGTGCAGTATCATGTGTCTTGTGGACTCCTTTGCAGCATTTTCTGTGGTCTCGCATGTTTTGTGGTTTTGATTTTAGACTCAAGGCCTCAGCAGACGACTGGACACTCAGGAATTTGTCGTCGGCTCTTTTATTACACACTTGTTTCTGGAGCTTTCTCACACCAGGGCATTGGTGAAAAGCCAGGGCAGTGTGTGTTTGTATTATCCACTGTTTATTTGGTTTCTGTTTTGAGTGTGTGTGTATATACTGCAGATATCCGTGATTAAAATGCGGACGGCCTAAATTTCTGTCCAAAGTTGAGTAACACACTATTTGCTTTTGTGACGACATTCATGTCGGGAACAGCAGTTTAAAGCAGTGGAGTCATATTCAATGTTCGATATGTTCATTTTAGCTTGTTTGCTTGTCCCGGGAAAATACATAGAGCTGGTCAGACTGACGCCTGAGACTGTAGAGAGCGGACTAAACTGATATGGTCAGTTTTAGTCTGGCAGCTACAATGTTTGCTGTCCATATGCGTGCATATGTCCAGTTATAAATGCATTCGAAAATACATACACTAAATTGTTTTCAGTAATGTGTGCGATGTAATATAAAATCTGATTCTCCGGGTGTTTTTATTGTTACATTCCTTTTACAGGGTCGTCTCCCCACGGCCGTATATAAACTAAAGAAGTGCTGTTGCCAGAAAGTATAAATCCCCAGCTGAGCACTAATTGCATGATTTAAAGCATAGCTGTTGAACACCTCGAAGAGGCCCCACACTTTGTGTGGACATTATACAGGCAGACCTGCACAGGCACCGGAAAATAGAAAGAGGAGGGGAAGAGGAAGGAGGGGGGTGAAGGTGGGGGTATAAAGAAGTCACTGTACAGTTGCTGATACAAGACCTCAGTGCTTTATGGGTAACACCCACCTGATTAGATTAACATACAACCAAAACCCCTCCTGTCTCTCTTGTCTGTCGTGTGGATTTCCCATTCAGTCCCTCATGTCGAATTCTTTCGACAGTTATATTATATTGCACATCTTATAAATGGCTGCAGTAGCAAATGCTGTACTGCGTTGTGTGACCAGCGGAGCAAGTGGGAACAAGTTTAGGGCCACAGGTGAATTCAATATATAATAAAACTAATGGTACTGTTGACTTGCCTGTGGTCTGTCCTGGCAAGTGTACAACAAGACACTTGAGGTAGTTTTGAGAGGTTGTTTTGGGAAATCGTGTCAGTTTTATTTGAATGTTAATGACGGAGACTTGTCAGAAATTAAAAAAGGTCGGCAGGGTCACATTGCCTTTGGTTTGACTTTGATTTATATTATCAAAATAAATAGTGAGACAGTCATTTCTAACATCTACCTTTTATCAAATGTATCCCCTAAATACAAAATACTTGGTGTATAATGTGTGCCCTCTATACTCCCATGGCTCTGCTTTACATTTCCAGTAAACTGCTTCTTTGTCTTTGCTTGGCTGTAATCCTATGCTTGTAAAAGTACAAATTAAGAAAAGTAGAGGAAGTTAGATAAAACAGTTTCCCAGCAGCACTCTGGAGATGCTCTCTTGTCACTCACACTAAGTATTGGTCCTGGAGGATTTCTAAAGCTCCCACAATCCACCTCACGGCACTCATAGCCATGAGGCCTGGGAAGACCATAAAGTCATTTTACAAGGTGACATGACATAAAAGCACAGGGAGAGCAGAAAAAGTACTGCCCAGTATCTAAGAAAAAAGATGAAAACCTTTCTCAGTTGCTCTTGTTCTTTCCATATTGTTTGCACTAGTGCTTTTACTTTGTTTGTGTGTCCAAGAATGAATATGTGATTTCACTGCATGTGTTTTTGCATGTGTGTTTGAAGCCTCGTGGCTGGCTTGAATGGGTGGGCTGGTGAGCCGTTCCCTGTCTGCCATCACCCATGTCCACTTACACACTCTCTGGACCTCAGTGGGAATGAAGAGGGGATTATGGCTCTGACTGATCCTGGAGGGGCACGCACTTAACACTACTGTAAACAACAGGGCCATTTGAGTGGTTCACACTGAGCTGAACTTTAGAGGTGAAAGCTGTGACTGCTACGACCTGCAGAGCGAAGGTCATGTGACCATCAGTAGGCTAGGATTTGTTAGCTTTGCTGGTTTGTCTGGTTGTATTGTGGAAGGAAAATGTAATCTATTGCAAAAATAATTATGATGAAAGATTAGACACTATTCATGTCAATATAACTTCCAGTTCATACAATTTTGACAACCTTTCTGTATTATGCCTGTACACGAAGATTTTGAGTTATTCACAAGTAAAATACTTCTAGCTCTGTTCATAATGTCGGGCAGGAAAATGCTATAATATTATAGTTTAAATAAAAGAAATAAAAAAAGTCACCGGAATATATCTGTAACGTTAATGAAATCAATTAAAAACGACCACCAGGAGTCTATAGAGAGGATACAAGATGACACAACAGCTGGCACCTCAAGTTTACTTGAGGGAGTACAAAGTCATTATCATTTGTACAAATGACGGCAATGACATGATCTCGATCGGATCAGTGTGCAGGATTTAGTGGCATCTAGTGGTAAAAATGCAAAAGGCCCTCTGTAGAGCCAGTGTTTGGTTCGTCCTCTGTGAGCTACTGTAGAAACATGGCGGCGCAACATAGCGCACTCCACGGAAGAGAGGACTCCCATTGTAGACGTGAAGTGCTCATTTTAAATTTACGAAAACACGAAGATTAAAGTGATTATACACTAATAAAAACAAAATCATTCATATATTACATTCCATTTCTTCCAGATGAGCCCCTAAATCCAACATATTGGTAGCGGTAACGGTTTAAGAGAAAAAGATCAATTTTGGATGTCATGAGGGTTGCAGCTGTGATTGCTGTGAGGTTTCTGACGCCAAAGACTTTTTTGATATATTGATCAATTATTGGGTCCAGGCCCATCAATGAACTTGCTTGTTTTTTGTTTTTCATGAAATTCTCTGAAGTGGTCTCTGCAGGGCTTTTGCTCTTTTGTTTGTTTTCTCTGTCTTTCGATTAGGGAGGCCTCGAGGATTCAACATAATGGCCTCGCTTGGAGGAATGGGATAAAACAGTACCCATTCCAGGAGATGGGAGAGCTAGACATGGGGCTTACTGATGTTTTTGCGTGACAGAGGTTCATATAAAAAGATTTTGGTCCATAATTTGCTTGGCTTGGGCCTGCTCCAGAAGGGCCGAGGAATTTTATTCTGTTGCAGGAGTTGGGGGATGAGGGGGGAGGTACAGAAACCCGCCCCACTAAAACACCCGACACAATATGGTTCTCATTTTTCTCCCTCATACTAAATGTACCATGAATTATATTGTTTTTCAGTTGAAGGGGAGAACTTTGATTTCATCTCTTGTGTAGTAGTGTGGCTGAAATACAGCAGTGAGTTCTAGTATGTGCACTCTACAGACCAAATCTGAGCCCTTATGAGTCTTGGCTGCCAACCACACAGATTCTGTCGATCGTGCACTCTATGCTTCACGCTCCTTTGACAGACCTACTTTCCCTACATTATATAGGTCTGGATCCAAAAGGTAAACAAACCCACTAAATGAATAAGTCAGGAGTCCCTTTGTCTCTGAAGCTTTACTTAAATGTGTTTGCAACAAGACGTAGTCTGCACATTGTTCCCACCTGCCACTGCTGATGACAGCCAGGGCACAGACTTCCATAAACATAATAAATCACTTTTGATCACAGTGACTCATCTCACACCATTTTCTCTTTCTTTCTTTCTTTTCATTATTTGTCAAGAAATTCTACATCAGCCAAATGCAGCCTGAGCAGATTTCTGAGTGCAATACAAACATCATTACCATCATCATAATCATCCAAGACAAGCCAGATCACATTCATGGATTAGTTTCAGAAGTAGATGCAGTGAGCTTTTCTAAAGTAGTTTAGTGCTGTGCACTGCAGCTAAGTGTGAGGCCACTCGCCTACTCTCCCATGGGGATGCTCTTCAGAGTTAAGGCTCCGGAGCCAAGGAATTTCACCAAAGCACCAATGGTTTATTTTTGCAGCCCTCTGTGGTGTGTCACAGCCTGGCCTAACCAGTTCAGCCCGGCCTGGCTCTGTGCAGCTCACGGAGCAGTTCAGGAAGGGCCCCGTCACTCCAGATGGTAGTTCAGTGTGTGCCAGCGAGAGGGTCTGAAGGCCTGGCTGCTGGCCTACAACCACAACCTTTGACAGGCAAAAGCCGAAGGCCCTTCGAAACCAGCACAAAGCCCTTTTTCAGGGGCCCTCTCTCCTTTTTCTCCCCCTCTCCTCTCTCAGTGCTCAGCCAGGGTCCAGCCACCTCATGGAGCCTGGGAGGGAATGTATTCACCGCAGAAATGGGCTGAGGTTCAACCTTTGGATTCGTATGTTCTCAACTGGAACAGACGGACTGAGACTCCAATCAGTTTATAGACAAGTTCAGTGTGTAGGGGAGCCAGAGGCACAAGAGCAATACATTATTGATCAGCATTACATTGATCCATGACGCAGAGTGAGATTTAGTGTTGTAGATTTACTGGAAAATGTGAGAAATGGACGGATCGTGTCGAGCCTGGAGGAGATGGATGCTAACCGGCAAGTGAACTCACAGTGTGTCTGAGTTCAAGCCAGCAGCACACCTTGAACTGTTTGCCCTTCTGTGTGCATTTAACATCTTTTCAATGGAAACACCGTGCCGACGCCCATCATTGTCTCTATATGAAGAAAAAAAAGCAGTAACCCATAATGTTGCAACACTTCACAATTGGCAGGTGGCAGTAAACCTAAAAAGAGAAACACGGAGAGGCCGAAAGGCAAGAAGCTGTAGAACTAAAGGGCTTTGAGGTAAGTGATTAAGTCAGGGGCTATAATTATCTCGTCGTGCCTGGGCAGGATAGAGTAGGCCCTTGTTGTTTCTGAGCAGACAGGCAGGTAGAGAGGCACATCACTCACTGCACACTTTTATTTAATGACCTCCTTACTGTAAAGAATGAGAAAGAGAGAGAGAAGTTTCCCTGTACCTGCCCCCAAACTTTCAGCAGCACGCAATCACCCAAGCCAGCCGTATAAGTCAGAAAGTCAGAGAGGGATGGAGGCAGGAGGAGAGGCGGGAGAGAATAAAAAGGGGTTAGGAATAGGGAGACACAAACACAGAGAGGGAAAAAGAACCAACAAAACATTGAAAGCATATCTGAAATTGACAAATTGAGTTGAGGGGGGTGAAAGGAAATTAACTGCTGCCATTCAGAGAAACAGTGGACTTCTTGTTCGCTGGAAAGAGTGATGCAGGTGAAAGGAGGAGGAGGGTCTTGCGGTGACTTATTTCCCATGTGATTTATTTCCCACGTCTGTCACCATGGCATTGTCATGGTGATCATTTGTCATTTAGGGTTGTGAAAACAGTCCACCTGACAAAGGTAGGCGCCAGCGTTTGCAGCTGAGTATGAGCACACTTAATTCCTGAACTCTGGTGGGAAATTTTATTCAGTACACAACATGGCTTCGATCTATTGCGTATAGTATGTAACCAGGAAACCATCCATCTCATTCAGGATGACTAGGAGATAAACGTTGAAACAGTAAATCCTCCTGAGGAAGCAGTTTTGGCTCTGAATCATGCATTTGTCAATTTACTCTTCTAGCCTTACTTTCAGAGACCAAAACAATCCTAACCTCCCTTCTTCCACTTCCTGCTCTTCCTCCCCTTTTGCTTCTTCCGTCTTGTGCTTCCCTTTCCCCAGCATCAGTGTGTGTGTGTGTGTGTGTGTGTGTGTGTGTGTGTGTGTGTGTGTGTGTGTGTGTGTGTGTGTGTGTGTGTGTGTGTGTGTGTGTGTGTGTGTGTGTGTGCGCGCGCGCGCGCGCATGTGCGTGTGTGGACTCGTGGGAGCCATAGCTTTGACAAACTACCCTCCTGCACACTTTCAATTAAACATCATTTATGGGCACTTCTTTTTTCTTTTCTTTTTTTATACAAGCGTTTTTCATTGGCCTGGCCTGTGTTTACTCATGACAGTAACACTGCTGGAGTGGTTAACTGTCCTGCGTACACACTGCCATATATCCCCATCCAGCCTGTCTCCTGTCACGAAGGCCAGAGGAGGCAACAGATTGCCTACTGTCTACCTTTCTGTACCTCCTGTCAGTAATATACTGCTTTTTCTATTCAGCTCAGCTTCTGTGAAGTAAGAACAAGTTCTCCAATATGACCACATACATTGTTTGCTTCCTAAAGTATTTTCCCTGGTTAGGTTTGGTACAAAAAACACTTGGTTATGTTTAAGGTGAGTTAAAATGATGTCTTTAACCATGTTGTGTGTTAAAGTCTCTACTTCCTTAAAATTATACAACCATCATCGTCATGGCAATGGTAAATGTGATTTTAAAACATTGTCCTGACTTGAGGTTGGAAACTGTAAGCAAGCACCAGTCTTCTAGACCTGAATCCATTGTTGTATTTAACCATCCGCTAAACCAGCCTTCTCTTCACAAGGAAGAACTCACATTATATAGATGACATCACATCTCCAGTGATGCGATGTTGACAGATAAATATAAAGTCAAAAGTCATTTGATGATGAATCACCAGATAGTCATTATTTATATGATCACTTGAGGTGGCTTAACTTTGAAACATAACTGCTGCTTTCACAAAAGACCAATGGGGTGTTTTTCCTTTTTTTTTTTTTACAACATTAAGCATTTTGTTTGTAAAGAGAATTTACAAAGTCATTGGAAAACCCACGTTTGACACCTTGGCTGGACATCATCAACACACGTCAGGGTTTATAGGTTTGATGTCACCACTGACATCATTACTGCAAGACAAGACACGGGGGAATATGTCTGACCGATGGGGCGAGTGTTGAGACTGGCAATACTGGGCAGGGAACATTATGACTAAGCTCATTTACTGAACACACCCAGAGCTGTAAAACATGCCATGTTAGCCCGGTGTAGCAAACTTCAACACTTTAAGAGTTCAACATAATTTTGCAATGTGAAATTCTGTGTTTATAAGAACTTCAGCTCTATTTTCTATTGTATATAATCAACCCTCTTAAATCTGACCAAACACTTAATTCCCCTGACAATCAGTTGACAAACAAAAGCAGTCTAAACTCTGTTCAAAGATGTTTGTCCTTGACTTCTGCCAATTCTACCCCATTATCTTCCTCTAAACAATTTAGTTTCAGCTCTTCTTTTTCCACTGATTACACTCCAAGAGCTGTTACCTCAGACCTTTACACATCGAAGAGTCAGCGTATAAACTGACTGGAAGTGGAATCTATGAATTGCAATTGCTCAGACACAATTGTGCCATTAGCAAATGTTTAGAAGATCCCACGGGGGAACAAACTGCACACGTCCTACATCCATATGCACGCACACAAACACACACTCGACTTGTTTATCCTTCCATGCAGAACTAGACACGGTGCCTTTCAAGCCCTTAATCAAACACAAGTAGACCCCTCCCTCTGGTGAGCACTGACCTAGCAATGAACCATTCATTATCTGCTGCTCAAGTCAAATGGTAGGTTGAGGGGGACAGCCTTGACAGATACATTCTCTCACCTCATTGGTCAATGGGTAAGACTTTAGTTAGATATCAGCTTCAAATGCAGTGAATAAAATAAGATTAGAGTGGTGGTGGAGTGCAGATGTCTTCGCCCTGGAAATGAGAATTGAGTTCCTTTGTTCTATTATTCGGCAAAGCTGGACTCTGGTGTTGGGTTAGTGTCTTATGCTGCAGACTTAAACTTTAAGTCACCTTCCAACAACACCCACCAACCTCCCAGGCCTCTCCTCCTCCCCTGGGCTTGGTGGGGTCTTATCTCTTGTAGATGTGGGCTCCTCTGGCTTCACACAAAGCCTCATGTTGACATTCCAGAGGACCGAGCCTTGCGCAAACACACCAGGGCCCACCAGATGGCCGGGCAAGGGAGAGCAGGGCCAGGACGAAGGACGCAGATGAAGACCAGGGGGTGAAAAAAAAAGAAGGATCAGAATGAAAACTACTTTTACCACCAAAATGTCAGGCAACACTAGCAATTCATCAGGCTGTCACGCTGCCAGATGGCCTAAATTTGTGCCCTATAACAAATGAAGTGTCCTGTCAAACTTTTCTTAAGCAAAAAAAAAATAAGGAAGGATTTGTCCCTCACTTACAATTTCATACTTTCATTATACTGAACATGGTCCCTTTGTTTCCCCCCAACTACTGCCGGGTCAGCCTATAGTCATCCAAAGCTAATATTTGAGGGTCACCGGGTTAATCTTCAGGGCATTAGGCAACCAAAAGCCCTCCAAATGAAAAACTCATTTAGGGCTTTGGTTGAGTGTGGCAAGCCGTGTTTATCAGCCAAAGGCAAGAAAGTATCGCTGCTCCATCAGTGCATGGTGCATTTGACTGTGAAAACTCTGCAGCATATAGAGCAGTCTAAACAAAATACACATATTTGTACAGTCACCTTCTATAGCTATAACTTTCAATGTTTACAATCTAAATACATTGTAAATCACATCATATAATTGATGTCATAAATTTATTTTTTGGTGAGTTTTCTGCCTACAATTTGTTGTTATTTGGTTATTTGGTAACCCAAACATGTATTTTGACCTTCACTATTATCACTATGTAAGCAGAACTGATAATAAAACTTACTCTATAAATGATCAGATGAGGTGTATTTGTTTCACATAAAATGCAGAGACATCTCAGTGGGCATGTTGTCAAGATGGAACAATCTAATCCTCTATTTGGTCTCCATGGAGCTCACCCCTCCCTGCTTCCCCGCCTGCCTGTGTGTGCCATCAGCCTACAGCACAATAGGCAGTCATTCTGATAAAAGTCTGCAAAAGCCCGTGTGGATATCCGGCTGCCTTTCTCTCCGCTCTACCCCTTTAATGAGGGTGTATGTCGCTGTGGTTTATCCTGCCACTCTTTCTTTCCAATCCCCCTCCAGTGCTTGTTTCCCCCCTTATTCTATGGAAAAAGAGGAATGTTTTCTGACTGACTTTTCCCTCCAAGCCCTTTTCAGGTTCCGGAGACATGAGACGACACGTCCGTCGGAGGAAGACTCGGAACTTGTGTGTGGATGTTTATTCATAACAAGTTGAAGCTTGCTATTCTAAGGAGAAGTTTATGTCCAAGAACACTTATTTTTAACTTAATATACCAAATATGTATTGCAGATTAATATTTAAGTGACATTCATTGTGCCCAGAGCATGAACCCTGCTATGATGCACTGAATTTTGATCTGTCCTACCAGCAGGTCAAACTCATTTATCCAGTGATCTCGACATATATTATTAGATCGCCTGCCAAAAACATTTAGTATTGACATTCTTTATTCCTAAACAACCGAGATCTTCTGACTTTTCCTCCAGACATTTGAGGTTTGGACGGAGATATTGTAAAAAATTATTGAAGGGATTCCAATGGAATGTTATACACATGTTGATGTTTGCCACAAAATTAAGTGCAGTAACATTGATGTCTTAATGTTTAATAAAACTACCAGGTCAACACTTCAACTTGTGAAGAACTTTGACCTTTAAGGTGAAGATTGACATTTGCACTTTGTGTAGCATGTTAGCATGCTAACATTGTTAAATCTACGCCTTTCACTGCATAAACCTGCCATAGAGAAATGTTTATAAGGAATATTTCAGTGAATTTTGTCAATCCAACTGCTCTGCCTAACGTCAAGACCTGGTCTCTCATTGATGCACTTTGTTGTATGAGGTTGATAAGCTGCCACTCCAGCTAAATACAACCACATCCGCTATCAGTCACACTGGCTAATAGATCAGCTTTGATTAACTTACATCAAATCAGGAGAATCAACGACTCACTCTGTTGAATTAAATCTGTTCTGATAAGAGAAAAAAGGGAAATCAATCAGATGATCAGAGCCCCTATTAGGAGGCTAGCAAAGACTGTTTGGCTGATCACAGTCAGACTGATCGAGACGTACTATCATGACAATGACGAGTTCCCTGTTCATTAACCAAATTGCTTGGACCGCTGGCATGAAGTAAGTATCTAATCTGATCAAGTTTACTCTGGGTTTGTCCTGAGCTGAGCAGTTTTGTATCTGGACAGCTGATGGTAAGATTGTATATAAAATTACACCACTTCTGTCACAAACGATCATCCGCCTGCTTGTCGAGCCCCAACAGATTTGTCTCTCTGAATGAACTGCAGCTACGGTGGAAAATCCCTCCTGTTGCATTGTAAGGAAAGAATCAAAGCCCACCAGTAATGGCAGCTAAATCATCTCCGCCCATATCAGATACAAAGCACAAGAAATGTAGCTCAGAGGAATGTGCAGTTTAATGATAACACATTCTTCTATCTTGGAAAAGTAAAACAAACTCAGCCAGTTATCTCTGCCACTGCACTGCAAAAATGCACCAACTTCCCATAGAGTGCAACTCAAACATCCAACAAAGCCAAAGATCCGGACAGGAATATATTTTTCCATCATTTATTTTGCAAATGTGACATGAGCATTTGCAAAACAACATCTTAAAATTGGTCCAGTAAAAAAAAAAAAAAAAAACAAAGAAAAAAAAAACACTTGAATGATTTAATACTTTGTTTTTCAGCTTTCAATTCTGTCAAGTAAATTTGGAGTCTATATTTCGTCGAAATGAGGGTGCGGATTGCTAGTAGGTGTTTCCAAATTCTTATTTCTTTCAATCATATATAAATATCCAGAAATCTCATTTCCTAAAGCAAAGATAAGAAAGACTGAATAGGAATGGCATCAACATCTACATAAGAAAGGATTAGCTGACTATAAAATGTACACTTTTTAAAATTTAACTTAATATTCACATTCATATATAAAACTTACAAAACCTGGATCTTTCAAACCCACTAAAAATAGTTCTTTTCTGTTAATGCTGAAAGATCATTTTAAATTACCATACATTTAATGGATTATTTATGTATTATCAGCATCATTAATGTCATTTCTGCCATATTGTTTTTATACTTTTTTGATTCATTAAAAAAAAAAAAAAAAAACGTAAGTCAATAAATTAACATGCTACCTCAGTCCCTGAAAGCCAATACCCAACTGTGTTACTGAGTTAGAGTAAGACAGGTGGTTGTGTGGATTAAAAGTGTGTATCCATTTCTGTATGTGTGAGTGTGTGTGTGAGGAGAAATATAGGACACATAACCTGTTAGCGTACCTGCCTCAAACTCAAAGTAGGGTGTGGGGGGGTTGGGGTTATTTCTGAGTCCATACAAAAAATAATTCATTGTAAATATATAATATATTTTTATACATATTTGAATATATTTACAAATATACCCAGCACTATACATTATACTGTGTATGTTTCTCCAGAATAATTGGGAAGGTTTATCAAGAGAGCTAAAAAAAAAAAGAAATGCATCAATATTACAAAATAAACAGGAGAAGAGTTTTTATTTATATCTATATATATAGATATCTATATATCTATATATATAGATATATTTGCTCTCCTCCTGTTCCTCTGTGTTGTTAGTCGAAGCTCTGTCTCTCAATCCGTCTCCTATTTGTCCTCGTCTCCTTGTCCCTTGTTTGTGAAGTTCACGTCAGTCCATACATTCCTCCAGGAGCAAAGAACAGTCTTTGAATGCCAGCCGCTGGAATTTGGATCGCTAAACAAGTAACGTCGTTGGAAAAAAACAAAACGTCTGGGTACAAACATGAGAACCAAAAGGAAAAATCTGTGTTTATATGAGAGAGGAAGAGAAGGAGGAGGAGGAGGAGGAGGAGGATAAAGAGGGTCCCCCGGGAACGTCAATTCATTCAGTCAGTATAAAATAGCTTCTGTAGGGTCCTTTCCTTTAAGACCTCATGTGAGCATGTATGAAGGTGTGAGTGCATGGCAGTGTGTGACAGCAGCGCCGCCACCAGCCCAGTCCCGCCTGGGTCCATTAGTCCACCGGGAGCCCCAGAGGGTGATGGGGGGGAGGGGAGGGAGGATTTCAGAGAAGGCGTCCGCGCCACGAGTGTTTTGGGGACGTTGAAGGGGTAAGATCGTCAATCAGGGTGCAGAGAGGGCGACGTCAAGGGCTCATGTTTTGACATTTCCATTGATGTGCTGGTACTTGGGGAGGCAGGGCTCGTCCGGTAAGGGGTCGTGGGAAAACACGGAGTCGTCGCCGGAGGAGCAGGAGCTGCGAGTGTCGGGGAAGCTGGGGGAATACTGCTCTGCTGGTGCGCACAGGTCCAGATACTCCTGCAGACCCAGACGGAGGAAGAGAGAAGCTTGGGTGAGATCATTTACACTCAGACAAAAGAGAAGGACATATTGAAGAAAGAAAAAAGACCAAGAACAAACAGAAGAACATAAATTTAGTGCTGAAACCCAGTCAACAAGAACAGGGGACTTTCCAGAGAAGAGTATCACCTTTATTATGATATTCATCTGAACCAAATCACCCTGAGAGGATTTAAGAAATGGAACAGAAAAAAAAATCATCTTTAACTGGATACTGTATGAAAATATTTGGAGTAATAACAGGTAATAAATTGAATGTTGGACTGCTGTCTGATCCAGCAGAGCTCAAGGACAGCAGAGTTGACCTGGTTGTGGTTTTGGTCCACTATAGGATGGTTTGGGAAAATAGGATAGAAGAGAACTGTGTCAGAGATGTGGCATGCTGGCCTTCACAGCATCTTACCACATCAGTCTCAGTTCAGTCTAAATATCTCGTATCTGACACAAAACTCCTCACATAAACACTAAGAAGAAGAAAAAATAAATAAAGAAGCTGGCAGAACACAGCTGACCTTCCCCCCAAAAATGAAGATGAAAACCTCAAGAAATCCTGTTATTAATTTTTGACTCAGTCCGGTGTTGTTTTGCTCTTTTCATGTCCCCCTTTTTTCCCCCCTCCTTCTTCTTGTCTTTCATGGCTGTTATTAAGACTAGTTGTGAGAAGGAAGAGTTCTTGGGGTTTTGTAGAAAATGAGCACTGGCTTCCATTTTCCCAGTTCAACACGAAAAGGCTCGTATTACTTAAGATCTACACATCTGCCAGCGGTTTGGGGTAGAGGGAAAAGGAGGGGCAGAGAAATGCAAGAAAGAAAGAAACAAGGCGCTTTATTACATTTCAAAAGTTCAAACTCAAAGTTGGGCTTTTTTTTTGGCATAAATTTATGAAGTTCCAGCTCCAGAGCAGACGAGCCTTGACAGCTTTCCATTGATGGCCTCTTTTCAGGCCGGCACACGGATATCGTACAAGACAGAAAGGGGAATGGAAAAAAAACGTGGGCCATAATAGCGAGTGAGCCATGGATGTGATGATTGGGCAACTTGGGCCGTAGCGGCTACGCTGGGCCTGGATCGAATCATCCAGCCATCTTTTTTTTTTCTTGGTCACCATTTAGGCATTGAGTCAGGAACGTGGTTGTTAATTCTCCAAAAGCTTTTAGCAGCTGGATTTAGAAACATGTATGTATCATATCATTGTGTTATGAGATGCTGGAGGGTTTGTGAAGCATCAATCTGACCACCCTCAATCAAGGAATGAGAGTTTGTGTTAAGAATGACCCTCACCTCGTTGGTGTTCAGGGTGAGGATACGATCCAGATCCTCTACTAGCTGCTTGAAGGTGGGTCTCTGGGATGAGATGGCATGCCAGCAGTCTTTCATCATCATGTACCTGAGAGAGAGAAATTTACAATCAGTATACTCAAAGTGAACGAGTGGATGAAGGGGGGGCGAACGGAATAATTTAGGGGCATCTGTCCAAACCATGTCATGCCATGTCACTCCTCATCTACCTTGTCTTCAAGTTTGCAAGCTGAGAGATTTTTGCCTCTGGACTTCCGTATTGATTTCCATATCAAAAGAATAAATACAAAAAAAGCAGGGGTTCTCTGACACCGTCTCATTTTCCTGCATTTTGATGGCCTTGCTGCTGATCAAAAACATGCCTCTTGGTGCTATTTTTAATACTGTAATGTGTGTGTCATGCACTGCCTCTTTGTCTGCCTCTACGTCTTCCTCATTGTGGCAGAGCAGTGCCATTGTCCTCTGTCTGCAGAGGTCGTATTGTGAATGATGACACTGATAGCAGACAGTCACAGCTGTGCAGAGGCCCAACAGAGTGGACTCTGAGCACTTGGAGTCATGGATCTGATGGAGACTGGGCTGGCGTGGAGCCTCGCTGGACGAGCTAATGTGTGTTTGGGTGGCAGCTCGGTGGAGAAAGATGCAAAAACGTACAGCTCGTTGGTGCAGTTGCCGGGCTTGTCCATGCGATGGCCCTCTTTGAGCAACTTGAAGAGCTCTTCAACAGGAATGCCAGGGTAGGGTGAGCCCCCCAGGGTGAAGATTTCCCACATCAGCACCCCAAATGACCAGCTGGTGAGACAAAAAAAGACATAAGTATTAATAATAAAGGCAAACAGCAGGATTTATCTGTAAATAGTGTTCAGGAACTCCCAGCCTACATGAGGCCCGATAAGTGTGACTTTCCTTCACTCTACAGATCATTTACATTGAGTCACTTGGCTGCGGGTTAGAAAAAAATTACCACAGTGTGACAGCGGTGGTGTCAATGCCCTCTTTCTGCCATCCAGTGACTTGTGGTGCGAACCCACTGCCAGTGCTACTTTGGCCCTGATCTCAATGATGGCTTTTGTGCCGGGCTGGCCGGTCACACAGGCTGGCAATTGTTTGGTCACACCACACCAAAACAAACACAGGACCACCTACAGCACACAAAAGGGGAGAAGTCTAGAGACGGCCAGTGACTATTAATCATTAACTACTTCCTCATCACGGCCTCCGCTTGTCAAATATCTGATTCCATGCTGCTGATTTCATCGCTGTCACACTGCATGTTTATATTAACAAGTGTCTCAAATGAATCATTCCCATAGTGACGGCATGGTTAATTCATGTACATACAAAGGCTGCATTATAACATGCAGACACATTTAATAACACAATATGTGTGTACACTCTCAGGCAGCCACAGGCCATGTGAGTGGCCTGACGAGGCGAGTGTGGGACGACAGGCAGGTTGGGCTTTTATCACTTCTTCCATCTGTTTACACAACCAGCCAGCCAGATTTGTTCTCCCCTCTATCGCTGCGTTGTATCTTGGCACTTGTTGATACACTCATCTCTCCTTTCTGTGTCACTTTGTAACCATCTCTCAGCGCCTGTCAACACGTCGGGCTGCGCAGGTTCGTGTCCACCTGCAACCAGCCGTGACTTACCAAATAAACACGCAAACCAACCAGGCATGAGGGTCACTTTAACGGACCTTATGCTCCGCCAAACAAAAGAGTACTCATGGACTCCAGCCAACTAGATACAGCTACTATACTTAAGCAAAGCAACCAATCAGTAAATGACTGTAGATGAACAAGATCCTGGAGTCATTTGTATCTCGCTACATTCATATCTCGTGCAGTCATGTGGTACGTTTTCTGTTGCTGAATCTTATGACGATTGACTGAAAGCAACATGAATATAAATGTCAGAAAACCAGTCAATAAATACAAGATTACAATACAAAGATTCAAAGATTAGCATGAGAGCTCTAGCCCGAGTCCTGGCCACGGTTCTGTCTCCGGGACTGAGCTACAACTCTTTCCTCTTACCAACTGTACACCACCCAGAGCTGAGCCCCCCGGGCCCATTTGTCAAAACAGCAGTGGGCGAGTTTCATTGGAATTCATGTATTCATTTAATCTGATGTCATGTATGGATCTGTGCCCGTTCTACTGGGGATGTTTGAGAGTAAGCCCTGCTACACCCTCCACCTCTCTTCCTCCATACGCTATGCGAAAAAACCAATTACTAACCGTGAGTGATGAATTGTAATTAGCAGAGCTGATAGAGAGGATTACAGCGGGCACTTCATGCATGCACCCTCCCTGTACTCCCCCAGGTTATTGATCGGAGCCGCGCTTTGGAACATGAAGGGCATCATGTGTACGTATACATATTATTTATGCACACAGAGACATGGACAGAAGAGAAGTTCTCCATCCAAGTGCTTAACTGGATGAGTGCTATATTTAGTGTGCTACTGGTGTATGAGTAAAAAAAAAAAACATACACAAAACCTCCTTTCCCAAGGGTCAGCATGCAAGGCATTTATCTAATTGCCACATACACTTTATGCCGCTAGTGTCTGGAGCAGAAACTTCAAACAACGCTGTCAGAACGCATAAGACTCAAACACCAAAAAGAGAGGGACGCTCTGCCTTTGTTCTGTTTTTAGAATGAGTACTCTTGATCTTAAAAAGAGAGACAGAGACAGCGACGGGTCAGCAATTCACATACCAGATGAATGAAAATAAGAGCGGTGGGGTGAGGGCAGGAGGGGTGTGCTTATTTTGATCATGGACCTGCTCCAAAACAATGAGCCACATGTTCAAAGTGCTACTGGACGAGGAGAGGAGAGCGCAGAGGGGATGGCAGGAGTGGTGGAGGATGAGGCCGGCCCTGGTGGAGGGGCCTGCAGGACTGTTGCCATTCAGACAAGTGTGTGGAGGCCCGAAAAAAGGAGGGGGAGACTTCCGAGCCAGAGCCAGAGGAACGAGGGGGTGAATCGAAAGGGGGGCAGGGAGGTGCTGGTGGGCTCCGGGCTCCTTCTAGGCCCTTTGAAGCCGGTCAGATTAGTAACACGGCATTGGCCCCAAGTCTAGCGTGAAATCCTCACTTTTGCCACAGACCGGCCAGCACTGGCCCCCCAACAGCCAGTCATCCCCCACCTAACACTCACCAACACCGCACCAAAAAGAAAAAAACCTCACCCACCCACCTCCTGCTCCTCCTGAAAAACAGCCCTTTGAATGTGAACTGCGGGAAACAGCAGTGATTGTGTGTTTGACTTCAAGAGAATTTGTATCTCTGATGTGTGTGAATGGATGTTGTGTTATTTAGTTGCGGGACACAGACACACGTTGTTAAATACTTACACATCACTCTGGTGTGTGTAGACCCGGTCAAAGAGGGCCTCTGGAGCCATCCATTTTACCGGGAGACGACCCTGAAGACACACACGCACACACAAAAGGTGAGAGGTCAAATAAAACCCACTCATAAAGCAACCCCTGAGCTCGTTCATTTCTGGCTTCATCAGCATGTTTAAAATTTGGGAGATCTCATTGCCCCTGGAAAGATGCCGATACATGAAAGTAGTCTGGGGAATAAGATGCTGGAGAAGTGACTGTCTGGGAGGAGGATTTCCCAGAGGAACATTTACATTGTCAAAGCAATAGAGCTGATAAACAGGGTCACAGATAAAGGAGAGTTTATCTCTATGTATCGCTAAACACTGGCCGGGAAGCTAAACAGAGCTGACAAGGCGACCTTGTGAGGTAGCCTAATGGCAAAAATAATCTCATCAAACAGTGAATTAGTAAATAGAGTGGTCAATAAGCAAAGTAAATAAGTAACAACAAATGTTTCGGCTGCTGTAAATACAAAAGAGCAACAAGTTAAATGCATGACACAAAACTATCGTAATACTTGAAAAAAATGTTTTTATTACATAAAGACTTATGATTATTTAACAATAAAAACAGCTGCTGTAAATGGTTCCATTCCGATCAAGTAAAAAAAGAAACACAACAACGATAGCTCTGTCTACATTGGTTTAATATAAGTCATCATCATAGTCGCTGCTGTCATTGTACTAATCATCATCTAATATTGTTGTTATTGTTTTTGTTGTCAGCTAGTTCTCAGCATGATTGTGCATGTGATGAAAAGGCAATCATGCATATTAAATGAGGATGTGCGGAGCAATGCTGCTCCGCGGTGGGAAAGAGAGACGCCACTGGCCCACCATGGAGATGTCAATTATGTTTAAGCCCCCCGCCCCCGCCCCCACCCCCATCTCTCTCTCTCTCTCTCTCTCTCGCTCCCCCCATCCCTCCCCACACTCCGCCTCTCTTTTTGGGCTAATTGTATAAGTGTCGATGAAACAAAAAAGGACAAGAGGCTGAGGGGTAAACAAGGCAGAGTCTCCAGAAGAACTACATTCACAGGCTGCCTGGGAACCTGCTGCTTCTGCCAAGACACCAGCAGAGGAACAGAGTGAAGCAGAAAGATGAGGGAATTAGAGAAGAGCAGAGGGAAAGGTGGGCTAATCTCACACTGAAAAACTCGTGAAAATATTCCACTCCCTAAAAGCACACATCCCTGATCGTGAGGCGAGCAGGTCGAGAACTTACATTAGTCGTCTTTTTATAGTAGTCGATGTTGTGGACGTCCCTGGCCAGCCCGAAGTCGGCGATCTTCATGACGTTGCTCTCTGTGACCAGGACGTTCCTGGCTGCCAGGTCTCGGTGTATACACTAGGATGGAGAGAGTGAGAAATGAAGGGGAAGGAGAAAAAGTGGGAGGTCACAGAGTGGAAAAAAGTAAAGGGTAAGAGAAAAATAAGACAAGTTCACTCACTCCATAAATAAATGAACTCTGAAGCAGGTGTCTACTTAATTTGGACGGGTGTTAAAATGTTTGTGGTGCATGTAATCATCCAGAAATCTCCAGTGCAGAAGGCAGCGCTCGACTGAATAACATGACGCTACATTGACTACACAAACACCAACATGCCTGGATAAGTAAAGATTCCTCACATATTTTTGCCACATATATGGTGGGAGTCATGTCTGTGCATCAGCGCGCATGTGCGAGCCTGTGCGTGCGTACGCACTGCAGCGTGTGTGCTTGTGAGACAGTGTGCTCTGTCACATTCCAACAGTGAGAGGGAGCGTGAGGGCTGCGTTTGGCCAACATGGCTGTACCCCCATTGTGAAGTTTTCACAATTCCTCTACACAGAGGGGCTTTTGTCATGGAATGAGAGACAATGCGGGGATTGGGCAGGGGGTCAGAGTTGTGTTTTTTTTAGGAGACAATATTCCCACAGTGACGCACAAACAAGCTTCCTGTGTAAAACCTTCCTGGATACAGTTCATCGGATCCTCCGTGTGTTGGCACAGAGGTCTGTCTGGGCAGCCAGCAGGTGGGAGGTTGATGGGAGAACGGCAAAATGTGTATGCGTGTGTGTCCTCTTCTTACCTTCTGTGATGCGAGGTACTCCATGCCCCGTGCCACCTGGTAGGTGCAGGAGACCAGGTCTTTGAAAGTGAGCTGTTCGTCTGAAACGCGGGCGATATCGTAGGAGTACTCCATGCCGGGTGGCCTGCGGGCTCGGAGGTACTCCCGAAGGTTGCCTTTGGAGGCGTACTCTACTATCACATAGAGGGGGCCTGCACAAGAGACGAGAGCCGAATTAGTGCTTGAACTGATACATAAAGGTTTTCCTTTGAACAACAGGTGTGCTTCAGTGTGAAAACAGGCATTTTTACGACCTCTATTTTTTATTGTCATTTGTATTGCTTTGCCCTGTGTATGCTGCTGTAACGTAAAAATTTCCCTCTAAGGGATTAATATAGCATCTATCTATCTATCTATCTATCTATCTATCTATCTATCTATCTATCTATCTATCTATCTATCTATCTATCTATCTATCTATCTATCTATCTATCTATCTATCTATCTATCTATCTATCTATCTATCTATCTATCTATCTATCTATCTATAATTACAGGTAGAGTGCATGTTATTTATTTTTATTTTTTAATCAATCATAGTTTCATTAATCTTCCTGAAAAAGGAAAAATAAGACTTTCTAAGAACAACCGACTCTTGCCAAATTTAAGTTAAAACTTTTCTGAGATGTACAAATGGCTCCCAAAAGGCAGAACATGTCTTCTACTGGCTGTCTAGTGTGGCCTGATGACATATTTTATGAAATTGTTGAACAATGCAGCCACCATTAGTACAGCAGTATACAGAAACTTAACAGGGCAAATCAAGCTGCCTCTACAGCAGGAGTCTCCAACCTTTTCTCCTCAGAGATCTGCGATCTACTGGTTGGAGACCCCTGCTCTAGAGCGTCTTAAAAGCACCACACGACATGAAATACTAAACCTACAAATGATACAATCTTGTGTGTGTGTGTATTGCTGGTTTTCCTTCTAAAAGTGGGATCTTATGATGTCGCTTCCAACTCACCGTCTTGTGTGCAGGCCCCCAAAAGGTTAATGATGTTCTTATGTTTGCCAATCATCTTCATCATTTCCATCTCTGACACCAGGTCAGACAGGTCTTTCTCAGTGGCATCATCTAACAACAGAAGAAGTTACATTGAAGGTTGTTGGGAAAAGGTCAGCAAAACAAACACACCCCAGTCCTGTCTTCCTTTTAACCCTTGGACTCAGGACTGAGGGCTTGCTCTGTCAGACAACACCTTGTTTTGTAGGTGCTTCTGATTAAGTGCGGCTGACAGACAATGTGGGCTAAAGTTACAGCAGCGAGCGAAGCTCCTTAAACAGACTACAGAGGCATCCTTTCAGTGCCAGGGAGAGGGAGGAGAAGGAATTAAAGATGCTCGATCTGGATTCATTATCTGCCGCACAGGCTCCTTTTGTCATGGAGCTGATTGAGCCAGCTGAGGTATCCAGATAGTCCGATTGGCATTGCCTGCATTCCTCTGCACCATTACCGTATCTGGAGTCATTCTAAAGAGCAGATTCCCATTGTCAAGGTAGGTCCAATACCCTGCTGCTGTACCTGATCTAACCGAACCCCCGGCAACCCAGAACACCCCCCCCCCCCCCCTTGCTTTCATTAATCACAGCAGTGCTGCTAGTGTGACTTGCCTCTTTGTATGGGTGCTGACTGAGCTCCAGCCAGCTGCTGCTCTGGGGTCAGGTATGTGACCGCCCCTAACCCTTACCTACCCAACCTGCCTCCCTCTGGCCGTCACTCAGCAACCACCAATAATAAATAATAACGACAGCCCCAGGTTCCACCTTGTACCTTCGCTGAACCCTCACTGGAGCATAAATCACCGATGAAATGTTCTCAGCTCGCACAAAAAGACACAATGAAGTAGTGTGCATCTCATCCCAGCGGTCGAAGTCACACGCTTGACAATACAACATCGCTGTGATTGAGCAGCAGCAGGAGACTCACTTACCTTTCAGCATCTTGACTGCAACCGTTACAGCCTCCTTAGGTTTGTCCTTATCAATGCCCAGGGCCTCTGCCATTACAACTTGGCCAAAGCAGCCCTCACCGAGGGGTTTGCCCAGGGTCAACCTGCAGCCAGCACAAAGGGGAAACAAGAAAAACAGACAGAAAGTCGATTAGTTGCTGAAACACAGACTAAAACTGATCTGACTGCTGCACCGTCTCACCGCCTGCGTAGAAATATACAGGTTAGATCGAATGTGAGAGACAGAGTTAATGAAACCAGGCTCTGAGCCAGTTTCTCAACCTCACGCTATCTTTCTTCTTTTTTCTTTTTTTTTTTACTAGATCCCTCTCTCTGTTTCAATGAGATTGTGTCTGTGTGAGTGCTTTATTGGCGCAGTGACTGCAGCCTGTGCCAGGGCAGTAGGTGGAAAGCAGACATGGCAACGATAATCACCTGATAAAGCTGGGGAGAAGCACTCATTTCTAAACTGTTTACCCTGTCTTGGCATGTTCCAGTATACACTCTTTACAAGTCATTACACCGGGGCTTACCTTAGCTCTGACACATTAGCCTGTGACAGATAGATTTCTGCCTGAATGCAATACCAGATGGAAATTTAAGTATGATTTTATTGTAAGCCATGTCACGATAGCTGCTGTTAAACGTTATGTTCAAACTCTTTTACACTGATTGATATAGTGAAGAAGTTTTCCTCACACATGTTCTTTCACAGCTCTTCATCAGAGCTGCAGTGCCCACCTTACCCCTGAACTAGGATTGTAGCCCGGTGCTTTTTCATTTGATTGACAGGTGTTGGCCCCACCCCTTGAGGCCCAGTGTCCTGGCTATATAAACCCTCACTGCACAAAGCAAAGCCGAGGCCCCGAGGCCCCGAGGCCCTGAGGCCGGCGCCCTGCCCAAGGAACACAATCCCCTATCTGTCCACACACACACACTCGCCACGCTCAATGGTAACCATTCTGTCCGTCCAGCCACACATAATCGATGTTGTTTTTCCTCCACACAAACCGCAAACGTTAGCATTCCTCTGCGTTCTGCAATCCCGACATGATCCCTCAGGCGCTGGGATGACAGGCGGGGAATAAAGATCCAAACAGAGAGGCATATAGAGATTTATTCAGCCCAGACTAAACATCCCCTTTGGTTAGTTCATCAATTAAAATCAAAACTTTTCATCACAGTGCCATTCAGCAGGCACACAGAGAGTCTAGCATTACATCAGATATGTTTTCTCACTGATGAGTGATGGTAAAATTTATGATGGAGCTCTTTTTTACAACCATTTTAACAGAACACAGGCCATCACGTTTACGGTTTGGGATTTTCCCTTTTATTTCAAAACTTGAGGCCTCGAGTGGGTATTAAAATACTCTAACCTTTTCTGTCCTATTAAATCCACCCTAAAGCTTATCACTGGCCGCTGGAACTGTGACTAACCGAAACCTCAGCTGTGCTAATTCCTCTGGTATGAAACCGAGCAAACACTCCTAGCTCAAACACGCAGATGAAAGCTGCGAGCGCGAACCACTAATTAGCACAGCTTCACTCCTTACTAACAGACAGAAGCGCGCGTGCGTGTGTGTGTGTGTGTGTGTGTGTGTGTGTGTGTGTGTGTGTGTGTGTGTGTGTGTGTGTGTGTGTGTGCGTGTGTGTGTGTGTGTGTGTGACGTAGCAGCAGTTGTAGTGATGAGGCACGGTGCCAACTTCAGGTCATTTTACTACAGCACCAACAGATGAATCAGAAGTGTTTATCTCAGCCACCGCAGCCATTATTCACCAGTTAGTCATTATTGCTGGCACTCTCCACCTGCAACAGTAGTTATCTGATCATTTAGCAGCTCAGATACAATCACAGTGATGCTCTTTGAGTTGGGATGCTGGTGCTATCGGCTACTGAAATGCATCCCGTTAGCCAAACAGAGCTGTACTGGG
The DNA here is from genome assembly GCF_029030835.1 of Brachyistius frenatus. Lineage (NCBI taxonomy): Eukaryota > Metazoa > Chordata > Actinopteri > Embiotocidae > Brachyistius > Brachyistius frenatus. The sequence goes on from NW_027210607.1 coordinate 4,879,244, forward strand.
ATTGAGGACGAGGTCTGAGGGTGTAGTGCTGGAAGCAGTCGTGCATACCGTTAAAACAGGTACAGTATGCAGGCTCTGGATCCTGCTTGCATTATTATGAACACCTCTTTCTGATGAAAGTGGAATTGGATTGCAAATCTGCATTTTCAGCTGTTATATGTTTTCTGCAGTAGCTGAATCAGATTTACATAATTGTGTATTTAGCATTTTGTAAAATGATAAAACTTGCAATTATTGGTCATAATTACTATTTTCAATGCAAAACATCTGCATGAGTCACTGAAAGCAGAGTCGCTAAATCTTTTTTCACATACAAATCAAAACAACTAAAAATCTGCCATGAAGTTTCAAACATTTTTGATGCTAAATAAATTATGTTATGAGGACATTACGATGGTGAGCAGGCAATACCCAGCAGGAAAAGATGGTCAACGTCACAGGACAAGGCAGAAATTGATCATGGAGAACTGACAGCTCTCACCTGTCGCGAGAAAACTCCCACCGTGGATCCTCGGGAAGGTCGTACTCGGGGATCGGCTCATCTTGGGCCGAGCTCCGCCGCGTTGTGATGCGTACCAGCGGCGTACTAGAGTTCATGGAGGAGCTCGAGTCTGCCGACACCTACAGGATGAAAAGGATTGGCTGATCACCGCGGCCTGGGTTCATAGGTCACTTAGAGCTCCAAGGCATCACTAGAGGAGTCAGGATGTGTAATTAACTACTTTTATTGAAATTAACACCACTGCTGGTAAGTACAGCACCTTTTTATATATCCTTAATTTCCATAGATAATGATTCAACATTATTATAAGAGTCTGTCTCGAGGCCAGAGATTACATTTCAGTGATGATTAAGAGATGAGCAACAACGGTCATGTGTTAATCGCTCAGCTTCGCCGCTGTCCCCGGGGCTCATCTCTCTGCTCTCCACCCTAACCTTACCTTCACACAGGAATCAGTCTCGCCGCAGAATGTAATCCAACACTTTTTGTACCTTCTGGTTTCCCTTGAGGGAAAACCATGGCTCGCATACAGGAAAAAAAGAAATCTGGCTGCAGTATCAGGCAGCAGTGCTAACATGCACAAAAATGTACAACTAAATGAGGCTGGAGGTAGATTCTTTAAAATACCACAATGGTCCATGCTACAGTGTGTGGAATTATCTTGTCTGCAAAAAAAAATCCAAGTAATCATTGTTTTTAAAAATGTATAAAACATGCAATCTTTATTATATTTGTTCCTGATGATACTCTCATATTATCTGGAGTTTGCTGTCTCATTGCATGTCTGCAGTGTGTGGTTTTCTCCTCTAGGGGTGTTAGATGCCATTAGAACTCTTTATCTACTTTCTGTTACCTGGCGGCGGAGGGGGATCTGCTTGCTCAGTTTGTGGACTGCCGGTTGGCCGCCAAAGTCTGGTTTCTTGGCGGTGTTCCTCATGCGGCACACCACCACGATGCCCACCATGCAGGCGATGAGGAAGACGCCCGTGCAGTATATTGCGATCTCCACATAGTCTGGGGAAATGGGCCCCAGGGATTTCTCAAGGGCTGAGAGAAAATAAAGGAACATCAGTGAGATGGAGGTCAGGCGAAGAGAGGTAAAGGAAGGCTGTCAGTGATCACACACACATACACACCATTTAAACACACACACATGGGTGTTAGACAGACAAACACAGAGACAGATGCTCTGGAGGTGACTCGTGTAAATGTAATCACCGTCGGCAGGCAAACTAAAAGAAATTATTTTGTAGCATCCTCGTCTCTCTCTGTTTCCCAGGGCACCAACACACCTGCTTCTTTTTCACTCTAACAGGGCTCAAGAGTCTAAACAGATTTAAAATCTTGACTCAGCCAGAACAACCAGGCCTGCGTATGTCTGCATGCTGTGCTAATGTTGGAGACACGCGAGCACAAGCACAAACACACACCCACGGACGATGGAACAATACGCGCTTCACTTTAGATTGCAAACAAGGGAGAGCGGTGTCCTTCGTGGTTGCATATGGCCTGAACTTCCTGTCGAGGAAATGGGCTGAGTTTTTGTGTGTGCTATAGAAACGAACTGTTCCATAATGCAATAGCCCTCGAGACCACAAACAAGGCTCTTGTACAGCACGGCCAACCAAACGGCACGTCTGCCAGCTGGAGGTGAAGCTAACATGTAGGAACCTTTCTCCTGTGTGCCTCGATTCTACTGGTCCAAAAACCACAGCGCACACACAGAAGTCATAGCCTCGGAGGCGCCAGCATTGCAGATAAAGCTCATCGAGGGCAATACATATTGCATATTACTCCCAGAGGAAGTGGCCTGCCTGTGATCATTATTCTGTATTGTTTACAGACAAAGCAAAGCCATTATCGTGTTACAACGTTAAGGGTTGGTTTGATATTGGCTATCTGCTGAGGGCAGCAGGCAGTCAACTTCTCACATCAATCTTATTTAAAGCCCAATGTACTTTTGGCCAGAACCTGAAGAGAAACAATTGCTTGTTTAACCTGAAATGAACTTGTGCAGACACTGACACAAAGTTTTATGTATTTGATCCTTTGCTATGCATAATTACAGAGCAGACGTACAGCAACAGACAGAAATAGGATAAAACGAGTCAATAAATGAGGACACGCACAAATGGACAAACATCCACATGCATCAGTCATTCACTGTGTAGAGGCAGAGAGGTTTGGCCCTGATAACTGAGAAAGTCAAGCCAACGTGAAGCGAGTGTTGAGCTTTACCTTTCGATCTCTATTTCAAGGAGAAATAAAGATCTTAAAAGAAGCCACTTATCAGAGCCAGAGAGGAGGTGGAGAGTAAAATACAGATTTCTTTGACATGCAGAACTTAAGTGTGGCACTGAAAGACTTTCCCCAAGGAGCGGGAAAGAGAGAACAGGAAGAAAGAAAAGAGAAGGCGGGAGACAAACCCTGCCCACCTTTTGGAGTCTGGAGACACCTGAGCTGCTCTGGGAGCTCCACTACCGTCTCAAAGTTATAATAAGTCGTTGGTAAACTACCCCGTTATCTGCTCTGAGCTTTCAACAGCTCCCCAATCCAGATAATATTGTAGAATATATGCTCCCGGCTTGCATCACATTGTCTTGGATGTTGACCGAGCAGGCTCATCGCAGTAATCTAATATTGGAGCTGTGTGAATTGGACTCCAGGGGAGGACTTGCCTTCCACAGAGGTCATTGAAATGCCTTTCTAAACAAGAATAATAAAGGAAAAAAGGAAAAGAGAGGAAAGTATACGAGTGTATATACCTGGAAGCACCGTCAACCAAGCAGTGTGATAGGAGATCCCAATAGAATTACCCGCCAAGCACGTATACTCCCCAGCATCTTCAAATGTTACATTGGGCAAGTAGAGAACTTCTATCTCCTTATCTGTGGTGTTAACACCTGCGGTCTGGGAGAGGAGAAGAGGAGGAAGAGAAGGAAGAGAAAAAGGGGGAGGTAAAAGTGGAAAAGAACAGAAGAAACAGGGAGTAGGACAAGCCACAGAGAAAGATGGGGGAGAACAGAGAGAGAAAAGGAAATAAAAATGAGACCCACAACACCAAGATAGTAATCAGAGGAGCTGGATGGCGTCCATCGTTGAGGTCCCATCTAGAGGAAAGGATGCTGGGAGTTCCCAGGGGTGAGAGGGAGGAGGGCCCAAATGCCACCAAAACATGAGAGAATAGAACCAGTACACCAAAAACAAAAACCCAAAAAGGTTCCCATCACCATAAGAACCTGCTAAAAGAGGTTAATCCACACATTGGATTGGACACATGCATGAACAAACACAGAGCATGGAGAGCACTGCAGCACTACACACCACCTTGACACAGCTTGCAAGACAGAAAGAGGTGTAAAAATGGAAGACAAAGCAAAGCTGTGACAATTTCAGTGTCTGGGTGTGCAGGTCTGACCAGTGCTTCCATGGCGGCACCGGTCTCTGCAGCTGAAACACAAAGATGTAACATCAGGGAGAAATAAAGTCTGTGAGCCCCAGGACCACCAGCAGGACCACCACAGCGCAGCAGCCCAGGAAACCACACCGAGAGGGAGGGAGGGTAGGTGGGTCGGGTCTCAAGGGTTACCTGGATTGACAGTGAGCCAGCCCGACTGGTTGGCCTCGCCTATATAATTGGAGACTTTACAGATATACTCTCCAGCGTCCTCCTCGGTCACATTGGTGAGGGTGAGCATCTCCACATCGGAGCTGTTAATGCCTGAACGCTGCAATCCACACATACACACACTTAGAGATCAACATCAGGTAAAAGTGTTCATAAGACACATCATGACTACAGCTGTGGATCTGTTGGAGAGAGGGAGGAGCAGGAATTACCACCAAGAGCCAGCGTGGATAAAAAAAAACAACAACATTCAGTTCATAAGAGTAGGGAATTTTATTAGTTCATTTAGAAATTCACCTGAAAAAGCTGCAATATTGGAGAGAAAAAAAAAAGGATTTGTTTTAGGATAAAACAAATGTACCTTTAACACTCTGACGTAGGGGTGTCCATCGGCGCCGTAGCGACTGCCATTCTGCATGATGTGTTTCAGCCACTGGATGTGAGGCTGGGCATCGCTGTAGACTTTGCAGACGAAGCGGGCGTCCTCCCCAACGTGTACGGTGGTGTTGGCCGGGAGACCTGCCTGGAGAATGGGCCGGTGAGGGGAGCGTTCTGTTGAGAAGGAGGGAAAAGTTCAGGAAGCGTCTCAAAAATGTTCCCTTTAAAAATAATTTCGTCAAATCTGATATTTTAGGATGTGACGGTTTATTTTTGCTGAAGCAGAACTTCATGTGCTGAGAGTGTGAAGGTTTCCCAGCAGCTCTGACAGGTGAAATCAGGACTGCGCTGCCTTGTTCCTATGAGAGGCTTTTAAAAGGTGAAACAAAGTGGCAGCAGCATCTATCTCTACAAGACAAAGAGCTCAGGTGGAGGAGGACTTCCATAAAGTGGGGTGCATGCATCAACAGAGAGTAAAGACAAAAGCTAAACTCTGCACCAGTCTTGGAAAAGTGAAACACCTTCATTGTACCCCCGAACATCTCCAACTATCTGCATTCTTTTACAAGCAAACATTTGGCTGTGTATCGAAACAGAGTGAGACCTGTGGAACAATGCCCCCTTTCAAACACCACCCGGCCTTCACAACCCCCACACTGACAGCCACCACCCGCTGGCACACACACACACACACACACACACACACACACACACACACACACACACACACACACACACACACACACACACAGAATGACATCACTCAGCCTGGAGCGCTGCAGTGCCTTTCCAAAACAAAGCCTTAAGGTAGGTGCAGTGAATTGATTTGTGCATATGTGTGTGTGTGTGTGTGTGTGTGTGTGTGTGTGTGTGTGTGTGTGTGTGTGTGTGTGTGTGTGTGTGTGTGTGTGTGTGTGTAGGGCTAGAGTTGCGTCATGGGTGAGGGTCAGAGGGTGAGGCTGTGTGATGAAGAGTACAGGAAGGGTTTAAGGAGGACGACGAAAAAAGGGAAAAATAGAATAAATAATACAAAATAGAAGGGTGACTGAAGGGAAGAAAAGGGACCAACAGATGGAGAGTGCAGAACCTAGAAGGCAGAGACTTCTTCCTTACATCTTTCTGTCTGTCCTCCTCCTCCATCTTTCTGAAATTTGTCACATCAGATGATTCCCATCCCTCCTTCCTCTCTCCCTCCTCCTTTCTGCACATTCCTAGGGTTTGCCTTGTTTATTGTCTCTCTTTATTTACCCCCCTTTTTTTTTCTCTCCTCTTCCTCCTCTATCTTTCACAAGACATGTCACCCTTTCAAATCTTTACAGAGAGAGGTGATCGACTCGAATCTAACAATCATCCGCCCGGTGCTCTCTTAGTAAAACCTACCAAAACATAATTTCCTGAAACAAGCGAAAGGAAAAAAGTAGTCAACCTTGAAACGGTTTCAAAAACTGAAACAATCGTAAACAGAAAGACATGTTGGCAACTTAGAGGACTGTTGGAGCTGCCGCTTTATAGAAAATGTATTCAAACCTTCGGTACAGCGTTCAGAGCTGCAGAGCTGACCAAATGACAGAATGTGTGTGTGTGTGTGTGTGTGTGTGTGTGTGTGTGTGTGTGTGTGTGTGTGTGTGTGTGTGTGTGTGTGTGTGTGTGTGTGTGTGTGTGTGTGTGTGTGTGTGTGTGTGTGTGTGTGTGTGTGTGTGTGTGTGTGTGTGTGTGTGTGTGTGTGGTGTGAGAAAATGGGCCACATCATGATTATGGAGAGAACCCAACACAATAAAAGTTAGTGGAGCAATTCTTTCTTAAATTAGAAAAAGGAACATTGTGTGTGTGTGTGTGTGTGTGTGTGTGTGTGTGTGTGTGTGTGTGTGTGTGTGTGTGTGTGTGTGTGTGTGTGTGTGTGTGTGTGTGTGTGTGTGTGTGTGTGTGTGTGTGTGTTTACATGCATTTCTCATGTTATGGGGACATAAATCTGCTCACACAGTGGGATCCTGCATCACTTTTGGAAAGTCCCCAAAACATAAATAATTTGAAATTAAATAGCAGACCCTGGGGTGTTTTTTGCTGTGACCAACATGTAGTGACCTGTTTCAAAACTAAATCCATTTATCAATTAAGTCATTAGTGGAGTAATTTGATGGCAGCGGTAGTGGGACGGAGGCAGAAAGAAGCGTCAGGAGACACAACGGGGGCGTTCCGTGGTGTCCCATGCAAGACCGGTGAACTCTGGGTAACCTGGCGGCTTGGCACACAGAGACCTGAGGGTCAGTGAGGGGTGGAGGCACTGGAAGTACGCAGTATGGTACAGGACGGCGTGGGGCTACCCACAAAAGTGCCACGTCTCTGATTGAAAAGAGTTCTGTTTTAACTCCTCATTTGTCCACTCGTGGATGTCCGGCTGTGGCCTCTTTCTCCTGAGGCCAGTTTGAACCAGAACAGTCTGGTTCTTTTGGTTTTAATGGCTGATCCTGTAGGTCATTTGGGCAAAAAAAAAAACTGATAAGAGTAGCCTTTTCTGTCTCTTGTTTCTTCTCCTTTTCTCTGTCTCCCCCCCTCCTTCTGTCCACCCCACTAAAAAGGAGCAAAATGAAGTAAGAGGTTGCAGGGGGCAGTAGCGGCGGAGCCAGACGTGGAGGGGGTTTACTACTCTGCAATAAAACAGAACAAAAACAGAAATATGCAGTCTGAAGGCGAGCTTTAGCGAACTGCAGAGGGAGGTGAGCAAGGGGCCTGAGTTGGGGAGCATGTGGCGGCCTACATGTGTTTGTGTGCATGTGGCTATATGTTTATTTTGTGCAGAAACTGCCAGATATTCAATCTCCATCTGATACTATCAAAATAATACTCCTTATTGCCATGGAAACACACAAAACAGTGTAGGAATGTAATAACAGTAAGTCTGCTCAAAGCTGGAATTACTCTACATACAGACACACTAAAGATGCATGGATGACCGGTAGCCCCTGAATATCCTTCTGTGAGCTCCATGTCTGTCCTACTTATCTGTGGTTTATTGACCAGGCTTTGGAGGTATAACTGTGTCAGATTAACTTTGATGTGTACCAATTGCTTATAGTGTGGTTCAAGAGAGGCCAAAGGACAGTGGGTCCGCATCAAAATCGAGAGCAAAGTTGGTGTACGCTCTCACACAAGCACACATCGATCTACTATCTTTATCACACTCTCCTTGTTGTCCCCGCTGTCTATTGATTCTGCACGCCGAGCAGAAAAACACTCTTTTCTCTCTGCACTCCAAAGGTCAGAAAGAGGGGGTTGACTGAGTAGACTCTGAACTCGCTGAGAGAGTGCTGAGGTCAGCACTCTGTGTCCTCAGAGAGTGACATCAAATGACCATCCACTGCCGGTTTAAGTCTTCGTCATACCTCAATGAATCAGCCTTAAAGGGTCAGTTAATCCAAATCACACCCCAGATTTTTCCACTTTATGTGGTACCGAACCAAACAGATAGATTCTGCTGTATTAGCTAGGATTATAGTTGCATTTAAGAACTCTGTTTTATTTTCACATAAATAATAACCTCTATCAAATATATATAGATATTTCCTGACATAATTGTCAGCAATTTTCTGATGAAGAGAGCGCAAACGATATACCAACCTACTAATTTTGGCTGATATTGGCCTATCGGAGATATATCTGTATCGGCACATATGTTGGGCGAAATGTGCCAAAACAAACCCTTTTTTTTTTTTTTTTTTTTTTTTTTTAACAGAACACAATATAGAAAAAGATGCTTTGTTCACTCTTTCGATGCACTAATGTCAGTGTGGAGAATTAACTGTCAAATACCTTGCCCCACTTTTGAAACAAGTGTCAAAGGTTTCTGTTAAAACCACTTGGGGATCATTGCAAAAACTGTGTTTATACATAATGTATATACGGTATAAGTCAGAAGAATATTGGCCGATGTATTTGATATTAGAATTTATTACTCAGTAGTATTGATTTGAGCCCCAAAAATCCAGTATCAGTTGGGCTTGAGAAATATTTCTTTCGTAAAAGTAGTTCAATTAAGATAATTACGATTTTTTTTTCTGTGATTTGGGTGACATTATACTTTAAATAGACAGACTGTCTGAAATTAAGCTGTGAGGAGCTGTGAGGAGAAAATAAAAGAAGTTTGCAAAGCTGTCAGAGCCTCGTGTGACAAGCCTCCACCCCGATGGTGTTTTAAGTAGTTTAAAACACTCCGATTATTTGACTGAACACAATGAAGCAGGACTCCATGAAAATGTAATATTCTAACCTAAATTAATGAAAATGACATTAAAACTGATGACATATTCATCTTAAGCTTTCACACACTTGGCAGCTCTCCTTGACCTCCACCTGCATCCACAGTGCACCTGCGCAATCAAAAAGGACACACACACACACACACACACACACACACACACACACGCACGCACACACACACACACACACACACACACACACACACACACACACACACACACACACACACACACACACACACACACACACACACACACACAGTGTGAGAACTCTTTCTGCTGGTCTCCCCTTCCTCCATCCCTGTACTCTTTCTTTGTTAGCCTCACAGGTGTACTGTACAGTCCGAGTGTGTGTTTTGTGCGTAGCACTGACCCACTACGTCCAGGGTGTAGGTGTGGTTGATGGACCCAAACTCGTTCTCCACCAAGCAGGTGTAGTTGCCCTTGTCTGATGGCACCACGCTCTCCATGATCAGGGTCCAGTGCTGGCTGCGGACCTGGGTACAAGTGGGGTTTCTTATTATAAGTGGAGGGAAACATTCATATAATACACAAATCAATAAATATAGAGGGACAGTAAATTGACATAAAGAGCTGGTGTTAAATGAGAACGATGAAATAAGAAAATGACAGAGGGGATTTGGTCGGAGGTGTGAAAGAGGAGAGGTGCTGGTAAACAATATAGAGGCTGATGATAGGCTGATCCCACCAGAACGACTCCTAACACCAGAATATTCTCTTTTTTCCTGCAGATTAATGATGAATACATCATTAGTTTGGGGTCGTTTTGAGAGTTCTGAAAAGTAAAATCGAAAAATCCTGGGTCCTGGGTCCTCTGTCAGTCCCTGCCATGTCATGTCGTAAACCACACCTGTAGCTTCAAACACGCAGTTTTTCATAATTATTTGCAGGGATAGTTTCACCTGTGTGTGGAATCCACAGGTGTGAGCTAACAATAGAGTTTCCGTCTGCAGACTGTAGCTACTGCTTGTACAGGCCTACATTTCACACAAAGGAGACATTATGGCACAGGGCTGGGCTCAGGTACGGCTTTTGTCCCACGCTTGTTGACAAAAAGGAGAAAAACGAACTGTCTGCAGTGTATCTGACTGTATCGTTTCCGTCTCGTTGCGGGCTGTTTTGTGTCCGAGCCCGCTGAAAGCCAAAGGGAAGCGACATTAGCAGCTACATCAACATAATCTGCTCCTAAACTTTCCTGGCAGGGAGATGCGTTTCCTCAAAAAAAACATCAGTCATTAACCAGGAGTCTCGGACTCGTTCAGCATCCCTGGCTTTTTTCATAAATGAATTTCATAACTGTCTGTTTAAGCTGTTATTCCACTCTGTCAGTGCGGTTCTAGCATATACAGTAAATGCTGCTTGTCTGGAGAGACGAAGAGAGGAATTTATGAACAAAATAACTAAATGTAATGCAAATACTAGCTTGTCACAGGTGGGGAATTCACATGCAGATAGTTGTAACTGTTTACAGGCTTTTCCACACAAATCACAGCGGTTTTAATCCTCCCATGACAAAGCAGAACTGGGCACAAATAACCTAGAAAGCTCTAAAACTAACATAGAATTAAAATGATAATCATTAAACACGAAACCAGAATCAGAGGGTTAATTTCTAGTTTTAATTTTTAGTCAGTTTCTTTAAGCAGGAATGTGTTAACAGAGACACCAAGTTGAAACGTCAGCCAGCTCAGCACTAGTGTTTGTAAATCACATGTCATGACAATAGAATCATAAGCTGGAAACACACACTCGTCTCTGACCGAAGCCAGTGCGACCTGTTCTCCCTGATTGAGTTACCGCAACATTCTGAACTCATTTCCACCCTGACGGTACCTACTTTCGCCATACGTTACTGTCTGAGGGCGTTTAACCCGCCAGTCCCCGGCTTACGTTTCCTAATTGTTGGGGGAGTAAAGAACCATTTCAAGTTACAGTGAGAGGCTCTGCAAAGTATCCTGGTGAGAAGAGGCACACGGATGAGCAATTCCAATTTCACAGCAAGAAACCCTGCTCTCGTTTCCTCTGTCTACTCTCCTCCCGTCTGTCCAGCCAAGGGTGGAAAAGGGGTGAAAGGATAGCCGGAGAGTGGTTGGAAGGAGCGAGGCTTGACGTCCCCTCGTAAAAACATTCACAAAATGCACTGTCGCACAGAAAGCAGTCAAAACAATTGCAAGAGAAGTTGACATTTGTAATAAAAAAAAAAAAGTGCGATGTATTACTGTTTATCCTACCTTATACCCTCCCATGCGGTCCTCTTGGCGGAAAGGCCTGCTGTTTTTAAGCCAGCGCAGCTTGGGCCGGGGGTTGCCTCCCGCAGCACAGCGGAACTTGACTGTGTTGGCAGCTGGCACCGCATGCAGCTTCTTCTCCATCTTCGCTGATGAGGTCCAATACGGAGCGCCTGCAACCGGAGAGCAGTTGGTGTTCAGTCAGGGTGAGATTTCCTAATCATGTCCTCAGCATTAACAGTTTGGCTGCAGGGCATTGAGGCTGGCTGAGGCAGATATACTGTATGTAGAAGCGTGACTGCAGGAGAGCCAAACCTGAACCAGTCCTAACACTCCCAGACACCCCTCCCCTTCCCCCACCCCACCCCCCATCGCAACACTGGCTGACCCAACAGTCTGCATAACACAACCCAGAGCTCCATACTCACACAGTTAAACAAAAACACACACTTTCCCTCGTAGGCTCGACGGGGTGTTGCAAAGGGATAAAAAAAAAAAAAAAAAAAACATCAGCTCTGAGGAGAAAATGTGCCTGGGCGTTGCCAAGAGGGTAACTAGACCATCACATTCAATTTCATTTCATTCCACTTAGCAGCTTTTTTTTCTCCCTCCACTTCCTCCAATTACCATAGCTACCCTGTTTATCTGCCCCGTCACTTGGCTAGATATGGACGGCAGGGCCACGGATGCTTATCGCTCCTTCGGAAAATCATTATGTGCCGTCAGGGGGAGAAAATGAATGTCACGTTTAACGAAGGATTTTCGAGTTCCCGTCGCACACTTTTGCCCGGAATTTTTTTTCTTTTCTTTTTTTAAAATCAAAGCTCAACTACCAAACATTTATCCCACTGAAATCTGTCACCTTCCTTGTGTTTTGTCCATTCCCCCAGCTTCTTCTTTTCCCCCCAAATTTCTCCCTCTCAGTCAGCTGGATGTTCCTCCACCTCCACACACACACACCCCCACACCCCCACCCCCACCCGTCCTTTCTCTCTGCACCTGGGAGTATGATTGCCTAAGCAGATGGGACTCAGAGGGGAAGAGAAACTCAAAGTCAAACAACAACCCAAACGGTCTTCCACTCCATCACTTCCTCTTCATGTAGGCGAAGAAGCGGAGGGAATACCCACAGATAAGACCACTGCTGACTCTAGTGTCAGCTTCAAACATAAGTTTATGTCCCGGGAGAGTGTTTTTATTCGAGCGTCTTCTTTCGCGCCTGTCCAATCTGCATGCTGTCAGACACCTCCCATCACTTTCTCTGGCATGCACGACCGGACGAGTTGAGCATACTTGGATAGTAAAGTAAGTAAACATCGCTCTTCCTTCCTGAATGGATGCATGCAGTAAGTGCTCAAACTATAATTAGTCACTCCCCCTTTTCTCCTGCCTCCTCACTCTCACTATCTGTACCTCTCTTCCTCCATCTTCACCTCTCAGTCCGCTCCATTTCTCTCCGTCCACTCTCCCTGTCATCGCTCCGTTCGTTCAGACAGAGACAGATTAGGTGGAGACCTGCCCATCGCGAGGCCGTCTCTCCTGAAATGACCTATAACCCCACAATGGCATCCGGGGTTTGGAGGATGATTTGGGGGCATGAAAGGTGAACGGAGCTGTTTCCCATGCTCTCTGTCCGGAGGGGCAGCACTTCAAACGAGACGACCCTCAGACCTCTCTCCAGATGAAGCCAAACTCTCGCAGGGCCCACTGCTGTGGCCTCCAGGAGCCCCCACTGCCCCCAAAGCCCCGTGCATCCGGATCCCCACTCACGGCTGTTTATCCTAAGCTGGCCTGGGGTGAGCTGAGGTTATCTAACCCTGGCGCTATGAGTCAAGATTTTTTCTCTCTAAGTTCCTCCGGAGAGGAAAAATTCATCCGTGTCCCAAAGTAGTATTTCATTCTTGAAATGGTTTCTTGTTAAGCTGGGATATCCTTCTATTTACTGGTCATCTATGCAAGCTGAACAAGGCAGCTTTGTTCATGTGTGGATGAACTAGTGCTGGGTTTTATATAGTTTAAACCGTGTCTGTCCTGTAAAAAAAACATGCATCTTTGGCATGGCAACTTAATTTATTATTTGTATTATCTGAATACACAAACACTTTTTCAGACAAATTAATGTTGCCTAATTGTCAGGAGACATGGTTTTCACAGGACAGCAATCTATGATGAAGTTTTTCTTGAGGAAATCTTGAACTTCAGACTTTAAGACTAGTCCCACCTTTTATTATGGCAGGGTTTTGTCATACGAAAAAACAGTAAATGTTGATTAATAAATGTCAACAGTCAAAGAAACATTAGGTGTCAACCTATTAATTGTCAACTCATTTTGATTCAGGCATTGCTGAATCCTGATTGGTCACCTTTTTCCAATCCTGTCCCACCCAGCTTAAATAAGTGATCTGATCTCAGACTAAATGAAATATTAAAACAACAACAGGGCTTTCGCAACTTCCGTGCTCGGGCCCTAATTACTGTTGTAAAACTATAAGAAGATTGAACATGGGTTTTCACAGCCTTTGAAAGGTTTTTGGAAACAATTTTACTTTTTTAATAACAACTTTGCTACCTCGCACCTCAATATTCCACAAAATTGGTTGGGTTTTCAAAAAATGTACTCCCTATGCTACATTTTTCTCATAACATGACAGTCTTTATCGTTTTGTTTTTTTGGTTTTTTTTATAATATTAAAGCTTTATTCTATAAATCGCACTTCAAGTTAAACAGTCAAGAGTCACAGACTGAACAGTTTTCTATAAACTGTGTGTTAGCTGTGAGTCTTATCTTTTAGTCATATCTTTAATTTTGCTGGTGTGATGGGTCAGTGCTTCTGTAAAAATCCTAATATGTGCAGCTTTGATAAAATTGGAGGCACAATGACGATAAGATCAAAATATTTATGAGTAAAACTGTCAACAGGACAGAGAATCAATAACTGAACACAAAAATCAAAGCTCCGCGTGGCTTTTTAAATTCATCATGACATTAGTGCCACCCGCTCCCCCCCACCCTGAACACAGCTCTGCTCACAAACCCTGGTCGAGGCTTTTCCATGTCTCCTTCAATAACACCACCCACTGCTGACGATAGACAAACACTCTGGACCCGTTTTCAACTTCTTCCATGGCTTATGTCGTTCAATCTCCGGCACAACGTTAAATCAAAATGCTCTGTTTTGCAGTGGCCTGATGCCCAAACCATTGTGAGTGCTCCAGAAAAAAAATAAAACGACACCCCACACTCTCCACTCCCATTCCCTCCCACGCCCACACGGACCCTCCTCCCCCTCCTCGCTCCAGGCCTCGGCCCGAGGCCAAGGCTCCACGCCATGCTCCGAGAAGCGTTGGTACCAATCCAACACACCCCACTCCCCCCCTGCCTCTTTTTTTTTTTTCCCCTCTCCTCCTCTTCTTCCCTGTTTCTTTTAATAATAATCTCGGTTTTGAATTTTCAAAAACACACACGGAGAGAAAATGCAACTGTACTGCCAGAACAGCTTTGCCTTTGTTTTCAAACAGCTTATTACCACCAGAATGGCTGGATCTTTTCCCTCTCCCCCGTTTTTTTTTTTTCTCTTGCTGAGTTCCTCTTTCTCCCCCATATTTAATGGATTTCAGGCAATTACAGTCAGCCCAAAAGTGGAGGAGGAGAAGTCACAGTGAGACGCAATGCGTGTGGAGAATTTTAACAAGATGTGGAAGTCCTCATCTTTGCTTCAGCCCCTTTTTTTTTGTGAGTGTGTATGTGAAAGCATGTGGCTGCATAAACACGTTCCTCCCCCATATGCTCACCAATGCATAGACAAACTTGGGTAAAAACTTTCTCTTTCTCTTTCTCTCACTCACTCACTCACTCACTCACGCACGCACGCACGCACGCACGCACGCACGCACGCACGCACGCACGCACGCACGCACGCACGCACGCACGCACGCACGCACACACACACACACACACACACACACACACACACACACACACACACACACACACACACACACACACACACATAAACACACACAGGCCCATCAGGTGGGTAACTAGGTCCAGATGGGCGTCTTTCATAATGGATGAGCCCAGCTGATTGACTGGCTGGCTGGCTCCATGAGGCCGGACTACCTGGGAGACACTAGCTACAGGAATGTCAGGAATCCCTGTATTCCCTGGAGCACCTAGCCTGGGAGGCACACACAAACACACACAAACTGTGAAATCTCACAGTATAGGCCTAGACAGGAATAGTAAGGCACTGACTAGCAGAGATGTGGGTGAAGGGCAGGTTTGATGTTTTAGTTTTGGTGTTGCTAACAGCTGTCTCCTCCTGATCCCGAAAGAATAGAGACCATCCGCTTTGTGTCCTTCCTCCATCGTAATCGCACAGTCTGAACTGCACTAATAAACACTGACAAAGCTAAGTAGATTATATTGCTTTGGGATTGAGCCTTTGTGAGTGTTTGGCTATCACAATCAGCTTTCCAGACTTATGTTCTGACAAGCAGTTAGGGAGGGTTCATTATTTATGAGACCGCTGTTCAAAGCACTGCACATCCGAGCTTTTAAAGCCCCTGATTAGGACTTTTTCAAGCTTTGAATGTTAGGAGATACACTACTTTAAAATGATCATGGTTTATTTTGAAATGAAAAAATGTGTATCAAAATGGAGACATACACAATGATTGGCTGTGCATTTCTTTGCTTTAATTTCCAAATTTTCATTATATTTCCCTTTATCTCCCAAATGCTGCTGTATATTGCAGTGGCTGCTCGGAATTGGAGGTTTGAGTTCATGATAGAAACATTCAGCAGTCAGAGAAAGTGATTGTAGAGTGGACAATGTCAGATCCGTTCACCTACAGGTTTCTGTTTAACGTGTCTGGCTCCAGTGCACCTAATCTGTGGGAGTTGGTGAGGGAGCCAAGCACATCTCTAACTCATTCATCCCCTCTTTTGTTCCTCCCATACTCACTTATCTGCTCTCCATCCGCCCCAGTGTCCTCCGACCGCTCTGTATCGTCCTCATCATCCCCCGACGAGATGGCATCTGCACAGAGTAACCACAGTTACTGCCACCCTTTTTCGCAACCCATACACACACAGTCCGTATTGTATTTAGACATTTGCATGCTGGCACACTCTGGGCCATTTTTTGTATTACTCTGGTGGTATACTACTGTAATTTAACACGCACACTCTCAGAAGACACCAGAAAGAACAAATTTCAGGCTGTTCATCCCTGACCATATCTGCTCCATGGCCTCCTCCTGGACTCCTGACACAGTCCAACCCTAAATGTCCAAACTTCCTGTCCTGTCCTGCCTGCTCCCTGACTCACCTGTGACATTGACTATGAAGCAGACCGTGTCTTTGCCCACGCTGGTGCAGGCGTACAGGCCCGAATCCTTGGCCGTGGCATCACGGATCTGCAGCACCTCCTGCACTATCAGCGTGCGGTTGTTGGTGCCCAGAGAACTGCCGTCTTTGGTCCAGGTGATGGTCCCAGTCGGCGGCAGAGGGCAGCTCAGCTTCAGCACCTCCCCCGGGTGCACTGAGCACACCGTGGGCTTAGAAATTTGGTATTTGTTCGATGCCTCTGCAGAGCAAATGGGGAGGAGGTGGGAGTCGGGTGAAGTTGAAGGAGGGGCAGGGAGGGTTGGGGTGAATTGAAAGTAGGAAGAGGGTGCACAGGGAGGAGGAAAGAGAGGTGGGAGAGGAAGAAACAAGCCAGAGTGTAAGAAACAAAACACCACATAACCCCCAAATGGATGCACTTAAATCAATTTATGCAGTAGTAGCAATACAGAAGAGAGGAGGCCCATTTTTTACACCGTCACACCATCATGTCATTACCACAAACTCCCAGTCAGTCGATTTAAGTGGAAACCTTGGAAACCCCGTTCCGTTACGAAGTGTGCAGTGGAATTGGCATTTATAGATTCAGTGCATGCAGTTACGGCCAGAGCAGTATGTGTAGAAAAAATATATCTAAAATGTATGCTTTGCGAGCAGTTGAGAATTGGACATCACTCCCCAACCACCCATCCCCTCTTGGTGTAGATGCCAGGCAGCCAGTGTGTGTGGGTGAGTACATGAGCAGTGCAGAAAGATCTCTGCAGCCCGAAAAAAAAAAAAAAAAAAAAGGTAATACAACTCCATGTCTGCCCATCAGAAAGGAAAGCAGCCAGAAAGGTCCAGGATGGAAACGGTTGTCAGGCAGGCAAAGTGAGAGGGGGCGGGATGGAGGTGGGGGGTATTTCTCTGGTTTTGACTGCACCTAAAACCTTGAACTGAAGGTAGCCGGACACTTCTATTTTTCCATCTCTTGTGTTCTCTTTCACAAAACAGCCATGGAGGATCTACAACCACTGCACAGGATCTGCCTGCCAAGGCAGAGAGCAAGAAACTCAGCGCTCTGCTCCCAAAGTGCATAAAACCTTCACTTCTGGGAGGAAGACCAAGTCTGCCTGTGAGTGTGTGTACGCCGTGTCCTCTGACTTGTACAACTGCACAGACAGACTGAGGTGACTGTACAATATATAAAAGGCAACTCTGAATAACTATAGCTGAGACTGCACTTCTACGTGAGGATGGATTTTATCCATATACATGAAAACCCAAGACTGAGACTGAATGCTGAGCAAGAGGGGGAAAACCTGCCTGAAATACAAGCTGGGTTCTGCCGTGAATACCGAGGCCAATTCCAGTCAGCCTGAGGCTTCTGCAGACTTCACACACACATTCACACACACGTGTACATTCACTCAGCTCAAACAGAGATAGTTCGTAAAACTCTTTGCAACCATTCTCTGAGATAAAAAGAAAGTTTGCCTCTTTACAGCAGTACAAAAATGTCCAAAACTCTGTGTGTGTTTGTGTATGTGTATGTGTTTTGTTTGTGTTTGTGTGCGTGTGCGTGTGTGTGTGTGTGTGTCCGTTTTCTTCGGGAGGGAACGACGTAAAAAAAGAGGGATTAAAAAGATTTGAGGGAGGAAAGTAGCAACAATGGTAAAGCATACAAAAAATCCAGTGATGATGGGACTGCATGTAGAGCTGAAGTCTGATAGGTTTAATTATAGAGGCCGCGGCACTCCCAGATGTTCTTCTACCTTTATGCACCAGTTCAACAACATCCCGCCCCCATTATAAGCCACTGTGTTCCCTATGTGTGTTAAATGTAAAGTATACCTGCACACACACTCCAACCTCGACAGGAAGGGAAAGTCATTCCGCCACAAGCCAGCGGTTGAGGCATGTGTGCAGACCTTTAAACATTCCCCCTGGGCAAGTAGACACACATAGGTACAGTTTATGCATTGTTTTTTTTTCCCTCTCTCTCTGCTTCGAACCGGAAATAATTAACCCCTCCCTCGCCACCCAGGACTGAGTGTGTGGTCTGATGAGAGGTGGAGCTCATGTGTTGATTGATGGGCGTACTGTCTCCGATACCTTTTTACGACGTGGTTTTCCGCACCGGAGGCCTTCGCTTTGACATTATTACTGGCTTTAGTTTCCCCTCGTATTCTTTAAGTTGGCATATATTCAGTGATTCAGAGATGTTGTAGCTACCAGGATACAAAGCAGTGTGGGTATGGACAACTTCAAGACAGAGGGATGTTCGATGAGGCTGACGTAACGACACAACACCTGACCGCACACACACAGAGACTGTAGCATCTGTCAGCACACCGAAGAGAAAGGGGGGGAGGGGTACTGAAATGCTTCGTAGAAAGATGATATTCATACACATGCATGAGTGGGCAAGGAGAGCTCCAGTAAAGTAGGAGAGATGGAAGGAGGGAAAATAAGTACAAAAGGAAAGGAAAGGAAGGGATGGGGGGATTTTTCCAAATGGTGTGTCTGATTAAAAGATAGCATGCAGGTGTTAGCTCTGTCCTCATCATTTTCTTATCTCTGCTGTGTCCATCTGTCCCTCTCCATCAACTCCTCCTCCTCCTCCTCCTCCTCCTCCTTCTCCTCCTCCTCCTGCTGCTGCTCCGTCATTTCTGTCTTCTTTCACCTCCCCTTCCACTTGGCCCTCTCCATCCCCCTCCCCCTGACCCTGCTGACCTGACCCTGACCCTTCACCAAACCTGTTGACACCTCCAGCATGCCCAATTGTTCATGGGAACCTGTGTCGTACAAGCACATGCACGCACACAAACACCTAAGCACATAAAGGAGTCTTGTCCACACTGAGAAAAGGCATTTGTCGTACACATGCACACCAGGAGTGTCGTAACCAGCGGCACACATACTGTGTTCCACGTGAAGAGACTTTACAAGAGTCCATGGACGCATGCGGAGTTGAAATACAGATTTTTCATCTCTGCAGAGTTTCATCCCCTCTACACAACAGGGATGGGGGATGGGGAGGGCTTTTCAATCATCCACACACACACACACACACACACACACACACACACACACACACACACACACACACACACACACACACACACACACACACACACACACACACACACACACACACACACACACACACACACACACACCTTTTCTCAGTTTCTATCAAACAGCTTTCTCCTCTTCCCCACCCTCTATCATTACTATCATTTTCCCTCTCTTGTCCTAGAACACATCTCCATTTCAAAATCCATCTCTCTCTCCATCTCTGACGGCTATTACAAGTGTCTATCAGGTGTGATAGATTCAGCCCGTCCTCTCCTCGCAATCTCTTCGTCCTCATTCGCACCATCTTGACTGGCAATAATTAGTCTCGCAGCCCGAGTGCCTGCAGCAAAATGCACCCAGCGATTCTCACCAGAGTCCCCTTCATGTCTGCTCGGCCGTCTGTCTTTCTGTCTGTCACACTGGCAAGAGCCAAGCATCAGCAACGTTAGAGGAAGCCAAGCATGAAAGTTTATGACAGCCCTGAAGTTTTCTTTTATTGATTTTATATATTTACTTTCACAGAGAGGGACACTTGTCTGCAAGTCTATCGTCAGAAACTTCTCCGTGCTAAATGAAATGACTGCCATTTCGGAGGCACACACTCAGCATGCATGCATGCAGACCAACAGGCACTACCCCCCCCCCCCCACCACCACCACACACACACACACACATTGCCAAATCACATTATCTGTCCTCCTTATCCTTCCTTTTTCTCCCCCTCTCCTCTTTCCTCTGTAACCTCCTCACGTAGTCAAATCCCAGGACTTTTCTCCGCTTTTTTTGTCTCTGATGTCCTTTCACATTCAAATCCCTCCTTAGCTTTTTTTTTTTATTGTGACAAAGGAGCAGCTCCATGAACTGGCTCCTGTTGGCGTCCATGGCAACAGCCCCCTTTACCCCTCATCGGGTCATTCCCTGAACCCCACCCGACCCCTTTAACCCACTGGATACCCCTTATATTCTTAAGTTGACCCTCAGAAGTGCTACTTTGTTTTCGCTTCTTTACAAATCCTGAGATTGTACTACTAAGTCAGAAGACTATCCTCTCTTCTGTATTGCTAATACTGCAAACTACTGATTACTATAATCATCAGTTAATCTGCCATAAAACCAAAATTTCTACTTTCTACTCTCACTGGCTGAATTGATCAATAGATTATCATAAGAGCTGTTTATTATCTTTGTTTTGATAACCTTATAAAATAATTCCCTAATTGTTTAGGCTTTACTGTATTTATATTTATCTTATAGGTGGCATCTTTTTCCAGAAAAGAGAGCAGCAGTGTGCTAACTGTCATGGACAATAACACACTGAGGGCTAATGCAGGAATCAAATCAGTGACCTTTCAGATCTATTATCCTAAACACTTCACGACTCTAAAAGTTTATGTACAGTAGGTGCAACAGCATCAAGTTAAAATGTTTCTTTTCTAAAAATGAAAACAAATCTGCAATATCGCAGAATTTGAGGATCTGTATGAGTTTGAAAATGTCAACTCCATGGAGGACAATCCCTCTGGTTTTGTTTTGTAGCTTCTTCATCTACATTTTGTTTTATTCAGTAGTTTTCTTCAGTGTTTTCCCTCCTTTTCCCTCCATCATCCTCCACCCCACCCGTCCTGGCTCAGATTCCCGCCCGCCTCCTGCTGCAAACCGGACAGTCCACTGAGACCTGCAGCACAAGCTGGCACAGGTATCAGCTCTTCACAGGTCTCTTATCGGATGAGCGTGAGCACCGGAGCGACGAGGTATTTTCTGGCACCTCGGCCAAGGCAAACAACACGCTCAGAAGTTCAAGATTAAAACCAGCTAACGGCAGGCTAATAAAAGTAATTGTGTGAAAGCCGTAACTGCCCCCTCCACTGTCACACTGGGTTTGTTTGGAGCTCAGTTCCATTGCCATCGCCACACACACACACACACACACACACACACACACACACACACACACACACACACACACACACACACACACACACACACACACACACACACACACACACACACACACACACACACACACACACACACACACACTCCAGGTCATTAAGCTGCCAGCTGACGCTTTTATACTTTTACAACTGTACTCCCACTGTGTAGATAGCACAGTGTTGCAGATAGCTAATAAGCCTGCAGCCCCTTCACATTCTCACCTCGCACACAAACACACACTAACAACCCACAGAATGCTGATTTTAACAATCTCTCTTCTGTTTAATAAAAGCTGCCTATATATCTGACATAACAAGGGCACAAGTGGAGGAGCAAATAAATCAGTGTGCCAAGATTGTGATTATAATCCAACTGTGGCCGGAGACTCTTCAAGGAGTAAAACCTGTCTGCTGTTGAGAAGCATCCGTCCGTCTAAACATGAAAGACTCATCCTTGACCCATAATGGAGCCTTTATTTTTTTTAACCACAAAACGATTTTGAAGTGCTGCCTCCATGCTGATGAGAGCATTTTTTTTTTTGAAGAGCAGAGTTTGGCAGGAACTAGAGGAAAATACAGCCAAACCATGAGGTGCACTCCCATTCAGCCTGGTGCCACATTTATTCTACATCATATGCAAAAAAAGGGGCCTAAAAAGACCACAGAGCAGAAAAGACCAATGTTAAAGACACATAGATACACACACACACACACACCTATGTTTAGTAGCATTGTTATTCAGCTCTGTCAGACTATTTTAATCACTGCGCAAACGGAGAGCGCCTGGACAAGGTAAACACTCCCATAGATACTGAAGTGGCTACAGCGACAACAATAGGGTGGTTGTGAAGGCCTTAACCAGCGCGGTCACTCCGCTTCTTCTGTTACAGCAGCCACAGGTAAACAAACTACCAGGGCCACCAGGGGTGCAGGCGTGGGCTCTACAGAGACAACACTGATATGCAATCTGACGAATCGACAGCAATTACTGCTCCCACTGCTGAAGGCAGCGGTGTGACCAGGGCTGCAGGGCATTTAGAGGGGCGGGGGTGGTGCTAAGTCGCTACATCTCTGCAGGGGGTGTTATTAGGACAGAGAGGGCAGGACCAGCCAATCTGTCTCCCTAACATCCGTGTCCTACAGGTGACACCAGTGAGGTCAGTCAGGAGTTGTGAGCGGAAGGAGACAACCGGAGCTGAGGACACACTGATTCAGCTGCAGGAAAATAAATCTGTGCTGTCCATATGCAACAGGGAAACTGATTCAGAATCACATAAGCAGCCCAGGTTCTTTGTGCACTGTCTATCCCTCATCATGTGACCCCCCCCTTTCCAGGTCTAGCCACTTAATCTGTAGTCACATGACTTCACCGCTGCCCGGCACTCTGTAATCTCTCCATCTAAAGGAGAAGTCAAATATGCACAAATCCTCTAAGAATTTTCCTGGAGGATTGTATAACTCTGGAAAACTCTCTGTGGCCGTGCAGCGTGGCATCCCGGCCATGTGGAGTCTCGAACACGCCGGTTTGGAGCCAAACAGCCTGAGACCGAACAACAAAAACAACAGGGGAGGAGGGCTCCGGCAGCCTCTCATCAAGGTATGTAAGAACGATACTTGACATCCAGGGCGAAGGGCAAGGCAAGGTACAGCATATGTGTGTGTGTGTGTGTGTGTGTGTGTGTGTGTGTGTGTGTGTGTGTGTGTGTGTGTGTGTGTGTGTGTGTGTGTGTGTGTGTGTGTGTGTGTGTGTGTGTGTGTGTGTGTGTGTGTGTGTGTGTGTGTGTGTGTAGACAAGAAGGTGGGGGTTGGTGGCTTAAAAAGTGATGCTCTGTTGTTGGCCTAACTTAGAATTAGCATGCTGATTAAAGCCTGAGAACAAAAGGGCTTTGGAATGTGAGTTACCATCCATCACAACAACTAATCAGCTTGTCTCTGACCAGAATTCAAGACTGGAAACAAAGAAAATAGAAAAGCTTAACATAAAACCAAAATTAAAAAGCTGTTTCTGCAATAAAAGATGGCCTCTCATAAAAGGTTGATTTTTTTTTGTTGCACAAACTTTGCAGAAAAAGGGATGAAGGCGCGACACAATCTTTTTTAGCAAAGACTAGAACTGCAAATCGGACTCTTTCCCTTTCTCCTTCACTCTCTGTGCTTCCTTCCAGGCAAAAAGGGCACGAGTGAGAGATGCCAGCATAAACACTGTCCCACCCTCCTTCACAGCCCTCCCTTGTCCTCCCACACAGGGTCACAAATCTGGCTTTAACACTCAAGTAACTGGCACAGACATCAGCAAGAGAAATAAAACGAAAAAGTGTGATTCACACACCTCGTAGGGAGGAAAACAAGAGGCTCGCCATACCAAAGTTAGTTCAAAAATGTATGTGAACTCAATTCATTCTACATGTAAGATTTTAGTTCAGTTTAAATGGACTTAAAGGGCTCAAACTCAAAAACATGTACAATAGTAGAAACAGTAAAACTTCCGAACAGAGAATTCATTCCCAAGTTATTTGAAATATTTACATATATAAAATATATTTGAAATGGTGTAAATTTCTAATTGTTTTGTAGGCCAGTTGTGGATTTTTATCCACTTAAGTGTTAGTTAATGACACAAAACTCAACCACAACTCTCACAACTTTGGCAGACCTTCACCTGTTCTCCAAAAACAAAACCAACAAATGTTTTTTTCCCCTCCTCCGACCCCTCTTGCACCCCTACTGCTGCTTACCTTCAGGTTCCAGAGTGGCATCCTCCTCCTTGGTGGCGGTGAGGGGCGGCCGGGCCACGCTGACGGTCAGAAGGGACAGCAGGACGGCGGCCAGCAGCCAGGCCCAAGAGGCCATCCCGTTAGTGGGGCACAGCGCTCCCCATATCCCCCTTCTCCACCTCCCCCTGGACACTGATCCCATCTGAGGGGGTCCGCCCAACCATCAACTGCTGCCGGGTCGGCCTGTCACTCACTGGAATTCACCCAATCACCTGGGCTGAGAGGTGAAGAGAGGAGAAAAGAGTGGAGGGAAGGTAGAGGCAGAGTGACGATTGAAGAGGTAGACAGAAGTGTGAATTGAGGCGGCGAAAAAAAGAAAATATATAAATTAAGATAATTAATCTGAAGTCAAAGAAGTTGTTTCAGCACCATTTCCCCCTTACGTTATTTTTTTTCCAACAGTGTTTCAAAATGCTGTCAAACAAGCCATGCCACAGACATACCAAAGCTGTGAGGCAGCAGCAGGTGACACACAACCGCCCTGCATCTACCTTTTCTTCAGATAATTATATGCATTAAAATATATTACAGAGAAACCAATCAACACACATGTTAGCTGTGGAAGTATTGTGTTCACAGTCAAACCAGTTTGTGTCTCTTACAAGTCACAAAACTGTCAAATAGCTCAAAGATCAGTTTGATTTCATGCAGATGTGATGTGGAAAATTGCTCATTACTTGCACCATTTTTATCTCTTCCACACATTAATCTTACAATCTTTCCTTTACTGATGAGTTTTAACATGTTTTGAAAAGTGCATGGCTCAGGATAGGCAACAAATTATCGTTTATTCTGGTGCGCAACAGATGCACCAAACCTGTTGCCGCATCTGTTATTTGTATACATAAATGGCTTTTATCGCAGTCCCGTGACTTGATTATGCGACCAGCACAGCTTTAATTGAAATGCGATATTGCAAATATTGGGACACACACGTCAGTCTGTTTAGCCAGACATCTGCGGTTGAAGTCTCTGGAGGTTTGCTGAAGTCACGCTTCCCCGCGCTCCTTTCTCCTCCAGCTGGACGTATCGATTGGTTTCACCCGCAAAGACACTTGTAATTTGACTTTTAGAGGGCCACGCTGAAAGAGCCCACATGCTGATTTATCTTTAATTCACCCCTCGGGGGCCACACGGAGCTGCGCACATGACATGCCGAGGTGCGTCCCTGAATTTATTCAGACGTATTAACTTTATAGAGAAATGCACCGGCTGGATATTTTTTTTTGCAATTAAGGCACCAAATTCCGCACAGTGACAGCTCACACACATGAATAATGAATGCAGCCAATCAGCGCATCAATCAACCACTGTCTAAAAAACTTCTGCAGGTCGAATAGGGAGCAGAATTACCAAGAAACCTCCATTTCTTTTACATCATTTGAGGTCTCTGGAGCACAATAAGAAATAGTGTTCTCTAGCTATTAAATATAAACAGTAATAAACGGGGGAGAGCGGGGGGGAGACATATATATATATATATATATAGCCTATATATTGAGGTTTTCTTTGTTAAAAGTCTAAAACAAAAAAACCTAAAGAGAAAAAGGTTTAAAGAATTTGATATGAAGCGCTGTTCATTACAAAACTTTTAAAGTTGCTGATGACATGACATTTGGGCACGCGAGGAACTTTGCTCCATACATGACCGCAGCCTTCATTTAAACTGCGGGCTTTGAATGAAATTTCTTGGCACTGATTGAACTCCTATTGAAATTCAAATCAGTTGGCTTTTTTTTTTTTTTTCCACAATGGGGCTCATTTGGAGCCGCTCAGTGATTTAGGGCTCCGGCACCAAGCGGTGAAAAAACAAGTGCGGTCACGGGGTAATTGGTACCATAAATGCGATGTAGAAAATCAAGCAAAGTAATAAATTACCAGGACACTTGTTAATGGGTCCCTAAAGAGATGGTGCAAGGTGCTGTGTGGTTCTTCGCCTTCTAAAGCAAACAAGGGGACATTTCACTAAAGTAACTTTTACATATAAAGAAGATGGAGAAAAAAAAAAAGCGCAAAGCAGCATTTTAGATGTAAATTACAGAAAGACACAAATGGCACACTTTATGGATTTCTCTGACTTCTGAAAAGTCTTTAACTCTAACTGTAAGAAGTTAAATCATTATTGTTTTCATGCAGCCGTAAGAAAATAACAAACGCAGAAAACATTTCTACTAACGCCGCAGAAAACTTGACAGATGAGACTGAGGGAGCTCTAGACTTTTTCCCAGCTGAGCTTTATCGTAAACAGAAAAAAATATTTACCAGTGAGGACTAAAATCGTGGAGATCTGTGTTTTGGCATGCACAGATAAGGGAGGAGAGAGCATGAGCTGAATCCAGAGGGAGGAATGTCTCCAACACCACAATGCAGCAAAAAAAAAGAAAAAAAAAGAAAAAGAAAGAAAATCTGAGAGGCGCTGCCTTATTTTCAGTTTACTATTCCACAATCAACCGGCATCAACTCAGATCAGAGGATATATTCCAACCCCGACTGGCCGCGTAGTCCAGTGCCATGCAAAGCAATCCGAGTTTACACGCCTTATCCTTCGAAAACAGCTCTGAAAACCATATCGCTGTCCCCCTCCGAAAACTTTCCTCCCCGTCACCAAGTTTCTTCCAGGGCGCAGAACATGCCCAGTGTTCCCGGAGCAGCGCACTTGTCAACTAAATAGAAAGTTCGCAGAGACTACGGACGCGGGACGATGTTGGAAAGGTAGAAGAGGGTAGTTGTCCGAAGCAAAA
The DNA here is from genome assembly GCF_029030835.1 of Brachyistius frenatus. Classification (NCBI taxonomy): domain Eukaryota; kingdom Metazoa; phylum Chordata; class Actinopteri; family Embiotocidae; genus Brachyistius; species Brachyistius frenatus. Next base: position 4,906,113 of record NW_027210607.1, read on the forward strand.
GTGTCATAAAATCCATCCATGCGCGTTCTCCCCCGGTGGAAAAGAGCGTCTTTAGCGGCTCCTTCTCGTTCTTCTTCCTCCGACTGTCTTCACACTGTTTCTCAGACGCTTTGTCAGGTTTACTCGATTTTTTTCCCTCCTCCTTACGTCTCCACACACACCGCCCTCCTCCTTCACTCTAGTGGGTGTCATTCCCCCTCCTCCCACCCATGTACCCCAGTGCAATTCGAGCCGCTTCCTGGCCGCAGTGCCTTTGGGCCCTGCCTTCCTCCGCCCATCAAACTGCAGAGCTGCCTGCCTGCCTGTCCTGCGCTCAACTTGCTCAAACTGAGTCCAAGGCAGAGGGCCCCTGTTCTCAGCTGTCAGCCCGCGGTAACCACGCCGCTCAGTGGCCAAGGCGCGACATCTGCGGGAGGAGACGCAAACAAACTGGAAACAGACGCACAAAGCCTCCAAACAGTGTGTTTCTATTTATGCTGCAGGGGGAACGCATTCAGATCATTTTTTTCTAACAAATACCCCCAATATAATATATCATCTATATCAAGAGAAACGAAACAGACGTCGAGAAAACATGAGGAAAAGTACAATCTTTGCTTTGAAATGTAGGATTAAAGTAGCAGATTGGAAATAGTAAAGTGCATCACTGTAGTTTGTGATTATCCACCACTGAGAAGGTGGTCAAATGAGGGTTGAGACAAAAAAAAACAATACAATTAGTCAGCCTGCACAGACAAGTCAGGCTTGTTTTTTGCTCAAGGACACTTCGGTAAACTTGCCATCTCCTATACAACTTTTAAAAGGGAAAAAATTGAAAGAGGGAAATAATTTAATCTATGTGCCTAAATTATATAATGAACATAGTAGCAGTGTATCTGAATATGCTGTAATATGAAATAATGGTTTTGAGGCACAGTGAAAATAAAATGCCAACATAGTCTTTTCTATTATTTGTATATCATTTGCAATAATGCCTTTGGATTACACAAATTTGGATTAAGAGATTATTTACACAGCGGTGAAATGTATAAATCTCCTTTTGATGTTACTTTATACTCCACTACATTTATCCGACACCATATTATAAGGTTCCCAATCTTTCCAGTCCATGTACCACTGTGTACATTTCCCCGGTGCTCCTATAAACAGTTTATTTTTCATGAAATTAAAATTCACTGTTTTTTCAATGCAGTAGCCTCAGAAAGGCTAAATAACAACAACATGAGGCTGCTGTTTCAATTCATACATTTCCATTTCTTGCTAGAAGTGGTACCATTTGTCAGCTCAACTGTCGACTCCTCTCAAAGGTTCATTTGACCTGAGGTCCTTGCCTGCCATCACGAGCAATTTCAAATTCAGCGTCGTGCTCAAGGATAAGGAAGAAATGTGAACTGGATTGAACCCTGCGATTAGTGGACAACCTGCTCTACCATCTGACCCACAACTGCCCCGACTGAGGAGTCCGCATCTGACTGTATCAAGCTAAAGCTTGCATTACGCTATGTCAGATATGATGTGATGTCAGCCTACATATCTAAGCACTTGCAGTATTTATTTCTGAAATATTTAAATGATGAATAGCTTCATAATGTCTTAATAGGATGTGAATATATTGTAAGTTTTGTCTCTACTCAAATTAAATGACAATTTTGCAATTGTTAGGTCTTCAAGCAAGGCTGTTCTGTACCACCAGCGGTCCATGTATCACAGTTTGGGATTCGCTGCACTACTGTTGATGCTTTCCAAATTAATATTTTATTTACTACATAACATAGCCAGTTTATAAAGTACAACTCATTTTTATGATTAAAAAAAGATGAAATGGTTGAAATTGGCAGTTACACCATTAGCATTGTTTCTTGCATGTAAGGCTGTTCATATCAGATATATCACATAAATAATCTCCAATAATGTTTTTTGTTTTTAGTAATATAAGTACTATTTACTTTTAATACTTTAACTACATTTCACTACAATTTTTTTCATTCTGCTGTCTGACGTTTTCCAGTTTAGGATTCATCACAAATAAGAGGATCCGTCAGAACAGCAGAACTTACATGAAAGGAAAGACCAAAAACAAAGCAAAGAATCCAAGTTAATTAACGATCTTGTGCATTGTTGCAGAGTTTGAAATAACTTCAGTTCATAACTATCCTACAAATGTGTCTGCAGCTCCCCGGAGAGAGAGTGAAGGCTGGCCCCCTGTAGCTTGTCCCCCACTGCTTCAAGCTGTCTTCTGCATTGGTTCAGGCGTTCAAGTGCTCTGAAAGAGACACGGGGGAGGGTGGAAGACTCTAATCTCCACAGACTTTTTATTTTTGTCTCGTTTTCACCGCTGAAGCCCCCTTTTTTTTTTTTTTAAACACTGGAGGGAAAACGCTTCCATTCAATGTGAAAAGAGGCACTAACAAGGCTTTTTTTTTTTCTGAGGCAAAGGTTGGGCCTGTGAATGGCAAGTCCTACGTCTGCTTTTTCTTTCCTCTCCCATCTCTGCCTCCACCAGTAGAGCCATCAGATAACAGTGGAGCTGACAGGTTGGCTAGAATTAAAGAGGGAGTGAGAAGTGAGAAGGGAAAGTTTGACTCATTTTTCAAAAAGTGGCACAAAGCACCCCCCGCTGTTTCTCCCTCTCTGTGTGTCTCTTTCCTCCCTCTACATAAGTCTGTTTACAATCTCCCAATTTATTTTCCACCGCTCGGGCATCCCTACATTTGAAAGAAACCTCATCAAGCAGAGGCTCATGGGCCTTTGACTGAGGACTGGATGGACTCAATGCCCTTGCGCTGTGGTATCCGTCAACCTGTCATCGTCTCTCTTCATCTCCACTCTTTTCTTCGGTCCATTTTCTTTCTTAATCCCTCCTGTGCCAGCAGCCTCGGTGTTTGGATTGAGGGAACTGAGTGAGAGGAAAAGAAGGTGACAGGCTACTAACTCACGATCAACATCTCAGATGAGGATATTGATTTCTTGTCACTGCTGATAGAACTCATGAGGAGGGTAGCTAATTGGAAGGCTTCTCCAATGATGTGTTAATGAGAGCAGAGCTCTTATTGCTGTGACGATTGAAGCAGAGTGTTGTTTGGGGCCGAGCCACCCACCAGTCATAAAGTAAACCTCCTGCTGATATGCAAAGTTTAGGCGCCAAACAAGTGAATTCATCAACAACTAGCTGTTACTTGTCCCCTAACGGCTAACTGGTTGACATTATAGAGTCCTAAATGTGTTTTTCTTATTGTTACTATACTCAGATGTTTGACTAAAGTGTTGTTTATACAGTAGAGTTTGACACTAGAGGGCTGCTTTCACATTCATGTCCTGAGGGAGGAATATTTGTACGTGCTTAAATCTAAATTTGAGACGTGTAAACACAATTTTGCGGCGATTAGATTAGAAGTAAATCCAGCCCGAATATGAAACTTAAACTAGTTTAATGTGGGAAGTTGAAAAACATTCACTGAGGACATGTCAGCAAAATAGCAACTTTTTTTATGTGAGGGGAGGTTGATTTTTCGGAGCTTTCGCATCAAGAACAAAAGCATCAACGAATCACATTGTGTGACAGTACAACGGACATCATATCATGAGGCCTATGATGATGATAATGTTGATTGTGTCTCCAGCCACCCTGTATTATATGACAAATGGCACACAAATTACAAACACAACAATTTCAAGGACAACGTACTGTATGGAGCGGCATCGCCGAACAACTAGTCTATCAGGAGAGTAAGTCGTTTATGTATTTTACTTTTGGTTGTAGTAGAGTTGGTAATACAGCAGGTTTGTCTAACCAACCCAAATCTTGTCTTCTTTTGTTGAGTAGAGAAGCAGGACAAAATCTTCATCACTGGAAGCTGTTGAATCTGTCATTTTTCTGAAGAATGAGATGACATGAATCTATGTAAACCTTATTTTGAACAACTGTTGCAAATTCATTGTCATTCGTGTTGTTTATTGGTCACATCCCCGCTGTGTAAGAGTAATAATATTTTATTTGATGACTAACATGGTAACATGGATCACAGTCTGTCAGCTGACCATTTTGATGCAGACTAAAATAACTCTCTGATGTATAGCTATGAAATGTACAGACATTCATTGTGCCCAGAGGATGAATCCCGATGACGGACTGCTGATCCCCTGACTTTTCCTAAAGAGGTATAATTAGGACAAAAGGTAAATTTGTACAGTACTTCAGTTCATGACTACTAAGCTGTGAAACTAATGACACCCCATCAGCCTCAAGTTTGCTTTGTTTTTCAGCCTTATTAACAAACATTATAATGCTAACATGCTAAATTGCAATGGCCAACATGGAAGACACTTTCTAATGCTAAACATCAGCGTATGTTAGCAATGTCATGTAAACATGATCACCATCTAGCATCGCTCTACAGTATATAAAAGTGCATCCTCACAGAGGTGTTAGCATGGCTGTTTTTTGTATTACTTAATCTGCTGTTTTTCTCTTTTCTATTGCAGTTCATGAACTGTTGAGTATCACACGAGTCAATTTTAAGCAGTCGCAGTCATCACAGCGTGTCTTCGCAAATCCTAACAGTGCTATATTAGTGATAAAATAGGCCCTGATTATAGTGTGCGCCTCTATTGGAGTCAATCAGCCATTATACAGTGCTTTTATTTACTGCAGTGGCACATACACAATCCACACAAAGTATTCCACTCCTTTACAGTGAACAGAGCAGCACACCCCTCCCTCTGCCCCTCTGAATGTTATAGATGCACTGTTAAGAATCACAGAGTATAAAACGGACTTGTTCTCCTTTATAAAATCCCTCTTTCTCCTTCCTTGAGGGTGCTGCAGTTAATCACGAATGGCAGCGATATGTTATTGTAACTTCTCACAGCCAAATCCTACAGAGAGCCCTCGTTTTTCCTCCCAATGTATCACTGACACTGCATAATTAAAAAATCAAACATCAAACGTGGGTGAGTCACATCCTGTGCAAAATATGAAACAAATGCGTAAAGCTCTCTGTGTGTGTGTGTGTGTGTGTGTGTGTGTGTGTGTGTGTGTGTGTGTGTGTGTGTGTGTGTGTGTGTGTGTGTGTGTGTGTGTGTGTGTGTGTGTGTGTGTGTGTGTGTGTGTGTGTGTGTGTGTGTGTGTGTGTTGGGGGGATGGTGACAGACGTAAGAAGTAGAAGAACGCCTCAGGCTCTAATTTGAACCATGTAGCTTCTCTGCAGCCATGTGGCCATGAAAGGGGACCCTGATGGAGCGTGTGAAAGGAAAGTTTAGGTGTTTGGGAGAGAGGGAAACAGAAATCAGTAGCAGGAGTGGAAGAAATGTGCTTGAAAGTGCCAAAGTATTCTGACAGAAACCTTTTATTCCCTTCATGTGGACACTCCAGGCATTTTCTCCACCTGAGAGACCGGCTCTTACTGCTGAACTCTCCCACTCTGCCTGACATGAGCCATCACACACTATCAGAATCCCTCTGCTTTTTACCTCAGGAGGCATCGCCCCCATAAGTCAGCGGGTCCTCCTCCTCGCTGTCACTGATACACTGTAATAACCTCGTCTGGACAGCCGGGCCTCTGCCGTCCTCTCCTCCCCCTCCGCAGGTAACAGAGAGCCGGGGTGGAGGGAGTGGAGGGAGGGGGAGTGGAGGATCAATCATCCAGATTCCTCACATGTTTCCACCAAGGTACTCCAGAGTGTTTGAAATAGCTGGGATGCCTGCAGATTGAGCTCGCAGTGGAGCTCGGCTGAAAGGGAAACATAAGGAGAGGGGGGGGAAAGATGATGGTTCCAGTTGGAAACTGGGAGTTTGGTAATTCCCCCCACCCCCTAAAGCTGCTCTGGGAAACAGCAAACAGCAGCACACGAAGCAGAAACACAGGTCTCCTGAACTATTGCAGCTTCACTCCTGATCAAAATGTCTGCTTTCCCTCCCACCTGACTGGCACCATTAGGCCTAATAAAAATAATACTTTCTCAGCGAGAGACACAGAGAAATGCTGAGTGGAACCGACAACTTTATACCTCTATATAAAATGAAGAATGAATAGAGTTCTTTTGTTCCTGGCTTTTCAATAGTGACAAGGATTTCTCTCACTTTTTCACTCCCTGTCTTTGTCTTCGTCTCTCTTTTTATTTTCACCCTTCCTTTCTCCATTTTACCCGCAGTTCAATAGTTGCACAACACATGAACATTAGCATTATGCTCACACACACACATAAACACAAACACATTACACAGCTCATTTGGTACAGAGAACAGGTCAATTCAGTCATTCTGGGTATGACTCATGCTTTGCAAGTCAGGACTTCGGTCTGTGCTGACACTGTTGAAGTTTGGCTTGTTTTTTTCACCTCAAGCTGACAATCTTTTCGGAGTTAACTACAGCGCTCAGTGTTGCTCCTCCGTAAAACTACATCCTGACTCTGAGATTTAAGACTTACTTCACTGCAAAGCCAGAGATGCATTAGAGATGTGTTTCTTGGTTTGTTTGTATATAATATATATAGATATATAATGTACTGTATATACTGTGCATTCTATATTTTATATTTTATATTTTTTACTGCTATTTACTGCTATTTTATTGCTTTTCTATTATTCTATTCTATTCTATTATTTTATTCTATTATTTCTATTATTATCTTATTGCTTCTGTATGCTGCTGTAGCGAAAAAAAAATTCCCCTCGGGGATTAATAAAGTAAATACCTACCTACCTACCTACCTATTAGCTCAGAGATTGGGGGCTAAATGTTACTACAAGTAGTGAAGAGCCTGTAACATAAAAGGCCTAGTGTGCAGGATTTATGGCGATCTATCTGCAGAAATGGAACATAACATTCATGATTATGTTTTCATTAGTGTATTATCCCCTGAAATAAAAAAATATTTGTGTTTTCGTTAGCCTAGAATCAGTCCTTCTTATTTACATCAAGGCCTGCTGTGTTAGCCCAGAAAGGACGAGCCAAACGAGCCAAAAAAAAGACCCACACCAGTTCAAATGATGTCTCTATGATATTCGTTTTTTCCCTGCTTCGAGGAGGCTGTTGATGGCTCTGCTTAACGGCGGACATGGAAACAAAAGGCCATTGCTCGATATTGTTTCCAACTACAAGCTGGGACCTTTTTTTTTTTATCTACTATTTTCATGACAACAAAAGTTGGATAACTTTAGGGGGCAGCAAGCGGCAACCAACAGTGACGTCACCCATTGGTTTGGGAACTGCCCTTCTGAAGCCTTGAGTTCAGCATTTTGACCGTCGCCGTCTTCTCACTCGATCTGATTGGGAACCCGAGGACACTACACCCACCAACTTTTAATGGAAACCTGACTGCACCACAGGCCTATCAATCAAACAGACACCCCCCCCCCCCAAACATACTGCTTTTTCAGGCCAAATATCTAATCCACTACATCCACTTTTATATATCTGGCCAAAATATATTTAAATAATTACAAGTTATGATTACAAATGAAACAGTTTCTCTGTCTCACTAGTAAAAATAAGTCTAATCGATATAGCTTCTATAACAGGGGAAATTATTTACCATTACTGTGTTGCTATTGGAAGTCTGGAGTAGTAAAAGATGACTTAATATCTCAAAAATTGTTAACACCGGGACGTCCCGCCTGCGGTCGTGAGGATTTTTTTTTATTGTCTTTTATACACAGCTCTATAGTGCAGGTGTGTACTCATGTGAGATGTGTTTGCAGAGCTAAGATTCTTGTGATTCGATTCATATAAACCATTTCAAGATACAATGATCACAGCAGGTACGATTCATTTTCAACTTCAGTCAGGGGTACAAACATGGCATCTCCGCCCGTTTGATTGACACCTCACTTGAGCCAATGGGAGCTTCCATATCCTGTCCACAGTATATAATAGCCAACCAGAGTACCTGTTGAACGAAGTGGCTGAACCCCCAGTGTTGTTTACAAATCCAGCCAGTCAGAAGCAACATTACGGATGATTGACGCTTTAGAATCTGAAGAGGGCGATATGCCAGCCAATCAAGACCTTAGCTGTCATGCAAATATCGGTTTGGTCAGTATGACTCTGGGTTTGGTTTGCTGGTTTTGTTTTGTTTTGTTTTTTACATGAAAGCAATGTCTCTTGGATATCTTACCAACTTTATGGTGCTCATCTGTTTTTTCAAATAGCTGTTGTCTTTTATATAAATAACATTTTCCACCACACTTGTTATGTCTCCAAATAGCCTACTTTAAAAACGCCTAAACTTAGCCTGAGATAAACATGTGTAAAATAGACCTGCAGTCTTTCTGCTACGCTAACCAGCTGATGGCTGCTTCATACTGAACATACAGACTTGAAAAATTCTCATCCATTCTATCAAATAATTCAACACCAGAAAGTAAAAAGCCTATTTACCAAGTGTAAAAGTCTTAAAGTCAAGTATTAAAAAGTTAGAAAGACATGTCTCACCATTCAAATGCATTTTCTCATTTGTTTTACAATATAAAGAACGATTTAAATGCCGAGTGGGACTTGTATATAGGCTCCATAACGTGGCCTATATCATTTGCAAACTGGTACTGCTCCATTGTTGGAGGGAGTTAGACATTATCGCTGATGGCAGCAATCCCTGCAGTTCCTCCGGCCAGCGCAGCAGGAAGTCAGGTTAAACATTACACGGTGTACGAACTGTTCCCCGAACCAGCAGCAGCTCTGAGTGACAACTCACAGGATGTCGCCTATAATCTACTGCTCTTACCAGCAGCACTAACCGGTGCTATGAAGAGAACTGATGCTATCTTTGAAGATGTCTTCAAGGACTCTCTTCTAAAGCAGTGGGGCTTCTGAAAGACTTTCACTGCATTTTGAAAGCAGGTGTTTCCTATTGTTTGTCTTTACACCATTCAAAGATGAGCACAGGCTGTCCGGCTGATTTTTTTGAAAATGCTGGTTGTCACAGACAGTGATAAAGTAAGCACTAAAGAGGGCTGAAGAAACAAACCTAAAGTATTTAGGGTCTCTCTGGAGTGTCTACCTCAGAGAGAGTCATGAATTCCCAGCATAGACATAGCTTCCATTGTGTTTATAGATCGAGGGAGGCCCAGGGAATAAATCACAAGGTCATTGAATGGGTTGTCTGACCTTTGACGAGCAGGGTTGAGAAAAGACTCTGCGCTATGTCCTGATGTCATCAGCAAGTCATTACCACCAAGGCTCTCAACACCTCTACCATCCCACCCCAATGCAATGTGCTGAGCTGCTATTGGTCTAGCCCCCTGGCCACAGCACCTAAATCACTGTGTAGGGCAGCAGTTATAGACTTGACCTTGGCTCGGTGCTGTTTTCCATTCCCCGCTCTCACATTTAACCATGTTTATTGTTTCTCTGTGTCCCTTCTCACTGCTCTGTTCAGTGGCAGGGGCACAAGATATGGTAAGTTAAGGAAGCATTAAACTATATTGCTCCAACATGTTTTATTTGGCCCTGTTGTTGTTGCCTTATTAGAGTTCCTAATTATTCTGGTAATATGTCTGCATTCCTTACTGGCTCTGATCTGTTTGCTAATACGGGCATTTGAAAGAAACAACTGACCCAGGGGATGTTTGGGCATGTGTCAGTGGTCTTTCACAGCGCAGCATGTTTGCCCTTGTGTGGGTGATAGAGTTTGTTAAAACGCGACTAAGGCATTGAGGCAAAGCATATGTTTTCTTAAGGGACGATGAGGTGAGCTGAGGTTAACTATTTTGACCGTGAACGCCAATCTGAGACCTAATTTGAGCTGAGCGGTCTCCTGAGGAGTAACCTCCTCACCAGGGCCCTGACCTTTGACCCCTTCTGGCTGCTTCTGCACAATATCCAGAGAAACAGATCGAGGAGAAGAGGGAGAGTGACAGAGATATATGCCCTATTAAACATCTCTACCCAGTATCCTGACAAATAGCCCTGCACACACGGCGGTACCACAATTCTCAAATCACAAACTACACACGAGCCAAGAGTAACTTCCACTATTTTTTCGGTGTCAGCTTTGCCGCATACTATTTTACCCACTGCTTTCCTGTGCTTGGTAACAGAGGAACGACTATGAGCAAGCTAGGTTGACACAATGGCTTCAGGTTGAAGCATGCCCACCTCCAGAGCGCACTGACAGATTTATATTGTTGTCTACCACATCGTTCTGCACTTGCAAGTCCTACTCATGCTGTTGAGCAATGGCATCCCCTGAAAAACCCATCTCTCAGCATCTCCAAGTTTCTTTTTCTTCCGCCCTCTCGCCCACAGCAACAGAACACTGAGCTGTGCAAAGCAGGGCAGATTAAAAACCCCTACTGGGCCTATAAAACAACCAAGTGCTTATGAAGGCACATGGATAGACTTCTCTACAGAGGTGAGCGCACCTCAAGACAAAAGAGCTTTTGACTTATTCATTTACAGAAAAGATTATGCCTACACCAACCTCGGGAACTTGCCAGGAAAAGTCTTTCTTCATGTAAACAGACGTGTGTGCCTGAACATGTGGCGGCTAATGTACACTTCATTCAATCTCATTCCTTTCAAAGCACTTAGCAGTTTGGGTGCCCTGTTGGTGTGTACTCCATCAATCATGATCAAATCACTCTGGAAAAATGGGACATGGCCAAAATGGAGAGCTGCTCCAGCAGAGCAGCATTTCAGCAAAGAAAGATGGAATTGTAAATGTGGTTTGTGTTGAAAAGTAGAGTACAGTTAAAAAGAGCAGCAAAGGAACATACTGTATGTGTATTGAAATGTTTTCAGTGAAGGCTTTTAATTTAATTTAATTTAATTTAATTTAATTTAATTTAATTTAATTTAATTTAATTTAATTTAATTTAATTTAATTTAATTTAATTTGATTTGATTTGATTTGATTTGATTCAGTTTAGTTTAGTTTAGTTTAGTTTATAGTTTGTAAAAAAAAAAAAAAGGTTATTAGCTGTTGTATGTCCTCTTCAATCATCATTTTCTTTGTCTTTTTAGCCATTTATTTAATTATTCAAGCTCTCTAAAAAAATGTAAAACACATAACTGTGGTTAAAAGTCATAACTGAAGCAATAAATTAATTGTATGAATTTATGAATTAAATTAGAAGTTATATCTTAGAAGTGCAGACTTAAAAAAAAGTTTTGGAGCAATCCTTCATTCATGAATAGCAAAGTTTTAAGCTATTAGTTTTGTTGCATTTATAGATATGTGTAAGTCATTAATAAAGGTTTAATGGTGTTTCACTCTCCAATGATTCATCAGGTTTGCAGATGCTTTGGAGATGCTTCCAAGAAAAGAATTGGTTGAATGCACATTTAAAGAGTTACCTACAGCTATAGCAATAGCTACCTATAGTTATAGTTAACCTAGTAGAAGCCACCACTTGCTTGACTAACCCGCAGAGTATAGGCAGTATTTATCAGGGAAGCAATAAGGGATATTAAGATCTAATCCTACATAACAGACCTGATTCCATCAGCTGGAGCCTATCCGAGCTGATGTTGGGTGAAGGCAGGGTACACTCAGGACAGGTCACCAGTCCATCAAAGGGGCAACACAGAAAAAACACAGAACCTCCTCAATGTGAGCTGACAGTGTGAACCACTACACCACCGTGCCGCCTTAGGCACAGGTATTTATTAAACAAATTTAGAACTGGTAATGCCATTAGTCAAAAATTATAAACCCTTAATATGAAAAACAGACTGCAAAAAAAAAAAAAGTGTCTCATTAGAAAGTGGAAAACCTTTAGTTTGGTCACATATATTACACATAGTTAGAGACAAACTTGATCCGATGAGAGAATCCCTTTTTTTTTCTTTTTTTTTTAACAAAATAGTTCATATACTTGTTATTATTACCTAATGTATGTACTATACCTGCAATGGTTGACAGGGAAACTGTAAATATAAATAAGCTGTAAAAAAATAAAAAATAAAAACTTGTATAGATTCTTGTAACAAGATGATATGACTTGTCAGCCTGAAAGCCACAAATAATCCATCATCCTGTGGATCAGAGTGTTTGCTTAAATGTACAACCACTGCAGTGTGGGAAAACCTCAGCTTGTAATTACTGTAACAGTGAAAGTCAAGGAGGTACACCTTGTAAACTGATCCTGAGAACCCTGATGTTCACATTCAATTCTCCTCCCGTGTCTCCTCCCCCACTGCACAGTTAAACTTGGGTAAAGTGTCACAACGAAGCCCCTCCCACCCCAAAAAAAACAAAACACTCAAACACTAATCTTAACTCCACCCTGCCATGAGCTGTTACTCCCTTAGCATATCACCATAATTCACAGTGACAACAAACAACTGGCCATGCCACACTTTACCCGTGATGCCTCACAGCAAAGAGGAGAGAAAGAGGGCACAGGGTAGAGAGTGGAGCCTCTCGTCATTAATAAAAACCCATTATCTGTCATATGTGTTCAAAAGCCATTTGAATATTTCTTTCCATTCTATAAAGTCCTGCTGTGACGTCCCGCAGCGGGAAAAACCCTCGATTAATATTTGGATGTCTGGCTGTTGTTGTTCTGGAAGGCCATAAAGAGGCTGACAATCAATACGGTCCTGTCAGAGGGGTTGATAGGTTAAGGAATAGCGGGTTGGTAACCTTTGACTCCAAGGCAAAGAAAAAAAAGACAGAGGTGGAGTTAGGGGTGGGCAGTTTAAGTTTCACTCCCCTTGCAGCACTCAGTTTGAGGTTTTATACAAGTGTGAGGAACGGGTTTTTTCCCCCTGAGACCGTAAGCACTGAAAGAGTAGACAACAAAGTCCAGGGAGCAACGGGAAAAATAAAAATACCAGCAGGCAAGGAAATAGAGATGAAATGGAAACAGGAGGGAGGAGGGAAGGCTGTGAGAAAAAAAAAAAAAAAAGAGTGAAAAAGGATCATGACCCAAAGTTCAGTCGAAGTCAAGGCATAAATCAAAGATGGCGTGAAAACCCAGCATTGGGCTCTTTTTCGCGCTTCGCTCTCCAGCAGAGGAGCCAAATTGTTCTCATGCAGAGAGCAGTCACTTCTAAGGCTTGATGTGCTAATAGTATCAGTTGTTGTTTATCTAGCATTACAAAGAGGAGCCAAATCAATCACAGTGTAAACATTAACCGCAGGTTGAAGGGCGGGAAACCTCTTTCAGGGAAAATGAAGGAATTCACTCACACACGAAACAGGACAAACAGGGTACCTTCTCCACCAAAGTCAAACAGTGCAAACAGTGAGCGGGGAAAGGTGTCTTTAACTTTTAGATTAGTTTAAAAGGAGTGCCCAGAATATGAGGAACTGACTAAATATTTATTGCGTCTCTTTGTATTTATTATGTCTCTTTTTTTGACCATGTCATTTGACAATAACATGTTCACTTTGCAAAAATGACAACATTTAAAAACTATTTTGTTTAAACAAATAAAGCATTGTTATGTGATATTTTTAAACTTCAAAACGTCTAACTGAATCAAAAGTGTTATTTTATTATTATTCCAGTTAGATTGTTTTACTTCAATTCAAACATGCTTTCACAAGATCTCTGAAAAGTGAAATTTAATTTAGTTTGATAAATTAGTATCAAAGAAATGTGTTTCGTCAAATATGTGGCTGTGCAGAACATATATTTTCAGTGGCGTGAACTCTTTAATCGGTAAACTTCCTTCCTCCCAGTTGTCTATGTGGTGGTGACATGTGTATCTCATTGGACGTCTTCTGTATTTGACCATCAGAGCCCCCGGCCAGTCTAGAAAGCAAACTTGTTTACTTGACTGCAACAGCACTGAGGTGCATAAAAGCAAAATCTCCTATCTGAAAATACTTTCTCTGGTTTTAGTGGCTATCAGCTACTCACTATGTGGAACATGTACTAACAATTTTCTTTTAAGACCAAGATTTTTCAAATCACATCTGTGGGTTAGGCCGTAGAGAAAGGTGAGGTGGAGGGGGGGGTCGTGTCATCACTGAAGACGAACAGAAGATGACAGATGAGTTGATTTAATTTCGTCTGCCTCATGCTGGAAGATGGACAGTGAGCGAGCAGCCGCCATCTGGGTGTCAGGCTGCTCAGCTGGTGGGTGAACTGTCTGTCTGTCTTGGGAGGGTGGGAGGGGGTTGGGGATGGTGGCCATGTGTCCCCCCTGAGGGGGGTCCAGGGGTCCTGGTGGGACTTGTAGCCTGTGACCAAGATGCCTTTTCCCCTGACCTAGAGTGCCACCCCTCACCCCAAACAAGACGCACGCATCCAAACACACTATATGCACAATACCAGGTCAATGGCCACTTGCTCAATCCATTAACACTCTGTTAGCTTTTATACGAGCTTACAATGTTATGAAAAGCACATGTCCAAAGGTTGCAGTACAATGGAAAAGCTGGCGTCCAGATTCACACTGAGGGTCTGGTATCAGTTAGTGATGCCAATATTCTGTTGGTCCACGAAACAGGGATAAATTAGCAGCGCCCCCTCCGCTCATCAGGGCTCCCTCTCTTAATTTATAGCCTTAGTTGAAGGTTGTCAGTTTTCCTGTGAATCTTTGTTAAAACATGATGCTCCCCACCTGCATTATGTCGGTCCAAACTTCAGACACAGAAACCCATATTCACTGGAAGACAGCACCTTCCCAGACACATGTACACAATGCATGCTGCAGCAGTTAAGACTGGATGCAGCTAGATTTGATGCAGTTACACTTTAAAAGAAAATCTCACTGTGTTTTCTGTTTGTATTGGTTTTTAATAAGAAACCAGTTGTACACAGTCGAGGGAGCACTAGCCCGGCTTTTAATAACTTACTCCATGTCTGTTTTTTTTTTCTTTTTGTCAGACTGCATGATGTCATTCAGCAACAATCAATTTGCAAATCAATGAAAAGTGAAGGTTAAGGAGTATTTAAAGTTGCTAAAGAAAGTTAAAAACCTCCACTCCAAGACATATATGAAGCAAATCACATGCACATAGCATGGAGTGAAAACATTAAGTACGTACACATATTGTTGTAATTGGGCTTTGAGAGTATTAGAGCGGCTGTGGACCCATCTGCCCCTGGTGTCCGGGCTCTGTGTTTGGGGGGCCGCGGGTAGACCGCTGCTGGTGTGCAGTCTGAATAGGCTGACGGTTGAGCTAAGAGAGCTGTGTGCAAACGGCCTCCATGGCTAATCTGCTAATGTATTCCAGAGGTCAGGAGGGTTTCGCACCAAATCAATGGAGGGATTTACACAGCTTTCCCCTGGAATGTGCTCCATCCGCACTCCGCTTTGGAGAAAACATCCACCTCTGCTTTGCCAGGCTGTCCAATTTTCCACGGCATTTAACCACAAAAAAAGGAAGAGCAAATTTGAAAACAAAAAAGAAAGCGAGAGAGGCGCAGTAAAGGACTCCCTTACCCATCCCCTCTCTTTTACATGTCCACCACAGAAAGTCAGCAGCGACAGGCTCGTCTTTTGCTGCTGAGATGTTTTGGTGGCCCTGACTCTGCCTGACCATATACAACCTCTTTGTTCACTGAGACGACGGAGCACTGATGCAAGACAGTGCTGCGCCTTTAATGTGAAAAGACAGCAGGAAGGGAAGAAATCAAGAATGCACTGGAGCAGCAAGGCTCTCCATGTGGATCTACAGTTTTTGAACCGTCTTCTCATACATATCACACATATCACACTTACTAAAATGAGTCCCCTATACGTACTATCGTAAACATTTAAGCTTGAAACTTCAGAACAAATTAAAAAATATATATAAATGTCTCTCTGCTCCCATAACATAGGGCACGAAGGCTCCATCTGAATATATTGAAGGTCAACTGAAACTGGGCAGAAAATGACAGCAATTGGACGTCATGCTGTTCAAACTGTTAATGAAGTTTCACTCCAACCAGACGGCACAGGATTCATTCTGCAGCCAGACCTGCTGAAATATTCCTAATTGAGCTATTTAACCCTTCATCTACAGTCAATGTAAAATGCATGCAGTTAAAGCTGAAGATTGGTGATTTTGGAGATACTGTGTGACCCTACAACACTCCTTCTTTTCCACTGGGCTGTAAAAATGTGTGAGAAGAAGTACTAGGGGGGGAAAGTGGCTCACTCAGCAGCCCGGCACTCGTAGTTTCTGATATGAGATCATGGGAGATCTTTCCATCTTCTTATCCGTAGCGTGTCTGTGTTGTTTTATACGATGTGTGTCAGTCAGGTCTTCTGTGCGGAGGAATGCACCGGGGGCTGTGCAGCGCTCTGTCCGTCCACTCGGCTTTGTCTCTGTGCTGTTGGAACGCGCCCGTCTCAGGTCATAAATAAGTCGGCCTGGATAGAGGAGGACGCCCGAACCCAGACAAGCGGACCCAGCGTACGGCGGACCTGGCCTTGAATCCACGCAGACAGACCACTTTGGACCAAACCAACAACACACACACAGACACACACACACACACACACACACACACACACACACACACACACACACACACACACACACACACACACACACACACACACACACACACATGCAGAGAGAGAGAACCGGGGCGGCTTACTTTCACTGCCCTTAAACTTAGTCTCGAGGTCACAGGTCAACTTCATATAAATGTGTTCAGCTCCACATGCTTCGAAAGGGAGATTGATGTTCAGCATTCTTTCACATATATGTCTAAGGGTGAGATATGCTTTGTGTAACTCCCACATGAAAGGCTGATAAAAGGGAGTTTTGTGTAAATAGTGGATTTACAGTGTATAAACCTTTGAAGGAATGAAACCATAAATGCAGATTAAGATCTCTGCCCCATACTGCAGATATTTTCATCTGTCAAGCATAAGCTCCACACATGATACCCTGCATTAAGTGTAACATTATTATCTCTCTTAAATCATACAATAAGTGTCACATACTTTTCTGAAACTTAAAAGAAAAAAACTCCTTTTCTCTCCTCTTCTCTTGTCAAAACTCCTCCTTGCTAACTTTTGCCATCCTTCTCTATCATCTCACTGATCTCCCTGCGATTGCTCGCTTCACTGCTGCAATGGTACATGATCTGTTTACCAACACTGTATTTAGCTGCCGGGTAGAGGGAGAAAAATAACTAAAGGCTGGTTTAAAGGAATTGGAATCGACTCACACAATGAACTTGAAGCGCAGTGTCTGAGTGCAACACAAAGGGGACTCTCAGGAGAAGGAATACTTGAGCACTGCAGTGTATTTATTTGTTTCGTATAATTTGCAGGCGTAGTTTGAAGGGTAAGTTTGATATTTGGGAAATACAGGAGGGTAATTCAAGTCAGTGGGTTGTTGCCTTATGTCTGTACAGCAGCCTAAATAATAAGCAGCTCGTTAGCTTCGCTTGGCACAAAGACTAGAAACAGGGAACCAGGCTCTTTTCAAATGTAACAAAATGGAGGAGTTCAGTACAATCAAATCTCCAACATCGAATATTCTCACTGTACACTGAATTACCACGGCTGTAGCTTTTAGCAGAGCAGCTCCTCTCACCAGTGACAGAAAGCACCGTCGTCAGCTGAGCCATGATACTTTAATGGAAAGTGACAATGAATTTTTGATCTGTATTGATAAAAATAATTTTAATCTGAAAAGTTATTTTCATTAGCCACACTAATAAGCAAGTTATGTCTCTCCTGTTTTAACCAACGTGTAACAACAATGTGTTTTAAGGAGGTTATGCACGATTACTAAATTAGACTATTACTAATAGTGCAGCATATAGTCTATCTTAGTATTAAAGTATAGTCATTTCTTGGAGTCTTGCCTGGTTGCCTGGCAACCTCATGGTGACATCAGGGCTTCAGTGAGTTACAATGTGGCCAAGATATAGACTTGCATATTAACTCTACAAAACCCTTTTTATACAGTAGCTAAAGATTAACTAACGGAGCTTCAGTGTTGGCACAAAGACTGGAAACAGGGAACAATCAAAGTGATTTTTGTCCTTCGCCATCTTAGTTTTTTGGAGCCAGAAGTGACCATATTTAGATGAATTGGGGAGGAACGAGGGGCAGATCTGACCGAGAACACGGAGACACTACCCACCACCCACCTAATGTATACCAGCAACCTGACTGCACCTCCAGTATGTCAAACAAATCAGTTACAGCCCGAAACATACTTCTCTTTGATGGCTAATATCTAATTCATTAAGGAATCACTGATCAAAATGGGGTAATTTAGCTAATACACAAAAAGGACAAGTGGAAAAATATTATGCACTGAGTATTTCATGAGAGAATTTGTGCTTTTTGGATGAGAGTCTATTGGAGCCAGAGTTGTTTTTAGAGCCAGCCCCCCTAGTGGCCATCAGTGGTATTGCACTTTACTCTGCACTTTTTCTGCACTGGGAGACGACAACCATTTGTATATACAGTCAATGACTGAAACAGTGTTACTGACCAAACCAGTCATTTCAGCAGTGCAGCTCCTCTTACTGGCGACCAAAAACATGATATATGATGTTTCTGTCTCATTAAAGGCTTATCAAATAACTGCAAACGCCACAGTTTCCAGTCTTGGAAACTTCGAGTCTGCTGGCTGTAGCTTCATATTTATCGTACAGACATGTGAGTGGTTCTGACCCACTCATCCAACTCTTGGAAAGAAAGCAAATAGTGTTGGTTGAAGCTGTTCAGATGTTTTAGTGTTTGAGTTTCTACGTTTTGAAGTAGAAATGACAGAGGTGAGATTTGTCCCCTTTATCTGAGTGTACATCTAAAACTACCAAGTTCACTCACAACCCCCCTCCCCCCACCGCCCCCTCTTCCCTCCGCCCACATGACTCACCCCCCCACCCTGCCTCTTGTCCCGTGCCCCATCCTTCTCATTGACATGATCTCTCCATTCATGTGCCAGAGCGTTTCCTGTGCACGGGGTGATGGGGGGTCAGCAGTTTGATAAACCCATAAAAGGCCCCCATGTTAGCCCATGAAGGCCTCTGTCACCCGTTCCCACAGCCCGCCTGTCTGTCAGGCCCTCTGACTGACAAGCCCTGTCACCCTACCGCTTGACGCTCCAGCCCACTCCAACTACATCCACCCCCCTCCTCCCAAGATAACGCGCACATTAAAGATCATTTGGTCTGGCCTGCCACTCATTAATATGACTGACAAAAGCCTCAGCTCATTGTCAGTTTACCAGGGGGGGACGAGGCGAGGAGAGAGCGTGGGCACAGTGCCCTGTGACTCCACCTCATCCAATCATGAACAGGGTCTCTCTCTGTCTTTTCCTCGGGCCCTCCAGACACTTTGAAAAGCAAGAATGCACCATGCTAAATCTGCCCACACTGGATGGTGGGTGGTGTGAAAAGGCTGACACTGATGCCACCCTCCCTCGGCACAATGACACAGATGCTCCTGGCAGGAGGCTTGGAGCCTGCAACATGTCCCACAACATCACAGGATTTTGAGGATTTGGTGGCAATTTGGCTTCCGACTATTAGGCTCTGATTTGTTTGTGCAATTAGTTAGTTAGTTGGATGAAAAGCTGTTCTTATTTTTCAGTACTCAGCACAGGGATAGAGGAAAGTTGTCCAATCCCGCCATAGACTGTATTGTTTACCACACGTTCCTGGAGGAGATTTGGTGACTTGATAATCAGCGAGTGCAGTATTTTAGCAAACCCAGATTTGTCTTTTTTCTCTACCTGTCTAGATTTTTAAACAGAGCCATCACTATCTCAAAGCCACTTCTGAACCATTTACCATTTTTTTCCAGTCATATTAAACCATCTATATGTTCCCAGCAACCCTTACATACTTGATATTATTAGAAGCTTTGGCCATTTTCCAGGCAAGGAGTGTTTAATGATGCTACTGGTGTTTTAAATTTGTAGAATTTAAGAATTCTTTGGAGAAACAGGGATTAATATACATTGTCTTTTGTTTTTTATCTGTCTGTTTACTTTGAGGACTTTTTTGAAACAGCCAATCATACTGTACCTAATAAAACATACTTAATCGTACTCAGAGAATCACCTGATACGTCCTATCATTTGGTCCTGTAAACAACACCAGCTTGTGATATGGAAGGATTGTAGGTAATTCAAATACTTGTAAATTTCAGGTAAAAAGAGTTTAACAGTGGATATGAGTACTCCATACTTCTACAGATAAAACTACCGACAAGACTAAGATCGTCCTTACTATTGTCTGTGTGTGTTTTCATCAGTGATGTGTCGAGTTTACAATGGAAATTTGATTGGCTCACATTTCCAAGACAGATTTATTGTTTCAGCGTACAATGCCAACATCTTTCTGGAAATGATGTTTTTTCTGTTAATATTATGGTTAGATTACCTCATTATAATTTCCAGAGTGGTTCAACTGTTTTTTATTTACAACCGTGTCACAACTGTGTGACACTTCCATTTGAACTTCTTCCTAAAAGGAGACAGCCATTAGAAATCTTCTCTCTCTCCATCTGTCCGGGGCTGCACCCGACACAGTCCAACTACCCGACCACAGTCCCGTATCTCACCCTGAGATTGAGGACACGGGGTGAGGAGGCCAGCTCTGTCTTGAGACACAAATCAGCGTGATGAAAAGCTCACCCTGTCTGAAGCCAGCTGCTGTTAAGAACCGAATGAGAATTAAGAGGAAACTTGTAGGAGGGAGAGAGGGAGGGAGGGAAGGAGGGAGGGCGCTCTCTGTCTGAGGATGAGATAATCTGAAAGGGCAGCCTCGGACACACACACACACACACACACACACACACACACACACACACACACACACACACACACACACACACACACACACACACACACACACACACACACACACACACACACAAACTCACAGGTCAATGCAGTGGAAACATGGCAGGAAAAATGTATTTTGGAAGAGCCACGGAGTGTTATCTTAAAAGGATAATGAATATGTCTTCCCCTGTGAGTGAGGGAGAGTTTCAGTGTCTGGTTTGTGATGGTAATTTCCACAATAACGACAACCTGGTTCCAGTGCGGTGACCAGGGATAATGTAGGTCATGCATGACTGTCTCTGTCTTTTTCTCTCTTTGTCTCTCCATATTTCACTCCATCTGTCTGTCCAGATCCAATGACACCAATTACTATTATCATTAGTGTGTTTTGTAAGGGAAAACATACAAATCTTTAATCTAATTTGCATTGCGGCTTTTTTTTTTTTCCAAGTCCATCATCCACATTTCAGCTGTAGCCCAACCATAAACCCAACCTGACACTCCTCTCCTCCCTCCTCACTTCTCGCTGCTCTACTCTGTGTGGTGAAGCTGGCACCAGGCGCTGACAGCTTCTCTGCACAGACGTTTTTGATTCAAACTCTGAAGTTTCTTGGTTCCCTACATGTGTGGCGTAGACCATCTTCGTCTCTGCTCTGTTTACCGAACAGTAAAACCCAAAGGCCGCAGACCGACGTGGGCTCGCTCAGAGGCTCCTCATTCCCACCAGAGAGGAACCCATTTAATGAAGAATAATAGTAGTAATGTGACCAGAGCCCAAAACACTTCCTTTCCTCCAGCACTGCAGATCCGTTTTTTGTTATATTATTCCTCATATTACAGCATTGGCCACCGGAGTGCCACAGAAAACACAAACCCAAAATTATGTAGAGCTTTACAAAGTGGTGCACTTAAACTCTATCCAGTATCATACCAACGGGAGAGTTTATTTCAACCCCAAACAGGCTGGAACTGGTGGTGTCATGCCAAAGCGTGTAATGTGCCCATCAGTCCACTAGAGGATACCATGTCAGTGTCAAGTTTTACCTCGCCTGGGTGTTAGAACGGTACCAAAAACAATGAGGCTAGGTTTAGGAAAAGATCTTGGTTTGGGTTAAATATGAGAGGATCACAATTTGGTTAGGGTCAGGCCCTAAAAACAACTTGGTTAGGATTAGGAAAAGATCATGGCTTCGGTTAAAATAAGTAATTTTATGTAAGTAATATTAAGTAAGTTACCCTATCATATATTATGTTGGCTGAATATGTTATTCCATTAAGGTCCACATAAGTTTTTGCCATCTCACAGACTTGAACACTTATCTCCCAGGTGTAAGCACAGTGTTTGATCCATCCAACAACCCCAACATCCTCCTTACACAGGCTTTGGCACTTTTTGTGTTGAAGCAGTGAATCTGACTCCATCTTATTGGAAACCCAACGGTACTACGTCCCGCCCACTGATAGCCGTAACCTGACTGCACCACAGGCCTGTCAATCAAATCGACACATTCCCCAAAACATACAGATTTTTTTAGGCTTATTTTTTTAATCAATTTAGGGATTGTTTTCAGATTGACAGCAACGAAACAAATAAGAAGCAGTAACTTTATGTAACAAAACTGAAATAACTTGTGGAATTTTTTTTATTGACTTTGAATTTCATGAGAGAAGTTAAATGGGAGTCAACCTCTAGTGCCCCTTGGTGGTATTGCAGTTTAAGGCACTTCCAAATCAGCCACATTTTTCAGACCCAGAAGCTACATCCACTTTTATATACAGTCTATAATTGGCACATGATCAACTCCAATACTTTGTACTGTGTCACATGACCTTGGTGTGACACTGACACGGTATCTTCAAGTGGACTGACGGTTGTATTACATGCTTTGGAGTTATAACTGGCTCCCTGAAAAAAACCTCTGTGCAGCATGTTGAAGTGCTTTAGTGGATTGTAAGTAAGTTAGGACGGCTCTGAGACTACCCTCAAAAAACAGACAATCTACGAGACAAACCAGAGAGAAATAAGTAAGAGGACAGAGACAGGAGACAATTGAGAAACAGAAAGAGAGCACGGAGAACGATAGGATGCAGAGGGTGTGAGAAATTGAATGAAAATGACGAGAGGGAGAAAAAGAGGAAGGCCTGGTTTTCTTTTTCCTAACTCTGGATTCCTGGATAATGACTGGGCTGTAGTGGTGCTGAGCCTCAATCCGCCAAACGAAACAAGAGGCCCAGCCAGCCCGATGATGTTTATTTCTCTCCATTTTTCATTTTTTCCTTTTTTTCATTTGCGACATAAAAATCATATATACAGTACCAAATCTGCATTTAATTTGAATTGCAGCCCACTGTTTTCTTCCCCTTTTTCTCATCTGCTACCCCCCCCCTTTTTTTTTTTTTTTTGCACAGTCAGCTAAGTCCTCCGGCCAAAGCAGGGATTTGTGGCTTGCTATCCAGTCGAGGGGATATTTTCTGAGAAATTCCCTCTGCCAACAACTTTCTTCGCCGCGGCCTCATATGCTGACCTGAGCAAGCATCTTTGGAAACACTGCTTGAGGAGACTTTGGCCCATGCTGTCTTTGTTTAGCAGTGACCTGGACTTGAACATGGAAGCTTAAGTTGGTGGTCGTGAAATATTTCTGCTTAATGCTTTATTTTGACTTGGATGAGGGCTGGTATGAAGGAATAGACTGTGATTCTGCAATCATGCATCAGCGAAGTCAGCAATAAACCTGCAGAGAACACTTTAAGCCTGCACACTCACGCACACTCAACAACCCCGGCAGTGTGGAGCGGTTCTCCGAGCCACTGATGGGCCCCGATCCAGCGGGCCACTGTGGCTGTATGAGACCGGGCCAGGCTGCATGCCACAGGGGATTTCTGGGATCAGTGAATCTCTCCTTCTATCTTTGTATGGCTAAGAGGCTCCGGCTTTTGGAGGCAGCATGATTTCTGGCCACGGTCCTTATTTAGTTCGATTTACGGGCGCCATGTAACGACCGCAAAGTCAAAACCCAGACATGAATCCGCTCTCTCTGCACACGCCGTCCAAGCAAACCACATCAACCAAAGTATCTAATACAATTGTGGTTTGTTGTGATGTATTGGCTGTCAAATGAACTCACAGTACTGGACATTTACAAAAATATTCATAGTTTCACATCATTTTCCTGATGGCTTTGAGGGAGCACTTGAATTTACAAAGTTATTTATTGCATGTATTTTGCAGAAACGTAATTACAAATATTTAAAAAATTACTTTGATGGTTCCATTTTTCCTTTTTTAAATCCTACCTTTGACAGCTATGAAGACACCATTCCTTATACTAAATAACACCATAAAGGTGGTCAGAAAATAGTTTAAGCGGTCCATGAAAAATGCTTCTTCTGTACAAATTTGACCCGAATGAAGTCTTTCCCAGACTACGTTTGAGAAAAGCATTGTGCTCCCTTCTCCTTTTCCTCATCTATCCACACATAGCAGCCGCACCCTCTCCCACTCTTGTCCCGAGCCAGGCAGTTTCACGACCTGTGTCCACCTTTTTTTTTTTGACAGAAATACAAATATTTGTTCAGTTAAGTGTTTCTGCAAACGTCAACAGTCTCGTGGTCTGTCGGGCGACTGGAGTTCAGGTGGTCTGGCCTTTAATGATGGTCTGATTTCTCGGAGAAAGACATAATTTGCTCCATTGGGACGGATACGCGGAGGGTAGAGCAGAAGCTGGTAGAGGGGGTCATCCTCCAAACCAAACCGTGGCCCGGATTGCACGCCTTTATCAGCCCTGTGTGGACGCTGGGCTGCACCAGTCGAGGGGAAACGAGGCCCGTGAAACATTTCTGACATTTCTCGAATGGCTTCTCGAATCAAGAATGGCTGCTCATGTGTGGAGGATTCTCTAAGTGGAGGTGATGGGGAGAAAAAAAAGGGGCGAGGTGATGCTGTGCAGATGTATAATGCTTTAGGTGTAGAACATGCAAATAATCTGCCACTGATTGATACGCTTTGATAGGTTTGTAGGCTGTCCTTGTCAATATCAGTTCATGAAATCATTAGCGTATGGGTCGACCATGCTGTGAGAACATAAAACCCCATATCATGTGTTATTTCTAGGGACATGGTGTAACAAAACCTCTTTCAGTCATTTTGACGATTAAGAACCAACATTGTAAATACTTTGTTCTCATAAAAACAATTGTCATTAGTGGAAAAAATAGCTTATTCAGATATTATAGGCTATTAGGGGTAAAGACTGTACTCTTTATTGGTCCTACTGGAGTGCCAACTCCATTTAGAACATAAAATGAGGAGTGAGTAAATAAGGTAAGTGAGAGGCTCGGGATGAGGTGCAGACAAAGGAAGTTTAGATGCTTCTTGCTATTACAGTAATCATAGAAACTTGACGTGGTTGCGTGTACCCTCTACTGGCTTCTGCGACACAGTGAGGACAAACAGCGTCAAAAAGGATTCAGTCTTGCTGCCACGACTTCTCCAGCCCCGCTGGAGTTGTGCTGCCTGTGTCGGCCATAAATATCTACGTTTTTATAATCTTAATTATACAGACATTTTTCTGTTCTCCTTCATGGGCCAGCTCCCCCACAGACCCAGCAGGTTGCTGTGACGATGCCAAGCACTCCCTCCTCCTCCTCCACAACAACAGCAGCATTCAACGGGCGAAGATTTGGAGCTCTGCAAATATTTGCTGCGCTGGCTTTCATGGGGCAAGAAAAGGGGCGCAGGATTGAGGTTAAAAAAAAAAGGGGCGTCGTGTTGGTTGTGACCCTCACCTCTACCTGCAGTAAACTTCTGGAAAATACATAACCCGCATCCAATTAAAAAAGAGAAGGGGAGGAGAGCTGTAGAGAGGGACATTTCTGCAGAGACTGAGGAAGAAAAAAAGCAGCAGGGAGAGCAGGAGAAAGAAGATTTAGATTCTCTAGAAGAGACAGCGCACATATTGAGAGGTGGGTCGACTCCCACCCGACAGCTCCACTCCATTCACACTGACACATTAGTATTCTAATGCCAGTGACAATATGTATGACTGCTTTCCAGAGGAAGACATGCTACGGGTCTGTGCCAGAGGAAGAGGAGAAACAAGACAGCGAGGGTAAACAGAAGAGAGACATTAATGTGGAGCAGAGCTGCAGGGAGAGAGAGGGGAGAGTGAAACACTAACACATCACGGGGGCTTTATATGATGACAACATTTATCTCCCTGCAGTCATTATCTGCGTCTCCATGGCAACACAGTAGCACTTTAGGAAAAAAAAAAAAAAAAAAAAGGGCCTCTCTTCTCATGCCAGTGCAACTTTTAAAGTCACTCGTGATTTCATAATGATGAATTAGCGGGTAACTTTTTTGTTCTACACCATATTATATTTTGGAGGTTATCCTGATCTGCTCACATCCTGTACTCAAACTGCAAAAATACCACATTATAAATAAAAAATATAGGATAAAAATATCCCATCAGCAAAATGTACTTGAAGTTTTAAAAGTAAAAAGTTCAATTCTGTAGAAAACTGCTGTTGCTGTTAGAGGTGTATTTAGTTTCCGTAATCAGTCTGGTGGTTCCCAATTTAGGGGTCAGGCTCCATCCAAAAGGTCACAAGAAATAATGGAGTCATGAGAATAATGGAGTAGGACAGAAGAAGAAACAAAGTCCGACAAATTTGCAGTACTGGAAGAAGGAGTCAGGTCATTTGTGCCAATACTAAACTGAGACAATACGCCACTACAGGTAAAAGTCCTGCATTCAAAACCTTACTTGAGTACCTTCAGCTAAATGTACTTGAAGTATCAAAAATGATTCAAAAGTACTCAATGTTTAAAAAAAATCAAATAAATTTACCTTTGAATTAAACTATACAGTAGCATGAAATGGAAATACCCAAATAAGGTACAAGTACCTCAAAATTTTACTGATGTAAAGTACTTTCCAGCATAGAAGCAATGATAAATACATGTGGGATAAAGTAAACATCTAATAAAATAAACATCTGATTTCCTGTTTGAGGCTCGTATTCATCCATGTAGTGGAAAACAAGGGCGTCACTGATCCTCACAAAACAAGCAACCATTAATATATCAAATCTATTAAGTAGGCTTCATTTATTCTTCTGTATGTCCTTTACATCCTTGCATTCCTACACATGGAACGAATCTAAACTACTTTGCAGATAAATCAAACAGGCTTAGATAGTTTTCTGGTGACTACACGCCTGCTTCTGCTACATGATGCCTAAACATACAGTATGTACACAACAACCTGATGCTTGTGAATATTTTCACCGTGTCCAACAGAGAGTTGGACCAACTCGAAGCCCCATGTCAAAATGCATTTTCTATGCTCCCTTAATATGGTGCCTAATCACTTTAGCTTTGTCTCTGGGGGCACAATGTCTCCCCTCATGTCCTGTATCCTAGCGAGGGGGCCAGGGAGCGGTCCAGCGACAGTGTGTTGAATTTGGGTGACAGGGCCCCAGTGGGAGTGGGCACCCTCTCCCCGGCCTTTAGATAATCCCCAGGAGAAAGGGCCGGCATTTAGGGTGCGATACGCTTAATCTGGGAGGGGGACGCGTTCACAAAGGAGCCCGGCACTTCCTCTGGCCTGGGAGCTTCCGTTAGTCTGGGGGGCCTAACATGGGTGCCAGTGCAAACATGTGCCTATATATATACTGCATGTCTGCATTACAATTGAACAAACAACAGACATACACTGACATGCAGTGATGGACAGAGCAGCAAGTATGAGGGAATATGAGAAACTGTAAGTTCACACTGTCCTTATGGGGAGCCAATCCAAACAAGCAACCCACGCATCTGAGGGCCAGCAAGAGTAAACAAACGCATAAAAAAAACACACGCCCGTATTACATACTGTGGGCAGAGGCCGTGTTTACATTCTGCCCACGGGTACATTGAAACAAAGCTTGCATGCAGTGTAGAAAATTTAGCTCAGTGAAGGACACAAAGGGGAAAGATCAAACACGCTGCCTTCAGATAGTTTCAGATATACAAACAGGAAGACAGCATCATGTCATAGCCCCTTCACATATTAAATGGAGTCCCGGTTCACTCCTACATGCAGGAGATGTGATCAGGGGATGCTGGTGGATGACGGATATGCTTCAACTCCATCCCCTGGCAGCATTCATGTTCCTATTGTAAGGGGAAAATGAATAATAAAAAAAAAAAGATACAAATCTGCCCTTTTTTCCCCCAAACACATTTTCCCTCTTATTTACCACAAAAGCAAATAATCCTCACAAAGGCAGCATGTAACATTTAGAGGCTTTTACATAAACAGCTGAGGGATATTATTCCGTATTTCTCTGACATGATTCCACACGCAAGTTTGGATGAGATGTTTGGAAAAAAAAAGAAAAAAGGGGAGAACCTCCAGGCAGGGATGGAGTCTCTTTTCCCTCATTTTAAGACCTGCTATTCCTTTTCGTACTGTTTCACACGGACACGTCCTCTTTCCTCTGTGGCGGTTTAATCTGGCTAGTTCATCAGTGGAGCAGCAGATAGCAGCAAGGGAGGGGGAGGAGGAGGAGGAGGAGGAGGAGGAGGAAAGGTTTGTGATGGAATAGAGAGGACATACCAAAAACTTGTCATAAATAATGATTTATTTAATCTTAAACTGACCTTTAAACTGCGCTCACTGCTCACACAAGTGAGACTTCAACTACTAACAGTGAACACCCTTCAACTAATTCTAACCCAATGACTTCAGCAGAAATTGAACTTGCTCCACTGAAATTTCAAGCTCTCTTCTCCTGTTGCTTTCATGGCTGACACATCAAGTGGAACTTCAGCTGCTTACATCACACTCTTGATTGCAACACACAGCAGATACTTTCTGAAATGAAACGGTGGTCATAAATTTGGTAAAATAACATAAATGTAATATTTTTGTCTGGAACGCAGCTTTCTGTTACTGAGTGAGTGATAGATTAAATTTACACCGCAGATCGGCGACTTTTCTAATTAAAAGTCCTCCAGTTTCACACAAGGTCCAACCATATACTAGGTTTTAAACTAGACGTATTTCTTTCAGGAGGGGCGGCGGGGGTCCCAAGAGGAAACACTGGATTTTCCTGTTAAATTACATATTACAACGCTTTATTTGATACTTTTCAAACCAGTTTGGCCACACGAGTTGCATGCACTGCAGTATGCATTTAGAGAACATTTGTATAATTGTAGATACAATTTAAAATGTAAAGAAATACATACTGAAAAAAGCAGCACATTGAATTGTTATTGAATGCAAGCTGTTGCGATACAAAATGTGTGCAAGGAGTACACTTTTTTTTTTAACAAAAGAAGCTTATCCAGCTGGTTTGGGTGGAGCTCAGCTTTGTGAAGAAATGTTACTAAATGTGAGTAGCTCTCGGACATTTTCATTTTGTTGGAGACCTCGACTGTAAAGCTTAAAATGCAACACTTTTATTCCTTTTACTGCCTCAACCTTTCCACTTCTTGGACTGCCTCACGTCATCTCACCCACACACCATTAACATTTTAAAAGAGTGCAATTTTCAATGCCACCGAGTCCACTTCAATATTCTTCACAGTGTGGCCTTTTCTAGTTTAAATGTTATCTTACTACGAGGTCATACTCTCCATTCCCAGCTCGCTGGAAGCCGCTGTATTTTCCAGTGTGACGGACCCGACTTATTTGGCACCAACACAGTCTAAAATAAACCAGTGAGAGTATTTAAACCCTCTCTGTGACTCAGGCCTGACATGAAGATAAAGCCTTCTCTCCAGCCCCTCTACTCTTTAAATTCTGACCTCGAGCTGAACGGTATTTCAGCAGCAGAGCGCGGTCAGTACAGACCTCATATTTAATAAGAATTATGACCAGCGACACAATTACAGTATATATCAGAGTAAAATCCAAGCCCTGCCGTAGAAGCATTATGGACTCATTATAAAACAGCCGAGCGGTCCAAGCCACTTGTTTTGACAGAAAGAGGTCCACCGGAGCACTGGCACATGTCCTTGTGCGTGGCGTCCACCAAGACTAAGTACTCGTGACAGTGCCAGGAGTGTGTGTGTGTGTGTGTGTGTGTCTGTGTGCACATTAAGTCCGAGGGGAAGCATGCCTAATGTGGGAGAGAAACAGTGAATCCAACATGGCGACCAGCCAGCGTCAGTGTTCCCTTCTTGGAGAATTAGCCTGTCAGTCCGTTTTAATTCCCAAGGACACAGGCTGCTCTTAAACCCAGGTTGAGTTTAAACTGGAGAGACTGTCTCTCCAAACTGTTTTCTCAGGTTTGGGTGCAGACAGGCAGGTTGGCTCAATGTGCGGCAGGTCAGGCCGAACTGAACAGCTAGAATACAAGTCCAGCACAGGGTCAAGCTGATAAGTCTGTGGTTACAAGTTTTGCTCAGTTGGTTGTGTGATTGTGACTCTCGGTGGGCATTTAGAAAAACAGGATCACTACAGCTGTTTCAGACACAACTGGGTTAAGCACCTCAGAAATACATGTACAGTACATGTGCAGGAAGCATTTTTACGGAGCATTTACACCACTGTTGCCGACCTTACTCCACAACCTGATACCCGTTTACAAAAGACTTACTATTCACATGCATTGTACACTGTCATCACAAATAAATACAACACATACTGTGACAGTGTATGTCGTTAACTGACTCCTACAGATCCTATCTGCACTGTAACCACAGATGTCGAGGTAACAGTCAACTAAATTATTTTTGACAGAGGAAAATGTTTTGAAGGAGCCCTGTGCTGTGTTCTTGTAACATTGAGTGCAACTCTATAAAGTATAATAAAAATACATTCTTTGTCATTCATTGTTTGCAAAAGTCAATTTCTGTAGTCTAACAAATTCAAACTGGTTACACAAAAACTGCACATGGAACCTTCAATTTGAAACTTTCATTTCAGTCTTTCAATCAATTATTAAGACAAGATTTGGAGTGGATTTCTCCGCCAAAAAAAATAAAAATAAAAGTGTGTGTGTTCAGATTTCACCTACTTCTGACTGAGAAAAACAAAAATTCCTAGATTGTATTGATATACTGGGATCTTCAGTTGTCTGACAGCATTAAGACTTCTGATACTCTGTCTGACTTCAATTTTTTTGAAGTCATCCAAAGCATATCAAGTTTACAACATCTACTTAACAGAGAGGTAGCATTCAGATCCCGAGTCACTGTTAAAGCATGTGTAGTTGAAAGCATGTGGAGTATATGAGCTTTCAGACCAGCAGCCCGCCTGCTAACAGGAGCTCAGCCCGAACTCGGCCCCGGCTGTGAGTGAGGCTGCTGTTGACACTCTGTTTAGGGGCAAGAAGCCATTCGTGTTCTGCCAGATCATGTATCTACTCTAACACCTGTCGCTTGGCACAATTCAACGAGCCTGACTCGAGCAGTTATCTCAGTGTGTGAATGCTGTTACGGGATATATAAGTTTACTACCGTGTGTGTGAAAATGTACACCAGCAAAGGGACTCCTGACACAATATTTCCATGTCTATACAAAATCCCTCTGCTGGTGGAATCAGGTTTGTGTGACATAATTAGCACACAGTGAAAAGACGAGCAGGGAGACTATACAACCCCTTTATTTGGCTGAACCAAAAATATTAGTGGAATTATTAAAAGAAAAGCAAATAAAACTATAAATATAACAAACCAAAACATTGAAAACAGTGGCTTCCTTAGTTCACAGAAACTCAAGTGATAAACATTTTACAATGTTGAGGTGTGGTATGAATCACTGGACATTCAACTAAAGACTGATCGTTGAGAGGCGATGCTGAGACAAATCCAAACCCGTGTCAGTCATTAGGAGAGCCATCGCCCGTATGGAGCTGGACGTTCTTCTACATCAGGTCTGAAGCATACACGATTAAAGATGGTGCAAAAAAAAAAAAAAAAACAGTGATGGATACATGTGATGGAAATTCAGAGGACTGGTCACTGTAGCAAAAAGAAAATATAAAGAAAATGGATGCTGCAGGATTCAGTGACGAATACAATTTAACTCATAAAATAAGTGTGAATCAGGCCAATGGGTGAATGGTTACATACATACATAGATAGTGACTGGCTACTGCATTGTTCCAGCATGTGCAGAGGTAAACATCGTGGGACTACAGGTAGAGGCAGCAGAGAGCACTTTTCATAGACAGTGAGGAGACACGCAGACGTACAGAAACAGACACAGACATTGCTGGGGAGTGGGTACATATTTTAAAAAGTGCGGTGGTGTGACGATGCTCATTTTAGGTGCGGTAGAGCAAGATCCTTTCGGCGCAGTCCTGGCCGACCAGGCCGGCGTACTGCTGCACCTCCGTCTCGTCACTGGAGCCCTTGCGCTTGCGGGAGTAGACTGCGTAGGGCATGACGGTCCGTCTGTATAGCACCAGAGCTCGACCCACGTCCTTCAGCAGTCGAGCGTCTCCTAGACAAAAGCAGGCACATGCGAGAACATATTAAGGACCGGTGTAGACACACAGTAAACATTGTCCTTATTTTCCACCCCGCTCATTTGAGTTAACCTCTGAGTGACTTGGCAGGATTGCGCCATTATTCCGAGAAGCTGTTGGAGGAGCAGAAAGCACCGCATCGTCCCCCACACCGGCAGATCTAATTCCTCCGTGCCCTAAACCTGGAGTTACGGTGCTGCGTAAGCAGGCTAGTTAGCTGGCCTTGTTCATGGGGTCTTGCTCCCCGCTGGTTTGCCAAACTCAGCACCTCATTAGGGTCCTGTGTCATACACTGCCAGCCTCCGTCAGACCAGTAAAAATACTGCTAATCTCTAAAGTGTGTGTTCAGAAGCTACGAATGGTCCTCTGGAGAGTCAGATGGAAACAAGAAAAAAAGGGTGAAACATGTTGACCTGCGCTCTGACACGAAAACTGCTGACTCCAGGAGAGAGAGGCTGAGCCAAAGTCCTCACCGCTGGCGCCGAGAGGACATGTGAGGGGCAGCAAGGAGTATCAACTGAGCCAACTTCACCCACATTTACTCCACACAGGTATGCATGCAAGGCGGTCTCAAAAATCCACAGTAAGCACTCATCACCTTCTAACTCTAGTCAGACAATGAAGACTACTTTAGGTTTTATCACTGACCGGATCGGAGCAGTTTTACCAGTTCCTAACACATGCATCTTATATTTTGTCTACTGAGAAGAATAAGCCTCTACACAATATTTCATCCCATCTGCCTGTCCTTTTTGAAGCAATCAGAGTCTGACCTACATGACATGAAGAGGATGACAAATTTCAGACCATGTGATGGAGTGGAACTGACTCACTAGCTAGGCCCGTCAAACGGGAGCAGGTTAGATGTGGTGTTAATCGAGCCCATTCGCCTCTACCAGACTCCCTGAACACTTCCATGTGGCTCACAGCTGAGCACTCAGGAGGTTGTAATGAGGCAAGTGTACATATTTCTGCCTATTTTCTAAAATATTTACCAAAGTACTGACAAATCCAACCTGGTCATCTAAAAAACTGGAAAAACAAGAGAACTGAGAGAAATTGTGATGTACTGCCAAAAACAAAAGTCTTTTCTCTAAAAAATAACCCTCAGTTTGCAAGACCATAAAGTCACTCCGACTGGACTTTGGATGATACGATCAACTTGTTAAGAGCAATACATGTCAACTACTAAGAGAAGAATTCAGCTGTGTTTTTGAGTCTCCCACGCATCTGATTGACCAATCGGCTTCTATGTTAATCAATATAGCTTTCTAAACCGCTGATTTAACAGCTTGCATGACATAGGCCATGTGTGTAGCCACGACCCGAAGCACATTCTTATGCTTTGCGTCCATTTTTCTCTGTTTAGCTAACTGCAGTCATTGAGTAATGGACTTTGAGCACCTCCAAAACACGAGTGACCGACGCTAAATACTGTACCTGAACGCTTCATGTGTAGACACACAGATGCTGCTGCTGCTGCACAGGCTACACTTCCTGTGCAGACATGCAGTAACACTGTAATGAGTTAAAACAGGCCTAAAATATCATTGAAACACATGATGAGTAAATCAGGAGAGCAGAACCAAAGGTACATTTTGAAATCCCAGCAGTGGTCAAATATTCATGAGTTTCAGAAGATATCCAGTAATCCTAACTATGCATCTACCACTATGGAGTCTAACTTGCACAGATACGACCTGAAAAGCAAGCCAAAGAAAAAAAAAAAAAAAAAAAAAAAGAAGAGCGCTGGGTATGAGCATAAAACCCTCGAGGCTCCATAGCCCCCCCCCCCCCCCCCACCACCACCATAAAGATATTTTCATACTTCAGCTACAATTTTTAAACCACACTGTAGATTCATGTTTTATTTATTAGCTCCATTTCCCTGCTCGGTAAGGCCCTAACCACTGTGTTTTCTCCCCTTCTCAAAAAACTGCTGAGTCACACCATTGAGGAATGGTTGATGCAAACTTTTAAATGAAGTAAATCAGCAGTATGTCGAGTCTCAGCGTGCGGGGAAATAGACTTTAAAAGATGTAAACATGTTATATAATTTCCACACTACCAACATTTTGGCACATGAAGAATTAATGTGTCCTGATGGGGCCAAAGTGAAAATATTTAAACGCCTGATGCTTCCTAACTCGAGCTTCCTTCAGGTCAGGCGCTGTGTGTCTCCTTATGTTCTGTATCATGGTGACAGCTCATTTACACAACAGTTACACTTGTCCAACACTGTCGCTCTGTAAAAAATATGAAGTGAAGCAGCATGAAGCTTTAAGACGGTCTATTAACTGCAGCAGTAATACTGAGCAGAGGTCCTATCTTTCTCTCTTACTCAAGGCAATCCAAACATCCGCCCCTCACGTAAACAACTTTCCTTTTCTTCTTCACTCACTTCAGCCTCCATCAATGCCTCTTCTCATTCTGAGCGGCTCCAGACCTCGTTGCTGTCGGCCCCACCGGACGTGCAGGGACACGCCGCTCCGAGGTCGCTGCTCCTCCGGGTTGGAGTTCAAGGGTCAGGGGGGAGAGGAGTGGTGAGGGTCGGTCAGGGAGTGAGAGGGTCAGGGGGGGGGGGGGGGGTCGGTCAGGGAGTGAGAGGGTCAGGGGGGAGGCTACGGGCCTTGACACCTCGCCACGCTCCTCTTTCTCTTCCCATCCATCTCAGACTTTCTAAACACTTGCTTAACACCGGATGCTGCTCAAAGGTAGGGCCACCGGGTTATGACCACTTCCTATGACCCAATGTTGCAAATCCAAAATAGGGCTTACGCTTGAAAAGAAAAAGGCCAAAACGGTGTTGTAGTGAGTGACTGACTGGGGGGACCTGGGTTCAAGCCCTTGTGTTCGTAGCTGAAAGCCAGACTCCGAAGCTGACCGTGAATTTTGACCTCGAAAGTAAAAGAAGCAAGAAGAGAATTTCCTTCAAATATAAAGGATATGATCATTATTATGCTAATTTAAATGCGGGAAACTTTCCTTCCAAGTATTAAAAGAGCATGATATCCGGGGATTCTCCTGCACGAAACAGAAAGGAGCACTTTTAACTCCCCTCTACTCTGGCTGGGAACATTGGCAGAGGTCAGGCTAAGGAGCAGAGAGGCTGGTGGAGAGCAGAGCAAAGTGGCTCTGACAGTCAGACAAGATATGAAAGTGTATAAAAGCTAGACAGATAGTGGAGAAGGTAAGAGGCTTGGGAGTAATGGTTGGGTGCTATCATGCTAGTGTTGTGTCCCCTACCTGATGTTTTGGCTCAGATACTGTAAAGTCAATCAGTTTGATGTTAAGTGAATGTGTGTCAGAGATTTATAAAACCAAAAGAATACGTCTTTTTGGCATGTCAGATGGCATTATACTTGTCACAGACAAGTATGTGTGTTTATGTAATATGTAATATTATGAATGTGGGTTGGCGCCTGCCAGACCCACTTAAGGTCTTTGGGGTGACCACTTGGGTTGCATATTATTTCCAAATGTTTATACTGCTGAGCGGCCAATGCCCCTACTTCTCTGTCTGCCAAGCAAACACTGATTATGAGTGTGTGAGAGATACTACATCTGGGCTGTATGTGCGTTTGCGAGAGGCCACAACGAAGCTCTCGATGTGTCAGCAGCAGGCATGTAATCAGTGTGAGTCTGCTGTGGAGAGAGCTGTGTAAACTTTAGATTGGCTGTCTTTACACACCTCATTAGGACAGCGCTGGAACCTGGTCACCCTCACGGTCTACATGCACACCCAGCACGCAGCTTCTCAGTGATCTCCGGGTGACCCTTAGAGTTTGAGGCTTTGAAGCAAGGCCTTACTACAATCCTGAGTCTGGGTTTGAGTTAAAACGGATATATTTAAGTTTCCTTTTCATGTTTTTCCAACTCACTCAGACCCGTTGCTCTCAGGTCCAAGTTCTCACTCTCAAGAAAGGAAAGCTATATTGTCAACTTCTGACATGACTGGAGAGTTGTGCTGCGAGTGTAAATGTTATTTTGGTAAGACTTGATTTTGACAGCTCACCACTCTTCAAAGTGCTGAACATAAAATCACTAGTAACATGTATTTAACCAACGACTAGCACATCTGAAGGAGCATTTCCTTCCTATTTAAATGAACAAACAAAGTATCATTTTGACTTGTTTACGAAGCTCTGTGGCATACAGTGCATCAGGAAAGTATTCACAGCGCTTCACTTTTTCCACATTTTGTAATTCCAAAATGGATTACATTCATTTTTTT
Organism: Brachyistius frenatus; assembly: GCF_029030835.1. Classification (NCBI taxonomy): domain Eukaryota; kingdom Metazoa; phylum Chordata; class Actinopteri; family Embiotocidae; genus Brachyistius; species Brachyistius frenatus. Next base: position 4,942,468 of record NW_027210607.1, read on the forward strand.
CCCTCAAAATTCTACACACACCCATAACGATGACGTAAAAAAGTTTTGGGGAATTTTTTGCAAATCTATTAAAAATAAAAAATGAAAAAAATCACATGTACATAAGTATTCGCAGCCTTTGCCATGACACTCAAAACTGAGTTCAAGTGCATCCTGTTTCCACTGATCATCCTTGAGATGTTTCTACAACTTGATTGGAGTCCACCTGGTAAATTCAGTTGATTGGACATGATTTGGAAAGACACACACCGTCTATATAAGGTCCCACAGTTGACAGTGCATGTCAGAGCACAAACCAAGACATGAAGTCCAAAGAATTGTCTGTAGACCTCCGAGACAGGATTGTATCAAGGCACAGATCTGGGGAAGGGTACAGAAAACTTTCTGCAGCATTGAAGGTCCCAATGAGCACAGTGGCCTCCATCATCCGTAAATGGAAGAAGTTTGGAACCACCAGGACTCTTCCTAGAGTCGGCCGCCCGGCCAAACTGAGCGATCGGGGGAGAAGGGCCTTCGTCAGGGAGGTGACCAAGAACCCGATGGTCACTCTGACAGAGCTCCAACGTTGCTCTGTGAAGAGAGGAGAACCTTCCAGAAGGACAACCATCTCTGCAGCACTCCACCAAGCAGGCCTGTATGGTAGAGTGGCCAGACGGAAGCCACTCCTCAGTAAAAGGCACATGACAGCCCACCTGGAGTTTACTAAAAGGCCCCTGAAGGACTCTCAGACCATGAGAAACTAAATTCTCTGGTCTGATGAAACAAAGATTGAACTCTTTGGCCTGAATGCCAAGTGTCATGTTTGGAGGAAACCAGGCACCGCTCATCACCTGGCCAATACCATCCCTACAGTGAAGCATGGTGGTGGCAGCATCATGCTGTGGGGATGTTTTCAGCAGCAGGAACTGGGAGACTAGTCAGGATGGAGGGAAAGATGAATGCAGCGATGTACAGAGACATCCTTGATGAAAACCTTCTCCAGAGAGCTCTGGACCTCAGACTGGGGCAAAGGTTCATCTTCCAACAGGACAACGACCCGAAGCACACAGCCAAGATAACAAAGGAATGGCTTTGGGACAACTCTGTGAATGTCCTTGAGTGGCCCAGGCAGAGCCCAGACTTGAATCAGATTGAACATCTCTGGAGAGATCTGAAAATGGCTGTGCACCAACGCTCCCCATCCAACCTGATGGAGCTTGAAAGGTCTTGCAAAGAAGAATGGGAGAAACTGCCCAAACATAGGTTTGCCAAGCTTATAGCATCATACTCAAAAAGACTTGAGGCTGTAATTTCTGCCAAAGGTGCTTCAACAAAGTATTGAGCAAAGGCTGTAAATACTTATGTACGTATTATATTTTCATTCTTTATTTTTAATAGATTTGAAAAAATTTGAAACAAACTTTTTTTCACTTTGTCATTATGGGATATTGTGTGTAGAATTTTTGAGGAAAAAAATTAATTTAATCCATTTTGGAATAAGGCTGTAACATAAAATGTGGAAAAAGTGAAGCACTGTGAATACTTTCTGGATGCACTGTATATCGCATTTGAACCCATCTATTTTAGCTGTTTATACAAACATGTTGATAGGGTTACTGACTAAAGTTTGATGAGCTGTACTTGATTAGTATTTCATATAAATTATGATTCTGTTGTTAGTCAACGGAACTAAGTGGCTACACTAATAGGTTGTCCATTGAATCAGTTGTTGTTGACAGACAGCTGATACACCTCCACATTAAATATGTCCTAAAACAGCAAAGTCATCAGAAAGTGGACGAGCATAGTTTGACACTTACTTCATAAAGCACTTTAAAGCCCCTGTTCCACTGCTAGTAGGGTTAGGGTTAAAGTAAATAGTCACAATCACTGTGTGCACCACATGTGTCACACTGTACAAACCTGCTATTGTTAACTAGCCAAGCTACTGCAGCAGCTGCAATTTGTATTTATTCATTGGACAACTTGCTTAATGGCAACCTGCAATACCAAGGCATGGTCTGTTGAGGAGGTGTCTGGTTGCTGATGAAACAATTCAGCGGGTTGAAGATGATTTTAAGGCAGTTCCATGTGAAGACAATTCATTCAGGAGGAACTATCTGCGGTGGGAAAACAAAATCCAGGGGGAGTCTAATAATCGACTATTTCCCAATGACTATCAAATAGTACATATGCTTGAACTTTACAAAAGATGCACTGGAGATTCCCACACAATCACATATGGTCAGGAGTTTCCCAAGACTAATGCCTTTTTTTTGTATTATTATTTTGGGCAAAAACAAGCCACATATTACCAAACCTCAATATTGGACAGGTCCACAAGCCCCATCAGAGTACCATGCTGCTAAACTGTGAAACACACTGGTCAGACTGGCCTGGTGACTGACTGACCATTGGGTGCATTTCTGGGAAAGACGGAAATCTCCATCAGACAGGCAGAGGCCCTCTTTAGCCGCAGATCAACCGCACCGCTTGGCAAAAGACCTGAGAGCGAACCATCGAGACAGCTCGCACTGAAATGTAATGACACCACGTTTGGACAGCTAGGCCTGAAATAATGCCCGGCCCCGTCCAAGGTCAACAGTCCACGCAGGAATGGAGGCACCACAAGAACCACAGACACACAAACACACACCGGCCACAGTGAAAATTGCCAACTCCGAGTCCTGTACTTTGTCCTCAGTAATTTGTGCCTACTCAAGGATTAGTGGTAAGATTGACAGGAAAAGGTCAGACCCACCACTGGCTAAATTGTTAATGGCACCAATGTAAATGACCAGCCAACTAATGGTCCTTTAAATGCCTTTATTTCTCCTGGGTGTGGTGCTTTCTTTATTTGAGTCAACAACTAAAGCAAGCCAGTAATCAGAAATGAGAGTAGAATCCTTATTTCCTTCAGACCTGTGATTTAGATTGTTTACAGATGGTGAACTTCGTGCCCAAAAAGTTTACCTCAGAGCACAATCTGACTCCTGAAATAGAGGACAGAAAAACAGGGCATGAATGCCAGAGAGCTCAATTGTGTTGAATTCCACCTCACTGCATGGCACCACGTCCAAGTATAACCTCACTACAACAAAGTCTTGTTCTGTGTCTCCACAGTGACATATCCCTCCTTCCTCCTCCACCTCCCCATCAATCTTCCATTTGATTGTACTTCTCTCTCTTCCGGTGCCAGCACGCTTCCCCTCGGTATAAAAACATTTTTATCACTTGTCCCCCATCTCTCCCTCTTCCTCTATATCTCCCTCTCTCTTACCCCCGCTGTATCAGCCCCAGTCTATTTGAAAATCAAACTCTTGTCCTCTCACATCTCCTGTTACTGTTGATCAGTGGCTCTTTCCTGTCTGGTGCCTGTTCGGTGATGCAGAATAATGAAGAACAGTAAACAGGAGATGGCTGGCCTCTGTGCACTCAACCAGCCGGGCTACAAGTTCATAAGTATGTATGTATGCATGTTTAGACCCATGCATAATGCTCACACATACCAACACTCTTTATTCATCTCCTTTGATCATTTTTGTGATACAGAGTACAGTAAACCTTATTTTCGATTGGTACATTTATCTTTTCAAACCTAAGCAGTGTCACATCCATGAACGAAATGTTCATAAACATGTAGAATTATCACAGGAGAGACAGCAGTCAGACATTTAGGAATTAAGGAGACAGATTCTTTTTTCAATAATTTCCAACTCCTTTCGACTCTTATTCAACACTCTGACTGACCCTCATCTTTCACCCCGCAGCCGCCTGCCAGTCCACATTCTGTGTGTGGTTTATCACTGCTGATATCACGATTCATAATAACAACATGGTCCTACCAAAGTGACTGTGTTGGCTCTGCTTTCCCTCTGCTAAAACATCATGGGGAGAGAAGACTGTGTGATCAGAGTTGCTGGCCTCCTGTTTATCCCTGTACTGCTTTGACTGCTTTGAAAAAAAAGCCCATATTTTTCAATACACCATGACAGTGACACCGGATCAGATGTTAACACGGAGTTCATGGGTTCACCCAGAAAAGCATGTACAAAAAAAAAAAACCCAGAAGACCAAACTCAGAGCAGCAGATCTGTATGTTTTGTAATGTCAGAAATGCATAAAACTATCTGGGAACGTTTTTTTTAGTTTTCTCCAGACATTAAGTGCCTCAAACAAGTAACGATAACCAAGGACACGTACCTGCATCAGGATCCTGGTTGAGACGAGCGTAGTGGGAGTTCTCCAGTTCGGGTAGGCATCGCTCTATTGATACCCAGACATAGGTTTCTGGGCACAGGAGGTCTGAAGGCCGGTACTGCCCCTGGGAAATGAAAACGAGACAGAGACAGAAGGTTAACAATGCTGCACAACTCATCTTTATCTGGCAAAAATAACAAACATTTTAACAATTATCACTGCTTCTTTCATGTGAAAATGTCCTGCTTCTTTTAATTTGGCCATAAATTAAACATCCCAGGATCTTTACTGTTTGTGAGAAACAACAAGTACAGATAAGAACTTGTTGCAATGCAAGTAACACCATTGTCACACCATGCTAGTGATCATTTTTTAGTTTAAGGATTGACAAGTTGTAAACTGTCTCCAGGATAAAGGTGAGGGTTGAGACCGGCATCAGACTCCCCTCTGTTAAGGCTCTTTGTTTGAGCTATGCTTTCCCGTATCAGGAGTGTTACGTTGTCTGCAGTGTTGAGCAGGAAATGTAAATCATCAGCATATTGTAATGTGTGCTTGTGAAATAAGTACAAGACTGTATTTGACCTAACATGTTGGATGGAGAGTAAACCAAGCTGAACAAAAACAGCTGTAAGGCATAGAGAAAAAAAATGAGTAAGGGGTTGAATGAACCGAAAAGGAGGAGAAAGAGACTCCATTGTCAGGGAACCTGGGTTCTATCACACGGCTCCAAACAAATACAAACTGCTGCGGAAGCTCTGTAAACAAGCAGGCGCCTGGAACCGGGCCGCTGCACTGCCTCAACACACACACACAGCAATGTTTATAGTTTATGTGACATTAAACTGTAGGACAAAGACTCCAGCATTTCATGAGCGCACTCTTTATACACAACTGAGGTCAAAAAGCACCGAATGATTAAACGTAGAGCAGAAAAACACAGTTGTCATAAAGACCTCAAAATAAGCAAGACAAAGGAAATACCATCCCTGGAAAATATTGTTATACAAGCGCGCTGACCACGACCCGTCTGTCAGTGGGCCTATATGGAAAATATGCTGCTTGTTTTCACATGCAGGAGAGGATGCCATGAGAATGAACTAGGCTGCTTCATGGTTAGGAAAAACAATAATTTGTTGAACGGTGGGGTCCTCATCATCCTTTTTCTATGCCACAAAATTATAAAAAGAGGTGCAGCAAAAGGTCAAAAATAAACCACTAAATTCTATTATTTGTGAAAAAAAAAAAAGTACAAGCAAATACCAACGTACAGGCTGTAAAGAAGAAAAAAAAAAAGAGGAATTCAGAACGAAGCAAAAGACACTAACATGCTTTAAGTGCTTCTGCTAACAGATGGCTGGTGGAGGAATGCTGTGCATCCGTAGTACAAACTCATCGGATGCTCTCCATGTCCCAACAACCTGCAGCCTTCTACCGCTGTCAGCACAATTAGCTTGACACTCTCACACCCTGCCTCACCTCTATAGACTCCTTCAACACCGCACTGAGACACACCCCTCTATATGCAAGAACACACACCTGCCTGGTGACACTGTGAGATGCACATACTTCCTGCTATAGGCTTCTGCACCCTGACACTGAACCTCAGCTCAACCGGAGTATGTGGAGGGAGAAACAGGGCAGAAACAGAGGTGTGAAGGGAGTTCAGCCTTTAAAGAGTGAGAGAGATGGGAGAAGAACGAAAACATGAAATGACAGACCGATGAATAAGCTAGTATCCAATGAGTAAAAGCCTTGCATTGGTGTGTATTTGTAACAGAAATAAAGTGGATTCCTCATGTCTGCAGACCTATATTTTGTGTTCACAGTTTTAAAATGATATATCCATCCCTTTGCTGTCACCTTTCAGACAGAGAGCCTTATCTAACCAAAATGAGACACAGAGTCTGGTTATGGCACGAGTACAATTCCTCAACTCTCCCCAATTGAAGAGGAGAGAAAATGAAGGACACAGTTATTAGTGGTCTGGAAAGAGGAGAGAGAAACGAAGAATAAAGAGGGAAAAGAAAAAGCTTGGTTTGCCACCACCTATATCTCAGCTTCTTCTCTGCATTGGACTGAAACCAAAGACGAATCTCACCACTGACTTTCTTCCCATCAATTTTTTTTTTTTTTTTTTTTTACTTTCCCTGGTTGACTTGAAAGCCCTGTAATTCACAGCTCCCCCTGCAGATTATCTGGCTGGTCTTCAGCCCTGTGCTGTCTGCTTGTGTATCAGTTCGCCCCAAACATATCCATCTCTTTGTCTAACAGTTACTAAAACCAGCAGAGAATGAAGTTATGGTTTCCTGAAACTTAGAAGACTGCACATTGTAACAGCCAATCTAATAGCTGGAAGTGAGATGGCCTATTGCTTGAAATCCATGTTCCTGAGAGGCTGTTAGCTCAGCAAGTGGCATAAAGAGGCCACAGGAAGTGCTGGTGAAACTCTGTAAATGGCCAGAAAGCAACATGATTCGGTTTCGGTGTGTGTTTGGTTCTGTGTTTTTGCTTGACAGAGTGCCCAGAATAAGGTTTTTCCAGACAAATACAATCTTTTTGGTTTGGTCCTCCTCTCTTGAAGCTCTGTCCCTCCCTTTGTAGGTGCCTAAAATCCTTCCACACAAACCAATCCATCACCATCCCACCATCCTTCGCTCCTTCCCATGCTCGCATGTTCAGGCGGATACGGAGGTGCTGCAGATGACTGACAAGCTCTAAAAGGCTCATTTAGAGAGATGCAGGATAAAAAAAAACTTAGCAGGGAAAGAGGAAGACATGTCCAAACTTCAGCTGAGAGACTTGGCTGCCATCAGAGGTGTGAGAAATGAGAAGGAGATAGGACGGAGACACGGAGGAGCGAGAGAAAATTAGGTGCAGATGAGCAAAGAGATGTTATTTAACGTCATCGAGACATGGGCTGAGTCGAGCTGATGGAAGTGATAGGAGCCGTCTGAGTGCCAGGATGAAGGGGCCCAGCACGGAGAGGGGATGTTGAAAGCCAGGGATGAAGAAAGAGATAGAAATGGGGGGGAAGATTGAGACAACAGAAAAAACAGATGAGTGGGGCTGCATTCAAGTTGCCACATAAATGAGGAGAGCCTTAATAAAATGAAAACCTCACATTTACAAGTGAGAAACTCTCAGCCATTTTAATTTGTTGTTTTTGCCACGTTTGTTAATGAATGTGCGGGGGTCACTGTTTATAGGAAAGCAATCTGCTACAGTGCAGGTTTTCCAGTGAACTGAATTTTAACAAGGCAGAGAGGAAAATTACTCAACTTCATTTGAATAACAAGCTGCCACAGTGTAAACTGTTACACAGCCTCAATCATCTCAACTAAACAAACACACATCTCCACGGTGCTTGACAAAAAGTCACACAATACTTTGCAGATCTATCACTTCAAGCCTGTAGGTGACACAGCATCACTCATTCTTCTCAGGTCACACACACACATACAGATAGCAGAGGCCCTGCTGTCACACTCCACTTTATTACCAACTGACTCAAACAGTAACTGTACCCTTGTTCCTCCACATTATGCACCCTCTCCTCCCTATTTCTGTCTTAGTTTCTCACACACCTCGAGATAGGGAGCAATGCCCCAGGCCCATACCTGTGATTTATATGAAAAGCAATTAATCAGACCCATAAATGGAGTGCTTCGCTGCAGCCAAGGAATCCTCATGAAAATCTACACCTCTTTTTGCCTTCTGCTTCTTGTCTTCCTCCCGGTCTAACTCTACAACGGTATGTGTAGAGTGGAGACGACTTCTATCTAACAAAAGACCAAAAGTCTTGCTCTCATCCCCAGGTTGTCAAAAAAATTGTAGAGCATTGATTTTTATTAAAAAAAAGAAAGAAAAAAAAGAAGCAGCACAAATTCACAGCAATCACACTCTGACTGATTCTAGCTCATAAAACTTTAACATTTAACAGTGGAGCAGCAGTTCTCAACTGGTGTGTGCATTAAACAAAGTACAGAGGGGGAAAAAGGTCAAGCTTTTATTGTGAAGTCCACAGAACTTCTGCTGCTGCACTTATATTTTGAAGGACATACATTTCTCATGATGCAGTATGCATGCAGCAGCTGTTTGCTGTAAGGAAAAACCAAAACTCACGTCGTTAGATCAATAGGTAGTTCTTAATTGACCAATTGCGAACAAGACTAATATTAGGTTGTTTTTTTCAATTTTACATTTCATACAGTTACATTTTTATTTTTGAAACTTAATGAGCATAACCAGTTTAAATTTGTTTGAAAAGCATACAGTGCATCTGGAAAGTATTCACAGCGCTTCACTTTTTCCATTTTGTTATGTTACAGCCTTATTCCAAAATGGATTAAATTAATTTTTTTCCTCAAAATTCTACACGCAATATCCCATAATGACAAAGTGAAAATAGTTTGTTTCAAATTTTTGCTAATCTATTAAAAATAAATAAAGAAAATATACACGTACATAATTATTCACAGCCTTTGCTCAATACTTTGTTGAAGCACCTTTGGCAGAAATTACAGCCTCAAGTCTTTTTGACTATGATGCTATAAGCTTGGCACACCTATTCTTGGGCAGTTTCTCCCATTCTTCTTTGCAAGACCTTTCAAGCTCCATCAGGTTGGATGGGGAGCGTTGGTGCACAGCCATTTTCAGATCTCTCCAGAGATGTTCAATCTGATTCAAGTCTGGGCTCTGCCTGGGCCACTCAAGGACATTCACAGAGTTGTCCCAAAGCCATTCCTTTGTTATCTTGGCTGTGTGCTTCGGGTCGTTGTCCTGTTGGAAGATGAACCTTTGCCCCAGTCTGAGGTCCAGAGCTCTCTGGAGCAGGTTTTCATCAAGGATGTCTCTGTACATTGCTGCATTCATCTTTCCCTCCATCCTGACTAGTCTCCCAGTTCCTGACACTGAAAAACATCCCCACAGCATGATGCTGCCACCACCATGCTTCACTGTAGGGATGGTATTGGCCAGGTGATGAGCGGTGCCTGGTTTCCTCCAAACATGACGCTTGGCATTCAGGCCAAAGAGTTCAATCTTTGTTTCATCAGACCAGAGAATTTAGTTTCTCATGGTCTGAGAGTCCTTCAGGTGCCTTTTGGTAAACTCCAGGTGGGCTGTCATGTGTCTTTTACTGAGGAGTGTCTTCCGTCTGGCCACTCTACCATACAGGCCTGCTTGGTGGAGTGCTGCAGAGATGGTTGTCCTTCTGGAAGGTTCTCCTCTCTTCACAGAGCAACGTTGGAGCTCTGTCAGAGTGACCATCGGGTTCTTGGTCACCTCCCTGACGAAGGCCCTTCTCCCCCGATCGCTCAGTTTGGCCGGGCGGCCGACTCTAGGAAGAGTCCTGGTGGTTCCAAACTTCTTCCATTTACGGATGATGGAGGCCACTGTGCTCATTGGGACCTTCAATGCTGCAGAAAGTTTTCTGTACCCTTCCCCAGATCTGTGCCTTGATACAATCCTGTCTCGGAGGTCTACAGACATTTCTTTGGACTTCATGGCTTGGTTTGTGCTCTGACATGCACTGTCAACTGTGGGACCTTATATAGACGGTGTGTGTCTTTCCAAATCATGTCCAATCAACTGAATTTACCAGGTGGACTCCAATCAAGATGTAGAAACATCTCAAGGATGATCAGTGGAAACAGGATGCACCTGAGCTCAATTTTGAGTGTCATGGCAAAAGCTGTGAATACTTATGTACGTGATTTTTGTTGTTGTTTGTTTTTGATTTTTAATAGATTTGCAAAAATTTCAAATTTTTTTATTTCATGTTGTCATTATGGGGCATTGTGTGTAGAATTTTGAGGGAAAAAATTAATTTAATCCATTTTGGAATAAGGTTGTAATATAACAAAATGTGGAAAAAGTGAAGCGCTGTGAATACTTTCCGGATGCACTGTATATGCCTGTAGTTTAAGGTGAGTCTGCCTTTTTATTTTATCAGGTTTTTTTGCCCTTTAGTTGTATTTTTTGGGGGCTTAATTCATGTTGTTATGCATTACAGCACTACTTTTTGTGGAATAAATTTATGTGGCTAAAAAGTTTCAAAAATTTGGGTCCTGATTTAATGACTAAGAAAAATGTGGGTCCTGAGGCTACAACAGTTGAGAGCCACTGCTCCGAAGCATCGCATGTTTAATGCTTCTGGAAACAGTAAAGTGGGTTTGTGTGGAATATTACTCTCAATATTATAAAAATGCAGCAACCTTATGCTAAGATATTATCTCGTGGCATCAAAGAGACTTTTTGAGGATGAGATCACTCTGTGCTTTGCAGCCGCACAGCACTGTCATGGTTCAAAGTGATCCTCTTTCAGTCTTGCCAGACCTAAAGACAGGGGGTGGACTCAGTGTCCTAGTAAGAGGGTTTCCCTGCCTCCAACTGTATGACTTTACACCCACATCTGCTGCTCATTTCCTGCTCATATCTCCCGTTGAGTTTTCACGCACCCTACCCCTGCTGAGGTATCACTGTATGTTTGTGTGTGCACAAATCAGGCACTGTGCACAATCTCTAAATGCAATGTTAATGAGTCTGTTCTTGTTATCGCTATCGGTACAGCTAAAACCAGCACACGAAAGAGCATTACGTTCTACAGTAATGTGGTGGTCAGCTGAACACCTACCTCAGTATGAGACTGAGTGGCTCCAGGAGTGTGATGTAAGGGTGGTCACAGAAAAGATGAGGTCACTAATGGTAGACCACGCTCTGGCAAAAGATACATTATCCAAAAATAACAGGCAATACAAAAAGGAGCCTGTTTTATTTAATATCGTAGGTCAAGCATAAACACAATAGTGGCGGGGATATTATGTGAGGACCAGTAGGTCATGAACTCTGAGACAGAAACAAACATTTGACCCAAACGGACAAATACGGTCAACATGTCGCGTTTGTGGTGTGTGCTATTCAGCTGGCTGTCACCCAGGACAAGCCTGAGCTTGGAAGGTATACAAAGAAGCCTAGTGTGACCCAGAGCCAGGCAGACCTAACGTAGGCTGGCCCGGGCCAGCACTCTGACCCAGGGTCACACTCAGCCAATCTAAGTCAAAAAACAATAAACACAGGCCCTGATCCCTACATCCATACTCTCTCCCAAACATATAGCTTTCACAAGACACCCCCTCTATCATCCCAAGACTGTTGACACACATACGTTCTTGCCCAGACAAGGGGGCACGGCCTGGGGGCCTCCGGCTGCTGACGGACACGCGTAAACAGCACGGCTCACAGAAACACACATGCAGCTACGCAAATAAGACTAAAAACCGAGCAGACTGGACGAATAGCAACACTGAAAGACAAGTCCAAACAAGCTGCGTTTCATAACAGTGGCTCACACAGACATACTTTCACCACAGCCTGTGACAATATGTATATATGCAATTGTGTGTGTATGTGTTGAGGTCTGCGTGTGAGGGCCCCGAATCCGTCTGGGGTCCGCGTTTGGGGAGATTTACGCTAACTGCTGCTGTTTAAACACTCGGGGCCCACCAAGGCCTTTTCACCCTACTCAACACATTACCACAGGACGACCTTCAAATAAAGTATCCAGGCTGGCAAGTTCTTTCCCCCCTTGGGCCCCAAGATAGCCCCCACAATTTCTTCCACCCTCCCCACTCTGTCCCAGCACTCCCTCGCCTGGCGATGCATCACGGCTCCACGGATGACAGGTTAATGAGGAGAAAATATTTTTACAGGATCGCATTTCGACGAAGCCCTGAGAACCAATGGCAGCGCTTTTATGGGCATCAGCTCACAAACTGGGCACTTTTATCTCTTTATCTCCTCTGGTCTTTATGGGCAGCCGAGCTGTTATGCCTGTCTGACACAGACCACAGCTTACTGCCTCACAGTCAGAGCCACAGCCCCTAATCTTGGTCTTAAAACCCCACCTCAGACTTCCAACGGCAAGACCAAACCCAACACCTTCACCCACACTTCTTAAGTCTACAACTGCATTTCTGAGGGCAGCTCATTCTGTCCAGTAGTGCTTATCAAAGATCTGAACACATTCCCTTGCCAAAAAGAAACCAGGCGTTTCAGACAAAGCAGTGCAGCTGCAGCAGGTTTGAAAATAAATAGTGATGAAGTTAATGGCAAGGCAAACACCTCAGGCTGGCAGCTGGAGGGCCCTGGATCTACTCAGCATGACACCATCTTCAAACTCAAATTTTTGCCCTTGTGACCCTCAGACCTCCCCCTTGCTTGTACCCTCCTGCCGCCCGCCTTCCCCCGCAACTCTGTCCTTCCACCAGCAGTAAGACCGAGTTGCCTGACCCGACCCTTTGAACTCTGCTCCCTCAGACCCTCACCCTGTCAGCGCTCCTCTTAGGGGGTGCCAAGCAGCGGCTGGTCCAAGACCATGCTGTAACCTGTTAATGATTTGTTAAAAACACAACCATGGCAAGACAGAGGCCTAAAACAGAAGAGAAATTATCAAAAACTTTAAACAAATGTTTCTGCTGAGAGGTGCACTGTTGGTGGTCTCCTGTCGAGCTAAATCAAACAACGCTGTTTCTGTCAGAAAGGCTCCAATTTACAACGGGGGGGGGGGGGGCTGGAAGGCAGCAAAAGGGGCTATGCTTTAACTTATAAATTTCACAGAGGGGGTGAAAATGGGCCTAGTTGGGTTTGATCTTATTTTGATGGGCATAGCTTTTTAACATGAGGATTGCTGGAAGGTTGTGCTGCTGGCATGGTAGAAATATCTTCTGCGAACCAAGTGAAGGAAAAGAAAACAGGAAAGAAAAGGAGGGCAAAAGAAATAAAACTATTCCAGTAAAGACATGAGAAAGACCAGTCTACGTTGCACGGCCTGACCGCAGTAATTTTATACCAACACTTGGACTGGGTCTCGTTCAAAAACTCTCAATCCGAGTACTGGTGCTGATACTTCGACTTCAGTACCGGTTCCTGAATGATATTTTTTTCATTACCAATTTTACTAAATCAATTTTAAGGAAAAGAATATAACAACACATTATGATAGAGGTACAAATCTGTAGTATTCATGCAGTTTAGAGGGGCTGAGTGTAACCCAGGTAGTTTTCTGTAGCTACAATTAACAGATGTCCACCCAAATGCTCTACATGCAAGTTATCACTCGTCACTAAAATATACTGATGTTTCCTCATCACATCACAGGGAAGCTATTGCTTGAAGCTACAATTTACCGATGTTACCTAAACGCCTCAAATGCTATCAGTAGACATTAGCTAGCCGGCTAAGAGAAGCCTCTAGTCCCCCAGTTACAAGCAAACTCAGGTGTGTGGCCAAATTTTTTTTCCAAAAGAGCGAAATAAGGCGTACTAATGTTACATTCACTTACTTAAGTAGAAATGTAGGTATTTATCTATGTGGGCGGGCATCCAAATTAGAAGCTATGTATGGTAAATGCTGACGCTAGTGAGATTTATTCCTGTGTAAATGTAGAAAAAAGTATGGTAGATGTTAAAATTTAATACCAAATGCTAAGGTATGTTTTGATACTAATGAAGCAATTTGGTCAGTGACAAAAGCATTGAAGTTCGGTACCCAGCTCGAACCACCACTATTTTAGCTATTATGACTTACTGCATCTAAGCAAGCAGTTGTCAGTTGGAGACATGGGATCCCCACTACTGCAAAAATAGATATCACCCCTGCATGTTAGCCTGGTAATAAAATTTGAGTAAATGAACTAAAATTTGTTGCCAATGGTTGTTTTTTTTAATCTCTGAATGGAATCAGTTGACAGTTCCTTCAGTCTTTACTCTCTTTCAATCTTTCATCCCAACCAGCAGGATGGCTGGTTTCTTGAACAGTTGCTGAAAGAAGAACAGAAAACAAAAAAAGAGAGGGCGAGAACAAGGGGGGGGAAAGGGGTGGCTGAACTGTGCCTGGACCTGTAGCATCTGTGAAGCGTAAGACGACAGTTTCCCATAAACACTCCCGTTCATTGGAAACTTTTTCAACAAGATTCGTCAAACTCTATTAGGTTTACACAAGGAGCACAACAATAACAAACAAAAAGTAGCAATGCCCTCATGAACAAATCTAGTGCTTCCTAAAAAACTGCAGCTGCGTACCTCTGTGGGAAACACCCATCTCTAGATACCTCAAATTCACTCACTGTCACTCTTAATCTGCCCAGATGTTCAACAAGTGACACGCAGAATGTGTGAGGTCACACACGTACACATAACATACTGTCTGATTGGGCCCCTTTGAGTGAAAATAACATGCATGCAGAGTCCTGATAGCTATGGCTGGGAGGCTTTCAGCATGTCATAACCTGCCACTGCTGGAGAGGAGGCAGTGTGTTTGAGGGAAGATTTATTACATTAATATACACTTCTGGTTATGAGTGACACTGCAATGATTCAGAGTATTGTTTTTCTTTTTGGACAAGGTATTCTGGATTAATTTCAAATGAAATTAAATTAGTGAGAAAAAGAATTAAGCCTAGAAGAAATGGATCGCTATTTACCTTTAAAAAAACAAACATCTGTGTGCAGGTGTGTGTATGTGTGTGTCTTGACAAAATGAGGTCCGGCATACATTCCTAGGTTGGGAGGAACTTTGTCATGTCTAATTGATGTCATGAGAACCGAGATCATGCAGCAGGTGACAGAAAAGCCCCTGAGGCAGACACACACTGATTAAGGAAAACATTAGCATGGCAGCAACAGACCAAGTCCAACATCAAGTTCTTTAATCAGTCTTAACCTAACACACTCTTTCACACAGTGGCTGACACCTGGATGGATTCATTTCAGGCCTGCCGAATTCAAAAGCTTTAGCCAACTGGAAAACTGCTGGCTGTTGCTAGAGAACTGACTGGCTCTCTGACACTGTTTGTTGTTTGTGAGTGAGGAGGAGTTGGGTTGAAAAGGAACGGAGGTGCAGCTGCCGCGAAAAGGGCTCTTTAAAAGTCAGTGAAGTACCACCGGGAAACGAATAATCCTTTTCATCTCACCTCCTTTTCTCATTTGGCACCCATTTTGTCACTCCTTTTTTCCCTCTCCATCTGTCCTCTTCCTCCTCTTTTCACTCATTTTAACTCACTCATTCTTTCTTTTTCTCTGTGGAAAATGTAATGGTTTCCTGGGCTCAGAGCAAGACATTCTTTCACTGTGAACAATAATAACAAGAGTAAGAGCTCCTTCATGTAACTCTCTCACCAAGCGGCTAGAACTAGGTCTTCTGTCTGAATGTGTACTCTGTGTGTGTGTGTGTGTGTGTGTGTGTGTGTGTGTGTGTGTGTGTGTGTGTGTGTGTGTGTGTGTGTGTGTGTGTGTGTGTGTGTGTGTGTGTGTGTGTGTGTGTGTGTGTGTGTGTGTGTGTGTGTGTGTGTGTGTAACACTTGAACAGTGCTCGAAATGTTAAGACCAGGTACTGCATTGGTAAAGCCAAGTGGGTGAACGTCTCATTTGTTATCATCAAAGTCTGCTTATTCACTACTCAAAAGTAACTTACACAGACAAGTGCTCAGACATACACACACCTCTGCAAATAAATGGAAAAACACTACAACGTGGCATGGATCTACTCTTTGTTCTCTAAAAGGTGGAAATTTATAAAATAAAACCTGATGAAATCCTGAGTACATTTTGCAAGATGCTGAAGCTGGATGGTGCAGTTATGGGAGGACAAAGGAATATAAAAACAGTAAGAGAAACCGGAGAGTTGGTGTGCAGGTTAAGGCACTTAAAACTTTAACAGCTAACAGACAGACACTTTAATGCAGAGTTCAACTTAACCACTGGTATTTATGAAAGTCCATAAGTTATGGCAGCATCCAGGTACAATAATACTGCAAAAAGAAAGAGTTTTACTGAGTATGCAGAGAAAGGCTTCTTTGTTAATGAAGCCCCACTAACTGTGTGTGCACCACTCTCCTGTCACCGGGCACAAGTGGAAGGCTGCAGTACACTTGTGCAACACTAGATGTACACTGTCAACATTTGTTCACATTTGACCATAATCCACCCAAACAAGCTAGAAATATGTTGACTATCATATCAGGCTAATATCATCAAGCTAAAGAATTCAGCTCTCTGAATCACAAAGTCTTCAGTCAGTCTGTCTTCAGTCACGGGAGTCTGATCATTCAGATGACAGCTAGCTTTAACACGAGAGGCTTAATGAAAAGAGAAGAGTAGCAGAAGGGCCAAGACCTTTGGTCTCATTTAGCCTCCAACAGCTTCACCTTCTGCTCTCCACAGCTCAACATCAGACGGCCGGAGAGGGCTAGGGAGGGCCAAAGATCCAGGGACAGGAGCCAGGGGCAGGATGTCACGTCAAGTCCTGAACCCGCCAGCCAAACCAGCCATACTCTGTGGGACGCTCCGTCCCAGCTTTGAGAACAAAGAAGAGGGTCTGACACCGGCCAGGCAGCCCCCTGTTCCTGGCTGGACTCCAAGTCTTCTAGGACCCTTTAAGGCTGCTCGACAGGACCATGCCCAGTCCTTTGGCAGTGCTAAGAAGTTTTCAACCAAACTCACATGGAGCTGTTTCCCCTGGGTGAGCAGAGATGTGACCTGGCAGAAAGGACTCTTCACCCAATCTGAGAACTCCAAAATACTCCAAAATGGAAACACAGAAGTTTGTAGCTTTACAGCCACATCTTTAACACTCATGCAGCAGGAGGGGACAGACAGACGAAACAACAGCTCAGGTAGAGGCTTCAGGAAGTGTTACCTTACCACCAGTCTTAAAAACTGCAATATGTCTATGAACTCTATATACATCCACAATAAAAAGCCTTGCACAATGCTGCTCGTGTCTGTTACATAAACAATGCAGCTGTATTGCACCTTGGGGAATGAGAGTACTGCATGAACACTTGTGTGAAATTTCAGAGAAGAAACTGGTTTCATATTGTTTTAACATTCTTCTCAGCATGTTGCATTAAAGTAAGGCCTTCTAGCTTCCACTGACATTCAGGCCATGTCATTGGTAACAGAGAAATTGGAATCACAGTTCTCAAGTTTACTGTTTACATGCTTAGAACTGTCCGACTTCCTATAAACCTTTCCTATCCAGGTTAAAATGATGAAACAAACAACAAAAAGTCATCTTTTCCCCCAGTTTTTAACTGACTTCTTGTTGGTTCCTTGTTGTCATCACATGGTAAGGACAGTGGCATTAATGACAATTATAGAGCAATTTAAAAAGGACTGCTGGATACACCACACCTTCACTGACCACAACAATACTTCAATGACAACACCCGTATTGGAGAACTGTTAAAATTAAAACCCAACCGAACTATAATAGCCACTCAGTGATTTTGCCGAGTGAACATGTTGGTAGTATTTGTTAGTGTTCGGCTGGTTAATATAATTTAATATTCACTTTCCTATTTATCAGAATAACCCAAATGGAGGAGCAGAAATGTTAAATGTACCCATCAGAAAGTGGTCGGTACAGAGTTCTTAGAAGTAGTGAGGACAAAGGAGGGGGTAAGGTGGATAAAATGGAGAGAGGGAGTGGTGTTGAAGGGGTTTGATTGGTGTCCAGCAGGGTTCAAGGGCTGGTGTTTTGGTCCTTAAAGAAGCAGGACTGAGATTCAGAAACCAGTAAACCTTCAACACAATAACAGTGGAGTTTAGGGGCTCCCCATCTTAGCGACTTGAACGGTTCCACAGTATGTCCGTGCATTAATGAATCACTCGGGCTCATATGCAAATCTGACAATAGAGCGAGACGCTGTGCATGTCCTGAGAGTATGTTGGAGCGCGAGTGTGTTTCTGTGGGACTGTGAGAGCCCAAAGGTGGGAACTGGGCAACCTTCTCACCCTTGTTCTGTGTTTCTCCCCTAGGACAAAATAGGAAGAAGTGGGGAGGTTGTGAACAAGACGCAGCAATGGCAAACACACAAGAGCAGATATGGGGGTTGGGGTAGTAAATACCAGCGCAAGGAGGGGTTAGGTGCTGTGGTAACAGAGGTCTCAGACAAACACTGTGATCAGGATTCAACACACACACACACACACACACACACACACACACACACACACACACACACACACACACACACACACACACACACACACACACACACACACACACACACACACACACACACACACACACACACAGAGCAAACACACTCACATGCATGCTGTACACAGACTTCCAAACTGATAAATTGGGCAAAGCACTATCCAAAGCAAGATGTAAATGGCTTAAAAGATGTGGCACGTTGCCATAATCCTCAACAAGACATCAGTCTCCCATGGGCAAGAACAATCTCTGGGAACATCTGAATGACATGACAAAGAAATAGAGGAATTAGTAGATGAATGCGAGAAAGAGGGAGTGGATGGTAAATCTTGGCCAAACTACTGGACTTTGAAAAGATGCTTTCTTTCACCATCCTCCTGAAGCCATAGATCTTTAGATGGTGTTTGGTGTGAATGTGAACATGTTTGTGAGTAGCAGCTTCTGTGTGATGTGTGCAATGTGCGTGTGCGCACCTACATTATGCGTAAAAGTTTCTACGGTGCATCACCTGCACTGTAAAAATGCATATATCGAGAATGTGCTCCACACTCTTCCCGCTGCTGAGTTACAGCAGCTGTCACCAGTGCGACCTTTCTCTCAACCTTTAATGTCTTCAGCAGCCTCGTCCTCTCCTGCCTGCCTGGACCTCTCTCACAGACTCTGTCTATGTCTGTGCTGGAATTCCCTCTATCAAATCTGCATACCGTGTGTGAATCAGCTGTTTAATAACTCTATGTACATAATGCATACTTATATTAATGTTATCTCAAAAGCATCACTGATATGTGTTACTAACATGGAAAAACATATGGATAGCAAATTCCAAACTCTAGTACCTGATAAATAAAAGCTGGTGCTAGAATTCAGATGGAAATGAAAGCTAAAGTCATAGGTAGACCCCTGTTGTGGACTTTGCATCTACATTACAGCAACAAGTTGAAACATTTAAAGTCCTTTGGAAAAATAACAAATTATTTCATACATGTAAAGACAAACAAACCACTTTGGTCACCAGGAAGATGGTAGATTGAGGAAGAAAGGGAGAATATAAATAAAAGAGATCAATACATTTCATGAAACTAACACATCATGATGTGCCCACAAAATAGATGAACTACATCTCTCTACCACACACGTGGTAACGGTGCAATACAGGACAGACGACCTCGCATGTACACAGAGATCCTGTGTGAAATGGGCTCCCGTATTCAAATTTAAATGATGTATCACTCGTACCCTTTGGGGAGCACAGCAAAAATCCTGCAGCTTCACTAAAATATAATCAACAAACATAGAAATAAAAACATCATTGAGGCTGCTGAATAGTTTACAGAAAAATTTGAATTTCTGAGAGCAACAAAAATATAGCTGTGTTGCCATAAAGTTACGTAAGAGCCAGGACAGCAGAGCTAAGGGCTACATGTGGATTCCAAGATAGCAATAGTTGGCACAGTGTGTGTAATATTGCATTTACACTAACAGGAATATATTTTTGACAAAAACTAAGAGCACCGAGTGCTGCAATAGCTTTCTTTGGTGCTACAGTCCTAACTTCAGAGTTGTTAATTACAATCCTGAGAACTGAAATTGATTGTCAAAATGAATTTCACCTTAAAAAAAACCATTTTCGATTAAAAGTATCAAACATGTAGGTTCACAACTCGGTTCAATATAGCATTAGGGTCATTCAAGCTATTCGTATGAGGATATACAGGTAATAATGATGAGAAATGTGTTGTACATGTCCATAAGAGATACAGTAACATAGCATACCTTATACCGCATCTTGGGGCAGGAGTGAATGTAAAAGCCCAGGTAGTAGTAGGACAGCTTGGGGGACTGTTTGTGCATCTGCCTGGTGAAAGCGATCTCCCTGTGGCAGGAAACACACAAACACACCTTTTCAGAGAGACAGGTTTGGTGTCACTGTTTCTTAAACTGATGGCACACTCCTGCACCACTTTCTGTTTTTCACTCACTTGTGGGTGGAGATGCTGCACTGCAGTGCCCTGTGTTTTAAATTTCACATGTTGTACATTTCCAATTTGTCCAGCAATTTCGGTATCTGTTAAATAAACTACATAATGTGCTGTATAATTAATTTACCCAAACAAAATGATGCTTTATGAGAGCTGATGTTAAGTAGTTTGCATTGTCTTTTATCTGTAAATGTATGCACATGCAGTGAAGACTATATGAGCACCATCAAAAGGGGCAGCCAAATAAGGACATCAGGATTGGTCTGTAGGTTTTAATCAGTGAAAACAACCAGCCAGACAAATTAGAGAGTTATTGAGAACATTAATATCAAAGTGTGCACTAACTAACTTAAAATGTGTTTTTTTCACAGGTTAGTTTGTCAACAGCATATAAATGAGGACATTAAGAAATAAAATTGGTACTAGCAGCTCTGAGAAGAGCAGTGCCCAGGCTGAGGAAGTAAACACCCACACTCAAAAAGGCAGCTTTTCTTGGTCTCATGTCATTACACAAAAACAACTACCTCCTTTCTATCGGCATTGAGCCTTGAGCAGAAAAGAAGGTGTTGAAAAAGGGAGGCGGGAGAGAGCGTGTAAAATAAAGATTTAGAACTTGGAGGATTTATACATCGTCTTCAAATACAGTAAATGTCCTGCCTGCTTTATTTTTCTCCAATAGTTTCTTCTTTAATTGCATCCTTTTACTGAAAGCCTATTTTCCCCCTTTCCTTCTGCTGTTTCCTTCGCTATTCCCTAACTGAATTCCAGCTCCTCTTTTCCCCCCCTTTTTTTGTTTCACTCTTCCTTCCACTGCTCTGTGTTTCACCCACTTAAATGAAGGGGGAGAATTCCCTTTCTTAAAATACTTAAGAGACAGAGAAAGAGGCCTTAAAATAAAATAGATGCACTGAAAAATAAGACACAGGACAAAGCGAGCCGAGCGAGGGAGGGGGAGAAACAGGGAGAGAGAGAGTGCAGGGGGAGAATATAAAAGAGGAGGGTCAAGAAAGAGAAAGGGACAGAGAAGAGAGGCAGCGAGAGCGAGGTGCTAGAAGGTCACCCGCTTGCTGCCAGGTTCCTGGGTTCCCATCCCCTCACCACAAAAGGGCCCGGCAGGCCTGAATTGGGGGTAAGGGGGGTCAAAAGAGGCGAGGGGCCCATTCACAAAAAAGCCATGCCACCCCCCACCCCTCCTTCACTTGAGGCCTTCACACCCCCACCTCCACCCCCCTGGCAGCAGCTTGAGTCCGCCATTATCCCCTCTTCAGCCATCTGACACTCCAGCACAAGCCAATTATCAAGCCCTCTGCTCCTGCACAGCTTCCCTCATACTGATGTGCATACACACACACCCAGACACAAAGGGCCCATAATAGTGCATACCACGAGGTGCTTACTGCAGCTTTGCATGCATGTGGAAACATTTCATTACCGAACAGTACAAGAATAGCGTTGATTGGCCAGATGTAAAATGCAGAGTGAGCTACTAGTGATGGAAAGCACACAGAAGCTTATTTAACTGAAGCAGTATAAGTATGTGGTGTATATAAAAAAAAAAAACTAGGTATTTCCCATAACAGTATGCAGGACCAAGAATGGGGCCAAGACAGGCTTTTTTTGATGGCTAAGTGCTGACGATGTAAATCTATTTCCAATTCCTTGTTTGTTTCTTCCTTTAAATCAAAACTCTACATTTTTCAGTTTCAGTTTCCTGAAAGTTGAAACACATTATACAAAATATTATAGAAACAATTCATGTATATTTGAAATATATTTATTTTAAAAGCTGATATT
Organism: Brachyistius frenatus; assembly: GCF_029030835.1. Taxonomy (NCBI): domain Eukaryota; kingdom Metazoa; phylum Chordata; class Actinopteri; family Embiotocidae; genus Brachyistius; species Brachyistius frenatus. The sequence continues at coordinate 4,964,421 of NW_027210607.1, forward strand.
TAGAGTTTACCAAGGTCTAAATAGTTTCTCTCATTTTAAATGTATGCTTACAGTAGGCTACATCTGCATTCTACCACTTTATTATGTACCGAAAATGTATATACATGTATAACAAAAAATATTGGATTGGATGCCTCATCAGTAAATACTGATTCATTTTGGTTCAGGATCAGGGGCAATACAACATAATCAGGACATCTCCATATAAGAAAGTGATCCAGGTTGGACACCAGCTGTGTTTCCTACACACAGTTGCCTCAGGCACCTCATTATATGCCTCTTTTCTTCTCCTCCTCCTTCTGTCCTCTGGGCCTATGGCAAAAGGAGCTACACTTTCTGCAAGATTTTTCTCAACATCCCCCTCTCCTGTTTCCACTGCTGAATCACACATATCCAGTAGTTTATACGCAGTGCTGTACTTGGGTTTTTGTAACAAACATAATAAATCTGAGCTGTAACACAATCCAAACTATGTTTTTCAAAATAATGATTGGTCAAATATGGCCTACAAATCATTGCTCCCACTGAGGTACTTGTGCAAAATTGCAAACACTTTTTTAATGACTTTTTCTTACTAAGAAAAAGCAAAGTTCTGCTCCAAACTTCACATGTAACTCCTCTGTGATTTTTAAAAATGCTGGAGTGCACTTGAACATGGCTCAAAAAAGAAAGAATCAAATGCAAATGGGCTTTCTGTGGAGAAAGAACGCCATCTAATGTATTGAATATTTGCATAGGAAGGTTGGGGAGGGGGGGACATGCATTCTCTCTGCATACAGTAAGTTTTGGACAGAGTCAGCGCCGCCAAGCAGACTGGGGAGTGTCCAGACCTGATCAAAGCCCTGGGCTCTGGTGTCTGTAAACAAGTGGGAGGATTTTAGTCCTGCTGGCTCCTTTCTCCTCCAAGGCCTCCTCCACACACCGAACCCTCTGTGTTACTCTTGGAGTCAGACACTTGAAATAATAGGTGATGGGGGACTGTGTGCTTAGGATGGCCGGGGTGTTCCTTCTGTATGAGCAGAGCCTGTCTGCTGGCCTGATTTAGCGCGTGATTACACATGCACACATACACACATGAATAAACACTCACAGCTCACGTTCCAACACCTGTACACACCAACTTTGAAGCACAGATCGCTCAAGTCTTTCACATCTGGGCAGGAATATTTTAAAAAGCCTTTCTCACATTATTGGGTTACATTTTACAGGAAACGCCAGATATGTGCGCCTGCAGAGTACGTGTGTGTTCTCTTATTTCATACTTAAAGAAAGAACTGTCGTCAGCTGAACCACAAACAGAGCGCTGCCTCAACCAATCAAGTGTGAAGGAAGAGGTATTTTTCCTGATCCAAAGCATTATGGCGCTTATAGGATAGTATACGGTTCTAAAGATCAAACCTGGAAGGAGCCGAAAAGATCAAGAAAGAGGGAGAGAGCAGGTCTGGAGGAGGGCAAAGGGAGAAGAATGGAAGAAAGAACAAAGACATTTGGCAAAGAAGAACAAGAGGCAAATATTCAACATTGAGAGACAGTAAAATGAGCTGCATGTTGCATTTTCACAAATCATTATGCTGGTCATTTTTAACACATACTGCAATAAAATTATGATAAATAATCTGGATATGGCTATGGATTTAGCACCTTCTACATCACAGTCTGCATTATGTCCCATTAAGTAACATTTGACAGAAAATCTGCAGGATTGTTTTATATAAAACAGGGTGATCGCAGCATCATCATGATGTCAGGGAGCAACAAAAACATGAGAATTGTCCCTGATGTGCCATATCAATATGCCTATCAATCACCTCCACCATTATCTTGCAGGTTTTTCACAAGAATAGATCAGGGATGATGTTACTTGTTGGGAAACTAACCTGAGAGCAGAGTAGGAGCCCAAAGACAGTGAGGCAAAGTCTGGGTTGTAGTACAGGTAGACGGAGGACACACAGGTAGGCAAGATGTCAATCACCCCCACTGCCACAATGCGCCCGTCCAGCCAATACTGCTGGTGGAAAGAACCGTAGCCCACATCGGGCCCATCTGGAGAATGTTCTGCCTGGGAGGACAGCAAAGGGGAAAGAAAATAGTCAGAGGTGGTCACTGGTCAAAATAATAGTAGGACTTTTGTGTGCAATATAGTCTGCATGTAAAATATATAAATCACAGTGGAATGGGAAGGTGGTATTTAATAGGACTGTTTTTACTTTCTTTCCCTGATCCTCTTTCTCTGCCTTATACACACACACAGACACACCTGTATGATGGTGTATTAAAAAGCCCTGCTTTTCCCCACCAGGCCTCACGCATTATGTGAGGGGGTGTACAGTAGCCTCACGTACAGCCTGCTAATGGCTCCCAAATGTGGAGTGAAAGCTGGAGCAGGGTGGAGTTGGGGCTGCGAGGTTGGGGAGGGAGGAGACGGGGAGGGGGAGACTGGCCGCAGAAACACTCCAGGAGAGGACTTTTTAATAAAAGACCCTGCATGAGCAAAATCCATTTCACCAGGCGGTGGTGGAGAGTTGCCAAGCTTTCTCCCATATGTCTGCGTCTGCTCTCTCCATGTGGCATGAAAGAATGTGGGTGTAGGTGAGCACCCGCGTGTTTTGAGTCTACCGCATTAATAAAACGGTTCGGGTTTTGACACACGTTGTGTTTCTCATAAGGATCCGCATGCTGGGTTTTTCACTCAAGTCACTTGACTGCTTTTATCACAGAGGATTAAGACTAGAGGCTCAGGGTTGGGGTTAAAAGTCATATTAAGTGAGGGTATTGGTTTATGTTTGTGTGTGTGTGTGTGTGTGTGTGTGTGTGTGTGTGTGTGTGTGTGTGTGTGTGTGTGTGTGTGCGTGCGTTTCTTCAGTGCACGAGTAACAGGATCCCAGTCCTTCAGCAACATTCATCTGGACACAGTTAAGTAGCGCAGACGCTGCTAGTTATCACAACACAGAGAGCTAGCTCACTAATCCAGAGCACCACTGGGGCCACACTCCCACCAAATTAAACCTGACCAAATAGAAACAAGGTACGTACACACATGAACACACACTCCCTGCAGCTCTGTGACCCCAGATGGCTGACGGTTTTCTTAAGTAGAGCTGATAACAAAAATAAAGTCATGTCCCTCTAGGTCGGGCCTTTGGACACCAAGGTCTAAATACCTGTTTGACACAATGTACACCACAGTCCATGTATTCTTGTGTGTACTTGTGTGTGGATAGTTGGGGAGGCAGGGATGATTAAATTCTCTAAATGCTGCTCTACATCAGAGGCTATACGATATGAGATACAGATGATGAGGGTTTATTGAGTATTAGCTGCAACTGGAAGACGGGCCGAAAAAAAAATCCAGGAGAAAAATTTATTTACAGGGCAGCTGGGGATGTTGAAGGGTGACAGACACCACATCTGGATCAGGCTCTGTGTGTGTGTGTGTGTGTGTGTGTGTGTGTGTGTGTGTGTGTGTGTGTGTGTGTGTGTGTGCGTGCGTGCGTGCGTGCGTGCGTGCGTGCGTGCGTGCGTGCGTGCGTGCGTGTGTGTGTGTGTGTGCGCGAGTGTGTGTGCGAGTGTGTGTGTGTGTGTGTCCATGGCTGGACGAACTGTCAGTCTGTGTAAGCAGGCAGCCTGTTATTTCTTGGCACCAGTTCCCCCAGAAACACTAGAGGCTTTGTCAGAGGCCCCCGTCTGTCATTTAGAAGTTGTAAGTAAAAGGAAAGAGCACGAGGTGATTTTTCTTACCCCACCTCAAGTGGACATGCTGGAGCACAGTTTTCCGAGTATTAATGCTGGTGCAAGACAAGTAATGTCAGTTTGAGTTTGTATGTTTGTTTGTAAGCTGTGTTCAAGGCTGATCTTGTCTGACTGACCTGTGCACCACCTCGAACGACAGCTTAATGAATGTGTCCTTGCCACTGTGACAACAATCTAAACATTCCCTTCAAACCACCCCAGAGCTTCAGCAGCAGCCCCAAATCGCTCTCATATGGCCTGAATGTTGGCCTGAGTGAGCAGCATGCTTAATAAAGCCAGGAGGTGGAGTACTGCATGTTTATTTCGACCGGCTTAGAGAGACATTTGGGTATACTTCTGCTGAATCAGAACAATGGGATTATGGGAACATATCAAGCACAAGAAGCTAAATACTTCTCTGTTATTCATCAAAGTAGTTTGCATTTACTGTATTGTTAATCTTAGCCTTGATGTGTCTCTACTAATGATCTATAAAAGGGGAGCAAATGAACAGGCTTCACTTGCACAGTGAGGTTAGACATGTAGCAACAGTATAGTAAGATCATATATACCTATATAAAATAAAATATGTTGCTAAAGATGGCTAATGTACATAAAATGCCTCTATTAAGTGTTAAAGTAGAACAATTCCACTATGTTAAACACTTAGATTATGTTGAATAAAATAAAAAATAAAAATGATCATATAGTTGCACCTGAATCAGGCATTAATGCTGACAACATTTCCTAAATTCAATCAGTGTGATTAAACTGTAATTTCTATGTGATAAATCTTATTGATACAAAAAGGTTCAGGAGACTCTGGACCATCCCTTTGTTATGTTGGTTTAGGCCTGGGTGGTTTTTCTTTTCTTTTTTTTTATTGCACATCGATGTTTTTAATGTGGTTTTTGTTATTTGTTTCCTCGCTGTGTTATTTTGTGATTGTAAAGTGTTGTGGGACCATGTTACATGGTGGTTTTATAATCAAAATAAAACTGAATGTAATTAAAAGAATCTGATGAAAGCAGTTTGTTTGAAACTCCAATAACAGAATGGACAAAAGGCTACTGCTTAAAGGCATAAGGTGTGATAGATATGAGTTACATTATTACATCTATTGATGGCTTTTATGTGGAAGTCAATCAGTGACAGATTAGTTTTTAACTTCAACTCTGTGCAAATCTGCAGCACTGAGTTGTTCAACCTACTGTAGCAGTGATGCTGTTATGATTCTGGCACTGACCAACAACAGATGTCTAACAAACACATTTTAAACGCTCTCTCCTTCCTTCACTCACAAACATGCATTAACACAACACTGTAAAACAACAAGTCCTGCAAGCAGGCTGAACCTACTATTGTCAGCATGCAAACATGTAATTCCTTTCAGGTTGTAAAGGAGTTCAATTTATTGACAGCAGTTTTGTGTTTTACAATACATACAGCTGGAGGACTTTTCTGTTTTTTGGCCTACAGCTCGAGATACAGCATACAGTGGGGTTAGTGTGTTCCTGCTATGGCATGTCAGCTGGTGCATTCCCTGCTGAAGTGTATGTCTGTTTCTTTACATAATGAAAATGCTCATTCTCCTTCTCTGAGAGTGTGTTTGGAAGTAAAAGACAAAGATAAGCAGAACAGAGAGAGAAAGATAGAGAGATTTTCAGAGGAGATGCAAAGGACTGGGGTCTATAAAATATGAATTGTCCAACAATTAATGAGTGTTTACCCCTTGCATTAGACACAATAGGAAACTGTAAAAAAAAATATAAAAGAGAAAGTGAAAGGATAGCTGAACCCCGTGCAGCCTATGAACCCCAGAGTTTCTCCAGTACGTGGCACTTAGACCTCAGCAAAGTCAAGTGAAGTGACAGACACCTGCATGAATGCTGCTTATGATGTTTCCAGGCACTGATCTGGCACCGTTACTCAGACAACACAAATATGTTTGTATTTAGTTTTTGTGTGTGTAAAGAGGAATCAGTTACAGATGATGTCAATTGCCAGTGAGTTTCAGCGTGAATCCTCTCAACAACAACAAACAACAAACAACCTGGCTCCTAATTAGCTGCAGTTGAATTTGTAAGTATGCCGTTTGCATACATTTATATAAATGCAGGCTAATGTGAGCAGATGAACCACATAGTTTGCAGGTTCATGTGGTGAGTGTCCGTATGCGTGTATTTTAATAGCACTCTGATTGGAGACAGATGGAGGCCAACATGCAGAGGTAGAGCAGAAAACCATGCATAATAATTGTGAAACGGGGAGCACTTGAAGAGAGACAGGAGACGACAGAGACAGAGATCAGGAAAGAAAAAACAAGTTGCGCAAGATGAGGCCAAGTGAAAGAAGATGGCCCCCTAAACCAGTCTGAGAGGAGGGGACGCTGAAGGCAGAAAAATATGTGAGGCAGTGTGCCACAGTTGGTGTGTGCACATGTGTGTGTATGTGTGCAGAGCTGTGTAATTCAGTGTGCCTGGCCGCCAGCCTTCACGAGGTGATAAAAGCTTGTTTCCTATAAACACTAATGATGTTCATTAGTGAAGACCTGAGGAGGCCCATGGGGCAAAACAGAGTGACTGTGTTTGTGTCAGTCAGTTTGTGTGTGCTCCTGGACCTCAATCCTATTAAAGTGGCTGTTATAAGTACCCATCCTGGGTCTAATTGCTGGTGTAATTGTCCTGACCTGACAGGTCCACTGGTGTTTCTGAGGGCTGCAGCTTACCAGGCCTGCCAAGTGCTCGGTGATGCCTGGCTGCACCGACATCTCACTCGGTGACAACAAAGAAACCCACCGCTCAAGTATGAATCCTCCTCTAGAAGCCAGCAATACTTGATATATGAAACCATCTAAAACTTTTGTAAGTAACCAGATTATCAGCAATATTGTATTGATTATTGCATCAGAAGCTGGCATTAAATTTTCCATGTTGCCTGAAAAATTACTTTTTTTGTTAACCATCTGCTACGTCCCAAACTGATGCCCACAAAACCACCGCATCAACTCGTAATTTTCACAACGCCACACAAAGGGAAGAGCACTTTGCTGTCAAAAGCAGAGGGAAGCACTGCTCTGAAGACCTTGTGTTCAACACGATTGCAATAAAATCTGGACACCACATTTCACCGTTTCTCCCCCACAACACCCCCTTTCACTTAGACGGGGCTAAATTAAAGCCCCTCCAATATGAAACAAAACCCCCTCCCTGAATCCCTTAACCCCGCTCAATCCAGCTGGAGGGCTCTCAGAGCAAAGGTGGGTGGGTAGGTATGTGCTGGACCAGGGAAACTCGAGGATCTTTATCCCTTCTTATATCTGATGAAGCACTAAATACTGGAAACCTGGACATTTTTCAAATCATTATCATCATCTCCATGACAGTAATTTCACAGGGATGACCTTCTGCTGTTTGGGTCAAATCGTTCCAGGTAACACATATAGATGAAGAGAGACATTTAAATAGGCTTTTATTAAACTGTCAACAGGCCAAAGGAAATACATACCTCTAGTGGTGAATCACAGAGAAATCTCCGGAACTGTGGAGGGAAGCAGAGGAGGGGAAACAGAGAGAAAAACAGTTAGTTCTCTGGGTCACCAACTCTTTTGAAAAGGCATAAATGAAAACCATACACGTCTCCTTTGCTGTCCTGTATAGTTTATCCCTCCCTGTTTTCTCCTCAATCAGGTGTCACATCAAATGTAGCCTTCTGTTCATTGAAGGGCATAGAAAGAAAGACTGTATTTACACAAATGAAAAAATTTACCCTATCAACTGAAGCCCAGAGTCCAGGGAGGACGCAGTGACAGCTAAAATAAGCAACACTGCCAAAGTCAAAATAGTCTATCCTAGTCCCAACACACTTTAAAATTCACACTGGATATCAAGTACTGAGGGACTTTCTATGTGGAAAAATGAAATCTTTCTTCCATACTCTCTACTATTTCCGGGTCTCCTTCTTTTTTTCAGCAGCACAATTGAGAGCGGTGTGTTCACAGTCGAGCTGACCTGGAGGGCTGGAGGACAAACGTAGCATGCTTCCAAAAACCTTGTATAATGAGAAGCAGAACGGCCACAGCGAAGCAGTGGTGGACAGTATTTAGTTTACTCGGTCTTGTCCGACCCCACATGAGCACACAACGCAGTTTCAAGTTCATATTTCACAAAGAAATGCTTTAATCCACCAGTGTCATTCATTTGCAAAATATGGATCTAAAATAGCACCAAAGTGTCATCAGCAGGGACAGAGAGGTTTACAGATAAATAAACAATGAGGGGGTTTCACGTCTCACAAAATAAGGACTTTACCTAATGGCACTCCTTATCAACCAATAGCTCTGCTAATAATATTTTCTTCTCTTGTTGTTTTGCATTTGTTTTCTCTCACTCAAAACCTGACTCCAACTAGTGTTTGACATATGTGGGCTTACTGATGGTAATATACTTCTTAACAGTAACTGCTTAGTGTTGAAAGGTCAGTATTTGCCCAGTATATTGGCAAACTTATACAGTTTATCAATCTCATCCAACTCTGTATTACGTCCTACAGTCAATTAAAGCCAATGACATTTTTTGGTAAAAAAAAAAAAAATCTGCCACTCTATTTCATTTCTGTCACAGTTGCCGACATTTACAATAAGACTTGTTCACAGAGTCCTGATTGATTGACGACCGCTGTAAATGTAGTAGCTCTGGACTGCATATACTGAGAGGGAAATCTGTCTTTTCTTTTAATTAAAACCTAGATTCTCTAGGAGTTACTGGAAATTCCCACAAACACGTCAACATCCTCTGTTTGTGAGTGAGTATGAGAGTATTGTGCACAGTAATACAGCTAGTAATAGTTATGACTGCTGAAGGCATAGTTCACTAGGTGGGGCAGTCCTGGCTTAACTGCAACTCAAAATCCTGCCAGCAGCCTAAACGCATCCAAACGATTTAATGTTTCTCCTTTTGCCTGCCACAGCTCGTGTGTGTGTTGGTGACACAAATGCACCGTTCTCCAACACGGGGGATGATTTTGGCAGAAGAGGACGACAGGATGATGCACTGTCGTCTGTCTTTTCTATTATACCTTTCCTTGAAGGAAACAACCGTTTTCACCACTTTTCAAACCTGCCCACTTGGGATGGATTATCATCAGAAAAATGACTAAATCCATAAAATATTTGTTAAGTTACAGTCATAAAAAAAAGAAAGTCTTATATGAGGAGTTCAACGGACGACTATGTGTAGAGAACACGGAAAGAACAGAACTAAAAAACAATTCATGTAACAGTGCACACACTTCTTGCTGAGAGGTGTTGTTGAGAGCTATAAACTCTCAACAAATTGTGCTCCCTGCAGTGCTGAATACTACAACAAGATGCTTAACACTGCCTTTACCCTTGACTCACTCACAGAAGGATGAAGAGAAACAGAGAGGAAGAGGGGATCAACCAAATGTTGTAAACATGGAACAAATAAGACTGATGAGCCTCATTGTCTGTTCAAGTATCATTTTAACTTCTCCTCATCAAAGCCATTATTATGCAAATCCTTGAGCCTCCATCAGGTCCTGGAAGAAACTTTAAACTGTTTGTAGGAATACAACTCATTGGAATGAATTTAGATTTACTGAAACTCGATCCACCTACTAAACAGAAGAATACGTTGCACTATTTTTACTTTCCATGACCAAAGTGGGAACTGTGGCGACTAGATCTCTTCAGTCTTCATGATCTTTGCTCATGCAAAAAAATGCTTGTCAGGTCCCCCACCTGTGCAACCGTGCCAGTACAGGGTAATTTTCCACTCTTCCCTCTGCAGTGACTACTGCTCTGCCAGTCAACAAACTACCAACAGCAAAGCCTCCCAACGTGCAGTACTGCTGAAGGGCACAAATGAAACTTTTGTTTAAAACTCACAAAAAAACCTAAATGGTTTACCAACAGAACAACAGCTGCAGTTATTAGATGACATCATTTATAGAGGCCGTGCTACAACACTGGCTGCTGTGTGTGTAGAAAGGAGATTTTCAAACTGATCTTGTTGGAAAGTGCTGTCTCATTTGATTAGGCAAATAAGTGTGTGAATATTTATGCATTAGAGCTTTTTTTTAATGACTGCACATGCATATTTGGATGTGTGTCAGCTTTAAGCGTGTGCCTCTCTCCTCCTCGTTTACCGCTCCAGACCTCCTCTGATGCGCGTCAGCCCTGTTTGGCTGGATGAGGTCGCTCTCCAGGAGCCGAGCAGAGTTGACCCCTTGCTGACAAACAGCAGACAACACGGCCCTGTGAGGCTGCCAGACGCTGCCAGGGATGTACAGTCGAATATGCAGGTACAGTCACACGTGAATATGATCATACATTTGTGTCTCCTTCTGTCTCTAATACAACCACACACGAACGGAGCCAGATCCAGAGTACTTTCAGGAACCAACACATGGAGTCCATCACTTCCTCTCCAACTCTCCCTTTCTTATAGTAAACACTCATCTGCGTACGATTAGGAGTGCAAGCAACCGTCTCAAACACACACGCACATACAGTACATATAAACACACACATCTGCTTAAGCCTAATTGCTACTTAGACCTCTCGTCATTGTGCTCTTTGCTCACTAAAATTGCTGTACTTATTGGAGCGACAAGGTGCCTGTATACACTCTATACAATAAAAACAACCCTCATGTGTTCTTTGCTGAACTTCTTCTTACTTGATCACTGTCTATTTCAGGCTTTGTAAAGAAGCTCCAGAAACCGAGACACAAATCAAGGCTCAAAATTTTAAAAATACTTTTCAGTTTATCCGACATAAGAATTGGGTTGACAAAGATAATGCCACTCCGATGATTGTATTGAATATGTCTGTAAAATGAGAAACCATGTCGCAAATGGCCTAAAGATAATCTGTGGCAAAAGTTACTTCTCTCATTCCTTCCATTTTTACTGATACATTTTATTGCCATTTCTCAGCTTTTTCCATAGATTTTTTTTTTTTTTTTAAGTGTCTCAGTTAAGGTCCTGGCCATCAAGAAGAGTAAATACAGATTTAACAGAGTTTGTTTTCCTCAAAATGAATGCCACATGTGCAGGAACTGAGAGTCACGGCTCAGCACAACAGTTAAGACCAATAAGCATGAGTGAGAGAGTGAGAGAGTGCGTGCGCGTGTGTGCGCGTGTGTGCGCATGCGCGCGTGTTTTGTGTGTGTGTGTGTGTGTGTGTGTGTGTGTGTGTGTGTGTGTGTGTGTGTGTGTGTGTGTGTGTGTGTGTGTGTGTGTGTGTGCATGTGTCTAAATAATTGCGAGTATATGCGTCAACTCTGTCAGGAAACCATGATTGGACGTGGAACGGATAAAGTCTGGCTCCCTTCCAGTCATGGTATGACAGGAAATGCATACATTCTTAAACAAACAAAGCCATTCCCCTCCAGGACATCATACTGTCTAATGATTGTATGATTTAGGGGGATAATTCAACTTGCACGCATACAACATTTCTCCTATCGCTTGGCTCAGAGCCAGGCCGACAGTAATCCAGGTTTGGTCCCAAGGTAATACTTTAATGGATTAATAAATACCTGCGCTAATACCAAATGACCCAACTTCCTCAGTAGTAGCAGCAGTAAGAATCGAATGGCATGGCACCAAAATGTGCCATCACCACATCAACAATGTGTTTCCCCTTTTCTTTATGAATGCCACAAGTCAATGGGGGGCTCAAAGCTTCTGGGAAGACAATAGGCGAGTTAACCAGGAGCTTGACGGGCAAGAAAATAAAATTGTGGTATTGTGGGCTAAAGAGTGTGTGTCACAGAAGTCCAACTAAGGGGAAAATAATAAAGTCAAGTTTGTTCGAGTGGGAACAATTAGGGCCCAGTCTTGAATAAATGAACTTCAGCAGGATGAATCATTCTCATTCTCTCAGGTTAGAGACCTCATCCAGCAACTCCTCATCCTGACTGGACTTTATTTTCACCAGGGCAGGTATGAAAGTGAAACAACTGAAAAGGTCTTTTAAACATTGACTAGTGTCAACCTCTACAACACCTTCATAAACCACAGAAAATGGCTGCGCTTATGAATTGATCATACTTTTATATTAATTACAGTCCAAACAAATGTAGTGTAGAGTGTTGTTGCCAAGTCAATTCTCTATAACTCTTATGTTAGAAATGTCAAAGTGAATTACAATCAACGTGCTTATTCCCCACCTTGATTCACCCTGTACTTTTACACCACACTATATTGAGTGGGATTCCAACATGGAAAGTCAATCAATAAAAAGAGGGATTTGCTCTCTGGAAACCCGACAGACAGCAGAGGTTGTAGCGCAGCTCCACAACTTTTCATTTTTATATATATATTTTAGAGATGTTATTCCACTAGTTCTCCAAACTATCCACTCCCCGCAGTTATTACCCTGAGCCGAAGCTGTGCATACAAACACACACTCCCTGTTAACAGAGCTAGTGTTATGGCACTAGGAAAGAATCTGCCACAGTCTGCCCAATCTGACAGCTTTTATTATTTATTAATTACCTTACTTTTACAAGCTGGAGAATTTAGTAATTTACTGCGGCCTGCTGGCAGGAGGGTGGAGGAGGAGGCTGTTTTTCCAGCCCGGCGGGACAAAAGGCCCTCTCAGGTTGTCCAGCAGTTCTGCATCCTGACTAGACTTTATTTTCTCTTATATTTATATATTACGTGGAGAAGCAGAGGTGTGTACACACATAATTTATAATATAAGTTACTGTGTATTATAAATTCACTCTTTTTAAACTTCGAGAACTTATTATAAACTTTCACATTTCCATTCAATAGTGAACAGTACCTCTCATTCACTGCATATAAACTAGTCAACCCTTTTTGTATTTTATAGTAGTTACAACTTCACATTCAAAAAATAACATGCAGAGAAAACATTATAAAGGCCCCTGAATGCAACAGTTTTCTCAACAGTGTGCACATTGCTCATGATGGAAAGTGGCGTAAAATTATTTATTTTCAAATTAGGGTGAGTTATTATTTTCATTACCACATAATTTGTCAATAATTTAAAGATAACTTAATAATGAATTTAGTCGTCAAAGTCCACTAAAATGAATTAACAAATGCCATTTACAGTATACCCAAAGGGTGACATCTTTAAATTGCTGTAAAATAGAGAGAAGCAGCAAGAAGCTGGGACAAGCATGTGCTGTAGAGGAGCTCCTTACCAGGTGTGAAATAATAATCATGCAGTACCTCACTCTCACTACACTCGCTGGGGTCATCACCATGTACGGCCATCTGGTAGCGGGCGTACAGCGCCACCGACTGCTGATAGGACGCCTTGAATTGAGGGTCCTCAAAGTTCACTGGCACTAGCCTCACCTTCAAGCACAGGGTGTGGAGGGAGAGGAGGTGGAGGGAGGTTTCATAAGGGTTGACAATGAATACGACGACAGTGAGTAGTTAGAAGAAAAATCTAAAAATGAGAAAAGGGAGGATGGAGCAACGGACAGTGCAGGAATCAACAGTAGGTTATACAAGTGCTTTGGGGTTGACTTCAGTCTCGTCGTCCTCGAAGCAAGCTGGTACCACAACAGGTCTGTTTTGCGTGTTAGACTTGATTTAATCAGACTGACAAAGGACACATAAATGCAAGCAAACAATGGGATCCTAGGAGACTGATAGTGTGGTTTTTAAATGGTTAGATAATGTGACACTTGAAGATGAGGCTAATGCACTACCCAGCTTTTAACCACAAATCACTCGGAGAGAATTGGTAGTTCAAGTTTCAACACTGTCAGCGCGTGGAAGACCCAGAGCAATACAAATCCATAATTGTGTGGCTCATCTAAGCTAGACACATTCAGACTCTTGTCCAACACCACAGACTCCCCTCAAAAAGGTAAACAAGGTCGAACAGACTGCTCGCACAACGAAAATCAAAATCTCATTACCACTACTTATCCTAAATAAAAATGAGGTTCAAGTTCAGACATAGAGTTATCGTGAGGGTGAGATGATGGTGGACACAGGCGAGGTGAATGTGTGAAGGTCGAGAGGGTTCAGCTGACAAACTGCCCGCCCCCAAACTGAAACAGCTCAAGACTAATGACCAGGCTGGCCGACCAAGGGCCAACTCAGACACATGGAGAAACACCGCTCTCAACCATAGCGTACGGAAACATTTTCCCCTCCATTTCCTCTTCCTTTGACTCTCACATTTATACACATACTCTCTCCTTAACACCAGCACGTTAATTCACTTTTTTTTTTCCATTCAAAGAGACATTTTGGATTTTCCCCCTGACTCATGTTTCAAAGCTGAAGCACAAATTATTTATCAATTCCAATCTCACTTCAAGATTAAGATAGTCTATATTTTGTTTATTATGAACAAAAATAACTGAAATCTTCAATAAAAATGTAATAACACCCTTTATATAGTTAACTGAAACTCTGTTATTAAATAATTGTTACCAAAAAAAAGCAACATTAAGCATTAACTGCTACCTGTGATGCATCTCTAAAAAAAATGAAATAAAATCCAGCACTTACAATAGATCTAATACTGCATTCCAATATAGGATATTTTGTTTTGTTTAAAAAGATTAAATTAGAGTAGGATGAAAGTCTTTTGATGCCTTTCTAGGTACCCAGGTTTGTCGACCCTCTCCCTCCCTCCCTGGGCACCCCTAGAGAAGGCTGACCTATGCCTATCAACCTCTGACCTGGCTCTCGGAGGGTTTGTCAGGAGGGTCCTTGTGAATGGCCATCTGGTAGAGTTTGTACACCTGGTAGGAGGCGTCGAAAGAGGCTTTGAACTGCGGGCTAGGGGGATTGGAGCGCACTAGCCTCACCTTCAAAAAGAATACGTGCAGACAAAGGGTTAACATCAAAATGGGGTGAAAAAAAGTACTTGAGAATAAAAAAAAAATTTTTTAAAAAGTGGTGATTAAAAATATCCAAAAGAAAAACACATCTCAAATCAAAGAGAGAAAATGTGTGAAAGAACTGTGAAAGGACAGAGAGACTGACATAAACACACCCTGTGGAAGCATTTTACAAACAAAATGCAGCGTTAGTTTGGAGGTTTTGCTTTGTAGATTTTATTTTTGTAATTTCATTTTAATGAAGTTCTTGTGTTCACTTTAAACATAGCTTGATGGGAAAACAAGAACAATAAAACATTAGGGTGTGTTATGGCCATCTCCCTTGTGACACAAAAACATATATAAAATACATTTGCTGTTAAAGTGTCTTTGACATACTCATAGTAGTTCTGAAAAAACAAAAATAATCATTAGCCTATTTGCTGAAGTATATGTATGAGCCAGTTTCTACTGCTTCACCATGGCAACGGAGACTTTAGTTTTACTCTTGTGCAAAGGATTTTTTTGTGTACATGAGTTTCACACATACGTGTAACTTAAAGGTGCTCAATAATTGTTTTTCTCCATTTTGAAATTCTATGGCAGGTAATGAATTGCTTGCCAGCCAGCTGACACAAAAGGGAACCAAAATATTGGTTCACAGCATTAGTAGTGGTCAGACAATTTAACAGATTTCCTTTAATCATTTGTATAGCAATAATACAGTTTGTATTGCTCTTCAACTCACCTTTTGTGTTTGTGTACAGTGTGTGTCACATTATCGAGCAAGCATGATGAACATTAAAACCAGAGTCCATGTTCAGCTAATCTACCCCAAGAACATATGCAACTTATCGAATGAATCCTTACTTAGAATTAATGGCGGTGAATAATGAACTTATAAGGCATCTGTCATATATATATATATATATATATATACACACATTTAGTATATATAGGAGGTTTTTACCAGATGGGCCTATAAGATAAGAAGTTTGTACGAGCTTAAACACACTATTTCTTCATACTGTTAGTGCAGTGCTCAAATCCAACTGAACAGGGAGGATCAGGAAAAGCCTTTGATAGAAAGACTTGTGGAAAGAAAATTTGGCCGAGTGTTGTTCATGTCACACAAACTGAGGAATTCAACTTTCTCATCCTCTGGCCCCATTTAATTAAGCGCTTCTTCGTTTGGAAGCTTTTGTTGGCCACAGAGGCCGTGCCATATGAATCCCCTGGAAGAGCAGGACAGAGGATTTGAACTTGGGGTTTGTTTGACTTGGACCCGAGTGGCTCTTTCTCATATGAACACTTGGCATCTATATCCTTTAGTAAAACAGAGACGTTGGGCCTCTAGCATAAATGGACAACGCTCCAGTTCAGTCTTTTTAATTTTGTTCCTGATCTAGAGATATATTTTTGATAGTCTGAAATCTGTTTGGTGAACCAACACTGCAGCAGATAGTGGACAGCCCGGAAATGAAATGTATAATTCTCATAAAAGCCTTGAAACATAACACAGACAGTGTTGAACTACTTATAAAAAATAAAACATTGTGGTTTATGAAAGCTTTAATCAAGAGGTATGTTGCTCTGAACTTAGATCTTCAAGACCTTACCGACTGCTCAAAGAGAGTAAAATAATAAAGAAGCCAACTGATTGCCAAAACACTGCATGTTAGCAGAAGGAGACTTCGGAAAGAAATGGTATGAAAATATGAGAAAAGTGTGGAGACAGTAGACAACACACTTGAGGGAACAGGGGGCGAGCTGTTCCACACTTTCCTGAGGTGCCTGAGGGGATCTGTATCATGTTCTCGCACTGACCCCTGGTGGTGGTAGATGGAACATCAATTGCATTTACAGCCAGGACAAGATGTAACCATCGACCTATTCATACATCTAAACCTGTCTGCCCTATCATTGTAACTTATCACTTAGATATACAATACTCAAAAGCTCCTCCAAAGTCACCGATTTTAGACTTTACAGATATCGTGGTAAGAAATAATTGTTCACTAAGTTTTACAGAAATTAAAGGTCAATCTATGGCACCACCAAAGAACAGATATGCTTAATTACAAACTTTCCACTTCCTGTCTATATTTATTTTTAAATTGTTATATGTATTCCTGTATTCTCATCAAGTATCGTGACATCTTTAACAGATGTGTTTGTGATGAATTTGAGCCAGACTGCATTTAATTGCTCTATTGTAAACATCATAATCTTCTGGTACTGGTGTTAAAACCCTTTTAATCCTGCAGCTAAATCCACAGAACAGAAGCCAAAGTCACAGCATCCGATAGATCCACTAAACTGCTTATAATCCAAATTAGTTATTGAGCCAAAAATCTGATGCAGCCTTGCCATATGTTCTTTAATAAACGGCTAAATGGGTCAACAAGAGGCCACTCTCAATTATTTGACTTGTAAAACGTATAATTAACCTTCATTTGCAAAGAATAACCTTGAGAGCATGCCCACTTAGTGAAATTAAAAGATAAGTGCAAGCAAACAAATTAATCCAATTGAAAGGAACTGACAGGGAGATGTTTTATTGTCAGTCTTTTCTCAGGGGGAACAGAGACAAGAGACAGACACTGCCTGGTTCATCGCTGCATCTGGCTCAAATCTTGGTCAAGACCAAGAATGACGTTACTCTACCAACCCCAGCTCGAGGCTTTAGCCAGGGATCTTTCTACATCGTTCTGCTCGCTGCCAAAAGTTCATTTCCATGTCCTCTCACACTGGCTGAGCTGGGTGCTGTGGTTTTAATGTCATCAGCAGGGTAATGGGACCCAGTTTGTGCGGTGTGCCTGTCATTTGGTTGAATTTGAACTAGGAAGAGGTGGTTTTTCCACTCTGCTTTGGCCAGCTATCCTCTCCGCACACATAAACACATGGTGAAGTCACTGGGGCTGGGGAAGAGGGCTCTATGAAACCAAATTTTCATGCTAACTCAATCCAAACATTATGGAGGCTGAAAGCTCAACCAAAGACACTATTTCCTAACGAAGGCTGGAATCGTCACAATAGGCTAATGTTTATTCCAAGTCATGTAAAAAGAGGGGGGGAAAAGGTACCTACTCAGGATTTTTACTCACCTCAAGGCAATGAGGAGAGTTTTCAGGCAGTGACTCGCTGATGAACTCTTCCAGAGTTTTGAGTTGGCTGGTCTGGGTGGGAGGGGACTGGGTAGCAGTGACGGTGGAAGAGACCCCATCAGCAGGTTGTCTCGTCTGCTCCTTTTGAAGACGTCGCTCCTTTCGCAAGTCTTTGGCCTTCCTGCATGGTGGCCGGCCGGGATCAGCTCCCATCCCTGCAGCCCGGAAAGAAGACAGAAGAACGGGGGACTGTCAAAGCTTGAGTGGGCAACAAAAACACATTTCGAAACATTTCCAGGTAGAAACAGGGACAAAAGAATGGGAGTTATAGAAACTGACTCAATTGCAGTTTTCAGTTTTATGCTGCTTTCTGAATATGACTGGACACAAAGTAGGAGAGGTGGCAACTTTGAGCTTCTGTTGCTGATGAGTTGCAAATTGAGGCAGATTTCATGAGTGTGTTGATGTGTTTTTGCCAGCCCCTCTGTGCAAATGGGCTGCCATGTTTGCTTTCGTGCACCCCCTGCCAAACAAGCAAATCTCAACAGCTCAATGGAAATCACTTTCCCTCCTCCAATAGTCTTTAACATCGCATTACTGCTTTGGATGTTATAAAAAAAAAAATGCGATGTGCATGTGAAGTCTAAATGGTTGGCAGTTAGCTAGTGCATATTTATAAAGGAACAGAAGAAGCAGGAGACATACTAAAGAGTGTTTTGGTTTTTTTAAACAAAAGAAATGACTGTGAACAGATCAGCTTTGCTGATGAAGGCACATGAATGAGTGTCTCTGCTCATCAGACCTCACACACTTTCTCTGGTTTTCCCTCAACAAGACCAACATGAACATTCTCCGAAGCAAGTGAATCTCTGCCTGTTTCCCTCCTCATCCTTGTGCTGCAGCTCTTCTTCTCCCCCCTCCACCACAAGCTCCTGGGCTCCTGCCAAGCCCTCCAGCTCTCCGGGCATCCCATGTCAACAGTTTACACGCCCACATCCTGTTTGGAGCAATAAGGAAACGAGAGCCATTTCCTGCTTGTCCTATTGCCAGCTGCCACCATCAGCTCGCTCACTAACTTTCCCCTTCGATGACGTCGGGAGGAAGAGAGAGACACCTGGTCCTGACAAAGGGAGAGAGAAACTGCGGTCCTGGCTGAAGATCACTGGCAGCATTCAGCTTTAACTGAGTCAAGGTCCTTCATTTTGTACTGTGAGGCAGATTCTATCTTGTGAAAAGTAAATATAGACCTCAGCAGGAAATGTGTACAGATGCTGACTTATTTTAAGTCATGCTTTATCTTAAAATCATGACTTGAATCTGAAATCCTGTCAGCTAATATAACAGAAGAAGATTTCTATGATCTGAGTTTTGTATCAATAACTGCCTGCTTCTCAAAAGTAGTTTGTTTCCGAGATATTACAGAACATAGCAGCCCACAAACGTGGTCAAACAATAAATGATTAGTTTCTTGTTTCATCTCAATGTACCTGTTTGCTGAACTGGTTTTAATGGGAAATGACTGGAGGCACTAAAAGGGGGGTGTGTTTCTGAACAAGCCCTCTGGTATAAACATAAAACCATGACAGATTCAATCTGGTCAATAGCTTTTACTTTGTTAGAATAAACACAATGAGGTCAAGGCAGACTGGTCCCACAGACAACAGGAACTGGAGTCTGGACTGGGATCATCATACCAACTCAACCACAAACACATCAACCCCTTCTACATTACTTCTCCATCCACACGCCTCTCTCCCTCTAATTACACTCTCACTACAAACACACACTTTCCCTCTCAGTCTGACACACACAGACAGACACCGGTACTCCTGAGGACAGCGTATGAGGCCGCGGTGAAGATAAAGTCTGACAGATCAGTTCCTGTGGAAAACAGATGCTCCCGCTCCAGTAGTTAGCACTCCATAAAAGCCATGACACTCCTTCCCCGCTTCCCCAAGCACACATACGACTTTCATAAGATACACTCAGTGTAAACTGTCTCGGACTGTGACATACTGCTCCTCTTGTATGGAAACATGTACAAAACAAGTCAGACTTTATTTACAGTGGGAGATGTTCGATGCCATCTGTGAGTAGCCACTACAATACTGACGTGGTTGTGCCGTGTCATTTAACAGACCCCAAAGAACTGTTCTGTGTATCATTTTCTGACAACCTAAAATACACTACACTAAAACTCTAACAGGTTCATCTTACATTTTGGTTTTGCTCCATGGAATTTATTTTCTATATTACAAAGATAAGGAGCCATGTTTTCTCAAGCTGGAACTGGAACCTGCCAAAAGTTATAAAACGCTCATAAAAGATATGTCCAGGTGTTTTCTGTTGAAGGTGAATGAGAGGGGAGTGGAGAACCACCGGCTCAACATAGTAAATCCAACTTGCATCCGCTTTGCTGAAAACGCTTTTTATTTCTGACAGTGTAACGAAGAAGAGTGTGGTGCCGACACAGGTGTAACAGTAGAAGGACACGGGCACTGCTGAGATTTTTCTGTCTATGTTTATGTCTACATCTGGATCAACCTGTGCCAGTAACAATCTTCCCCACTCCAATGTACATCCTTACCTTTTAATTATTAAGTGTGGGCACTGCTCACATTAGACATTAGAAAGGAGAGAAAAAAATAGCTGAAGAAGTTGTTAGAAGAGCTGCTTCCTGTGTCTAATGGGAGTTTATTATCTCTTCACTATGAGTGTTATTAATTCATTACTGTGAGTTGGCGGCGAGGATATCCTGTGCTGGAGAGTGAGGGGGAGAACATGACAGATAAGTCCAAACCAGACACACTTCTCAAAACATAGAAGGAACAGCACCGTTCATTTACGGAGCTGCAGCACAGTGGAGCTCATGACAAGGGGAACAGTGACACCATCTGGCAAACAGTGGAGCTTTAGCAACTGCTAAAAGAGCAGCATGAGGCTACATATGCTATTTAGTTGTGAGCACAAGAAGATATATTGAAACATTTCCACTGCATTTCAGCCCTGCCACAAAAGGACCAGCTGACATCATGTCAGCGATTCTCTCGTTAACAGAGGTGAGTGTTGACGAGGAGATCACTCTGTCATGCTGATTGAGTTACAATAACAGACTGGAAGCTTTAAAAGGAGGGTGGTGCTTGAAATCTTTGTTCTTTAACCATGGATAGCTGCAAGGACGCTGCAGTCACCATTGCTTTGCACAAAAAGGGCTTCACAGGCAAGGATATCGCTGCTAGTAAGATTGCACCTAAATCAACCATTTATCGGATCATCAAGAACTTCATGGAGAGAAGTTCAATTGTTGTGGAGAAGGCTTCAGGGCGCCCAAGAAAGTCCAGCAAGCGCCAGGACCGTCTCCTAAAGTTGATTGAGCTGCGGGATCGGGGCACCATCAGTGCTCGGGAATGGCAGCAGGCAGGTGTGACTGCATCTGCACGCACAGTGAGGAGGAGACTTTTGGAGGATGGCCTGGTGTCAAGAAGGGCAGCAAAGAAGCCACTTCTCTCCAGGAAAAACATCAGGGACAGACTGATATTCTGCAAAAGGTGCAGGGATTGGACTGCTGAGGACCGGGGTAAAGTCATTTTCTCTGATCAATCCCCTTTACGATTGTTTGGGGCATCCGGAAAAAAGCTTGTCCGGAGAAGAAAAGGTGAGCGCTACACGCCAACAGTAAAGCATCCTGAGACCATTCATGTGTGGGGTTGCTTCTCAGCCAAGGGAGTGGGCTCACCCACAATTTTGCCTGAGAACACAGCCATGAATAAAGAGCGGTACCAAAACATCCTCCGAGAGCAACTTCTCCCAACCATCCAACAACAGTTTGGTGATGAACGATACCTTTTCCAGCCTGATGGAGCACCTCGCCAGAAGGCAAAAGTGATAACTAAGTGGCTCGGGGAACAAAACATCAAAATTTTGGGTCCATGGCCAGGAAACTCCCCAGACCTTAATCCCATTGAGAATGTGTGGTCAATCCTCAAGAGGCGGTCGGACAAACAAAAACCCACAAATTCTGACAAACTCCAAGCATTGATTATGCAAGAATGGGCTGCCATCAGTCAGGATGTGGCCCAGAAGTTAATTGACAGCATGCCAGGGCGAATGGCAGAGGTCTTGAAAAAGAAAAGGTGAGCGCTACCAACACTGCAAATATTGACTCTTTGCATAAACTTAATGTAATTGTCAATAAAAAAAAAAAAACTTTGACACTTATGAAATGCTTGTAATTATACTTCAGTATACCATACTAACATCAGACAAAAAGATCTAAAAACACTGAAGCAGCAAACTTTGTAAAAACCAATACTCGTATCATTCTCAAAACTTTTGGCCAAGGCTTTTGGCCTACTCAGTTCTAAAACACAAGTTACAACAAAACACTTTATATTTAATGCACTATTTAAACAAGATTATTGCAGGAAATAAAACTGAATTGATTTAATAGATTCAATCTGTTGCCACCAAGATGGTTTATAATAACTTTGTGTTTGTGAAATAAATATTTACAATATTACATGCAACAACCGAGCAACAAGGGAGCCAAGGAGCTCCGATATGCTGCCCCTGAGCACTTAATGACACTTATAATAATGAACACAGGAATGACTAATATTTAACAATGAATGATCATTTTGTCACTTCATTATTCAATCTGACAGTGTTCAGACGGTGACAGTTCTTGTGGCCATATTCTTTTCCCAAACCACTCGTTGCTGAGTGATGTCTGCAGCTGCCGTGATGTCACATTCACACCAGTGAGAGTCAGAGATGTTATTCAGAGAACATCTCTACAAATCCTAGAAGATTCACGGTTTGTGTTCTTTATGATAACAGGCTCCTACATGAGTCTTGATAAAAGAAAATAACAGTAATAGGCGTTACATAATACTGGAGTAGCTGTATTCATATTACTAATATATATTATTTTATTACTCTCTTTTCAACAACAGCAGGGACAGTACTGATTGTTGGCGACTACTGCCTGCCATTGGAAAGCGGCTCAGATTTCTTACCTGGTTTAGGAGCCATGGCTGCCGTTCTCCCATCTGGGACCGACACTGGATCCTTTCTGGATGTTTCCGAGCCCGTAGCTGTGGCATCCACCACCTCCGTCGGAACTTCTGTGATGGTGGGACACTCGGCTTCTTCTGTCTGAATATCTGCGATAGCAACACACTTTGTCTCCAAGTGACAGAGTTTACTGGGTTCCCGTGGAGCTGCCGGCTCACATACCGAGTCCATTGGTTCACCTACAAAGCACAAAGTCAATATGGCTCATACCAGGTAGTGGGTAATACACAGCAAGAGTACCAACAGTGTTTTGATTTAAAGCCCAATTTTACCTGTAGCTTCAACTATTCTCTGTGACATATATGCAGTCCATGAGTGCTGACTGTTTATAGATGAATGATTTTTCATGGGTCTACTGTGCACCCATGCAGATTATCAAACCATGCACATGCATTATTAACTTTTATACTACACATAATAAGCATACTCTCACCATCATCCTGTTCCTTTGGCAACTCCCCTTTGGAAATGAATTTGCTCATCTTCTTCAGGGTTTTCTTGTGGGATTTGGAAGGCTGGAATTTCAGTGCGTGACACCTTGACAAGGTCAAAGTAAATGTTAATACAACATAACTACATGTATTTCTGCTGTTAACGCAAACAGTTGACAGGGTATAGTGTCATATCTATGACACTTCCATGGCCCCATGTTTGGTCTTGTTAGATCTGAGTTTACTTCAAGCATCACAAGAGAAAATGATGGTTACCTGATGGTATACTGTGGACAGCATGTCTTCTTCATTATGGGCTTATACACATATTTCCCACTTCTGAAAAGAAAAACATGGACACCATTTATTATAAATGCATTATGAATGATTTGAAGCATCCACTGTGATATTTCAGGAAATACATATACAATAAGTTTCAAGCAGTCCTGATTTAAGTAAGAAGGGATTGGCTGAAAGCAGGAAACAACTACTTACCTTCTCCATCCTCGATCTATGAGGTCTTGGTAGTCTTGTACTGTCATGGTGTGAGACCACATCCCTGAAGAAAACAAAAGAACACCATTTCCTTCACTGACGTAAAACAGTTTTATACATTGCTATAATTAATGAAAATCAGAAAACAACCCTTTGTGTATTATGAGAGGTGCTGTTGGTAGTGAAAAGTATCTCATTGACACAAGCAACCAGATTTGAAATCTACAAATTACATAAAGTGGTAAAGCCTAAAAAAAAAAACCATATCATTGTGAGCTCTGATGAAGTTCTCAATTAAGGACAACAAAGCCTTTAGCTAATAATAAATATATGCAGCTTCAGTTGACAAAAAACTACTTTACAAGTGGTAAGAAATTACCCATGAGAGTATACTGTTTTTTTTGTCTAGGTTGATAATAAATCTAATTAGAAACGGGCAAAGAACGGTTTTGAACAAGACGTTGTTTTCACAACTGGATGAAATAAAGCTGCAACAGAAAGCATGTGTACAAGCAAGGTGTCGCTTGTCAAGAAGCTCCTTCAGAGTTTGGTGGTGGGTCCAAATTTTGTTCCAGCTTAAATCACAGCATCTCCAAACAAGATTCCCACAGTGCTTTAAGGCCCCAATGGAAACATACAAATGTATTATTTGTAGCCACAGCAGATCCCTCTTCCCAGAGCTGAGGTCTGAGCGCCCACTTTCTACTCTTGACCTTTCCTTCTGCAACCGTATACACAGTCTGCAAGAGCACACACACACCAAACACACTGGTAAAACAACTATCAGTTTACATCTTAAAGAGCCGAGGGAATCGACCGTATAACAGTTCACACAACACACACCAAGTTTGCAACCGAGTATAACATTTCATGTCCCAGGAGGACGGTGCTCAACTGGAGTCCACCGAGACAAGGAGACAACATAGTGTGATCCAAAAGAGAAACACTACAGCACTGAAGCAGTAAATGGAGCACGTTTTTTAGGCAAGACTGCAGGCTTTCTTTATGAGCCAGGACTCAGTGAGGGTAATATAACTACTACAGATAATATAATTACTGGCCAGCTAAGGGGTTTGTAACAATGACAGTTGTCCAAAAAGCATATTTTACAAATATTCAAAATCAGACACAATCATTATCACGAACAACACGTTCCATACGTCAATAGTGCAACTAAACATGATGCTACTTCAAGAACATGAACTGCATTTACATCTAGCATTGGGTGAGGAACTCATGCAAACTACAAACTGCATAAAGAGCATAAAATGCATTAAAACTTGAACCTAAATCTTGATATTGTATATCAGTAATGAAACTGATTGTTATATAGTTGATTTCGACTGCTACAACCACATAAAACATTTAAACTGTTTTGCTCCAACTAAAGACAAGAGAACCTAGAACAGAAGAACAATTTGCAGATTACAAATATTTTTATTTTCAATGATGACAATGGCATGATCAATAGTAAAATATGCTCAAAAATATACACAGACTATAGCTATCATTTAAAATCCTTGGGGGATTATGTTTGCAAACAAAACAAAAATGATGGCCTCACCACCACACATTTTATCTCTCTGGGGTTTCTGGCCTATGACTGCATTTTTGTGTCCTAAAGTTCTCATGACCTTTACTGGGATGTCAAGTTGTCATGTGAATTTGCATTAAACCATTTCTAGTATTCTATATAAAAAGCACTGACCAGGCTTCCAGTGGATTACACAGGTTTTATTATTTGAAAGTAAGGGCGGGATCTAATAAATGACACAAAAGCAAACATCTGAAATAGTTTGATAACCAGTTAGGCAGGAAGTCAGAAGTTTAACAAGGTAATAGTAGTCCTAGATTACAAATGAATCATGCCACGTGAGCTGGATGTGAGTGCAACGGCTGCCGTCATCATTCAGCTGTCTTTCCATCACTAACACCTGATCCATTCTTCAGCCCCCAATGAGGCATGACAGACACAACAACACAGAGCAGGGCAGATGTTGTCCTCTGTAGTGCGGTGTTGCATTTGCTTTGTATGTGACAACACTGTTGATAACATCACTGCACCAATCACAGAGGAAAACAAAATCGTATTGAGCATCTACTTCCAAAAGTCTACAACACAGCACACACTGCTGATATATCTGATCATCACTCCATTGATGTACAGTATAGATTGTTTCACCTGTCTTCCCAGGACAACACGAGCATGACGGGGAGAATATAAGATATCACAGTGGAAGCCTGAAAACAAATCAGCTTTTGTTTTCCACTGACTCAGTGGCCTAAAATGACAGATTGATTTCTATAGTTGCAAATGTGCTTTCATTTAACTTGTATCCACAGACATGACCTCTGACCTTTTAACACCAGTACTGAAGATTTACAAGTATTACACAGGTCGTAAAGTCTTCTGTCTTCCTTACAATCTGGCATCCCCACATGATGTAACATGTCCAGATTACCACTCTTATCTTAGATTAGACAACAGCTCTTGTCTGTTGGCTTTGTGCCCAATTGCTCATTGACTGCATTCGGAGCTGCCTGAACCCTAATTATAGTTAACCTGTCTCAACACTGCTCACCACAACTCAAATAAGACCATTCTCTTCCCACACAGAAAATCCCTTCCCATCTTCTTACAGCACTCCTCCTTTTTTTGTTTTGTTTTTAGCCCTTTTGTATGTAACAACATATAGGACACTGTCTTTCCAATTCTCTTTATGCACTGCTAAAAGTTCTACTTCCACTTCTGATAGATGTCTTGTAAACCCTTCATGGTAGATAGGGTTTGTGGTACCTTGCTGTGAACAGGAAGAATGGTTTCTGGCACTGCAGAATGTATTAAAGCTATTGAAACACTACCCTGAATGAATTCATTTTACACAGGAGCTACCCAACAGACTATATCCACCGGCAGAGTCTTGGGCCAACTCTTCACAAGTTCCCCACTCATTGCGAAATGATATTCGTGGTTTCTATCCCATGTATGATTGGGTATTTAAAGTGGTGCGCTGTTATTCCCAACAACAGCAAAACAAGGAAGGTGGGCCTCACAATTGTGAAAATTAGAATAAGAGAAACAGGCTTTTATCAATCAGTTCAAATAAAGCATGTAAGAGTTTACTTGGAAGGAAGCCTGGGCCACAACCACTGAAACCAAGTCAGGAAGAGACGAGTTAAAAGACTAAAAGACAACCAGCATTCAAATTAACTTCAAAATACGTATGACAAATCAGTAAGTCATGAATTATACCACTATGTCTTTGTGTCTGATGCTGCTTCCACTGTAACTAAGCGGCATTTTGTTGAAATTACATCTGGTACATATTGTAAACTGACTGTCAGCATGTTGTGAAACCTCTCAGATTTAGTCTCGTGTTTACTGCCACAGAAATTCACATTATCTGATATTAAAGAGAGAGAAAAAAAACATCTTGCCATTTCCAAAAGTGAGAGAAAGTAGTACTATTGCTAAAGCAAATAATGCCACGAAAAGAGTTAAGAGTATGTGGCCTGTGTAACAATAGTTTAAGCCCCCGGAAATATACACTCGTTTGAGCGGACACCTGAAGGCCTCAGGGTCCAGGCACCTGAAGGCCTCGGGGTCCAGGCACCTGAAGGCCTCAGGGTCCAGGGTCCAGCCACCTGAAGGCCTCGGGGTCCAGGCACCTGAAGGCCTCGGGGTCCAGGGTCCAGGCACCTGAAGGTCTCGGGGTCCAGGCACCTGAAGGTCTCGGGGTCCAGGCACCTGAAGGCCTCAGGGTCCAGGGTCCAGCCACCTGAAGGCCTCGGGGTCCAGGCACCTGAAGGCCTCAGGGTCCAGGGTCCAGGCACCTGAAGGTCTCGGGGTCCAGGCACCTGAAGGCCTCAGGGTCCAGGGTCCAGGCACCTGAAGGCCTCGGGGTCCAGGGTCCAGGCACCTGAAGGCCTCGGGGTCCAGGCACCTGAAGGCCTCAGGGTCCAGGGTCCAGGCACCTGAAGGTCTCGGGGTCCAGGCACCTGAAGGCCTCAGGGTCCAGGGTCCAGGCACCTGAAGGTCTCGGGGTCCAGGCACCTGAAGGCCTCAGGGTCCAGGGTCCAGGCACCTGAAGGCCTCGGGGTCCAGGGTCCAGGCACCTGAAGGCCTCGGGGTCCAGGCACCTGAAGGCCTCAGGGTCCAGGGTCCAGGCACCTGAAGGCCTCGGGGTCCAGGCACCTGAAGGCCTCAGGGTCCAGGGTCCAGGCACCTGAAGGCCTCGGGGTCCAGGCACCTGAAGGCCTCAGGGTCCAGGGTCCAGGGTCCAGGCACCTGAAGGCCTCGGGGTCCAGGGTCCAGGGTCCAGGCACCTGAAGGCCTCGGGGTCCAGGGTCCAGGGTCCAGGCACCTGAAGGCCTCGGGGCTGGACTGTCCATTAGACAGCTTGGTGCAAGTAAGATTGTTACCAAGTCTTCTGCTGACCTGCTGCGGTTACAGATTTAGCTACAGTGAAGTATTGTTGCCCAAGAGAAGAAGAAGAATTCAACCTTCCGGTCCAACATCGTTGAATCCCCTCAGCTCATGTTAATCTACGACAATACTGACGTTTCCCAGGATCAACGATGTTTATGCTACTCGATGCTAATGGCTAAAAACCTAAGCGAGGTTAACAACCTTAACGCTTTTTAAGTAACCTCAGGTAAAACCTAACAAACCTACAGTCCGTGGGGACGCGGTGTCTCCACAGCTGGTGTCACGTATTCAAATCCACAGACATGAGGATTAGTTGTAGTATTAGCAAACCTCTCGAACCCGGTTACATTTCCAGCGAGCAGACGACGCTAGGTCGCTAGCACTAAAGCTACTTCGTTTTACAGCGTTTCTTCAGCCGCTTCAAACTTCGCTTACCGTGAGAAAAGTTTCCTATTTCATTCTTGCAGTAACCACAGCGGTAACCGTCGTCCCCGCCGAAGTATTCTACTATAGTGTAAGACTTATTTCCAGCCATCTTTGATGTCCACAGATGACAGCTGACTTGGCCAGGAAACCTGGCGAAGACTGATGGGTGCTAAGCTCCTCCCACAGCCGTGACGTCACCGGTGCGGCGTTGAAGGCGAGTGGGAGTTTTGAAAGCCCTCAAAGTCTTCGTCTTTGATACCTCCTGTTGTGATTTCTGCGTTCACGATTGAAGTGGAATCGCTGCACTGAGTTCAACCGTTGAGCAACACTGAAATTAGTTGAAATATATATTCATATAATATATTAATAATAAGAACAATAGCAGCAAATATTTAAGAATAGAAGAGCGAAGGAAGGAATCCTTCTGCAGTTGAGGTAAATAAAGGTTTATAAAAAAATATATATAGATGTAGGTTTTGATAGGGAATGATTAGAATACAAAACATATTGAATGTGATTATTTCAGGTTGGCATTCAAAAACAGCTGATCGCTTGAAAGTTTCACTTTTGCACTGCATTGTGCTTGAAAACAAATTTAAGATATACCTACTTTGAGTATTTCCAATTTTATGCAATGTTATACATGTACTCCACTACAGGTAAATATTATACCTTTTACTCCACAACATTTGTCCAACAGCTTCAAATTACTTTCAGATTACAATTTTTCATAGCCCTCCTGCCCAGTGAAAACCATGCATCTCCAGATTTGGTGATTTTGTCATCATCCTACCTATTAATCAGATTACGGTTTGTCATTCTTGTGTACTGTAATGTATACAACATTCATCTCTTTAAAACATAATGGATGGTGGCACATTTTGGATGCAAAGTTTCTTACAGTGCACAGAAGGAAACACTTAGCCTCTTTCCCAGGATTGTGCTCACAGCCGAGGTCTCCATAATGTTCAGTTTAGCCTCCACATTTGACCTCTGCTCCTTCAGATAGATCATGAAGGCATTTGGTGGCTTCTTGACATATAGTAAGTCTTCAGCTGGTCTTTCTACAGGGACACCTCAGGAGGTTCACCTTCAGGTCAGGACTCAGGGCTGAGAACTGTTCACAATGCTTTGACACTGGTTCCTGAATGAATCTTTTCTCTTCATCTTATCTGATGACAACCACCTTGGCGTGGATGCCGAGAGCAATGCATATTGATTTGATTGGCAGACGAGAGGTGGTGCGAATTCAAAGATTACCAATCAAAAACCAGGCTAAAACTTTGAGCACATGCTGCAAAATGAATGGAGCCTCTCCAGATGGAGACGGAAGGCGAAAAGATGCAAAACATCAGAATTAATATGATATCTCACATAGAAGCTTTTTACTGAAAAGACTATATTCGGATTTAACCCCTTTGTAATCACCAGTTAAATTTGTGATAGATAAAACATCAACTCAATATTAAAGAACTGTACAACATATTTATTAAATCATCTGTGCAAAGACGAAGGACAGCAAAATAAATCTGAACCCAGAAAACATTTACAGTAAATAAGACCTAGGGAGAGTTTGAATATAGAAAAATAAATTAGAAAATCATGGTTGGGACACTGATTTCTTTTTCTGCTACTATAAAAAAAAGATCTTGTAGTGAAAATTGCTTTTTGTCCATGTCTACATTGTATTTCACTTTTTGCTTTTTACCATAATACATTTCCCTCTCATCAGTCATTCTCTGAAGATCGGTTTGTATTTATAAAACAGACTCACAGGCAAAATCGGAAAGCTGGTTGTCCAACAATAGTAGCTTCCATTCTTCATGCATACGAGTGATGAAGCAGAAGCTAAAAAAGGAAAACGCCACTGACAGACACAAACCTTTAAATAAACACTGAGGAGACATCTGTCATCTTGACTCCTTTTGATAGCTCTTTTCTATTTTTGGCTGTCTAACTAAAACTCCCCTGGGGGACAGGGAGGTTTTCATGGAGGTATTTCATCCTGCCTTGCTCAGAAAAGTCAGACACAGTGTGCCCCTCCCCTCGAAGGACCCATTTGGTGGTCAGAAGTCCCTCCAAACCTACAGGTCCTCGAGCATGTATCCGTGCCGTGCTGATGCCAACCTCAGCCCCTGCAAAACAAACGATGCAAAAATAACTCTTCTGCCTTGTCTTCAAGATATTGGCAAGTTATAGGCATTTCAAGACATTACAAAGTACAACATTAAAAGTCAAACCACGTCTGATACTGTACGTACCGAGGCCAAAGCGGTAGCCGTCAGCGAAGCGAGAGCTGGAGTTCCAGAAGACGCAGGCGCTGTCCACCTGCTGCAGAAACTGTTCGGCTGTATCTTCGTTCTCTGTCACGATCACATCAGTGTGGGAGCTGCCGTATTTGTGGATGTGGTCCACTGCTTCCTGCATGCCGTCCACCACCTCGATGCAGCACTCCAGGTCCCCGTACTCTGTCCTCAGAGACTTTACCTCGGATGGGCTGAACGTTAAGTAGGATGCAAACCGGGGGCCAGCGTGAATCTTAACCTGAGAGAAAGAAAAGCGGCCAAGGATTTGTTCAAAGAAAAATGAAATAATTAATGAAAACAGTCTTTATTGACCTAAATTAAGAGCTAAACTCGCTTCAGAAAATGTCTTTCCAGTTTTAGACCTGATAAAAAATGTAAAAAACACTTAACAATAGTGTACACTATGCTTCTGTGTGCAGAGTTTTCTCTTCCATTATAACATCTTGATGCTGCACCCAAGGGTTTTTCCCAGCAAGTAAGCCTAAGGAACATAAAACTACTCTTAATGCTGACTAGAGGATGAGAAAACTGCAGTTCAAATCTATTCAATGTTGTAATAATAGGCCAAATTATTTGAATATGTATAGTAATTACCCCTTAGCCCTCACTGCAACCACTGAGAACCTAAGCCTTCTGTGTGCAATACTTATGCCCCAAATCCTCAAGTGCTGGTGCAGTTTCTTACCTGTTCTGTTCTCAGCATGTCAATGATCTGGTCGAATATCGGAGTACGCAGCAAATCTCTGTGAATAAGGAGCGTCTCCATGGCATTGCAGGCGGCAGGATAGTCACACTTGGAGTCTTTGACTGGAATGAAACATTATTTTTGTAAATTCATTTAGCAGCTCTGAGTTACCCCAAGAAGTTAATAAGTACAGCTTTGCAGCATCCTGTGAAAGAAAACAATTACAACTGCACTTTGACAAAACAAAACAAAAAAAATATTTCTATAGGTTTTATAACTTGCCCAACACTTTGACCAAACCACAGCAAAAATACCCTTCCCAGCTCCATGTAGTTAACACATACCGACATCAATAGCTTTGTCTATGCTGGCATCGCTGTCTATGTAGACGTGACAGACGCCTTCACTGTGGCCCAACACAGGAATGCCCTTAGCTGCCCTTTGGATGTCCCGGACCAGCTGGGACGAACCCCTTGGAATGATCAGGTCAATCATCTTGTCGAGTCGGCACAGATCCTCCACTTCCTCCCGTGTGCTCACCTACATGACAGAGAACATTTTAGTGGATCACAAAACCTCGAAAAATACTATAAACAGGAAAAGACTGAAACTATATTTGTATAATGCACAGTCTCACCAGTTGAATGGCATCTGCCACTCCATGAATTGAAAGTGCTTCCTGAGTGAGTTGATGCAGAATTTTATTGGTGTTGGAAGCTTCTTTACCACCCTTCAGCAGCAAAGCATTTCCACTGGCGATTGCTAGCGCTGACACCTGAAATACAATATTTAATTCAGGACTTTTTTATAAACCCAAAGTCTATCAAAACAGAAGTTAGACCGCCAGCTAATGATGATCATATTCACAAGACAAGCACCTGTGGGAGACAATCAGGACGTGATTCAAAGATGACCAGCAGGACGCCGATGGGGACCGTGATCTGTTCCAGCTCCAGGTTGTTAGCCACCCTCGTCCTCCTCAGCACCCGTCCCACGCTGTCCCTGGAGGACACTGCGAGCTGACGCAGGCCAATGGCGAGGCTGTTCAGCTTCGCAGTTGACAGACTCAGGCGACTGATCAGAGCATGGGAGAAACGACCTATGAGGAAACAGAATAAAGAAAAATGCTGACAATACAATACTTCTTCCAACAGAAATCGTAAAGAGAAGTACCTTTTCACTCTTTTATGTTGCCCTACTACAGGGCAGAGAATGACTCTTGCCCACTTACAAATGATTTGCACATAAACCCTTAAGATGAATGCCAAACGGCGCTGACAACGATTTGATCCAAGCCTCCTTCGTATGTCATCCCTACAGGTGGCTGAGAAAGGTATTTGAGTCACACGACTCAGGATGAAGGTAATCTGTGTCAGTGTGCATCTGTACCTGATGCTGTTGCCATCTCCATGTCTTTCTTGTTGGCACTAAGAATCTCATCTTTCCTCTCTGTAAGCAGCTCAGCGAGGCAACAGATGATCTCCTCTCTCTAGAAAAACAAACACACACATTCTGATATGATTAACACACCCACCAAAATCAAGAGCAATTAAAGCTACTGCCAGTACAATGGAAAACTGGAGTTTGGTGACCCTTAGCATGCTGTGTTATTGTTGTTAGATTATTAAACCATCATATTCCTTAATGCTAACAAAGATATGCTCTCTCCCTATTCTAACCTTATTTACAGCAATTCAGGAATAATGTAATGAAGTCAATATACTGTACTTAGGGGAGTTGACTTAACCTAAAAATCGACCTTAATGAAAAGTTGTTTGGTTAAATCTTAATATATCAGAGCGAGATAAATTGGGAAAAAAAATGGGACTGTGCACTGTGTTAGTGTAATAAAGGATTCTACAGCAATTGAGCCTAAAAACGATTCAGACACTGCGAGAAAATCATGTTCATATACTAATAGCATTTGCTTCAGTCGGCCAGAGTACACAAAAGCCCACCTGTTCAGGGGGCAGGGAGGCCAGAGTCCTGCCTGCATGCCGGGCCATCTCTGTCTGTTGCTCCACAGTTGGACCTGACGGCGTCAAAGTAAAGGCACATCAAATATAAAAACCACAACAAGAGGGTGAAATATTCTTTCCATGTAGTTTTACCCAGTACTACCTGCAGGTTTCACTTCAGAGAAGAAGGTGCCAACTTTCTTCCCTTCTACAATGTCGGTGATGACGTGTCCTGTGACTTTAGGATGTGTGCCGTTGGCAATGACAACAGAGGTCCCACCCTGTAGCGCCCAAAGGGCTGCTTTCACCTGATGCACACAACATGAGTGAGTAGAATACATGTGTTTCATTACTAAACCAACTCCATGCGGTTTACATATTGAGAGCCACGCTGACCTTGGCTTCCATGCCTCCAATACCGACTCTGGATTTAGTCCCGTACGTGATCGACTGCTGGTCTCCAGGATAGAATATATCAATGAGCTTGGCATCATCTGTTCCTGGTGGACTGTCGTATAAACCTGTGGAAGATATATTTTTTTTCTGTTTAATCCTTTGTGAAACCATGGAAGTCAAATTCATAAAGAAGTCTTTTCATGAGTAAAACCTGAACAAAAGACAAAATATTAAAAGTTTTCTATAAATTTACGAATACCTGACATGGGAGAATAAATAAAAGCAAACTACAGATGCCATAGATGAAAATTCCTATTATTGATAAATTGTTTTATTATGTAAAAATACCAAACATTTATACGGTACTCCCTCAAAAATAGGATTTGCAGTTTCTTCTTGTTTTATGAATTTACAAATGTAATTTCTTTAGGGCCTTAATAGAGTTACAGTAGAGGTAACTGGTGGGCATATGTTACAGTTTATATAAAAACAACACATAAAGTGAACTAAAATAAATGCTTAAATGCAAAGAAAGTAAATAATATCAAATTAGTGATTATTTCTGTACCTTCAACATCAGACAGGGCGATAAGGAGATCTGCTTTCATTTCGACAGCCAGCCGTGCCGCCAAGCTATCGTTATCTTTGATGCTTATTACCTGAAATACAAACAGAAATTTCAGTAAGTCAAATGGAAATGTATCATACTGTAGAGTAACAGCTTATCAGTTGCTTCCATGCAGCAAAAGTCTCAGAGTTCCATGACGTTACAAAACAAACAGCATGTGTTCACCTCTATCCGCAAGGACAAGAAGGTGTGCCACAATTAGATGACAGAAAGAGATCACTACAAGTCGAAGTGGACGAGAACAGTAATAGCAGCCTTAGAGACGAAACTATGCGTCTGAGAAGTTAAATGATAACGAGGGTGGTAACGGAAGTGAAAGACACATACATGCACGTGTTAAGCCATCCACTATCACAATTGTGCACCACATTTAGCATTCCCAGCATGCCCTTCCCACAGTACCCACATTTACCCCCTGTAGGTCACTGTTGGGAACAGGGGGAGGCACAACAGCATCATTGGTGTTAATGATCGGGACAATGTTCATGCGCAGCAGCTCATGTAGCGTGCTGTTCAGGTTGCGACGCTTCTGCTCGTCATGAAAATCCAGGTTGGTGACCAGAATCTAGAGACGTGGACAGAAAAATAAATCATCAGGTGACTTTTTAAGACATTCACTGTCAGCATTTTATTCTGCGAAAAGAGCTGACTAGCACATACTTGTGCAGTGCACGTGCTGTACTGGGTGAACATAACTTCGTACAACGCCATCAGACCACTCTGTCCAGCAGCTGCGCACGCTCTTGCCTCCAAAACTGGAATTGACTGAAAAATAAGAGATATTTCATTGATGTTAACAAGGCTTATACTTCAGAAAATGTTTATATAGTATATACACAATTCTCACAGAGTGGACCTTAATTTCTTGTGTTTAAGACTATTATTCACCATTTCTTTGAGTTGGTTCTGTCCAGAATGCAAGGCTTGTCTGACGCTCTGAGACAGTAGTATCTCGTGTCTCAGTCTCTGCTTCCCAAACGCCACAGCACCACTCGTAACAATCATCATCTCCCTGCCTTCATTCTGCAGCATGGCCACCTGACAGAACACAAAGCCAATAACATTAAAGTTATTCTTTTACAGCCAAGGTCACTCCTTGTGACACCGTGTAGTGTCCTCAGCCTTCCTTTCAGCGCACGCAGTATTATGCTCACGCTTACATGAACAGTGATCTTATCTAGTCTGTATCTACAATATTACCTGCTCGACTATTGAGGCCAGTCGTCCCAGTGCCAGACCGCACTCATCTCCACGTGTGACCACAGCACTCCCCAGCTTCACCACAATGCGTTTGGCCTGCTTCAACTCACTGCGGTGGGCAAAAGACTTCCCATGGGGACGTGGGACTGCGAATAATTAAAACAGTCACATTGTAATACACATCAGCAGGCAAGATTATTACAGCAAACATATTTAAAAAAAAAAAAAAAAAAAAAAAAGATTGTTAGAATAATGTCGGGTGTGGTGAAGGGGTTACTTACATTTAGTCTTGGAAAACGCTCTGATGGAGACTGGACACGCATTGGACAGCCGGATTCTGGATGGCAGGCGAGAGCACAAAGCCAGCCTGGCAAACATGGCACTGACTCCTGGGGATCTCTGTGATGAACACACAAACCAGGGCCAGGTTGGTCTCACAGCTTTGTATGTCAACAGTATGACAGACCGACCGGTCACAGACACCCAAGTCTTCCAATTTAGAGAAGAATATAAAACATCACAACAAAAAGGTTAGGCACTTCCGATTTCACTGGCGAGCTTCCCCTTATGTGCCTTTATGTTGTCAACATTGTTTGTACTTGACACACTGACCCAGTAAAGATGTTTGCATCAAGTTAGCGTATAAACACTGCCACGTGGAAGATGTTGTTCACTCTACTCTGTACAAGTCCACTGTAGTCTGCACGTTAGTTCATAAAAACAGACAACGTGTCTCTGGCTGCCGCTGTCAAAATGTACGAGGCTAACTAATGTTAGCTCGACTTAGCTATTGTGAGCTATCAATCTTACCGGGTCTTTTCAACATGTTCGCAAAAAAGGGACTCCTTACCGAACAACGTGAAGACCCAGAAAACCAACTCCAGCTACACTTGTGACGGCGCCGCAAAGAGGGGGACACGTAGTCAGCCGAACTGGGGGGGGTGCTTCACTGCCACATCCACAGACCACGTTGTTTGGGAAGTGCCGACAGCGCGCCATTCGCCAACGACGCGTACGTAAGATTTCTGGGTACGTTTACGCAGTGAGGTAAACGCGTTACCCGATTGGGACGGACGTTTTCAGCGCGCAGCAATAGTTTTGTCGGCCAAACACTGGAAGCAGTTTAGTTTATGTTTAAGTTAGTTTATGTTTAAGTTAAGAATACAATCACGTTTTAACAATATCAATGTTTAAACGCAAATAATCACAGATATCCTGTTGCATACCCTCATTGTTATAGTCACACAAATTATGAATCCCTCTTTAACATGAGCTATATATTTCTAAAAAAAAAAAATATTCGGGAAAAATAATACAGACAATCGCAGCCTATTTGTTTCTAAAAAGAAAATGGAAATAACGACACATTGCAAAGTGCACTGTTTATTTATCTTATTATTTATTGTTTGCACATTTAGGACGTTTAAATCAGTTTCTTGACAAAATAATCTGTTTTACTTCGTCAAATCACTT
Source organism: Brachyistius frenatus (assembly GCF_029030835.1). NCBI lineage: Eukaryota > Metazoa > Chordata > Actinopteri > Embiotocidae > Brachyistius > Brachyistius frenatus. The sequence continues at coordinate 5,001,607 of NW_027210607.1, forward strand.
ACAAGCAAACACCATTTGCTGGTGAAGATCATGAGATCTGGTTGAAAGCCTCTGAAAAAGCTAGTAAGTGGGCCGTAAGATTATTTTATTCTGCTCCCAAAGTCAAGAGTAAACTTTCATAATGAAATTATTTCATTTTGTTTTCCCTCAAATTTGAAGGGGGGGACCTATTGGCAGAAATGAAATGTGATATCCAACTGTACATAATTAACCAATGTTTTCATTAGTGTTTAATCACCTGAAACTGAATTGTTGTGTTTTTATCACTTTTATACAGGCAGCAGGAAGTCTGCATTTTAGAAAAAGAATTGGCAACTTAATTCACTTAATCAAGTCTGTTAGAAATGTGCTTCTCCATTGTGTGTGGTCTCCTGAGAGTCAATGGTTTGAAACAGCAACTGGAAGATATCAACTCATCTCCAGTAATCTGACACTAAGGCGCATGAGTGGTGTGTATATGCCAAGAGAGGTCTATGAAACATTCATGAGCAGGAGGGCCAGGAGCACAGTGCACACAAGCCACTACAACAGGTGCAAGCAGAGCTATGGGGACTGTTAAGGAAACTTTAAAGTGTCCCGTCTGCCAGGATTTCTTCACTGAGCCCGTGACTCTCCATTGCGGACATGACTTCTGTCTCACCTGTATCCAGGCTGTCTGGGAAACAGATGTGTCTAATGAGGGTCCTTTCTTCTGTCCAGAGTGTCAGATATTTCTTCCCTCCGACTTCACTCTGGAGATAAATACTGGCCTTCAGACCAAAGTAAAGGACTTCACCACTAACAGGCCATCAGCAGAAGAACTACAGACAACAACTCGAAGTAGTGCAGCTAATTCCTCCTCAACTATCCACTGTGACCACTGCATAGAGATGCCATCGGTGGCCGTGAAGACCTGTCTGACCTGTGACGCCTCACTGTGCCAGGCTCACGCCCTGTTGCACCAGCAAAGGTCTGCTCTGAGGGAGCACACAGTGGTGGAGGTGACCAGCGACCCGCTGTCTCTGAAGTGCAGGGAGCACCGTGATGAACTCAAGCTCTTCTGTATGGAGGAAAGGGTCCCTGTGTGCTGCTTGTGTGTCCTGGTCGGCATGCACAAGCACCACAAAGCATCTCAGCTTCACGAGGCCAGTGCAGATTTCAAGGTGAATATTTTTGTCACATTCTGGTGTGTTTTATTTTCCTGTAAATTACTTGATTATTTCTTTATTTCTCTGTGGTGGTATTTATTCTCTACAGGCTTGTTATATTTCTGTCTTTAGAGAATGTTGGAGACCAGTATGAACCAACTGCTGAAGAGGAGAAGTGAAGCAGAACATGCCATCAAGGACTTGGAGTCACTGTATACACAAACAGTGGTACAAACAATGTGAAATCACCCTTATTAGCTGTCACATTTTTGTACTCTCAGAATACCTTTTTGTATGTATAACAATGTCTTTAATCCCTAGAAGTCTGCTGCAGATTTCAGAGAAAGAATCTCAGACAAGTACAGTAGGATCCGTGTCGTACTGGACGGTGACGAGCGTCTGATGATGCAGATCATAGATGCAGAGGAGACGTACATGACAGAGTGGCTGGAGGCCCAGAGAGGCATCATGGAAGCTCAGATCAAAGAGATAGACCGATTTAGAGCCTCCAGTAAATCACTCTTGCAGGAAACAAATGATTTGCAGTTCCTGCAGGTAGGTTAATATCATGTCAGTGTGTTATAATATTAAAGTGTTTTAAAAATGCAGCTAAAATGTTATCTGCAGTTGTAATATGTACAGCAATACATGGCCTGTTTATTTTCATCAGCAAATCACCTCACAGAATCTTTGGTGAGTATATTGTCGACTGCTGTCTGTAATCCGAAAAGTTTGATTTTACTTTATATCGTCACTCATTTGGCTTTCTGTTTTTTATTTTTTATTGTAGCGATCCTGTGGATTTTGCACCAATCCAGGAAGTAAACAGGGATCTGTGTGACCCTGAGAAGCTGAGAACAGTAGAGAGGCTGGTGGATGACCTCTCTGTGGCTCTGTCCCAACACTTTCCAAGAATTTGGTCATGTTAGTAACAAATCCAATATTTTGCAATCTAAAATCAACCCCTATCTTTATAATTGTGTGCTGACTGTAGATTTTTTTTATTTGCAGATCTAAGTTCTCCTGCTTTAGACTCCAAAACAGCCCATCCAAAACTGGAAATATCCCAAGATAGAAAACAAGTGTACTGGAGACGCCTACCCGTCGGTGAGGGACTCAGCCCTCAACCGTATGACTCCCAGTACAGTGTCCTGGCTCAGGAGAGTTTTACAAATGGTCAGCACTACTGGGAGGTGATTGTGCAGAACAAACCCTTCTGGATGATAGGTGTGACCACGGGGGCAGTTGATAAAGAAGGCAGTCCCAGTCTGAGCTCGTCCACGCTGGGTGTGAACAACACATCTTGGTGCATTTACCATGGAGATGGACAGTACCTGGCATGCCATGATACGCAGGAGAAGCAACTTTCTGTTGCAAAAAGAGTCAGAAAGCTGGGCATACTGGCAAATTTCCAGAAGGGGGAGCTGTCATTCTACAACGCCAATGCCATGACCCTGCTTCATTCTTTCTGTGTGCAGTGCACAGAGCCTCTCTACCCCATGTTTAACCCGTGCATTGACATGAAGGGAGTGAATAGGCAGCCGCTTACCCTGTTTTGGATTAAGGATCCCTGGGATTGGCGCGTAAACACAGATGGGGATACAAAGTGAAGACACCTTTAAATGACTGTTGTAAATATAGAATCACTGATCAACTATTTTAGCTCAGATTAAATTACATGATGGAAACGTCCAACGTCCAGCTGCTTCCTAAAACCTAAAACCACTTTCAGGGAATATAGCTACTTATGTATTTGAGAGAAGTTTTGCTAAAACTGAGTTTAAAATCAGATCAGTTTATATTTCTCATACCAGCAGCAAGAAAAACAAGGTGGTGTTATAATTATTATGATATTGGGATGCTATAATCCAAGTGTTTTGTGGAAAGCAACTAAATAAGAAAATTATTTCCAAAAAGACATATTGTAACTTTTTAAATCAAGTCCCTGCATCATGTATAGTACTGTAAATATTTCATCAAGTGGGATTGGGTTCACACTCAAACAACACTTTTGTTCTGTAGTAAAGCCTCTCCATTTCATCGGCAGCTCTGCAGCTCTCACGTTAGAATTGGTGTAATACAGGAAGTAAATGACCAATGTGTCATGACCCAAACTACTGGCTTGCTCTTTGTGCGACTCTCCCCTCAGCTCACCGGACCATGGAGGACATGCGTGCCTTCAGTCTCACATGTCAGATCAGTGGCCCTGCACAGTTCTTGCCCTGCAGCAAACAATACACCCAGCGAGGTCAAATAACATGAACAGTAACACTATATTTCTACAGCGGGACAATTGACTTAACTCTCTGATTTACTTTATTTATTCTCATAACAGCTTCCTTTTTTGAAAGTCCATATTCATCACAGAGAAATGTATCCCTATTTTATTTTAAACAGTAACATTGTTTATTTGTTTATTAAAAAGGCATGTTGATGAAAACTAATATTGCATAGGACCCTAACCTTTATATGAATAAAATCAACATTATACACCCATTTATGGATATTTTTTTTTATTATTATTTTTATTTTTCCCCACACATAATGACTCCCCCGATCCTGATCGGGGTTTAGTTGTGAATATGGCCCCCTTTGGACCTGGTGAGGACTTACAATAAAGACATTAGAGGCACAAAGAGGATCAAAGTAACCACAAACTCAACGACATTTACTCTTCACAGACACACTTCACCCAATTTCATCAATGAAAGATTATATATCTGCCGATCAATGTAAATTATTTAATACTCTCCCTACAAATACAACCACTGAAAAAGGATGTGTTCGATTTATAAGAAAATTTGACAGTTTTTCCAAAGGGTTCAGGCCAGTGACATTTTAAATGTATGAAGTCTTTTCCTTTTTCACACACATTTCATGTCTGTTATAAGACGTAAATTAAGCATTAATATATGCAGTGGATTTCAGGTTTTTCTCTTGGATGTGCATAACAGATAAAAACACATTCATTCACTGTGCAGTGTATTTACTGGACAACAATAGATTTGTTTAATCTATCGATTTAATTAAATTTTTTAGAAAGTATCGATTGAATTAGATCTCACAATGATATGTCTGTGAATATTCTCAGTCATCCAGGTCATGGTTCATATGAGATCTTGAATTTGATGTTGGAGACTCAAACCTATTCCTTGGCCACACTTTCTGGTATGTCGATGACTAATTGAGGTTGTTTAAGGAAATGCTCCTCCAGTCTTTGACTTGATCCAGTCCAGGAAGAGAGTGACCTGTGTGTAGACCCCAGGCTTGTTCTTCCTCCCACATTGGTCACCCCAACTCACCAGACCATAAACAACTGCGGTGTTGTTCGGCTTACAAGTCAGTGGTCCTCCAGAGTCCCCCTGAAACAATGAAAAACAGTTCATTAGATCGAAAATGCACCACTATACAGATCTTTAGTGACTAATACCGTACATTTTGACTGATTGCCTGCTCTTCACTAGTTATTTTCCCTTACTAACCTGGCAGGAATCCACCCCTCCCTGCAGGTAGCCAGCACAGAACATGGAGTTATCTACGACACTGCCATACACTTTGGGCTCAGAGCATTTTTCCTGGCTAATCAGAAGTACGTTGGCCTTCAGCAGGTGATTGGAACCATAATCAGCTGCAGAGAAAAGGTGGAAAAATATTACCAAATATCACAAAAAACACAGACTGTCATAAACAAAGTTGTGTATGATTTCAGTGGTTGTATGCTATAAGTTATTCAAGATTTACAAGATCCTCTGAACTAAAAATCAGTCAATCCTGAAGTGCCTCTGAAACAGGGGTTTCCAACCGGTAGATTGCAATTTACCCGGAAGATCACAGGAGCTCTCAGAGGAAAACAGGTTGGAGAGCCCTGCTCTAAAACAAACCTAAAGATCTGCATGAAAATGGCATCTTTTATCTTGTGGCTGAATATTCAAAAGTAGCCTTATACGTACATGTCTCAGTGACACCCCAACCAGAAATGGTACACTCCATCCCATCAGGCAGTTGGGTATCTGGCAAACAAGCGGTCTTTACAAACTGGGTCTCATTGGCGCAGAATCCATCAGTCCCTTTGAGCTTCAACAAGGCTTTGAAAAGACAGTTCAGATAAATGTCAGAACAAAATCAAATATTTAATGATCAGGTTAAATTCTTGTGCTTTTTACATCACTTATCATTACTTGCACTATTCCTACAGTTAACTTTACTTCATTGGGCATCTATATTATAGATTTCATCAATCCTAATGGCACTACTGTACTCTCTCTCTAATTAGGGACACTTTCACATCCCATACTTTGATAATGAAAAGAATCAAGACACAGTTAAGGTGCTGTCAGCAAAATCTTTCATTTTATACATTAAATTCCAATCTTGTAGGTGATGTCAATGCTTATTTGAAATTAAAATAAAAGAGAAACTTGTGACAGAGTATTACCTATGTCGTTGTAAACAGCTGTAGGCGTCTCTCTGTAGTTCTCATGAACAATAGCCCTTTCAACCTCTACAGTTTGAGCTGTGGGCTCTATATAATCCAGCGACAGACTTCCCACAACCACCTGCATGTCCTTGTTTTGGTCACTGTGCAAACACAAACAACACAGTTCAATGAAGACAATATCAGCATATGTGAACTATTCTGTTGCGTTTCAGATTTGTGTTATTCTTACATGCAGTGTCCTGCGGTCAGTACCCAGCAGCTTGCGATGAGGACTCCTCCACATATGTGGTTGTACGGCTGGAGGGAGTTCCTCGGTTTCACTTGCAGGGACACCTGCCAGGGTATCGCCCCTCGAGCGACTTTCAGACCCCCAAAGATTCGGGTAATGGCGGTTTTCGACTGAGCCATACCACAGGTTTTAAACTGTTGTGTTGGAGTAGAGTTAGTGGGGAAGAGAGGCGTGTCAGTGGGTGCAGCAGAAGGCTTTGAAGACTCGGTGGGTTTTGAAGGCTCGGTTGGTTTTGAAGGCTCGGTGGGTTTTGAAGGCTCGGTTGGTTTTGAAGGCTCGGTCGGCTTCTCAGGCGCTGTGGGTTTGGTAGTTGATTGCGGCGCATCAGAAGGGGGTTGAGGCTCTATGGGAAGAATATTAGTCGGCACCACACCTGAAAACACATACAAGAAGATAAGTCAGCTGGTTTGTCGACCACACAGAGAATCAGAAAGTTGTCTGTAGCTTTGAAGCTGACCTGTTGGTTCAGGACACGGTGTCATGTCACAGTAGTCCCACAGCAACTTGCGGCCTCTTCTGAAGAAACACCAGGGCATCGCGTCTCCATCTGGATTTCTGCATCATAGAAAATGTGAGTGAGCATCCTGTTGTAGATGTTGAAATGTAGTTATATGAATCAATTTCCTCCTGACCTGCAGAAGTTGTGATGTCCCAGTCCGTCTGAGTCCTCGTAGGAGCTGAAGGGATCGGCACCATTTTCCAGGATGAAGTGAGAGTTCCAGTAGAGGCACTCGTCACCATCATCTGTCTCACTCACATTGCCGCGATATGACTCTCCATCATCCACGAAGCAGTCATCTGGGCCTAAGAAATAAACACACTTAGTCAGTGATGATGTACAGTATATATTGGGCTGGTCGAAGGAAAACATTAATGTAGAGTGTGTTATTTACCAACGTGGCAGAATCGTCCTCTGAACTCTGGAGGGCACTGGCAGTCAAAGTCATCCCCATCTCTGATGCATTGGCCACCATTTCTACATGGATTCGGCTCACACAAAGAAACTTTAAAGAAAAACAGAGCACAGTGTAAGCTTGCTCTCAGGAACTGTTAAAACGTGTTTAAAAGATGCCTTCTGTTGTATTTGGATGAAGATAAACTCCTCACTGGTTCTGCAGTCTGGAGGCTGGAAGGGCTCCTTGCACTTGCACTGGTAGAATGGCTCCGTGGAAGTCAGCACACACTCACCGCGCCCACATCTGCCTTTTCTACAAACCTTTCGACCTGAGACAATAACACAATAAAGACACGTTTCATTTCTTTTGGCTCATTTTGTATTGTACATGTAAGACCAGTGTGCAATCTAAAAACGGCACAGAGAAAAGGGGATTTTCTTCAAACCTTTCTCGCATTTTTTCCCTTTGAAAGGTTTGGGACATTCACATTTGAACTTCCTCTTGCCTTTCTCCTTACATATGCCGTTGTGAAAACAAGGGTTTGGGTTGCACTGGCCTGAGAAACAACAAATAGGAACATAATGTAATCTTTTGTAATGTCAAAATAAAATGCAACATTACACTGGAATAAATAGTTTGAGTGTGAACTTTCTTACCCTCTGGCTCCTGAAGTTCGAAAAGCCAGTCTGAATTTCCTTGTTCATTATCGTCATCATCATCGTCAGCCGCTCTGTCTATGATCTCAAAGAAAAAGTCTAAAACAAAGTTTTTGTATTAGACTCAGAGCCTTGTTGCCTTCCTCTTGCTGGATATTAAATATAAAGGAAATAATTTAAAAGGAATCAAAAGAAGCACTAACCTTTAATTATGTCCTCATATCTTATTTTTTTCTTGTCACGCATTCCATGTCCATGTCCATCTCCATTTCCACGATGTTTGTGTTTTTTACGTTTCAACTGAATAAAAAAAAAACATTGCAGATGGCAGACTTATACTATATAAGTTTGTTTGTTCGTTTAAAGTATATACTATTATAAGACTTATAATAAGAAATATATCACTTGCAATTTTTTGGGGATATTTCTGACTTGACAAAAAAACAAAGTGAATTAATTAACTTACTGCATTTTATTGACATTAAATTGCTTTAACAAACACTGCAACATTGTAAATAAGAGCCAATGCATTTGATTACTGCTAACCGGTAGGTGTCTAATATACACAGTGAAAATACATACTTCAGCAGGTATGAAGAGCACCGCTAAGAAGAGGCAGAAGAAGAGGAGCTTTAGGTTCATGATGGCGGTGGACCAGAAGACATCGAGGAGAATGAGCTGTCTGGCAAACCTCTCACAGTTTTCTAAACATTTGTGTGAGTACACTAACCTTTGAGTCATCAGGATTTTCTGGCTCTCATCCCTGCAGTCGAGTCAGATTTATTGATTTTAACTCTTGCTTTTATAGTAATACTGGATAATAGGAGGAACACTGTTCATGTCACCAAACACTTTTAATGAACAAATAAATGGGGCAAAATCAGCATCATTGTCTCTGCCACCCTTTAAAAATATTTTGCATTAAAAAGCATTTAAATGAATTTTAATCAAATTGGCTAATCATACATTGATGCAATGCAAAAAACTCAGAGAGCATATTTGCATAGAGCTGATTGTTTGTTTAAATGTAGACTTTGGATCCTCGCAGGTCCATTTGGGGAGAAATTACTGTGGGCTTTTTAAAATCTATTTACACATTCACAAAAACAAGTGTAATACTTATGGCATTATTGTGTGCTTAATATCATGTATATCAGTATCAGTCATTTTTATGATTTCCCATGAAACTGGATTATTTTTTTTAAACAGGACTTTGTAAGAGTAAAATATGTCAAATGCATAAAACGATGTTTTCATGGTTGTTTTTTCAGTTTCATGAACTTAGAGGTGGATGACACCGCTTGCAATATTTCTGTATTTATCTGAAAGTTTAGTGCACATATACAGGCACTGGAATAAATGTGCAACATGTCTTGTGAGTGACCTGTTAGAAATTCTCAGTGTGCTTCTGTCATCTGAAATACATTTTCATTATTTCAAAGAAAAACAATTGAGTATTAGCAACAGTCTAAAAATGCCCTCTTTGTAAAAGGCAGGTAGGTTTGTAGGTTGTTCCTCAGGGCTTTACTGATGGTTAATAAAAACTCCAATGGACCATGAACATTTACTGAATGAGCACTTAAGATTTGCAGAGCATCTGGTCCAAATCAATTTATCAACAGCAAATCAACTTGGAAATTAACCAATGGATTAACGCAGAAACCCAGGAGCATAATTAGTGGGATCGGAACATGATGGTTTGGGTTACAATAAGTAATTTTACACGAGTAACATTATGTCACTTATGTCACATTGTGTAAGAATATTACGTTATGTACATATCTTACTTCAGTTTCCTAAAAGAAAACCATGTTCACTATTTCTTTCTAAAGGACTCAAACACCAGACCTGTGTTTTGCTCCATACACCCTCCCCCAACCACTTCTTTACTTGGAGTTGTACTTTGTCACATGACCTCCATCACCTGACCTCCTTCTTGAATACAGGTCATACCTGTGTGTACCAGGCTTCACGGACTCCATGGAAGAAAACCTGTTCCATATGTAGATACGAAGGGCTCATTCTAAAGTAGCAAACACACAGTGGCTCTTAGTTTCTGGTGATAGTAAACTGATTAAAATGTTTCTGCCAATTCTATACAATGGTACTTTTACACTGTCGACATATTAGCATTCTCACAACACCAATGCATGTACAGCCACACTGAACCCAGCATAGTTGTAAACTGTAACTATTAATAAAGTCATTAGTCACAACTTATAAACCATCATAATTGGTGCCTCATTAAAAAGTAGTGCCTGAGCAAAAGAACCACTAAAAGCTCATCTGTGCAGCTACTAATCAGAGATCACTGGTTGGGGATATAGCATTACAGATTCCAATAGGTTTTGCATTGTTGCCATTGTGGTCATGACCAGGACACAGGGCCAGGTGGAGGCAGTCTGAGAAGGTTCCTGCACAGAAGGAGAACAGGGGGGTCATTTTGTCTGCCTCAAGAAACGTCACCAATCCTGCAGGGAAACTACACAAAACACCAATCCGACAGAAGCGTTTGGTGTAAGGCAGCTGATGCGGCACCCCTCCATGCCAGGCTGTATACTCCCCGTCAAAGAACTCCATGCACCAGGACTCGGCTCCCCGGCCAAGCCAGCAGTCCTCGGTGGTGCCTTTGCGGGGAATGGTGGGGTAGGTAACACCAAGTTCCCAGTAGGTCTTCCCAGTCACGTCAATCTCCCAGTAATGGCGACCAAAGCTGAAGCCTTGCAAACTGATGACGTTAAGGGTGGTGTCGAAGCGTCCGGGGAGGTCAGGAAGTTGTTGCCAGGTGTCTGTGTAGGTGGCACTGTCACCTTGAGGAGAGATGATCAGCTTTGGGTGGGCCGTCTCTGGATCCAGGAACACATCACTGGAATCTGGAAACACATATTTAACATTTTTACACTGAACATTTGTCAGTTTAAAGAGGTCAAGGTGTCATAAAACTATAGAAATAATGTGTGAACTGACAACTATTGGTGAGTTTCTTGATTATCGGGGTTTGTGAGCAGATGAGCAGAAGCATTTTGTTGGTGAGGCTGAGGATCTGTTCAGCTTTAGCTTCGTCCAGACTCACTCTGCTCGGGTCTGTGCTGTTTAAGAGATCCATCACTCTGGGGAAGGCAGACCATGGAAACATGCAACATCACTCGCTGCTACACGGTGTCATAATGAAACTAATTATTTTAAGTGATGATTTGATTGCATACCTTTCCACTGTCTCCATGTCTTCCTGCTCAGGGTATGAAAAGAAAGACTGTAGTAAAGCAGAAAAAAATTTGGGATTAATTGGAGCAACTTCAAAAGGCAAAGGGTTTTATATCATATTACATTTTAGATTCCATGAATTAGACAGATATATGAGATTTAAATTATTCATCTTTAGTCCACTGGACTTTGCCACTGTCGAGTTTATCACCATTGTATCAGGCTCTGTGTCGACCTGGTTTAGTGCCACAGTGAGTCTGGCCAGGTCCTGTTCTATCTCCTGGATTAGAGAACAGTTCCTCTCCATGAGTCCGTCCAATGCAGAGACAGCGGCTCGCTCCTCCATCTCCAGGTGGGAGAGGGTAATCCTCAGGTCCTTGTCCAGGACAGTCTGGATCTCCTGATATTTCCGTATGATACTCTCCCTTATCACTGAGGACTTTTTCTGTGTCAGGCATAAACATTTCGCAGTTAGTTATACTGCCTGATCACAGGTATGATTATAGACTCAATGTTGTTGTTGCAGGATAACTGATAGGATGTTCAATTGACAAATCTAATGTCACAATATGGACAGAATGATTCTCAGCACTGACTCGTCTGACACAAACTTACTGTGATTTCTGATTGCCTCGCTGCCAGTTTCTTCAGTCTGTATTTCACTGCTTCTCTTTGCTTCTTTAGACACTCGTGGTGCTTTTCTAGTGTCTCCTGTGGGAAAGGTTGCACACATATTCAGCATAGCTCAATTAAACACGGTGGACCCAGCCAAATTAATCGCAGTGAAGTGCAGCTGCAGAAGCAGAAGCTCATTATGAGACTTAATGTATGCAGCAACAAAACAGAGATTGACTGACAGGTGTGTTTCCTCCAACAACCATCGTGTTTCAGTCTTTCTCTTCTACAATTTATTAAAAGGTATGTCATGTTTTTAGTATTTCTAGACTTTATTTTAAAATTTTGACCTCTTTGCTATGCCTTTTTACACGGATAAAAAAAACATTGCAGGAGAGGGTAAAGAACAAGTGTCACTATATGCAGATGATATGCTTTTCTATTTAACACTTTCTTTGGCAAACCAGTTCTATAATGTCCCCTGCTGTCTATTTTTGGTATCCAGCCTCCTTCACTTCTTCTGTCAAAAGCAGAGGCAGATTGTTTTGCCTTTCTTGTTCCTTACAGACCCTCTCACCCACCTTCACACAGTGGGTACATGATTTACTTTTTCTTTAACAAATTAGAAAAAAATAAAGCACTTTTTGCGGGCTCATTATATATATATATTTTTTTACAAATAATGTATTGTTGGTAAACATATCTAAACATCACACCATTACTCCCTCATTAAAAAGAAAAGAAAAATGACAGATCTTTTCATTGCATCACGAGTTAAAATCCCACTCAAAAATATGTATGGCTTATTGTAATTTCCCATGGATGTTTGATCTATACTGGGCAGGATGTTATCAGTGTAGAGTTTGCAGTAGAAGCCACTGGGAGGTTCATTCGGTCAGTTGGGAAACATTCTCTGTGATCAACCTAAATACAAGTCCAACACATGCACATCTAAGGTTTTTTTTGGAAGTCAGTATGATCCATTATGCAACTTACACAAGTGTGATGTGGAACTTAAGTGCACCTACTGTACACTGAGAATATAAACAGAAGAGACTCCTGAGGTAATTATAGGTGATGTAATTACTAACTCGTGGTTGAACACCTCTGCCAAACAGACTCATCATATATGTAATAAGTAATATATAAGTGAAGACTTTGAAGGAATCTTTAAATGTGTTCACATGATTGGCCAATGAAGCTGATTCTGATAGAACAGGGCGTTTTAGCCATGACAGCAGACCATGCCTGAAATATGGATGCAAAGTTTTAAAACGTGGATGCTTCACACACATCTTCAACCTGACAGCACAGAAAATCTATAAAATATGCAGTTTCAAGGTGGACATCCAAGATTAGTCAACAATTTACATGTGAAATATGGTCACGATCTCCCCTTCTGTTCCTGAGTTACTATATATTGTTAAATAAGGGTCAAACAAATGTTTTTCCAATTAGTTATTTGTGTTCAACTTTGTCATGTAAAAAAATTCTTAAATTATGGCCACCAACGTGTTTTGTGAAGTCACAGTGACCTTTGACCTTTGACCACCAATCAGTTCATCCTTCAGTTCAAGTGTTTACCCCAAATTTGAAGAAAGTCCCTGAAGACATTCCTGAGATATTACATTCACAGTAATTGGATAAATGTGAGTTCACAGTGATTATGACCTTTGACCCACAAAAATCAAATAATTTCATCCTTGGAACCAAGTGAGTGCTTGTGCCAAATTCACAAGAATGGGACGGATACCCCTAAAACATAATGGCTCGGAGGCATTAAAATGCTTTTTCTGTATTGCCACTGTGGTAACAATTAAATCAAAATCCAGCATTGTCTTTCAGAGCCTTCTTGGCACTGCTGTAGTGTTAAGGTGAGCAGCTCAGACATTTAATATTTATTGGGTTCCTCAACTGGTTTTAGACATAAAAGTCTCTTTACAGGTGCCGTATATGTGAATAAAAATGATTCCAAGCTGGTGGAAACACAAACCCAGAGGATAGACAACAAGAAAATATAAATACTATAAAAATAATTAAATGAATGCAAAATATAGTATGCTTTGGAAAACAGTGTATTATTAATGCAGTAGCGTACACAGTGTTTCAAATCTTTTAAAGCACAATCTGCAATAGCTACAGCTATGTACCCTAAATATTTGTTGAATAACAGTTGAATGTCATGTTAAAAGATGTTTCCTGACAGTGTTTGAGTAAATCAGTAGACTCCACCATCTGATTTGGTCCCATTAAAGTCAATCAGTCGTCAGATTATTCTCACTCTTTGTTAGATCACTAAACCTCTCACTTTATTGATGAAATGCAAAGAAAGAAAATAAACAGAAAAGAGGCGGAGTGTACCTTTGGTATAGCAGAGGATCATTATGGTTTGTGGTGATTTAAAGCTTTATTGGCTTAGATTTCAATACAACAAATGGCAGTGTGGGTTTTCATTTATAAAACAGTACTTTCAAATACAGTTGCTTCTTACATGAGGGGTCTTAGCTATTTGTCATTTACTTTTACGCTGGATATGGCATTAAAATATATTAAGATTTTTACTTCCAATACATGTAAAGGGAAAGTGTCTGGCCATGTTTATGGGAGCCTGAGAAGAGAGAACTTTTTTCAGTCAGGGTCAGATGAACGTTTTGTTCGTACCAGGGGAAGGAGGTGGGGTGATATGTCGGTGCTTGGATGATTAACTTCCATGTAGATCCAGTAAAACAGTTTGTGGGGCAGCTGACTGCTTTCCCGGTGATTTTTTTTTTTATTATTATTATTATTCAAAGACTCACTGAGCCAATTCTTGCAAATTTTGGACTAAAACCGTTTCAGCCCAAGCGAAGAAAAGCTGACACGTGTTCAAGCTTCAAGCATGGACATTTTCATAATGGCGCCATGAGGTTCTACTGTACTTACAAAGTTCCACAGGTATCAACAGCAACAAATAGTAGGAAGGAACAAGCAAGAAAAAAAGGAGAGCAGTTCCACTCAAAGCAAAGCAAGAAGTAAAACAAGCGCAGTCAAACCAAATAACATGACCCTATTTTTCAGTCATTCTCATTCTTTGTCATTTTTGAACATGGAAGAGATTCCCATTCGTTGTTTACTGTGCAAGTCTAACTTTCAGTTCGTAGTCTCGGGAAGCGCCAGAGCAAATAGTCCATTTCATGGCTTCCTTGATTATGTCAGGATAAAACAAAACATCAAAACAAAAAAAACAAAAACCAGAAGAAAAGGAAATAAACCAAAACCTACATCTAGATTACAGTTGTAGTGTGCTATCTGAATGAATGTACAGAATATGCATGCTGCTCTGAGTGCTAGAAGAGCTTGGCCTTCTTTTTCATGTCGTTGCGTTTCCACAGGGGAAGCCTGTCAAACTCCTGGATCTCCATTCCAAAGATGTCAAAGAACGTTTCAGGTGCTAAGTGGCGCTAGAATCGAGAACAAAGGTGGAGAAAAACAAAGGAGGGGAAGGGGACGGGGTGGGAGGGGTGGGTGGGTGGAGGGGGGTGTTCTTGGTTAGCACCGAAGCCACAAAAAAAGGAATCACTGCAAAAATGACAAGAAGCAATGGATACTGCACATTCCTTGCTACAGTTGTATTTGTGTAACACGTCATATTTACACAAAGCAGAGAAATGCAGTATTAATTGCAGGTGGAAAAACCGATACCTCCAGTCTGGTTCTGTCCACATCCCTGGGCAGTTTAGCTCTCCCTCTACTGGTTATCATGAGCATTTCATAGGGATACACCTTCAGGAGGAGACATTCATCAGTGAACAGGTCAAAGCTCAAGTTCAGCTTCAAAAACTTGCAAACCATCAACCAACAAAGCTATCAAATTTGGATTTTTATTTTTAAAATTTTTTTTTGTCATTCTGACTGTGACAAAGGGAACACTGGGTAGGAGAACAGGTATGTGACAGGAGGCTGACTGGGTTGTTTATTTAGGTTGTCAGGGGAATGCGGGTGCTATGGTGTGCACACTTTTTTTTTGGTGTTGAAACGTGCAATTAGGTAAAGGAAAAAACATGAAAACAGAGTTATGTTATTTTTTTATGGCTGTATTTTTAGAGGAATTTAATGCTGACTAAAAAAAGAACTAACATTAGTGATGTAGGCCAAGAAAATCCACATGGGAATGAAAACTGAGGTGCTTCTATTTTTCTAAATATCTAACGCCTTCTGTAACAGGAAGACAGCGGCTAATCATAATCATAACTGAAATGCTCAATAATAAGCAATTAGAAGTTCTTTGAAGCCTCTGACCAACTCATATCCACACAGTAACATGTAGACTCCCTTATATACTATGCAGTATATAGTGATATGAGTTGTTTGGATGACAGTCTAGGCGTTGGATTCTCCACTGTATGCTGCATACAGTATCCAGCCACTTTGAGTCAAAGCTATGTGCAGATGAGCATGGAGAAGCCAGCATGCTAAGCGCTAGAGTGACTCGGCAGCTCCTGTAGCAGCATGCTGAATCAGGACCCAGCTAATGTGGATCTTTCACGTCCAGTAAAAAAAAAAAATCTTTGACCTAACTATTTCTTCCACCAATATCCCCACACTGCGAGGGTAAATACAGAATACTCTTCACCCCCTTAGTTTGGGCTGCTCTCTTTTCTCTCAGTCGAGTTTGTCAAAGCTATAGGACTATAAATTGGCTGACAAATTTAGTCCTTATTTAAAGATTAAAATGCAATTAAAGAAGAGAACAATATATAATTGTATCAGTCTAGATTACAGTGTTGTCATCAGTACAAAAAGAAGGAGATACTTGCTTTTGGTTCCAACATATTAGGCATAGATACTCCCCTGTCCATCCTTGCAAGTGCTGCACGGCCATCCTTAATGTGCTAAAGAATAGAACATACACAAATGTAATATAGTGGAAGGGGACTGCAGGGTTAATGTCATGAATATGTCCACTAATGACAGTGGGCACAGCTTTCACTGGATGGAGCAAGTAGCTTGGATACTGTTTAGTATCTCATTTCAAGATTCAAGTTTTTTTGAATGTCTGAGTAGTTGTTTTTCTCTGGTGAATTTTTTATATTATATATTTAAATATGACATTTAGCTTGAGTCATAACATTGATAAACAATACACAAAACAAGACATGAGGCAATGATTGTACACTGCATTTATAATACACTGGTTCAGCTACTGGGCAAGTGCGTGTTTGCCTCTCATATGCGAGCCATTTGAAACAACTGCACCGCATGCCCTGTAGTTGACATTAAACCCACAGTGATGCAAGCATGTAGCAGGAGTGGGCGGTGTGCATTCAGGGCAAGGTGTATCTTGCAAAACCCACGAGCAAGCAAATATATGATGCAAAAATGAGGAAGCATGCCATGTGAAAAAGCAGATGAGAGACATACCTGAAACTCTGCAGGACAAAATGGGACAGAAAATGAGACTCACAGTTAATGGTTTTGCTGTCAAATCCCCTGCCAGACTACCATCTACAACACTGCTGTCCCTGATGACACATTATGCAAATAATTATGCAAATATTTCAGAATGCACATCCATTTATGTACACGTAGCAAGCCGTTTCTGGGTACTGATGCTGATTAGCTCTGGTGAATTTGACAAGAGATTTGTTTTAGTGGCTGTGTTTTGGGAGCAGCTCTCACCTCTGCCTCCTCCACACATGTCACCGTAGCTGTTGTACTGGGTGAAATCTGTGGACTGGGGCTGCAGGAACACACACAGAACAGTACGTCAACATTAACACATTGGCATTTCATGGCAGATTTAGGGCGATAATGTTTTTTGAGGCAATGATTTAAATGTCATTATTATCTATAAAACATACCCCCTTGACCCGGTTCAGGATAAAGCAGGTATGGATAGAAAATGAAGGAATTGTTATGTTTGTTTTTGTGTAATGCGTGCTCACCCGATGCAGCCCATTCCTTCCATAGCCAGGCAAAGAGTTAGTTTTGGTCGGAGAAGTTGGATCTGAAACATGATTTTCGTGGTTTTGGTCTGTGTGCTTATTTTAGGGTTAGTTTGTTTCCTGTATCACTCCTCGTGTCTCTCTCTACCCATCAGAGGTCCCCTATGTCTCATGCTGTCTCTCTCTAAGCCTGCCTGACACACCCACCTCACCTGCCCAATCAGCCCTAGCCGCTGTCACTTCACAATCACCAAGCCAGTATTTGTCGCCCCTTCAGTCTCTTCCAGTTTCTGGATTACTAAATCAGCCAGTCAACAACCTCCATCTCAACCTGTACTTGTATGTGTGCGGGTTTCCTTGTGTTTTCGACTAATCCTGTTTCCATAGCTGTGTTCCAAATGGCGTACTTGTGTACTAACACTCACTATTTTGAGTGCATAAGTGCACTCACACTGACAAGAATGGAAACATGCAGTGCACTACAAGTACCCATATGATGTACTCAAAATGGTCCAAACATTTAGTATGAAACGCTGGACATTTTTCACACTCAACAGTTGCCATCTTGGCTACGCGGCGGAAATGAATCAACCACCAACGCAAAGAATTTTCAAACTGCAGCAGCTGAGGAAGCTGCAAATGTCCTCAAAAAAGTGTTTATTATGTACCATACTGCTGCTAAACAGAAGCCATCAGTATGTTTATGAGTATTAAACAGAGGCCATGAAAACACGTTCATTTCTTGATAAAATAATTGAAACCAGCAGATATGTTGGCAGGCGATGCATTCAAACTTAACAGTTATTTCTGGTAAATGCAGAACGGCAGTGTGTGGTTTGAGACAACACTACCCTGTGGAAACTCAAGTACTACACAAAAAGGAGTCCCAATATGTTAGTGTACTAAGGGAAGTATGTCATTTGGAACACAGCCATTTAATTTTTAACTTAGCATTTCCCTGTTGTCTTTCCCAATTTGCCTGGACTTTGCCTTCTGTTTTACATCTTTGTAGGTAAAGTTTTGCCTCATCCTTCAGTCTCAAAGTCTTGCATTTCATATTTAAAAAGACATGGATTCAAATCAGGAATATTTACATTGAAAGAGAACTTTCACAGATTTATGCAATTTTACAATCCAGACATGTTACAATAAAACAAAGATCTAAAAGTGGTACACAGCACTGATGTGTTAAGGTACATTGCTGACAACTCAGGAACATATTAGCTGAGGAAGCTGCTCAGTACCTCCGTCACAGCTGGTCTGCTTCGGATCGTAGCGCTGAGCAGACAGGCTACGTGCATGTCGCTCCCTGATCTGCTCTTTTTCCATCTCCTCCTTCAGAATAAGTTTCCCCAAACCAGACTGAATCTACAAACACACACATTTAAATCATTTACAGTATATCCTCATAACATCAATACAAGGCACAACTATTACAATGCAAAACTCTTCAGTGATCATTGTGCATTTGGTGAAAACTGTAGCTACTGTAAGTGGATGATAAGTGTTATCCAACTGACCTTACTAAGATGTTCCTCCTGTAGCTGCTTTCTTTTCAAGGCCTCTTCCTCCTCCTCTTCTCTGGATCGTCTTCTCCCTTCTGAACCTACGGATTCCACACACAAGCCAAAAAAGTTACACAACACACACATATATTTACACACTCGTAAAAGACATACACATGTCCCTGGAGGATACCATGCTTCACATGTACCTACACAATACAACCGGATGAAAAGTTTCATCTACATTTCAAATGTAAAAGAAGATAGAAAAGATATGGCGGCATCGTGTGCCTGGAGAGCGGTGAGAAATACAGATAGTACATGAATAATAGGTGGACGGTTGGACACAAATGTGAGACAGAGTTGACGAGACAGACAAACAGGAGGACCCATTGGAATATTGGGTTACACTGACATGGCAGATGTTTACGCTTCATCATGCATGTCAAGATTTTACTGGATATCAAATACACAGAAAGGCACAATGTAAGACAGACAGACAGAAGTTTGAAGTCAGTCTCAGTTATCTCTGTCCAAGTCATTTGTGGTACTGTTGCGTAGAGCTGGAGCGCAGTAAAAGAACTTAAAATGGTGAAACCGATGCTACCTCAAGCAAAAAATAATGTGGCAGCAGCAGAAACTAAACAACACTTTGGCTTTGTGCAAGCAGAACTTAAAGGCAAATACTGTAAAGCCTGAATAAGAGCGTGAGCCCGGCATAAAGCAGGGATGCAGTTAAGCTATTGGGGGGAAGCTGGACGGAGGAAACAAGTAGAGTTAGGTTGTGGTGAGGTGTGTGTTGTACCGCAAGGAGGTAGCAGTGTGCAAACATGCCCATCGGGAGCCTACTGTACCTAAAACAGTGAGAGAGTAGGGCCAACGGTTGACCTCACTCCGTGAGCTGTCATCCGGAGAGGGAGCATGGGCAGCGGGGAAGGTGGCGGATCTGATGATGTCATCAGCAGACTTGCTTTGACGTGCTATGGCAGCTGTATCTAGGTTGGTAACCATGGGAACTGAGCTATCAGTGTCTGGGTCACAGTCTCAACCACAGGTAAACATCTTAGCATCTGCTCGTCAGGCTCAGCGATCATTTAATCTTGGATCATATTTATATATATATAATATAATACTGTCTACAATGTAGAAATGTCACTGTATAATAGATATCTTATGAGATAGGTGGCAAATAACTGATGGTGGGTAGTCGTCTGTGTGGTTTTAAGGATGTTTCAAGGAGGATTTTAGTGACATCTTGCACAAGGAATATTAAACCTGCTCATAGAAACATCACTTAATAGAAGAAAAGCCTCAAAACCAGCTGGTGTGTGTTGTGCATCAGTGAATTTCCATTTTAAAGCCAGACTATGTAACTTTTAAAAGAAGAAACAGCACATTCTCCACCGTTTACTGTTCATAAGAAATAAAACACACTCTTGTTCAACGCGATATGTTCAGAGGTTTGGTTACTGAGTGATACCACACAAACACAAAGATGTTGTGGTGATATTTAGCACATCACGGATAAACATGTCTGCAGTTTTATTACAAAAGTAAAACACATTCTGGCTAGTCAGGAGACATGTTTGCTTGCTGATTTTCTAACCTTAACCTGTAATTGTCACAACTGAGCAAATGTTACATAGCCTCGCTTTAAGAAAAGGCCAACTGGAATATAACTACTAGGATTTGTTAAAACGGACAAAGTGCAAATCAGAAGGAGCTGCAGGTCAGAGAGAAAGGGATTGGAGACAGACTTCAAACAGTGCTCGTACACTGACGCTGGGGGTGACTATGGTCAGATGAATACCCCGTTTCAGCTGTTTAACAAAAGAACTCTGAGCCCAGTTTAATAACATAATTACCCAGAGTAGTGGTTCCCAACCTTTTTAGTCTGAGGCCCTCCCACTGTGCTGTTGGATAAACTCATGTATACCTTCATCAATACCCAACCTTACTTTTCCAAATGTAAGAAACTATTGATTGAATAAAACCAGACATTGTAACAGAACTTTTTTCATACAATGGCTGTTAATTATTTAATCTGCAACCTTATTACTGAACGTGAGAACCATTTTTTCATTACTTTTAGTTTCCTTTTTGGACTTCTGGGCTCAAATCATGTGAGCAACTCCACTATCTTTCCACATACCCCTGGCAACTGCAGGAGTACCACTGAGGTATAAGTACCCCTGGTTGGGAATCACTGACCTTGAGTATTACTCTGAATCAGTCATTTTAACCTTTTCTTTTTACAGCATAGCAAACTATACTATAAGAGGAAAGGTACCGTGCTGTTTGTAGATGGGTGGTTTTCTGTAGATGTTGCTCCCTTGATCTGAAAACGATCAAACGGACACAGAATGACATTTACAGAGTATACAGGGCTTCTTTTATACAACTGAAAAAAAAAAACGGTTGTAAACCACGACACACTGGGATTAGTTTATGTTTTTCCCTTTTTCCTGTGATACATCTGTAGCCTATAGTAGTGAAAGACGAGGGGATCCCAAAGGAAGGTATAATGACAGCGATACGATACGATAGATAGATAGATAGATAGATAGATAGATAGATAGATAGATAGATAGATAGACAGACAGACAGACAGACAGACAGACAGACAGACAGACAGATAGACAGATAGATAGATAGATAGATAGATAGATAGATAGATAGATAGATAGATAGATAGATAGATAGATAGATAGATAAAAGAGGGGACGAGCAGTGACAGGGTGCGCTCCCGCTCCTACCTGGGAGGTGGAAATGTTTAGGGGTCTGAGAGAGAGGCGGGGTGACCGGCCTGCTGTCGGGCCTGAGCGGGAGGGGGGAGCTCCGGCCACTCGGCGGGTCAGTGCCTCCAGTGAGAAGAACCGAGAACAGAACACAAGCAGGGATGCTAAAGGGGGGAGCCACAGTCTGAACGGTGCAACACACAGGAACCAACTGGACCAGGTGATGTCATTCTAAGCTAATGGGACACATTCTGGTAGGTTCTGATGAGTGTGGTTAATGGGGCTGAACGGAAGCGGATCAAACTGGTCTCAAGACTTTCAAATAGTGAAGTTAAATACTTGGGAGATGCGTTATGAGTAATGAAGTACGATATGTGTTGGTGTAGCGTATAATAGGAGTTCACAGTTAAGAAGTTAATACCTCCCAGCATGCAATGGAAAACTTATATTACAAAACCTTTCTTTTTATCCCAGTTTACTAGAGTCCAGAGACTCATTCTGATGATATAAAAAAGTTAATAATCATCCAACATTCAGGGAAGTGTCAGCTTGGATATTGGATTTGGATTGCTATTCTCTCTCAAGTGCATGCAGAGCTGCAAAACACAAACACAAAGGGCCTGACAGCTACTTTGGCTGCAGCTGTGTTAGTCAAAGTTGAAGAAGTGCTTGTTAGTTAGTGAGGATACAGTGGCTTGGCTGCATGGGTTCGATCATTCAGGCAGGCAGTTATATTCCAATGAGAAATGGTGATGAATCCACAATGACAGATGACAGGAGGTAGCATTCCAGGTGACGATGGAGATGATGTGTTGCCTTGAAGTGGGGTGGTGGCAGCAGATACGAGTGGAGTGGGGCCCTTACCTTGGCTATGGGGGAGGAAGTGGTGTCTGAAAGGGGAGGTGGGGCGGGAGTCACTATTTCTGGAGCCCACACTGTTACTGCACAGGGAGGAGCAGAGCTTCTGCATGCCTGTCAGAGCCTCTGTGGGGAGGGAGGGTTTGGGACAAGGGGACAAATCCCCAGGACCAGGCGGCGGAGGTGTACAGTGTGGGGAGGAGGTGAGAAGGTGAGGAGCAAAAGAAAGGGAAGATATACAGGAATCATATGTTGAAAAGTGGAAATAAAAGTGGAAAAGTGGGATAAGATGTTTTAAAGATGAGAAACCAGAAAGAATATTACATTTTGAAATCAAACTTTGAATGTAAAGAATAACAAACTCAGGAGCACTTGCGTTGCTAAAAGTGCAAAATTGACTTTTAGGTTGTTATTTTGCAAAGGGTGAGACTGTTTATCATGTAAATCCAAATAAACAAATAACAACCTAAAGTAAATTTTAGTTGAATTCCCCTTTAAATAGATCAGAAGGAGGGAAGTGAGAACCTGAAGATGGGGGATAAGTGAACAAATCCTAAGTGTCCTCACAACTGTCGTCTACCTGAGCAGCAAAGATCCGATCGATCCACCTTATAAAACCCCTGAAATCTCTGATTCTATCAAAAACGCTGTAGAAATATACACATGCACACACATACACACACAATGATCTCTGTTAGGACTTACCTGGCCTGTGAAAATGCTGTGGTGACCGTGACAACGTAGGGGTGTAACCATGGCGATTATAAACAGGTGATCCTATGGAGCCCTGACTGGTGGACCTTTGGAGGATGCGTTCCCTCCTGTCGCAGGAGCCCTGACACACACACACACAGGCATACACAGATTAGTACACAAACTGCTGGGATGGTAGAGAATACACTGCATTGAATAGTATTTATATTGGATACAGTGGAAAGTGAATATAAACAGTCTGCTCACCTCACCGGGTGGGGTTGGCGACATGTTTCTTGAGGACTAAAAAGAATAAAAAAAAGTCTCAATTATAACTTTGCTTTAAATTAGTTTTAAGTATTTTTGTTTTAAGAACTTCAAACACATTTTTATGTCTACTTTACACAGTCTTTAAGTACATTTTTCAGAATGAGACAGATGGAAGTTGACAGAATGTAAATATCATTGGCTTTAGACGATATGATTTAAATCTTCCACATTTTTCAAATTATATATCCCCAAAGAAAAACACAGCCTCTTTTTTCTAATGTGATGCACACCTTTGTTCTCTCGGGTCATTTATCATCATCAGCACACGCTGATCTTACCTTGTCATCGGGTAAGGGGGAACGTTCCCTCCTGGCAGTGTGGAGCTGTGAGGAACACACAAGTTCAGTACCGCAAAAAAATCATTCATTAGTGAGAAAAATATCACACAAAGAGTCCTCTGCGTTCATTGATCCTTTTTTGTCTCTTTTTCTTTTTCCATGAGGAAAAGTCCTTTCAGAGCAACAAAGGGATAATTTTAGCGCAATTTTTCTTCATGCGGCGTAGTGTATGTGCACTAAGGTGGCGTACATGCAGGAAAAGAAGCATGCAGTGTGTTTACCTCTCCCACACTCTCTCGTCTCTCGTCTCTCTCATCCAGGGAGGTGGAGTACATGGGTTCATAGGTAATAAGATCGGGGCGCTCAATGTCATAAATGGCTTTGACTTTTGGAATGGCAGCTAGGTCTCTGTAATCAAGGATCTCATTGTCTACTTTTGCCTAGGGAGACAAGCAAAGACAAACATGCACACACAAGAGTAAAGGGAGATTACTACTGTCGCAAATTGTATTACAGGGCAAGGTCAAAAAGGGGAGGGATAAAGGAAAAGGTCATGTCTGACTAGACATACAGAACAATTGACAGTCTTGGCACAATCCGTTTACACATGAAAGCAGCTCTGGGACATTTCTTACATAGATCGTGTGACCCGGTGAGCCAGGTATGCTTGAACCAGGTCTGGAACAAATACTCTCGGACGACGACCTCGTGGGCTGAGAAGAAAACACACAAGTGGCTGTTAGTCACATTAATATCTGTCAGTCTGCTGTGATCCACAGCCCACTGCCACCTGCACATCACCTGGGATTGTTACTCAAAAACACTCCAACAATACACCTTTAGGCCTTTTACTGTATGAGCGATGAGAGGGAACAGCTACCCCTGTGTTTACGTTTCATGAATTACATGAAGTACTCTGAAATACTAACATGTCATCTCATGATTAGGTCATTCATTTGCAAATTTGCAAAGTGAATGAGTGCTTTAGTGCTGTGATTTGATGTTCTTCAGAACCTCATGCCTGTTTATGGGAAATGAAGAGTTTGGATGGCAGCAGCAGGTCTGAATGAGCTTTTCACCTAATGGGTAAATGGGAATTTTTTTTTTTAGAGAAGACAAATTAGTCACCAGTTTAAGGTGTTCAAAGACAGGACTGAATGGCTCAGTCTGACACACAGAGGGCACTGCAGGCTGTCTCCAGCAGATGGCAGCATACAGTGCATCGTGTCCTAATATATATAGAGATATACATGGTGGAACACAGGATGATGCCATCTCATAGCCAATAGCGAATACAGTACCTGCCTTTCTGTTTTTTGGAGGAATAAGAGGGACGGAGGCAATAGCTGTGGAGGAAGGGAGAGGGGGGTTCACAGGACATCACACAGGGGTTGTGCATCTCCTGCCCGACTCACAGTTCACACATACATCAGGGTGTCCACATGTAAATACGCACATGAACAAATACACACATACATGCAAAAGCACACACACACACACACACGCACACACACATGCCCAACACTGCCTTAATAAGGCAAATATTTAAAAACCACAGTAACTCATGCCTATGTAGGATCCCTTGTTAAATATTCTAAATTTCTATCCTTCCCTGTAGAGCATTGCCATGAGACTTGAACAGAAAGGTCTGTCGAGAAACAAAATAAAGGACGAAGGAGTCAGTGACAC
Organism: Brachyistius frenatus; assembly: GCF_029030835.1. Lineage (NCBI taxonomy): Eukaryota > Metazoa > Chordata > Actinopteri > Embiotocidae > Brachyistius > Brachyistius frenatus. Next base: position 5,026,847 of record NW_027210607.1, read on the forward strand.
CCAAATTCCTACCCGCTCCCTGTGTCTCTCCTCTGTTCTGGTGGTGTTCTTGCAGCCAGGATGCCAAACTGTGGATCCTGAGCAGGATGACAGAAAGAAAACGCATTAATTACAACACATTGACATTATATATTCATATTTGGTGCATCATGAAACAGAAAAGATGACAAAGGAGACCCTAAACTGTTGAGCAGCTGAAATCCTGTCCTGTCACAAGAGTGGGATGACATTTCCCTTTCAAAACTCCAGCAACTGGTCTCAGTTCCCAAACCTTTACAGTGTTGTTAAAAGAAGAGGCGAAGCAACACAGTGGTAAACAAAGTGAGCATAAATTTTCATAAAACAATAACATTTCTCAGTTTCAACATTTGATATGTTGTCTTTGGTCTATTTCTAATTAAATATGGGTTTATATGATTTGCAAATCATTGCATTCAGTTTTTATTTACATTTTACACAGCGTCCCAACTTTTTTGGAAACAGGGTTGTACATTGTTGGTCTCTTAAATGATGATTTTTTTTTTTTAATTACTTATTCATAGAGTAACTTTGTGATTTGCTCCTTTTGACTGGCTATGGCTCTAAAGGTTTATTTCGTCCAATCAAGGTCAATAACTGCAATTCATTGCATCATATAAGTAGACATAGCATATTATACCAGACATAATAACAATATTGTTTGATTTGTAACTTATCTATATATGTATATTCACATGGTTGTTGTACTAATAGTGGATTTTTAAAGAGTTTCACACCAAGTTTTTCTCAACCTAAACAGGAACAAAAAGTTCTTTATTTTGACTTTTCAGCAACAATCCAGGTGGGTCTGCTCACCTTGCAGATACATCTCTTCTCCTTCTGTGAACATCTGATTGCACCTGCTGCATCTCGCACAGCTGGGGTGGTAGTGCTTGTCTCCAGCCTAGAAAACACAAGAGCACAAAACAAGCTTGACGTCACAGTAAAATGAAGATCAATGAAGGCGGCAGTAAAGCGGGTAAAAGGAGAGCTGCGACTTTCAGGAAATAAAGCCAGCGCTCCACCTGCTCTCAGCTACATTTCTTCCCTCTAACACCCTGTTATTGCACGGGATGGTTTCATCAGATTCACTGAACCAGTAACTGCTCACACTTTGAATAAATACTGTAGATGCCACTGACCGGTGGTGGGTGAATATGTTCTCTTAAAAATGCTGAATAGGACCTTTAAAATAACCCTTTCCTCCATACTTCATGGGGTTAAATGAAGATCTGAGAGCACATTGCAGTTTAAAATGAATTCCAGTCATACATCTTTCTACACAAAAACAGTGAGATTGTTCGTAATGAAAAGACCACCGTGACACCTACCGGTTTGACCCAGTCAATCTGCACTCACATATCTGAGTGCTCTGTTTTGTGATAACCTGCACAATATAATCCAATAAAATGATCTGACGGGCAAGAGCACCTGAATTTCCGTCTACTCCGATGTGGCACTTTGCATGTAGAGTGCTCCATTATAAAGCTTGAGTGATTTTGACCAAGGGGTGATGAATACCCAAATGAAATTTGGCCTGCTTTATAACAACCGTCAGTAACATTTCAACAGGCTAGTGGCCACTTACAGATATGAAGCCACTGACTAATATTTGTATTTTACATTTTAACTCGACGAAAAAATTGTCATAGATTATGATAATAGCTGCAACCTCATAGCACCACCTCCCCCATACTCTAATAATCTGAATATCCCTCTCAGATACTGTATAATAAAGGTACTTCTGCTATGTGTGTAGTGTCCCATTAAAGACTTTCCCTGCTTCTCTCCATCTCGAATATCTGCGTTAATTACTCCCACCCTTAATAAGCCATTCACACTGCACTCCCAGCAAAGCAGAGTACAGTATATGCCACCCACCGATGGTTGTGCAGTGTTTGACCTGAGTCTTGGGTCAGTGATTAGACCATCAGACCGACTGGTATGGCTTTGGCCCCCGCTGATCCACTGGCAGCAGCTCAGGGGTGAGATGCAGCAGCCTTTTCTTTATTGTCCTAAAGACCTGCCTTAGTGTTGGATTACTGTAAGCCTGCCGGGCTGGTTCGTGGTGACATTTTCATACGATTAAATGACACATAACTCGGTGTCTGATTGGATCACTGTCTGCAGAACAGACGGGCTCGTTGGAGGGACCGGCAAACGGAGAGGGCGCCAAGGACGGGAGCGTCGGTAACGTTCTATATAAACTCTGCTCAGACAACGTTAATAACGCTTTGACACGGAGTTTCATAACAGCCGCCTGGCAAACAGTATTAATGAATAATGATCACTTCTTAAATGCCACATCCCATTAGGTGTTTTATGTAATATTTATATAATTTACGGCAAAGCAAGCATGTATGAGTGCGTGGAAGCATGCAAGTTTAGGAAAGACATTAAAAAAAAAGAATTCTGCTAAGAATTAATCTTTTAGTTAAATACAGTCATGTCGAGAGTCTGTTTGGCTCTATGCTGAGGAGATTACACCGTAGATTATCCAACAACATTTTTAAATTCTGCTCCAGGCAACATCCTCTGTCTGTATGGGGAGCAGAATAGAGATGCTACAGTCCAGTAACAAAATGTGTTAACGATGCACTTATTTTAAAAAAAAAAACTCAAGAATTTGATGCCCTAAATTTCCTGCAAACCTACTGTAGGTGGTTTTACATTAAACTTATATGCAAGCTGTATATAAATAAAAAATTTAAAAAATTCCACATCAACTGCAGTCGCTCAGTCACCCAATGCTAAGGAGCCAATCAACAGGGGTTGGGTGCAGAGTTTGTGTGCGTGCGTGCGTGCGTGCGTGCGTGCGTGCGTGCGTGCGTGCGTGCGTGCGTGCGTGCGTGCGTGCGTGCGTGCGTGCGTGCGTGCGTGCGTGCGTGCGTGCGTGTGTGTGTGTGTGTGTGTCTTACCTCTAGCACCTTCCCTGTGATGAACTGATGACATGCCTCACACTGAACTCCAAAATGGATCTGGTAGTCCTTCTCACAGTAGGGGGCGCCATCCCTGTGAGGAGGGAGACACATGCAGACACTGAATACTCAACTGTGATGTATTATACAGCCTGTGATTCTCATGCAGGCTGGAATTTGACCAAACAGTCTGTAATTACAGAAGATATGAACTGCTTACTTGCTGATGTACTCCCCGGTCAGCACTTTGCCGCAGGCCTTACACTTAAAGCAGCCTAGATGCCACTGCCTGTCCAACGCAAGGAGAGCCTGTCCGTTCTTTATGTCTCGGCCACATCCTGCACAGTCTGCGAAAGCAAAATGAGCACGGTTTAGAAAACACCCCCAAAAAAAGTATTTTCACATCAGAAACTACATGTACAGGGTGATAAAAAGCTGGTAGACAGAATTAGGACTACTTTGAAGGTTTCTTTCTAGTAACACCTGCCTTTAATGGGCTCACAGTTGGTAGCAAAGGGATTAATTATTGCATGTTAAGAGACATCCTGTCACTTCTGAACCAAGACACTAGATGGGGATAGAGGGTAACCAGAACTGTTCTGACAGCTGCCTCTTTCTATCATCCACATCTCTCTTGCCATAAAAACTCCATCTATATCCAAGTAGGATCCTGAGGCTCTGAAAGTGCAAAGAGGTTGGTTTCTAAATGAACAATCTTCCTGTCATCTCTTCTTTAATGAATAGAGGGTGAAAGCAGCGCAGGGTCCACTGCAACCACAGGGGATGATAACTACGTAAGGCATAACAAGGTTGCGATGATGATGCGAGTAGAATCAGCATGTCTTATTTATAGGTGACCTTGTCTAAAAGCTTTTCAAACGGCAACAGAGAGACCAGTGGGGATGAGTGGGGAGAGACAGCGATGAAGGACCGGGAAGAGGAAAAGAGAAGGAGGAGAATGAGAGGAGTTGGAAGAGGAGGGGTTTCCAGGGGGAAAGGAAATGCATGGCCATGCATTATTTAGCAAGGCCTGTCTTGGTGTTATTCATAAAGGAACGTGGCGAGTTGAACACAAGGCTGTGCTTATAGAGAAGATGTGAGAGAGGCGGAGGATCTCCCTGAATGGTAACCTCCAAAAAAAAAATTGGGGGAGATTTTCATTTTTCCACTAAAATGTATAATAAACCTCTGTGGGTTTGAACAATGTTTGGCTGCACCTAATGAGTTTATAATGAATGACCCACCAACCGGCTGCAGCTTTATTTTTTTTTAGAATCATGACTCCATCATTATAGTTTTATGTTTTACGATTTGTGGTCGCAGTTCAATTAAATTCATGCAAATAAAGCGTGAGCAATATGAGCGATATAGACCTGAAAATTATTCTTCACAGCCTAAATATCACAGCTAAAATGACTTGCATCAACGGCATGCATGAATCATACATGGAGGCTACATTTTCCAGAGTTTTTGTTTTTCTAAAACCTTTAAATAACTACAGATAAATCACTGCAGTCAACTTTTCAGGCCCGTGTGGGAGCCAAAATAGCATCATGTGCATTAAATCGGTGTGTTTACGAGACAATGGCTACTTACTGCTGGAGCCCAGGATGTCCTTTGGTCCTGGAGACATGGGCTCGACACAGTACTGACACAGACAGTCCTTCCCGTTAAAGGTCACCCTGTCCCCGGCAGGGAACGGTCGTCTGCAAGGGGAGGGGTGACATCAACAACCAGTCAACAAGACATGAGCTGTGGCCCCATGGTAAGTGTTAGAGATTATTAACTGTGGCTTGCAGGTTGTCTGATGGGGCTGAAGATGACAGGAGGATGATGTGGATGTGTGTCAGCACTGTCTGCCTGAGGAGCCCATTTAGTCAGATGATGTAGATATGACACACAGCACACTACTGTACACTGTTGACTGCTGGAACCGCTGCCCCCCTCAGCTTTGTTTCTATTTCACGTCATATGACTCTGAGCATCATTACATTATTACTGTACTGGAAAGTCATGCACAAAGGCAAGAAAGTAAAATGTGAGTAGCTCTAGTGAAAAGCATTTGGTCAGAATATACACTTCATTAGGTGCACCATGCTAGTACAGGGTTGAACACCCTTTTGCGTTTAGGACTGCAGACTGGTGGTATAAACTCAACACGGTGCTGGAGATTTCGGACCATATTGTTTTGATAGCATCACACAGTTGCTGCAGATTTATATGCAGCAACTTCATGATGTGAGTATCTCGTTCCACCTCATCACAAAGGTGCTGTATTCGATTCAATTCAGGTGACTGTGGACACTGTGAGCTCATTGGCATGTTCAAGAAACCAATCTGAGATGGTAGGAGATAATAAAAGTATCAGATAAGTACACTTTGATCCTAAAGGGATGGACATGGTCAGCAACAATTCTCAGGTAGGCTGTGGTGTTTAAAGGATGTTCAGGTGGTACTAAAGGGCCCAGAGTGAGCCAAGAAAATGTCCCCTACACCATTACACCACCAGTCTTGTTGATACAGGGAAGACTGAGCCATGCTTTCATGTTGTTTACGTCAAATTCAGACCTGATCATCTGAATGTTGCAGAACAAATCGAGACTCATTATAATTATAATAAATTTTGATGACCCTGTGCCCACTGTAGCCTCAGTTTCCTATTCTTCGATGAAAGGAGGAGGTCCTGATGTGGTCTTCAGCTACTGTGATTAATCTACTTCAAGGTTCAACATCTAAACCCTTGAGATGGTTGTGCAGGAGAAACCAAATAGAACAGCAGTTTCTGAAAGACTCAAATCAGCCTATCTGTCACCAACAACAATATCATGACCAAAGTCCTTCAAATCACATTTGTTCCCTGTTCTGATGCTTGATTTGAGCTTTAAAAGATGCTCTTGACAATGTCCGCATGCCTAAATGCACTGAGATTCTGCCACATGATTGGCTGAATAGATAGATGCTTAAATGAGCAGTTGAACTGGTGTACCTAATGACGTGGTTGGTGAGTGAACACCGTACACAGTATACTGAAAAACTGAGAAAGCTAGCTTCAGTTTATGTTTTAAGCACAAATCAAATGAGGAAGACCGAGACACTTTGATGCCCCGTTTCCTTTCAAATGGTCACATTTTGCAGTCTTCCTTACTTCCCTCTCTTCTCTCCCTTATACCTCCTTCACACCTGCAAATAAATTCCCTGCTTGCTGGAACTCATTGCCATTTTGCAGTGCAATATAGTATTTTTAAAATTAAATTCTTTCGGGATTGACCTGTGTTTGATATCAAGAGTGGACGTCTTACTTGCAGATGGTGCAGACGAAGCAGGCAGGGTGGTAGGTCTTGCCCAGGGCGGTGACCACTTCTCCCTCAACAAAGTCCCCACAGCCATTGCATCGGGTGCCGTGCATGCGTTGGTAGTCCAGCGTGCACAGATAATCTCCATTCTTCATGAAGAAGCCTCCCTGGGCGAGGTCACAGCCACACACTGAACAGGACACACACATTGCCACTCTGCGAGTCAGGTCATTTAGTGCTCTGCTCATGTTACACATAACGCATCCAGCTATCAAGCCGCTCGACTCCTCCATGCATCACTGGTTTTGTTAGGACCTGCTAGTCTGTGTAATCCTGAGAGGCTCCATGAATGCGTGAAATGGATGCAGACTGGAAAAAAAAAATCTGTGGAAAAGACATTTGAACAACTCTGTGCATTGCACTAGAAAGTGTAACGTGAAAGCCTTTCATCAGCAGTGTCTCACACACGACCACACACACACCTTTGAAGGAACTCTGCATTTCGGGCTCATGTCTATTAATCAGCACTACGACTGCAAGGTTTTCTCATTGTCATTTTAGAGGTTGACTGCTCAATGCAGCAACAATTCTGCAATTGTCCAGCCCAGGAAATAGCCTTGATCTGTTTTTGAAGAGAACTGGCACAAAATGCTTCGTACCACATTGGCAGCTTCCTTCTATTCAAATGAAACCTTGTCCTCCGCACAAACATGAGAGACTGGCAAAGGCAGAACGATAAATTAGGGAACAACTGAAAGTTTGGGATATATTAATGTTGGTGTGACAATTTTTGTACTGTGTATTTGAATGTATTGGAGAAAACATGGCTTCTTTACATGACTTTACTACAGTGGCTCCATTATGTCAAGCAGAGAGTAAAAATGTGTGGCCCGTCACGTCTCGGCTGCTCTATCATGAAATACGCTAAATTTTAAGCCTGACGTTAGTTGACCATCATCTAATGTAAACCATCTTCAAACTGGATTTCACGATGTTTGCTTTTGGCTGCTGGCCTAAATCTTTTGATGAGCTCAAACCACAACGAGACTAAAACCTGAGGCTGTTTGCACGGATCTTAATTTGTACTTTACAGCAGTGCTAATAAGTGCATGGAAAAAATATGGCCTCATAAATACGTATTAAATGTATTAAATTATATTGTACAAACTGCAAATTATAATATTACATTATTAAAGGAAGTTAGGTTAAAAAATAAAAAGGCTGCATATTTTGTGTAAATTCAGCTCGTGCTTGGATCACATGTGGTTGAACGTACAGTATTTCAATGATCTCGTGCCCCACGCAGATCACGTTCGCAGCACCACAGAGGGAGCCTGGGAATTCAATCCTTTTAGAAACACCGTGGCTGAGAGGGAAAATATTTGTGATGTTTGAGATAACGCCACCTAATCATTCTTATGCAATGGGCTCCTCTAAATCCTGGGGATGAAAGGGAGTGGGTGAGGGAGAGAATCAGATTTAATTGCATTAGGGCGCAGGGATGATGAGATTAGCATGTAAGCTAACTGAGTCAAAAGAAAACCAGCAGTTGAGATTGGGTGGCCTTTGACTGAGATGTTCAACTGCCTCGGCTTTTCGGCAGATACATGCCATTACATATAATGCCTTTTTAGCAAACTTAATAGGGGCAACTTATGAAAATGAAATGAAAGTGAATTGTCGGAATTTGGAAGATTTTGGGGTTTAGTGCGTTTCATGAAATTAGGTAAAGTGGGCAAAAAGAGGGTATTTGGGATTTGTCTTTCAAGGCATAAAATCTCTTAATAATCTTTGAGTGTCAAGAAGCTCAGTCAGGCTGGCATGACCACAAATGACAATCATTATTTTAGTGAGCCGACAGATTGGAGAAGGACAACAGCAGACGTAAATTTAGAGCAAAGACGAGGACACCGAGTCTTACGACTGTTAAAGCTGTCCTCATGTCTTATTTGGCAACCTTGTGTACCATCACACACGCTCAAAAATACACACTTTTATCACCACCGACTCTCTGAAGACATGTACTGTATATCCACTTGTAAAGGACAGAATTAGGTACTAATCTCTGTGTTTGCTTGTGATATTCTGGGCCCTTGGCGAACGAAGCTAACTCTGAAACAGTGCTCCAGTCACAGATACCTACAAGAGCTTCAGCAGAGCAGGTCCAGCCTGGAGTGAGACCGCTTTGTCGGCCGTGGCCATCTACTTCTGTAATCATGACAGAATGCCAGATACCCGTCAGTAATGAGGCTAAACGCAGAAGTATTTACACCGTCGCTTGCTCGTCACAGAAGTCTTCAATTGAAGTAGTGAAGCTGAGTCATGGCACCATCTTGTTAGAAGAGGATGGAGAGGACATTGTGGCCTTTAGGGAGCTGATTGACTCCTACTTAACTTTCTAATATTGGGATGCATTTTGGGACAGTCACGGAAAAAAAGAACAATTTGTTCAGATTTGACCTCAAAGTGCCATCTGACACATCAGACTCCTCTATCCCCGTGATCCCCCACGGTTGACCACAGCATGCAGACAAATCCCATTTTACAAAACTTGACTGTTGTTTATTTTGCAACACGCGCTGAACGAGGGATAGCAAGTGTCCTACTATTGTGACAGTATCAAATTAGCAATTCATTTGAAAAGTTCACACTTAAGCTGTCAATTTTCGCACAACTCCGACATTTTTTTCTCCTTATCAGGAAAAAAATACTGGTCTGTGCTGTCTGAGGGTTCATTTTTAAACACAGTACTTATTTCCCAAAGACTGGTTGTCTTGCATGAAATATTAGGGTTGTCTGATATGGAATAAAAAATGAGCCCAACCAAAAGCAGTGAATACTAGTGGAAGCGATACAGTGCTAAATATTTAATCACATAAAATGTCCAATCACCAGTTTATCTTACTGTACCTTTACAGGTGAAGCACTTGAGGTGAAAGTGCTTGTTCTGCACCCGCAGCACTTCGCCCTTGCATGGCTCCCCACACTTGTAGCACTGAATCAGGGGCTTCTCTGTGGAGTGGTGTTGTGTGTCCTGCGCATGAGCCACTGCAAGAAACGAGACATTAACATTACTGTAATGTTGATGAGTCAGCGTGCTCCCTGGATGTGGTCGTCAGTGCAGGTTTTGAAACATTGCTTTGAGTCTGTTCATCTGAGGACACACGCTCGGCAACAAGGACCTGAATGTCCAGCATCTCACAAACAGCGGAGATGAAGATCAACTGCTCTGAGCCTGTCAGGGTGAAACAAAAAACAAAAAACACAACATCGAGCAGGACAGCACAACAAGGGGTTCACAGCCAGACAGGGTCCCTGGAGTGCAGCAGCCTAAATATAGTCCGTCTTGATCAATGGAGGATGGACAGTCAAAATGCTGAGCAGAGCAGGGCTTGGTAAATGGCACAGTAAAAGTGTATTGATAAAATCTGCTCCTCTGTGGAGTTTAGTGTTCCTCCATCCTCAAAGGAAAACATAATTTAGAGTTGTGGGCCTGTTACTGCCTCTGCCTGGCTTATGTCCACAGTAATCATTGGACTCTTTTTGTCATGTTTTCAAGGTGACTTTAAGCTTCAAACGAAGACTGGCATTAACTTTGTCACGTAATTTGTATAATTACTATTATTATTAATTATAATTAATATTATTATATTATAATATAATAATTTGTCACGTGCTAACAAAATACTGTATAAATATGTGACATGTATTTATGAAGCTAGTGTAGAGGTCAATTCCTTCTTGTGAATGTGAAGTGCTGAACATTCACACTCAGCTCAAGTAAAAATAAAACAGAAGAGAAGATGTTTGATGAAATATCTCACTGTGTAGACGCTGTGAATGAATGAAACAAAACTTGGCAGCAAATATCAGCTTCTTAGGGCAAAAACATGAATCTGCCTACTTCTAGCTACACTGGAAGTGTGCAGGTATCAGTAATAAGAAGAAAGTCAGAGTGTAAAGCGGTGGAAACGTTGAACGAGAGTGTATAGTCACGGCAGGAGGTCCACGAGGCTCTGTTTAGGTCCAGTGGTGCTTTGAGCTAAAGGTTGGCATGCTACATGCTCACAGTGTCAACATGCTGATGTTCAGCAGGTGTAATGCTTACTATGTCAATCTTAGTTCCATGTGAAAGCTTGGTAAAATCAAAACAAATCAAAGTACAGCAACACGGGAATGTCTTTTCGTTTGGACAAATTACAAAGATATAAATAAAACTTTTGTTCATGATGATCTCTCTGTATGAAAAGTATGAATCAGTGGCGTGAACCTGCAGTCTAACATTACTATACCCAAGGCCAAGCCGGTGTTGCTAACATGACAACACATGATATAATTTCTGACAGCAAAACTTCCCTTTTATTATGGTTTCACTGACATGCATAGATCTTAATGTGGGCACAGATTTAGACATCACTTTCTTTGCGTGAGGTGTGTGACAGTCATCATAATCATCTAAGAGAGAGAGGCTGTTATCAGCTTGCTTTATCTCCACAAACAGCACCAATATTATCTTTAGATCCATGCTATAGCAGCCTGTAGCCCCCCCCCTCAGTAAAAAGTTTGGGCTTCCCTGACATAGACCGACATTAATCCCTCACTATACTGTACGGGACATAAATACTGCTGCAGTGCCGCACTGCACACAGCTTATCAACGGTCTGAAACCAGCAGATTATTTCAGATTCAGGAGCTTTAACGAGCGGGGCGGCTTCTTTCTCTCATCCTCTCATTTCCTCTCTCCTTTCTTTCTCTCTTTCAAACAAAGATGTACACACAAAAACATGCACACACACACACACACACACACACACACACACACACACACACACACACACACACACACACACACACACACACACACACACACACACACACACACACACACACACACACACACACACACTGAAAATACACATGAAAGGATCTTTGCTCTTTCTGCTCTGCAATGAATAATTAGTCTGCAAGGCTAAAATAAGACACCACCAAAGGCACAGAAATAGTATCACGAACAATCGATGGTCTACCAAAGAGAGACATTACTCTGGGTTATTGACGACTTGGCCGAGCTTACATCCCACCTCTACAGTAGCAGTGACTCTGACATCAAAAGATGGTTTGATTACAGTAAAATCAGATTAAACTTTTTTTAAGGAGACACTTCAATAGCCTCCGATTCACCCTTTAGGGGATAATATGTCCAATACTGATACTTAGAGACACAATTTACAATAACTTGGTATAGGTGTACTTGGAATGGAAAGGTACTGAGAAGAGTTGTGGGATGGGAAATAAAACTGTGAAAGAAAAGAATAGCAGGAGGGGGGTTTGGAAAGGTGGGTGATGACAGTGTCTGATGTGATTACACTCAGCGGGACAATGAGTCATCTCTGGGTGAACCAGAAAACTGTGACAGTGAACCGAGTCTTAGCAGCTCTGTGTGACATTGCACCTCCACGGAAAAACACAGGCCATCTGGGTAACTGCAGTACTGCAAAAATATCCAATCTAACAAGTCATTTTAAGCCTCGCACATGGTGGGGAGACTTAATGGCCAATTCCAGTTTATTCAAATTCAGGTCTTATTTTTGTAAGTTTTGGGTATAATTTCTGTTCGTAAAAATAACACTAATTGTGTTCATAATGGAGATCTGGAAACATAGACATCATTGTAAAAATAAGTGAGAGGACAAGCAGTGTGAGTGGTCATCTGCTCATACAGGCTGTTTATTATCAAGCAGTGCATAACTCTGTCAAACAGTGCAGAGACAACTAGTAGCCAGTAAATACGGCGGGTCAAAGCTGAACCAGGAAGTTGTGTACATGTTGATGGGGGTTTACATGTTGTACGTTTGGGCTTTAATTTTACTGTCTGCTTTCAGTTTCTCTGTAAAATAAGTTATGCTGACCTCAGGGTTTGTTTACAGGCTGTCTGAATGTCTAACTGCGCGTATTTTTTTATCCTGTCTGTTGGAGGTTTTGCTTCATTCCCAGGTCTCTCAGAAATAATATGAAGAGTACAACATCAGTCATTTATTACTGATATAAAGACTGAATAAACAAGTAACCTTTAACAATAAGAACATCCAACATAGTTTCACTCTTTTGAGTGAACCACACAGCTTTGATATTGTTGAAATAACAGAATCGGGACATTAAACAATTGCAAATCCTCTACACACGCACAAACTCACACACACTCCACTCCAAACAAGCTGAGATCATTTCTGAATGTAACTGTACCTGTGGCTAACATTAGTGAGCTCTCCAAGAATGTAATAGGTCCATATTGGAGTTTCTACGAGTTGACTATGTCCTCTTTTGTTAGAGCCTTCCTGCCTCCCTCAACCTCAGGCCCCATAGCAAACTCACCTGTCCTGAGGTCTGTCCACTGAACAGACAGGCCAAAGTAAAATCAATCAACTTCCAGTAAGACAGCCAACAAATGTCCACAGACCTATGTGTCCAAGCAGTCAAGCATTACTGGGATTAGTAGCTGTAGACAAATTACTGAACATGAAATTATAATATCTGACACAGCTACTTACTCAAAAAAGTAAAACACTATTATAAAAAGTTACTGATGTTACCATCATTGGATTTTGACCCATGTTGCTGCCAAACTGGCCCACTAAAGGTACAATATTTAATCTCCTTTCAGTTTTGGGGTGGTCTCTACATTTCCTGAGGAAAACATGGAGCTCTTTAGCTGCTAAATTGTGAATTATTTTCGCCAGCTAGTCTGTCTGCTGTGTGGAGCTGTGCTGGTTTCATAAGGAGTAACATCTTGTTTTTGTTGCCAGATTCGTTGAAGTGGTGACAATTCTATCTGTGGGTTTGTAATACAAGTTGAACCTTTCACATCACACAGTCATTTAACCACTATAGAAACAAAAATATGAATCAGAGCAGCTTCAAAGTGCATATTTGTTGGGAGGCCAACAACTTCTCTGAGTCTGTTTGTATTAACTATTTTTAACATGACAGAGCATTGTGTCGTCAGTGAGGGACAGCCCAGCATGGAAAAGTCAACATTGCTAACGTCATGACAGGTTGACAAAAATCCAAGACAGATGTTTGACTCCCATACACAGAGGAGGTCCAAAGCTGCGGTGTGGATGGGAATCTATGGGCCACTGTGTTTTTCCACCTTAGCCCCACCCCTTCCGATGTAAAATGCTGCCTTTTGCCTGAGATTGCGGCTGCACAGGAGGGGTGAGGCAGATTCAAGCCGAGATGGGTCCTCCCAACATGGCGTTTCATTAAAATTGAATACACCGACACAGGAAGGGCTGTTGAATTTACTGAAAGGATTCAGATTGGACCGTTTACAGGATTTGTTTGGACATAAAATCCATTAGTGAGGTCTCTTTCAAATGTTCAGCAGGCCTGTACACTTATGATGTCTATATCTATGCGTGACTTCAAGCACTTATAGTTCAATAACACCGATCTGAAATAAATCCATTAGTGAATCTTTAGGGGTTCTTGTGATAGCAGCAAAATGGCGCTTGATTTGCTAGAATGTATATTATATAACGCCATAAATAAGTAAGTGCGAGGTACACGAAGCAGCCTCAGCACGGAGCGACTTACTGTGAAATGTACAGTGGTACAATTTTTCCGACTACAGCTCACATTCCTCATTCTGGGCTGGATGTGTTGGCTGTGCTGACAGAGTGATCTGTCCTGCCTCATCACCAGAGGATAAAGTGACTGATATGAGCCTAAACACACAATGAACACACGCACATAACGATGGAGCTGAGGGAACAATAACCAGCAGAGCATCCCAAAGCCGGGCCCAGAGAAAAGGGGGCTGCTCTCTCCACCCCTACATCCAACCCACCCCCCACCCATTTAAGCAGAGCCGAGCTGCGTCGGCAATAATAAAGGCTGCAGATGATACTCAGGAGGGAAGTAAGAAAGGCCATCTTGAATCCCCCTGAGGACGGATTTCTCTGCTCTGGAACACGTGCTACGGCCCTGCTAGTAAATAACAATAGAGTGGGTCTATTGACGAGATTGTGGGATTTGTTGGGGGAAGCTTCAGACTTTGGTGCCTTCATTTCCTGCCACAGATCCCGAGGAATGCATCTTCCATAGCATAGCCATAGTATGGAGAAGTTTGGAGATGCACCGGGAGAGGGGGGGGGATTCAATTAAACAATAGACGAGAGATGAATAGATCTAATAAAATATTCAGCCTATCTCTCCCTTTGTTACTGTAAGATTCACAGATGGAAGACTTTTCAGTAGAGCAGACATAAAGAAGTGTGTGTGTGTGTGTGTGTGTGTGTGTGTGTGTGTGTGTGTGTGTGTGTGTGTGTGTGTGTGTGTGTGTGTGTGTGTGTGTGTGTGTGTGTGTGTGTGTGTGTGTGTGTGTGTGTGTGTGTGTGTGTGTGTGTGTACAGTATCATACATGCGCTGGAGTGTGTAAACAGACACATGATGAGAGGGGCACTCATCTCCACTCTTGGCGTCCATGCCAATACTATTGGCCATAAATGTGTTAGATAGATAGATAGATAGATAGATAGATAGATAGATAGATAGATAGATAGATAGATAGATAGATAGATAGATAGATAGATAGATAGATAGATAGATAGATAGATAGATAGATAGATAGATAGATAGATAGATAGATAGATAGATAGATAGATAGATAGATAGATAGATAGATAGATAGATAGATAGATAGATAGATAGATAGATAGATAGATAGATAGATAGATAGATAGATAGATAGATAGATAGATAGATAGATAGATAGATAGATAGATAGATAGATAGATAGATAGATAGATAGATAGATAGATAGTTACTTTATTAATCCCCAAGGGCAAATTCTTTCGCTACAGCAGCATTTATAGATACAGGAAAGAAATAAAATGACAGTAAAAAATATTAAATATAAATATAATGAATTAATAGGCAACAAATACACACACAAACACACTTTATGCCGCTCCACATCAACCCACTCTAACCAGTTTGGGATATTCCAAGGGGGTCTGACCCGTGATTAACATCAAAGGGCGCAAAATATGCCCCCCATGAAATCTCAGCATGTGATTGGAGGTGTGTGTGTTTGGGGGGGAAGGGCGTGTGGAGCTCTTTATCACCCAGACATAACAAGAAGCTCTTAACCCTCCCCTCCATGAATATGTATGGCTGTATTCAGCGCCTCCACACCCCTCTGCCCCACCACCAGCCACCCCAGACAAAGCACTTCAAACGCTGGGCACAAATTGCAAGGGGAACCCTATGGGCCTCTTCCAGGCCCCCCCCCCCCCTCCCCCCAATAACTAATCCTCAGAGACCTGAGCTCTGAATAATGATCTGCCCTCAATGGTTGAACACCACAGTGCGTAGTGTGTGTTGTCGAGCAGGTACACAATAATAATAATAATAATAATAATAACACCCTGATAAACAGAGAGAGAGAGTGAGAGAGAGAGAGAGAGAGAGAGAGAGAGAGAGAGAGAGAGAGAGAGAGAGAGAGAGAGAGAGAGAGAGAGAGAGAGAGAGAGAGAGAGAGACTTTCAGTAAAGCCACTTATCTGAGAGGAGACAATGGTGGCTTCATGAACTGCAAAAGCCATTGTGTTTGCAGAAGGGGAGCTGATGAAGGCCTTGGCTCTTTGCCTCTGAATGCCCATTAAGGCCCCACACTCCCGGCTTGTATTTCCTGTGATAATCAAACCGATCGACAGGGAGGATGTTTGTTGACTGGCACAATGTGTGGCTCCAGTCTGTCTTTCTTTCGTGAGATTCTCATGCCACTCCTGTTGTTTTAGCCGTGTATATTTTACGTCAGTGACTTTCTCTCCGTGGCCAACCACTTATCTCATCTGTATATTCTAGTCATGTGTGCCAGCTGTACTAACACTGAGTGTCTATGAGAGTGTGTGTTGCATTGATGTCTGTGAGAGGGTTTAGCTCCTCTTTCAGGGGGTAGACACTGGCAAGCTTCAAAGCTGAGGCACCACTGCAGTTGTCTGCAGCACTCTGCGAAATCACAGGACGCAGCTACACAGGCTCATGACATTCATGTCAGAAGGAAATGTCTCGATTGGGAAAGCGGAGAGTTGTCGGAGTTGGTGCTTCACAAGGCGGAAGATGTACATGTGAGGACGCCTATCTGGAGCGCAGGTCAGCGGGGCTTCTTATGCAATTTAATGCAGAGAACATGAGTACCAGGAAGAGAACAAATTAATTAACTAGTCGAGCAAATGTGCAAGATTCTCAGAGGCACATGCAAAACAAGATCAGACGACGTAATGTACACATGGCCGATAAATTACAAACTATTTCAAGGGTATTCTTGGCCTTCAAAATAGGGCAGCTGCCTGCAAGCAGACAAAACGCTAACTTTGCAATCCCTTGGTTATGATTCATAATTCTGAGCTTACAGTGTAATTCAGTGTTGGGTCAGCTGTGCCTCCTGATGGTACAGAGCCCACCTGGCCTCAGGCAGGTTGCATCGTAAGATCCCTGGAGGATACGTGAAGAAATCTTAGGTTGCTGAAACATTCCCATAGCTTTCTGTATACAGGCATGAAAAACTCGAGGCCTCTAAATGTGGATGATAAACCCAGGCAAGCCTCCTGCCACAGATAAATCCCAAGAGTCACCAGGCGAAGGTAGCAGGGCTAAGTCTGTGGAAAACTTTCAGAGGGATTGTGGGAGATGAACATGTGGCAGCCAGAGGTTATGGGTGCTCTGCCAGCACAGGGACTCGGTGGCGAAGGCCTTTTTCTTTTATGGCCGGTCAAATCCACATCTAGGGAACAGCTCCGAGAGGCGGACACCGCCTCGAGCCATGCGGTGTGCTGTCAGATACATAAACAAACCTACACACTCATATCTGTCAAAAAAAAAAATCTGAAAACATGTTTTTTGGGTGATAGAAATATTTTCAGACGAAACACTAAAATATCACATGCCCACACAGAGAAGACAAACTGGAAGCTGGAAGATTTAACCCATAAAGCATCCACTGAAAACAGGAGTCGTACATCCAGCAACTTGAGACACTGTTGCGGGACTTTGAGTGTAATGATAACGTATAATCACTTACCACTGTGATTAATGACTTTTACATTCATTTCCAACCCAGTGAACTGAGCGGAAAGGTGATGTAATACTTTGCCGTTTCCATTACAGCAATGAAGTCTCAGGGATATTTATAAATTCAAGTTATAGGCTTATTCCTCCTTTAAAACCTCCCTCAGTTTATTTTCAGGGACATATCTGCCCTTAGTTTTACTCAGCCGTCTCTTTTGAACCATTCGAAACGGGAGATTTCTTTATTGTAGAAATTTGTGTCTACATCTTGCTTGCTGTGAGTCACACTGACAAACAATGGTGAACCTCAGGACCGCATGCCCCGGGAAAATTGCAGGGAATGTTAATATCTTTTAACATGCCCCCGTGACTCCACCTAATTCAAGCCCACACAGCTCTGGCGACCTCAGTTATAGGTTGAAACAATCATCTTTTTTTTTTTTTCCTAACAGGACACTATGAATGGGGCCACAGCTGACAACAATGGAGTGTACCTTTTAGATGGTCGCCATGGCAACGGCTGCAGACAGAGAGAGAGAGAGAGAGAGAGAGAGAGAGAGAGACTGAGGGAGAGAGAAAGACAGAGAGTGCAGGTCCATAGCTCTGCAGTGTGGCTCCCTACACTAGTGCTCCACTTCCCCATCCCTACATGTTACATTTTTATTCAGCCTCCACACAAAGACAGACCGCTTTGCCCAAGAATCATCCTTCGTTGGCCCCGACAGGTTTTACATTTGGTGTCAAGCTCAACAACAACAAGCCAGATGCTTTGTTTCAGCGTACATTTACATAAAGCCTGACACTGCCAAATTAACTCCAACCCAAGCAGCAGCCGCTGTTGAGAAGGGCGTAGCATGTTCAAGTCTGCCGCTCCATCTGAAGTCTGCTATCCTGATATGCTGATGTGATGAAGATGCACATTTTGACCGTGTCATTAGTCATGCCTCTTCCAAGCAACACACACCCACATGCAGGCAAACCATATCCAATGTCCATCGGATCGCTTCTAAATATAATCAAATGAGAGATGAAGAATTCAGTCCAGTCTAATTCAAACTGTCAGACACAGCAGTACAAACCCAAATGGACACACATACTGGACATCTACACAGACTGCAGACAGCACACAGCACGACAAGCAAAACAAACCCCCTTAAAACACACTCATGACAAACGCACACACTCATGACCGCTGGGATACCTTTTTCTTTGACCATGACCATTGGAATCCAAGTATATCAGCACCAGAAAAAAAAGGCTCTGAGTATCAATCACCGGTAACACAGGAGCTAGATCCTTTTTTTTTTTTTTTTTAGGGAAGGCTGAAGACACCAGAGAGAGAGAGACAGAAAGAGAGAGAGGTGTAGCTGCTGTAAGAGCTCCTCCGGAAAACACAGCTACAGCGTGGGGTTTGCCTCCCGACTGCCAGTTTTCCTCCCATCCCTCTCCTCCTCCTCCTCCTCCTCCCTCTCTCAGCCCCTCTGTTGTGTCAGCCGCCTCCTCATTGCAGCAACCAGGTGGCTGCTGCTGCTGCTTCTGCTTCTGTGTGACCAATAACCCCCAAATCCCCTAAACAGAGCCCCTTAAACACACACAGTAATAATCCAGGAGCACATAGCACATCTTAAGGTCACACACACTGTACACTAGCTTTCTTCTTAACTTCTATTCTAAGCTGTGCGGTATGATGTAAATTTATGACACCCTAAAAATCACGATAAACTGGACAACACAGAATTTTTCTGTGAACAACCCTTTATCACTTTGCTGTATGACACACACACCTGAACAAAGACTTTGTTTCTTTACAAGGGGGAAGTGGGTGGAGATCAATTGCTCTTTTCGGTGCAGTAATTACCCTGCTTTGGTTCCCTTAAAGAAAAATATGTATTTGACGAAAACAAAAAACATTTTTAAACGTGGAAAACATGAGCCTTAAAACTGTCAAAAATAGAGCTGCTCTAATTTTTGTCTTTCGTGACTGGAAGGAAGCACCAAGCACCAGAATTAATAATTAAAATTAAATAAAAGATGCATTAAACGCATTATCTAAGGCTTTCCAAAAAATATATAAAAAGCTCCTTGAATAATACATTTCTTTGGAGAATATTATCAATAGTATTAAGAATGATAAGTATTAATTATCTTATGAGATCCAATCAAAACAGTTGACCTGATCACCATGCAGTAAAGCCAGCCTGTTTCTAACAGGTCATGCAATGTATTAAGACTGCATGACAGGGCTGCAGAGGTGCCATCTAAGGTGGAAGGTCAGACTTACCGTGATCTCTAGCACAAGCTTTATATTAATATCTTCAGTGAATCCCCTGGAATCCAATTACAGAGCGCACAGGACGGCACGTTACTGACTGAACACTGAACACATATGCTCTCATATCATCTGCCACCTAAACATATGAAATATTAACACTTCTCGTCGAATGACGAATGAACTCACACATCTATCATTAAAAAAATGTTGCAAAATAAACAAGATTCCCAACTGCTGGGTAAAAACATTTGCAATCTGAAAAATCAATACAAATCTGTAAAGGAACAGAGACAAAATTATGTCTGGTTTATTTTGGTTCTTGGAATATCACTTTCTTAGTCGGCTATAAAGTGATCAGGATATACATCGAATTTATGGAATTATTTATCAATACTCTTCTCAACTCAAGTCGAACTATTAGTCCTCCACAATGCAATATAATGTGTTCATAAAGTTTCTTATTTTTTTCTGGGGATTAAATAATTTCTACTGAGACAATAACAAGGGGCCAATCCAGTGTTTGTAGAAACTTCAGGGTGTGAACTAAAGAGAATATGATCTCAGAGGTAACACACACACACACACACACACACACACACACACACACACACACACACACACACACACACACACACACACACACACACACACACACACACACACACACACACACACACACACACACACACACAGCAGCATCAAACAGGGACCAAACAGTTCCTCATCCATCTGCACCTCTCTTTGGCTGAAGGGGAGGAACAGTTTTTCACCAGCACCACCTCTATAATTGCTGATGCAGGCAGCCCCATTATGCATGCAGAATGCATTCATCCACTGCAGTGTCAACTATGCCACCTTCTGGATACCCATCAACGTGCATCAGTTTCCACAGGGGCGTTTTCCTCTCTTCGGGCTCTATGGAGACACGCCAGTGAAGCAAACGTGGACATTTCTTCAGCACTCCACCCTTTTTTACGATGAAGAGATGGAAATACGACTTAAAGGAGCTTAGTAAAATCCTGGCTAGTCAAAAAACATCTCTACACTTTTTTTTTACAGTGCAGCTACTAACTGCTAAATGCAACAGAAAGTTGTCCTGTTACTTTGTCTTCTGCAATGGACCTATTATCATCTTGATTCTTTTAATAATCTCTGTCAGAGCTGCAGGACTTTCATGCCAAGAAAGGCTTGCCAAAAGTAGGAAAGCCTATTATCTGTGGATGAAAGGTTTCTACTGTATTTGGCTCACCTGAGGATGATCCATGTCTGACTGTCCACCTGGCGCAAACTATTATAACAGTACAGATTTAGCACTGTAGGCATGACCATTGCACAGACAGTAAATTAAAAACATTAGATTTGTAGTTTTAGAGTAGACCTGAGTCGTGAAGTCAACCCTGGTACTGTAATGCAAGAGGTCACATATACAGTAAACAGTGCTGTGTGTGGACATACTGCCCAGTTATCCCTCGGTTTAAAATTAGGACGACACACACACACACACACACACACACACACACACACACACACACACACACACACACACACACACACACACACACACACACACACACACACACACACAACCATTATTGTCTTTCTAGAGATGTGAGGACATTCATTGATATAACGCATTCCCTATCCCTTTATTCTAACCTGAACCATCAAAACAAAGTGCTCCAACCCTTACTCTAACCTAAACCCAAAACTAACGCTAATCTGAACCCTAAAACCAAGTCTTAACCCTCAAATTTAAAGTTGTGAGGACAAGCTTAAATGTCCCCACAACAATGGCTTTGAAAATTGATCCACAAAAAAAATATGCCGCACAAGTACAAAAGATATGTGTCTATACACACTGGGTGATGACTTGGAGCCCTTTTACAAATTAAACTGGAAAGAAGCAGAAAAGACCAACAACCAGGATGAACTCTTCGGTCCTTTGGAGCATTGACAGGCTCTAACTCTCAGTCGCTAGATAATGACAAGCACTCCAACAGCTCGCTTCTATTTCAAAATGTGTGAAAACCTTTTGAACAGCAATCCTGTGCAACCAGGTTCACTTCTTCAAAGTGTATTTCACCCGTGCTGCATTAGCATTCCTGTTGTGCAGCTACCCTGGATACACATGAATATGTTTTCACTGTAACTGAAAGGCATTCTTTCTCTGAGTGTATTTCAACAATTTACAAACATAAAAGCTACATTTTCTACCCACAACCCACAGGAAGCTGGATTTGATGATTTATGTTAATGTTTCTTCGAGGTATCATCAAACAGTCAGTGACCTTTAGCTAAAACCACTCAGAGAGCAGGATTAGTGCCACTCATTCAAAAACAATCACCTGGTAAATGATGAGGGATTTATGGTGTGGAAACAGATAGCACAATGTTTTAGCTTTTGTTTGAACACTAAGGAGTTTTCAGAAAAGGTTATGCCTGACCAAAAGGATGACTTCTGTTTCTTTGCGAGTGCTGTTTTACTGGGCCTCAGAAAAGTCATAGAAATTCCCGTCCCAGATTGCACTAAATATAGACAGCTATTGAATGTCACTGTCACCGATTGATTTTAGCTGTCAGTGAAGAAATGAAATGGCTAACGCAAGCCTTGACCTCTGTGATCTTTGATCTGGGGTCAGTTCGCAGAGACAAACCCTCCTTGAACCTCGGCTATCAGTCAAAATCCAACTTCAACTCCAAACAGCACAGTGTTTGTGATATTTACACACAACTAAGTGCCAAGCAATAATGATTTCACTACAGTGTCTGGCATGCAGTCAGAGAATGCATAAAGTCTGAAAATCTCGATTTGTCCTGATGCCCACGTTGTAATCCCGGTGTAAGCCATCATGTCACCTCCTCTTGTACTGTTGCTTGGCAAAATGCAGCCGGTCTGCCCCTTTGCATATGGGCTCGCATTATGCAACTTTGCAGAGGATGGTAATTCATTTCCTGACTTTTCTTTCTTCTTTTTTTTTTTTTTTGACAATTCCAGTAAGACTTTCTGGAGTTATGGTTGCATCGTGCACCTAAGCTGTCACATATATGCACAGGTCAGATGTGAAAGGATGCGTGGTGTGTATGTTGCCTCAGACGCATGTCTCAGTTTGCGCGCGTGTATCCACACCGGCTGCCTGTCAGCAGCGATGCTGCGGCTGCAGGTCCAACCA
Organism: Brachyistius frenatus; assembly: GCF_029030835.1. NCBI lineage: Eukaryota > Metazoa > Chordata > Actinopteri > Embiotocidae > Brachyistius > Brachyistius frenatus. The sequence goes on from NW_027210607.1 coordinate 5,049,590, forward strand.
TTAAATCAATGAGTTTCTCTTTGATAATGGCCATTAATATAGAAGTTTTGAGGTCTGACAAGTGATGAGTTGTAACCAAAAAGCAGGCGGGTGATTTATAGTTATCCTCACTCCGAGGTGAGACACAAAGACACACACCGACACAGAGGAGAGAAACAGAAGATATAGAAAGAGAAGGAAAGACATCAGTGTAGAAAATCCCCGCCCCAAACCCGGTGGAGTACCGTCATGATATAATTGGAGTGTACACTGTGTTTCGGTTGTGATTATACAGTACAAATGTGATCACAGATCATTTCCCTGTATATTTTAGCTGGGAACCAAAAAATAGGCGTCTAATCTATTTTATAATTGATGCGACGCACACGTGAGGCGTGAGACGCAGTGTGGATGCTCTCATTCATTAACATGGACGCCGAAATAAAATGACGCCACGCAGCAACAGGTAACGCACACACCACACAGTTCCAGGCTTCAAGAGGTGTCACTCACTGCCATCTAATTAAAATGAAGTAATCGTTGAGCAACAACAAATCAATTCACTTTCAGTCACCTATTCACATAGCGAATGCAAAGCACAAGAAAACTAAAACAACTGACCCTTGTTTGTGTAATTTCAAATAGAAGTGTCTAAAACAGTGCACTTGCATTGCATTGATGCTACAGTTACAAGCCGAGGATGGAAGTCTGTAAATGGAGGTGGGTGAATAAATGCTCCAAACTCCTGTCCTACCTGTAGCGACATCATTCAGCCTTTCACTGAGATAATAGTCATTAGGGTTGAGGTATGGGAGCTGCTCCATGTACTGTTTAGGAATGAGGTACAGGACTTCAGCCACATGCCCATCCTCGATGATGGACATACGCTTGACCGAGCTCTTGCGCTTCACTCGGACGCGGTCGACATTGTGGCTGCGGCTGGAGCTGCATAGCTTGCCCAGGCTGTTGAGATTGGGCAGAGTGGGCATGGTGCCCGGCTACCCTTTAGCCGTCCCACAGAGAAGGGCGAAGCACTGCGGGTAGTTGTCGGCCAGCGTCGGGCTCAGACCGGCTCTGAAATCCGTGTGCCCTTGGACATCAAGAATGAGAGGCGTTCAGAGACATTTGATGGGTAAATTCTCAACAGCTCATCGTTAAATCATGGCGATATCCAGTGAGGCCTCCAGTGGAAACTCGTCCCTGTTAGGATCCCTCCACCTGTCACTTCAGATGTGCAGTAGATGCGAGAAGTGGGGTGCTGATGTCCACCCTGAGGTGGAGATGCCAAACAGCAGGCATGATGTATGACAAAGCACTGTGCTGCAGGTGGAGCAGAGTGGGAAAGAAGCTTACACTATGGGTGTCTTCAGCCCAACCAGCATGGTGCCTTAAGCAGCTTAGAGCTGACGTTGAGCGTATGATTATCTTCTGGGTGGGGTTAGGCTGGTCTATGTCAGGTTTACCCATTGTAAGTTTGGAGTTTTATAACCCAGTCATGTACTTCCCAATGAAACTTAATCACATCTGTCCAATGAAGAGCTGAGGCTGCCACAACTCTCAGAAAACAACACGTTACTTTTTCTGTTTTACGTGTAATGAAACGAATAAACAAGATGCGTTCATATGTGGATGTACCCTGCAATAAGATGGACTCATCAAATGGATCAGCATAAGAGCGATCCAAGGCATACTTTCGGAGTATGGAGCCTTGGGCGTCTGCCAGTCCTTTACAGGGTCAACAAACAGCAAGGTCATTCCTGCAGCCAACAATGCACAAACCCACTGTTAGTCATGAGCAGAAGCATGCAAAAATAAAGACACTGTAACTACATCAGTGGTGGAGCCAAAATGACAGCAGAGGATCTACATTATCCGCTAACATTGCCGGGCACAGCCGCAGGATTTTGGAAGATGTAACTCAGTAAGAAGGCATGTTCTGAGTTTTTAATCTTCCGACCATCTAATGCTGGAACGAATTTGTTCTTGCGAAGACTTCCAGAATATTTTCTAATATTTACAAGCAGGCTTTCTTGAGCCAAAGATGCATACACATTCCCTGGAAATGTAAGTTCTGTGTGAGGTAAATTTGGACTCATGGATATGTCTTGACGGTGGGAAATGTAAAGATGGATGACGCAGACGGGAGAATCTAAGCAGGCTCAACGAAAACAAGATAACCGCTAGATAGGTCAAACCAACTGAAAACACTTTGTTTTGTGTAAAATAAAACAGAGTTGCGAAGACCATATTGCCTCTTCCTAAAACTGTGCCAACTAAAAGCAACAGAAAACCCCTTCTGACATCTCATATTCATCAAACAGATAAGGTTAATCACAGTTATCTGTTTCTTCCATCAACAGAAATAAATCAGAGTAAAGAAGACATGATGAAAAGCAAAGCAGACAGTGACAAAGCACAAAATATCCTGGTAGTCCGGAGATGACGGCTTGGCCTGCACTTCAAATTTGATGAATTTCCTGTTTGTCTGAGAGGGTGCTCCGACAGGAGTTAGACTGGCTGACTTTACTACTATTCACATCAGGACGGTACTTGTCTAATTTGACTTAATGCAGGTTCCGCTACAGCACCCCTTTCTTCCCTCATGCAGAGAGCTAGAGTTTCCTTCCACAGGAAATAAAAAGTGTGATAGTGAGGTATAGGCAAGAGGACGCACAATCTTACACCCACACACGCAGACACATGTACCCAAGAGTAGCTGAGGACATGGGACTCTGCTGCAGTGAGGCACTGCCCTCAAATTGTCATCCACTCTGTGGTAGCTTCGCCACAACTACACACACACACACACACACACACACACACACACACACACACACACACACACACACACACACACACACACACACACACACACACACACACACACACACACACACACACACACACACGCGCGCGCGCAAATCAACAGAGAAAACCAGACTGCTGTCCCCGCACAGTGCAAAAGCAGCAGTGCACGCAGAATACTGCTCAAACATTCATGTAGCCTCTGCCGTTTCTCCATCCTGTCACCCCACCCCCTTCCTCTTCTTATTTTTCTTACCATCCAGTCCGAAGCAGGAGGTGATTTTTTGGGCGTAGTTGCAGAGCCCATCGTAGCCAGGCTGCTGCCTCACTGGATTCCTCTCCTCCATCTCTACACACTCCCACACACACGCCGTCCCGTCCAGCAATGCTTCCACTCCTTCCACTGCTCATCTATTATTCAGGCTTTTGCCAGGACACATGCATGCGCGCGCACACCGACCCCTCATATTCGCACACACAGTGTATAACACACACACACACACACACACACACACACACACACACACAAAGAGAGAGAAAAGTGCTGAGGCAGAGGGTCGTGCGGTTGGAGCATGAGCAGCCCTCTCCAGTGGTCGGAGAAGGATGAGGCATCAGATTGGGTTACTGCAGGATGGAGCCGAGCCTCCTTTTTTTTATCCACCACTGATCATCCGGTTCACACCGCAGTGTAACAGGTACGGTGTGCCGGATGTGCTAACACTGCTCAAGGAAAAGGCGAAGCAGAGCAGGAAGACAGAGCAAAGCTGGATATGTACCAGGTATCAGGAAGCGGACTTTCACTGTTGCTATAGTCACTTAAATTCATCCAGGCATCCAAATGCTGTGATTAACTTTCAGATTTGATTACCGGAGAGAAGCATAACAGCCTTTAAAGATGGGGATGAAATAGGTAAGCAGGGTTACTCCAAATTTCTTAAGGCTGACATAATTACTTTTATCCCACAATCTATGTTGAACTGATTTGCAAAGATAGATGAAAAATTAAACCATTCTTCTGCTTATTGATTGTAATAACAGACCTAAACATAAAGAATTAGATAGTCAAACCTTGTGTCTACTTGTCTTTGGACAACACTTCTGATTCTGATTCATGTTGCTGAGATTCAGTTAAACATTTCGTTAAGAGAGCAAAAACACATCCATCAATTTATTATCTAAACCCGCTTTGTCCTGAACAGGGTGACAGGAAGCTGAAGTCTATCCCATCAGTGTCTGGGCAAAGGCAGGGGGACACCCAGCACAGACCACCAGTCCATGACAGGGACGACACAGAAAGACAGATCACCACGCACACTCACATTAACACCAACAGGATTTTTAAAATCAGACATTAGCACAACATGCATGTCTTTGGACACAGGGAGGAAGCCAAAAAAAAGGAGATTATTTTCACACAATTTACTACAATATCTCCAAAGAGGTCCATACAATCCTATACAAAATGTGATATGTCAATTTATACAACAGCAAAGATGCAACAGAGATGCTGAAAGAAAAACACAGACCAACAACTAACTAGATTTTGCAGCAGAGCAGGGATAGACAAAGATGAACAATTAGCCTACATGTGATTTACCAGCCAAAACGGTAAAGAACCAACGGTAGCACAACATATAAAAACAAATGAAGCGATTACGCTTAAGGGCATAACTGGGGTACATTTTCAGGTGATTTAATATACTGCCCCCATAGAAAAATGGGGATATTTGATAAGGTCATCCCTCAACTGCTATATAAAGGTGACCTTAAACAATGCACTAAAGTCCCAGTTGCTGTGGCCGAACTGCTCGACGGCCATCAACAGCAGACTCGTACAGCGCAGCACACAGGTACAGTCAATGGGTAGGACTCATGTTAAGAGATTGTAGACAAAAGAAAACAGCACAGGAAATACGATGAAAAGCCCAGATGGAACGGCATGCCCGCAAGGTTGTGTTAGAAGGTGGGGTGACTAATGGAAGGACACTAAGGTAAAAGCCCTGTGCTGATAACAGGGGTTGGGGAGTGGGGGAGGAACGACTGCAGGATTGAGAGCGTAGTGATGGCTGATGCTCGCTGGACAAGTGAAGGACGGGCAGCTAATCATAAATGCACACTGGGAGGGGATAGTGGAGTAAATTGAGACTATTTTTTTTTTTTTACTTCCTGTGTTTCTGCTGGCGGGAAATCAATCATTCAACATTATTTAGTTCCCGCCTGTACACTTCTCATGACTGCTCCTGTAAAATATTCACCAGAGGTCCAAAACATGGACAGGACATCCAATTAGCATCTTGATATTGGTACTTTGAACTGAAATCAAATTAATTCAAATTAATTTCAATAAATTTAAACCAGGACAGCCACTGTTTTTATTATTGATTGCTATGTTGATTATTTTCTTATTGAATCTAAAATATGTCCGAAAATACTAAAACAAATGTCTTCAAATTGCTTGTCCAGCCAACACTGCATAACCAAAAGATAAGTTTACTATAAAATACAACAGCAAATTCTCTAAACTGAGAAGCTGAAAGAGGATAATGTTTGTAGTGTGTATTTAATGTGACATGTTGTTAAAAAATAGACTCATGTTTGTGTCACTGCCCCTGATTTATGTGATAATAAATTAATAACCTCATGTTTGTCTAAACAACACAGAGATAATTGACACTCCACTGTATAGTACCACATGGTACCTACTTCTCATGAATAATGATTGGCTGATTGCAGGGGCTTAAGAGTGCTAATCACATCCATGCACCACATGGGGGCTGTCAAGCAGTGGGCTCTGAGCTTCATCGATCTCCACCAGCAGCCATGGAGCACTGATACAGTAGGCACATCAGTAATGGGGGGGGGGGGGCGTTTCAACGCCATCATGCTACACAGGCTCAGCCATGCAGAGCCTGAAGGGGAGTGATATACTGTACATCGAGTGTCTTTATAACAGGCTGCTGTTTTACCCAATTAGAGGATCAAACACATCAGGAAAAACTCAAACTGCAGATTTAATGTAATGACCTCAATATCATGTCAGCATTGCAACTTCTTTATATGTAGCTCTCAATCAGTCTATAGCAGGAACAGCTGGACACCCTGCCACCTGATACAAATCCAAGACAGCACACACAAGCCCACCAGATGAGAACAAACACAATCCACCTGCACACTGTTGGCAGGTGTGTCAGTTTCTTTATTCTCGGGGAAAAATGTCAATCTAGCCAAAAGATCTTCACAGCTCAAGATGGTCGGCAGCAAATGATAGTTTGCATTTCTGCTGCATTTTCCACCAATATGGTACTTTTGGCCACCTGATCTCATGTTGATCAAATTTTACTGACCTGCACCAACACTGTGCAGCTTTTAAATAATGACATGTACCATTTAAGATGTAAAAACGAGAGGAGCTTTGTGATCCATAGCTGGGATTTTTTTTTTTTAAGATGAGTGATCTATTTTTAGGTTGCATGGAGTGCACACCGTTCACGTCAACAAAATAAGTTGTAGGCTGTCTAAAAAAAGGCTGCAGCAGTGGAGGCTGTAGTTTCAGCGATGCACCAGTAACCTACTTACAATATCATTATCACAGCCCGATCCAGCAGAGCAGAAAGACGACGCTCTCTTCTCCATCGCAACCATCTTTGAACCAAGACCCCCTCTCTCCCCCCTCTCCCCCCCACTCCTCCTCCTCCCCTCCAAAACATTTAAGAGACTTTTCTTTCCTCTGTATGTAATGTTATGAAGGCTTCTGCGGCAAACGATACTCACCTCTAGCAGACATGCCCGGTAGGTAGAGCCTCTTTTTCTTCCTCGGTGATGAGCAGAAGTAGATGCCCCGGTGCAGCTTTGAGAGGGGGGGGGGGGGGGGGGGCAACCCTGATATTATCTTGTCTTTACGTTTTCGGGTGTCATTTGATGGGGATTAAACGGAGGGAAACATTACAGCCCGCGATTTGGTAGACTAGACCAGGCTGCACGATGGAGAGTTACCGCGACAGGGCGTGTCCTGGAACAGACAGCATCCTTTTTTTTAATTATTTTTCCAACAAGTTTATGTCCATATATGAGCATGATGGCACAGAATAACGGGATTGTAAATTAAATCCTTCATGAAATTCCTTGCGTGCAGCTGTTGTCGGGTCACCTAAACGTTAAACTTTCTCTCTGGGATGACTGTGCTCTTCTGGACGCGGTAGTTGGGATTAAATCATAAAGTTGACAGGCGCGCTGGAGCAATATCTGTCGTTTTTCTTCTTTTTTTCTTCTATTAATCCGGCTACTTTAGCGAAAATATTTGGCAGAACCTCCCTCGCGTGGATTCTTTTCACTTTATTCTAAAAGTACGAGTAAAAAAAAAACAACAACAAGCAAAAGTACTAAAAGCACACCCTTTTAGTGCTGTGAGGAGAAAAGCAGCAATGTCAGAAAAATGGGCCAAATTAGTGCATCATAAAGGATATAAACCGCTGGTTTTTACCTCTCACTGGAGATTTCCCATAGCCGAACCTACTCGGTTATCAATACTATTGATTGATGTTTCCAAACTGAGTTTTGATCATTGTCCCTCATTGAACGCACGTCACCCCCATTTGTATGCGTCGATCGTTGTCAGTCCGTGTCTGGTGGCCGTGCGCCCCCTGCTGGCTCTTATCGGTAGCGTTTGGCGAGGGAAGTGCCACCGTGTCCAAAGTGAGCCTGACGCGGAGCCCGGAGACGTCTTGTTTACAGTTTGGTAGTAGCCGAGGCCTGTAAAGTCCAGGGGGGGTGGGGGGGAGAAAAGGTCAACGGCGTGTTACGGGTTTTTATTGCTCACACTTATTCTTTCGTTTCAAGGGTCATTGTATGAAACCTCCAATCTGGATCGAGGCGGCAGCAACAGGAAGAAGAAGATAGAGGAATTCTCTAGGTCTTCTCGGGAGAAACTGGTCCAGTCCAAGAACAAAATGTTCTCCAAATTTACGTCCATTCTCCAGCACGCTGTGGAAGCGGTGAGTTTTTTGTTTACATTTTATTTAAAATATCGTCGTGTCCGTCGGTTTTCGTTTGAGTAACGTCCATGTTTACGGGAAAGGGGCCTTTGTTGCCCGCAGGTCGTCACGTCAGCGTCGGGGAGACGTTGCTAACGAGCGAGCTAACGAGCGAGCCTCAGCGAAACGTCAGCGGTTTTGTGTCGTCAGCTGGTTCTTGTTCTTGTTCTTGTTCGGATTTTTATAAAACTGTGGTTTGTTATATTTCGGACTCGCGGGTCCTCCGTGTTTAAAAGGTCGCTCGGAAAGCTTGAGCTTCTCAGACGCCAAGTTAGCTTCAAGAAGCTAAGCTATCCCCGCAGATATCCCGGTTCAGACAGCGGGTCTTATCGTCTGTTGTTGTTGTTGTTGTTGTTGTTGTTGTTTACATGGCAGATGTAAACCTTTGTCACACGAAAAGGGAACGTTTTTAACCTCTTGTTAATCCTTTTGCAAACATCTGGCCTTTTGAATTCAGTCGCAACACAATGCATTCATCTGTAGGGACACACAACCGTATCATCACTACAAACTAAAAGACTAAAACCACACGATGCACATTTCCACCTGGCAAAGTGCCCGTTTGAATTAGTTGAACTCTGTTTGAATGGGACTGATTCATGTTGACATTTTGCTGTGATCGTTCATCGTCCAATACTCATCCAACCTACTGATCTTTACCAACTTTGGTCTTTTTTCCCAGCTCGCCCCGTCGCTGCCCTTACAGGAGGACTTTGTCTATCACTGGAAGGCCATCACACATTATTACATTGAGACTTCTGGTAAGTAGTGTCTGACATAATAAGGTAATATGTGTCGTGGTCCTGATATTCACACAGTTAGGTTTGCTCCGTCACTTGTTGATGTCTTCTGTACTGATGATGACACGGGTCTGTTTGAGTGCAATGGCAAGGATTTAGGTTATTTAGTCTGTCAATATTTACTTTTTTTTAAATGACAAATACACAGAACAAGTTACCGCGTCCAGAAGAGCTAATATAATCTTTCATATGCCGTATATTTTCCTGAGTTTGTCATTAGAAATCAGCAGCTCTGTGGACCACAGCAGCTCCAGACCAGGACGGGGCTTCCTTCATGTTTGGCCGTGCGGATCTGTAAACGCTCTGCATCTGTGTCAGGTTGCATCTCAGCTGTAGGGTTGGCTTGTTGGGTGAACCCGGTCATTAAACTGAATATTTTGAGTCAGGGAAGTTCCCTCTTGGTTTTCTTCACTCTGAACAAACGCTTCTGTGCAGCAGTTCTTCTCGTTTTGCAAAATTTGGTCTAAACAGCTGAGGGGGAATATCTTTACTTCAAGTTGTATGAACCCACTTGTGTCTTCATAAGCATGTCATCACTGGTTTTACAGTGTTTTAACTTAAATAAACTCCGGTCAGTGGTCACTTTCGAGCAGCCGACCATAACTATTCTTTATGACTGCTCGTTTTGATTAAACCATTTTATTAGTTGTTTTGTGGCTGTGCTTATTAGTCTCGGAAACTGATTTCACATTCATAGTTTTGCTATTTTGTTCTTTTTCACTTTGGGCAAGACACGTGTCTATATTCTTCCTTTTAACTGTAGTCATTGACTCAACCTCTTACATTTGTGACAAATAAGGAGAGCACACTCGGGCCAATCTTTTAACACTGATCAACTGTGCTACACACAAACTAGCTAGTTTGTCTGTTTTGCTTCTGTGCATTTTTCAAATGAAAAAAATGTCGCATCCGATGGGAGAAGCTGTTTGATAAACTGCAGAGGCTTTGCACACTGAAGACGAGCAATGCCTTTATGTTCATAGCTTATGGACCTACAGTTTCTGATATGTTTCTGTGCTCCCCTGTTAGATGACAAAGCCCCCGTCACAGACACTAACATCCCGTCCCACCTGGAGCAGATGCTGGACATTCTGACGCAGGAGGAAAGGGAACGGGAGTCTGGGGAGACCGGACCCTGCATGGAGTATCTCCTACACCATAAGATCCTGGAGACTCTCTACACCTTGGGCAAGGCAGATGTAAGGCAGTCATGCTTTGGTAACTACATGAACTATACCTCCAGGAAAATATACATATCATTAGATGGTAACTGTTTGTGATATTGAATGAAACCTAGAAATCCAGGATGAGGTTTAAATTGTGGGCTCTAAGCACATGGAGGTTCAGGTAGGCTGAAAACGGCACAAAGTGTGTAGTCAGCTGCTGTGACAACTGTCAAAGGCACTCTGAGCTGCAGCTCCCTGTGGGAGGCATCTATTTCTGTCGACTAACCAAATAATATCTCACACGTTGTCTGTATGTGATTTATTTCCTGTTAGTGTCCTCCGGGGATGAAGCAGCAGGTGCTCACCTTCTACACTAAGCTGCTAGCACACATTCGTCAGCCCCTTCTGCCACACATCAACGTCCACAGACCTGTACAGGTGAGAGGCGTAGCAGTCAGAATTCCGGTGTATGTTTGATGGTCCTTTTCCTCAATAATGGTCTGCAAACTGACAAGTTATGTGACTTATTTGTAACTTTTTCTTCTCCGTGACTGTCAGAAACTGATCCGTCTGTGTGGGGAGGTGCTTGCGGCTCCGACAGAAAACGAAGAGATCCAGTTCCTTTGTATAGTCTGTAGCAAACTAAAGCAGGACCCATACCTTGTCAACTTCTTCCTTGAGGTGGGTTGCAGTAACACAAGAGAAAAAAAAAGTTGAGCTACACGTTTAGAAATATTTATCTGTATATATTACTGGCAGAAATATGACACTTAAGGCTCTTATTTTCTCTAACTTATGATACTATTGCAGAACAAGTTGAAGAGACCCGAGATAAAGAGTCCTGTGGCGACAGGGGGGGTGAAGGAGAGCGCGTTGGCTCCAGACACTGGTCAGTCTCTGGTAGAGGAACAGGCTGACCACCAAGAGGAGCCACAGGCTGCAGCTGCAGCTGCTGCCTCCACCAGTCCAACCAGTAACAATAACAACAACAGCAACTACAATCTGGTCACCTCCCTGCTCAACCTCACAAAGAGCCCCGTAAGTTATCACCAAGTTACGACTTTGGGGTGATTCACTGGAAGTTATTTAAATAAGGTCTTTTTGTCGGGAGGTTTTAATCACAAAATGTATGAATATTTCCTCTCCTCAGGATGGCAGGATAGTGGTGAAGGCATGTGAGGGTCTGATGCTGCTGGTCAGTTTACCAGAGCCCGCTGCTGCCAAGTGTTTAACTGAAAACACTGAGCTCTGTGAGCTTCTGACCAACAGGCTGGTCTCCTTCTATAAAGCCCTGCCACAGTCCATGGACCCTGTGGACATCGAGACAGTCGAGTCCGTCAACTGGGGGTACATTTCTTTCTATGAGAAGATCAGAAGAGTAATGACTCTGATTCACCACCTGCATACAATTCCAATACTTTTTTTCCCCTCTCCCTCTTATAGTTTAGACGTATATAACCTGAAGGAGGACGCTGCGCTCTTCACAGGGAAGAGGGCTCTCATCTCCTTCCTGTCATGGTTAGATTACTGCGACCAGCTCATCAAAGAGGCTCAAAAGGTTCTTGACTAACGCTGACTCACTGTGTTTTGATGCGTCATATTTCAGTCTGAATCGACAGAATAAAAGACATTCAAAGAAGTCACAGAAAACCAAAGAACTTCTTTTTTTTCCTTCTGTCTTCCAGTCAGCCGCTGCCGTGATGGCAAAAGTAGTGAGAGAAAGATTCTTTGTGTCTGTGATGGAACCGCAGCTCATGCAGACGTAAGTCCTGCCTTGAATCATCAATCAATCAATCGTCTTGTATTGAAATGTCTCGTTGGTGTGTTACGGTGTGTGTCGTGACTGCTCAGTAACACCGGCGGTGTGTTTGTGGGTTCACACAGGTCTGAGGTGGGCATCCTGACCTCCACCGCCCTGCTGAACCGCATCATAAGGCAGGTGACGTCAGAGGCTCTGCTGCAGGAGATGGTTTACTTCCTGCTGGGAGAGGAGAGAGAACCGGAGACTTCAGCTACAATCGCTCAGAATCCGCTCAGACACCGACTCATCGAGCACTGCGATCACCTGTCAGACGAGGTTCTCATCACATATTCAGGATGGACCTGGTCCTGCTAATGAATGTACCCTTTGCATAATTTATGTCTGTCAAAAAGGGCTCAGTTAGGCCTTTATCATTACTCTCTTGTGCATTCAAAAATGAAAATCACATGTTCTTAAAAAAAAATGTCTTGCTATATTATATTCAAAAGTACAAATAGCCATCTGCCCTTCAAGGATTCTGAGTCCCAGACAATCACATGATGAACCAAAAGTACATGAATTTTAATGAGCATCTGTCAGAGCCATTGCACAAGTTTTCATCACACAAAAGAGATGAATCATCCCTTTGATGCTCAAGCAGCCACTGCCTACTTTTCTTTCAGTGAGCAAATACGCAGCTTCGCTCCAGCGGACTTATGGTGGGAGCCGAGCCTCATTCCTTCCTTCCTGTCCCCAGATCAGCATCATGACTCTGCGGCTGTTTGAGCATCTGATCCAGAAGCCCAACCAGCACATCCTCCACAGCTTGGTGCTGCGTAGCCTGGAGGAGAGGAACTACCTGGAGAACAAACCGCAGGAGGAGCGGGAGCCCCTGGAGAACGGGCAGCCCCATGATGCCGTGTAAGGACTCCACCTTCCCTCTGAGCTGCTGGATTTAGAAGCTCGTTTTGAAGAGCCTCTGCACAAACACAAACCACTGGAAATAAAATGAATGCATCAACTAGCTGTGTTTGTTAGATATGCTGCTCCTTCTTCTGCACAAGTCCTCATTGTGTTTCAATTGGCGGGATTCTTCGGAGCCGTGATTAAGTGGGATCATGATAATGCAACTCGGCTACATATTATAAACCCGTCAGTTGTGGGAGACCGAAACACAATGTGAAATAATTTCGGTGTTTCTGCTTGTCTTTACGTGATTACTGAAAATCCAAATTAAGACACAAACCCAGAGAAAGATTTCATGTCATATTTTAGAATCAAAACAAAAAATTCATGCAAAAGAGTTTAGCTGCTTTAGATACATTACTGTTTGATACAGATACTTTCATGATTATATTTTGAGTAGGATGGATGCATCTACAAACATATTTTGAGAGGGATTTGCATGTAAATCCAGGCTTCTGTCTGTTTGTCTGTCAAATCGTACCTCGAGGACCTCAAAGCTGCCAGAGAAACTCAGAGCGTCACAAAATGCTAAAAACTCATGCAGTTCAATTTGTAATATTATAGCCGGGGAGTCCTTGTTATCAACAGCTATGTGCTGTGTTGAGGGATGCACACATCTTTGGTCAAAAACTAAATGAAATAAGATTTTTTTTTTTTTTTTTAATTTACTTTTTTACCTTATAGTCAGGATTTGAATCAGATCGTGTTTTCATAACCATAAGATATATATTAAGTAACCTGAATGACTGTGTTCTCCCCACAGAGACCTTGAGGAGGATCCACTGTTTGGCGACGACCTCTCTCCGAACCACAGCAGGCTGTCAGGCTCTGATTGGCTGAGCTCGTCTCCACCACACAGCCCTGACCACTCGAAGTCTGATGGGAAGACGGAGGTCCACAAGATTGTAAACAGGTGCAAAAACCGGTGGTGCAACGTGACTCGTGTGGTCGTCACTCAGCCCGCCCTCCTTTTTAAAGGTCTGACGGTTGAATTCTGTTGCCTGCAGCTTCCTGTGTTTGGTGCCCGATGAGGCCAAGTCATCGTATCATGTTGAAGGCACGGGCTACGACACCTACCTCAGAGATGCGCACAGACAGGTGAGCTGTTGTCACATTGTTGTCGTTTGTTTTCAGTGCTTGTCAAACACCGGCCTAATAACAGTGAGGTCGACATCGGTTGCTAGTTGTAACAGTGCTGCAGCAGCTTCATTATGTTTCCTCATCGTTCCCTTCAGTTCAGGGACTATTGTGGCGTCTGCCAGCGGTGGGACTGGAGGGGAAATCCAAAGCCTTTTGAGAGGTGTAACTTGGACATGCCGTTCTTCGAGGGACACTTCCTGAAAGTGCTCTTCGACAGGATGGGTCGCATCCTGGATCAGGTCAGTTTGATCCAATGTTTATTAAACATCTGATGCAGTGGTCACTGGCCTCATTCGGATCAACCGCATGCCGCGATGTTGAGTGACTCCACTCGTCAAAATAGAAAGACGGTTCTAAAGTCTGTTTAGAAATCACAAGTGCAGCTTTGGTTCTAATGACATCAGTCCAGCTGTTTCTGGAGCATCTGACAGCACGTAGTGCAGCAGACGTGAATAAACTGATTTAATGTTCCTTCAAAACTCAACCTGCCTGTTTGCAGTTTACTATAAATCAGATCTTGTTGTGACGGGCACAGCTCAAGAAAACGCTTCTTCTAATGAAAGAATGAAAGGTGGAGAGGAAAAATGGATCGAGAATGCAAATATGCTGCTGATTATGCAGAGACCTTCTGTTTTCTTTGGTGAAACCCAAAAATAATGAGCGCTGAAGCCCAGACACGCATTTGACAAATGCTGTTAAGTGGGAATCGTGATGACTAATAGAGATTCAGAAGGTAAATGTTTCTTTTTGGCAGCACATTTGGGATTCTCGGAGCACTTAGGAAATCAAATCTAAAAGAGAGTGCTGTATTAATTAAAACCTCAAGACATATTGCGTTACGTACCGGTGTCTCCCGCAGGGAACAGAATTCTCAGGACGAACCATCACTTAGTGTTGTTGTTTTTTCAACCTGATGTCCCCTCTGTCGTCCAGCCCTACGATGTCAACCTGCAGGTGACGGCGGTGCTGTCCAAGCTGTCGCTGTTACCACACCCCCACTTGCACGAGTACTTGCTGGACCCCTACGTCAACCTGGCCCCCGGCTGCAGGTCTCTGTTCTCTGTCATTGTCAGGGTAAGACTCCCCTCCAGATTATACACCACTTATCTTATCCATCACAATCAGTTATTTAGGTGCTTGTAGATGTCTCGTTTGTCCTGAGTGTCCCTTTGACAAAAAAAAAAAAAAAAAAAAAGTGAACGTTTAAGCATCGATGCAGTTGGATACAAAACAGTTCAAAAGATCCACCTCAACCAACTACAACAGTAAAATCCTGCTCTTATATTATTGCATTTCATTTATTTTCAAGAATGACACTTTTTACACTTCAAATTAAAACAAGGTGTTTTCAAATTGCAGCTATAATAAAGCATTTCATTCCTTTTAGGGTCATCGTAACGGATGGTATTTATTATAATTGTGAAGCTGTCACACCGTGATATATTATGACCGTCATCATATCTTGAAAAACTCTGTTGCTGTTGCAAGCGCAGTCTGACGTCAGTGCAAGTGTTTCTGCAAGTCTCACTTCCCCGTCATCATGTGAGCACGCTGCTCCCTGACCTGCCCGTACAGAAACTCTCTGGCTCTTTCACTCTGTGAACCGGTCCGAGTACTCGACTTTGAAATCTGTCCCAGTGGCTCGCAGTGTTAAAAGGCTTTATCGAGGTCAGAGGAAGCAGCTAAACCTGTTCACGCTCCCGCTGAGTGTGGAGCTGGTCACTTTCACCCAGGGAGGGCAGGTGTGTGTTGTAATAGCTGTGTGTGTGTGTGTGTGTGTGTGTGTGTGTGTGTTTTTTTTGTTTTTGTTTTTGTTTGTTAGGTGGTTGGAGATCTCATGTTGAGGATTCACCGCATCCCAGACTTCACGCCCAAACTGCTGCTTGTGAGGAAGAGGTTATTAGGCCTGGAGCCAGAGGGCATCAAGTACGTACCTCTCGCCGGTTCTGGGCTCTTGCGGTCTGATTTGACTTTAGGGACGTGCTCACCTTTTCCGTCCGTTCTTCCCGCAGCATCGACCACGTGACCCTGCTGGAGGGGGTTATCGTGCTGGAGGAGTTCTGCAAAGAGCTGGCGGCCATCGCCTTCGTCAAATTCCACGCAGCCGCCTCGTCCTCGCCGTAAGGTCTTCGTCCGTCTGCCTCGGCCGGGCAGACAGGTCGGGATAAGACTGGGCCTTTTTTTTTTTTTTTTTTTTTTTGCGGTGTGGTGGCACCGGTGGCACCGGGTCTGCAAAATATCACCACTAACCAACCGGTCAAGACTGTTAAAGCCCACATGGACGGGCGTCATCACTTCCTCTCCTCCGGACCTCTCGGCCTCCAACACACAAAGTCTGGCCTTGTTTTCGGAGTAGGTCCGAGCGCAGACACTGCCCCGCCCGCAGAGGAAGACAAGGGGAGGAGGTCGAGGTGCAGAGAGATGTTCACTGGACTCTTTTCAGCCTCTGCAGTTTCTCTCACTGCCACCCCCACCTCCCCCCACCCCCAACCCTTTCCATATTTCTTATTCACCAGCCAAAAGATTGAACGCCCTGTAATTATTCTATCAAAAGGAAATATGTTTGTGTATTTATTTTCTGTCCCATCACCTCTCATTTGTAAATGTCATCGCCTTAGTGTGGAATCACACCTTTCAGTGACAGAAACTTGTTTCCTTTTCAGACACCTTAACCGCTCACACGTGTTCCGTTTGAAGACAAGAGGCTGTAGAGGAAAACAAACCCTGTATGTATCTGTAGTTACACACATCATGAGGTGGAGTGTTTAAGATACTGCACTTATGTTTTAAATTTCATATCTTATTTATTTGTTTGCTTACAGGTTGCCTTTTTTTTTTTTTTTGAAACTCGTGTTAAAGTGAAATTGATCTTAAGCGGTCGGCCGCCAGAGCAGATGCTGCGTACTTTGTTTTCATTTTCTCGTCTCGTCGTTCCTTCGGGTTGTCTCGAAGTGCTCGTGCTCTCAAAGCTGGCGTCGCCACTGTCACTCAAAGATGCCCCCATCCATCACATCGCATCGCGGCGTGTTGAATGAAACGTGCAGATTATGTGAATTTGCACGTGGACCTCGTTGCATTGTCACTCGTTACATTAAGCTCATTCGTGTTGTTGTTTTCTTCAGCAAACGTCAGGTCGGCATTTGTGGAAAGAGACGCGTGGCTTTGGATCGGTTTTTGCCGAGATGTCGTCCTCCAGACCCCGTGTTGCTTTGTTCATACACCAGTGTTGCTCACATTTTAAGAAAACATATGTTATTGTTTTTGGACCCGGACTCAATCATTTATTTGCTTCACTCACGGAAATATGCAGAGGAACAGAGCTCATTGTTTTATTAACCAGTGTCTTAAATACAATATTAACAAGAACATACTGGACCTTACCGCGGTGGTTTCCATCCCGGAGAAGAGAGCTTCGTCCGCTGGGTCGAACACGTCTGCAAGTGGTGGACAAAAACAGTTTATATCTGAAATGATCCCGTTATTCAGAAGAAAATCAGCAGATTCGAAACGGATTTATTTTCCGATATCGTTTCTCACCTCGCGACAAAAATAGATTAATCTCCGCACCCTGCGGGAGAAGTCCAGATCCCTTGTTTGGAAACGGCTAAGTTACAGTATGTTCAGAGTTTCTCTACAGTCTGTCACGACTTTCTACGCGGTGTCGCGTCTACTGGCAGTATTACTTTGTGGTCCCGATGAATGACGAGGAAACGTACTCTTGGTGCTGCGTGTTGTTGGAACGGCTCGCGGATCTCCTGCATGTCTCTGGAGGGAGTCGGTCACAGGCTCGGCGATTCGTTACACCAGATTTGAATCGGTTCAAATCGAGACGCTACCTCGTCTTAAGTTCTTGAGTTCTTGTTGCCAGCGCGAGTGTTTGTAATTTACATGTGTGGCTTGTTGCTGCTGCGGAGGTGAACGGTGACTGGTTGAGTCTCGAGCCTCGTTTTCTCACCCCTCTGTCTCTTTAGTTCCACCTCAAGACGCATCACTCTAGCACCTAAGCTACATTATGCAACTGCTTGCATGGAATCAGATTTGCACATTGACCTCATCCTCGTCTGTAATGTAAATATCCACAACAACAACAACAACAACAAAAGCTTTCCGTTTGTTTTTCAAATGTTTTGTTTCACGAACCAAAAAAAAGTGGAGGATGTACCAGGAGTCCCGTTTCTATTTTAATGGGAAACTTTTTTTTTTTTTTTAATTGTGAATCATGCACATTTTTTTAATCAACTATCTTTCCAACTTTTTCTGTACAGTTGTATATTGTACGTGTACAATAGCAATAGAGATATACCTGGTGTAAATGCATGCTTCTACATTATTTTTCATTGTCGAAAGAGAGAAGAGAAGAGAAGAAGAAAAGGCAGTCCGGCCAATTGTGATGATTTCTTAGCCGTCAGCACTTCGACAGGAGATAAAGATGCCTTACTTCACACTGTGGGTCTCGATGTGTCAAGAGGTTTCTGCTTCACTTGCAGTTCGCCGTGATCTTACGATGCTTCTATCTCTTGTCACGCAGGCTTTTTGCTCGGTATGTGAAGATGTACAGGATGCCAACTGATTTCATTTCTTGTGTCATCTCAGACCAATCACTGTATCACGATCATGTTGTTCACTGCGTTCCTCCGGTGTGAAGTGGGACGAGTCTCGTGGTATTTCTGTCGTTTCTCGTCATTGTGCGAAGCATAATTGAAACATTAGGGTAAAGGCGCATGCTCACTTCCTCCTGCCTCAGAAATAATCAGATGCGATCACTGCAGGCTGTCGTGCACTCAGATGCATCGATTCATTTATTTCTCATCAGCGGACTTCATCACTGCTCCTATACACAGGTATTAGGTTTCATTCAGGACAGTATGCTTTTGTTTAACATTCTCCGTCCCCATTAAAAAAAGACAACAAAAAAAAAAAAGAAAACGTTCTCCAGCAGAGGATGTGGTCGTTCTTTGAACAGTTTGTTGTGTTTCATCTCGTTTTATTACAAAATGTCTGTGCAATAAAACAAAAATAGATCAAATAACCATTTCTTTCAATGACAAGGTGAAAGCCTGTTCAATAATCCCCTTTCAGAGTAATAGTTGTGACTAACCTGCCTGTAACACGTAATTTTCCTACGCAAACAGCCCCGCAGGGCGACACGACAACACGAACAGACCGGAGACCGTCGAGCGTCTCTCCTGCCACTGAACAGGAGTCAGCATGGGAACTTTATCCTCCGTCCAATTCGCTTTGGCTCCAAGCCTGCGATGCTCGGTCAGCCGGCTAATTCTGGAGAGATGAGTCAAAAATCTCACTCTCTGGGCTGAGCAGAGGATTGGATGACAGGTCCACAGTCATGTGAGGTGGTCTGGAAACACGTGAATTGTACATCTCCCTTGCCTTGCGGCGATTTTAGAAATCAGCCGTGGAAAAAGAGGCACTGTGGTGCAGAGAAGGCTCTCAGTCTAAGAACTCCCATTCTTCATGATTGCTGAGGTACACACTGAGATTGCAGTCAGCTCGGGTTTTACAGTTCTACTTAAAGGAGTATATTAACATTTGAAAGCACCCGGAAGCACTTTTCCAAATTAAAGAGATCCTTCAAACAATATTTTTCAGACTCGGCACCGCTGTCATCCTGCAGCGCTGAGACTGCACTTGAATGACAAGAGTGCTCCCACACCAGTAAATAATGCTTTGATTGCAGTACTTAAGAAGTCTATACAGTGTCATTACCTCCTCCCGTTAAACCAGAGGTTTGTGTCCAATGCCCCGACTCGTCATTGGTAGCATCGTTACACTTCTGAAAGTCTGATGGAGGCAAATCAGAGCTACAGGTTTATGATTGGAAACTAAATTAACAGTTCATTAATTGTAGTAATCTCATAAAAACGTGTTTGTCCCTCTCAGGTTTGTGACCCAGAGAAGTCAATTATGGTGCCATTTAAAAAAAAAAGAAGAAGTAAACAAACTTGAGTCCGAGGTCACCTTAAAAAGGAGCCGTGTGTAGGATTTAGTGGCAACCAGCCCCTCACCTCACCCTCGACTTCCACGTGTGCCGTGTCCGCCAAAAAAGGTAAACATCCATCTCTGGAGCCAGTGTTTGGTTTGTCCCTTCTGGGCTACTGTAGGAACTTTGTGGGAAATATGAAGGGCCCATTGTAAGGGAATGAAAACTCAACGATCCTTAATTTAAGGTGGCGTTACACCAATGAAAACATCATCAAATATGGTTTTCTATTTCTTCCGATAGATCCTCCTAAATCCTACACACTGAACCTTTAAGAGAATGAACTGTAGTGACCGCTCATATTTCTGTGTGGATGCGAACGGCAGAAACAAATGAAAATTATTTCCATCAAATAGCAGTTTTAACAATTTGTCCACTAAATCTGGTTTCATTAGGAAACGTCACATGCCTGATCATACCTTCGTCTGTTTCCCTGACTTCTTACCAGCTCAAGTAAAGAATATGTTGACAGTAAATTAAAATGCGTGTCGCGACCCAGCTTCTTATTTCCATCAGCGGGACAGTCCTGTAAATGTCACAATCAAAAATCTGTAGAAAAACATCCAGCGTTCTTTCTCCAACCTGTAGTGAAAACTCCCAACAGCATGACAGTATATCAACATATGATGGTATATGAAATTAATTTACATATACATGTAAATAACTCTGTCTTAATGCAAATCATTTTCATATACATACAAAACCACTATGTAAAAAAAACAACTACATGCCGCTGCACAAACTAAACCAGGCTAAAAAGACAAGTTATCCATTTAAAAAAAAAAAAAAAAAAGTATTTACATTTCCAAATGCCTTCTGTTTTTGTTGTTTTTTTGTTGTTTTTTAAATTTTCTTAAGGTCAAATAAGCGTCTCCCCGCCCATTTACAAACCCGCCGCGGATATGCGCGCGCGCGCGCGCGCACACGCAGACACACGCTGGTGCACAAATTGCTCACACGGGAACATTCAGACAAACACATGTCTCTTTGGCTGGTGTGAAGCTGTGGCACCTCGCAGTGTGTGTGCACATGTCATTACACATTTTCCAAAAAATACACACGCACACGCAAAAAATAACACCATCTAAACGGCATAGAAAATAGGTTCCGATGATGGATATAGTGAGCTCCTATGCATTTTTCGAATATATATATGTATATATATATACATATATATATATATTTAATACCAAAACATACTGTATATACGGTATAAGGGTCAGCCACACGTATGCCCTTGATTGTGTGTGTGTGTGTGTGTGTGTGTGTGTGTATGTACTTTAAAGTCACATTCAGAAGTGTGATGTGAAACTCTGTAAGAAGGCATCAATAAATAGAGATGTCAGTCAGTCAGTCGTCCGTCTGTCCGTCTGTCGGTGTGTCCCTGGGTCCGCCGCGTTAAACAGCTCCACCCGTCTCATCAGTCGCTCTTCGAGTTCTGTGCTGCGTCCAGGTTCACCACCTGCAGCTCCGTCAGGTTACTGCTGCTGCTGCCGCTCGACTGCTGGCCAATCACCATCTGGAAACACAGCACAGCTGATGTCAGCGAGCGACAGCCAATCACCAGTCATCAAAGAACAGATGGAGATCCTGCTGCGCTGCATGCTGTTGGTCATGGAGCGGTGTGACGCTGCAACAGATGCTGAGCTTTTCTCTCGCATGTCGGTTATTTACTCTCTGAAATAATATTCTGTCATCTTCAACGGTAGCTCAACAGGATTTTTACAGTTGCATATGATTCAAATATCAACATAATTCAAACTAAATCACCTGAAAATGACCAAAGATTCTCTCGATGAGACTGAACATTCATGTTCTGATTTCCATGCACTGCTACAGTGGTGTTTTAATCGGTCTATTTCATTGTGTTCTTTGCTGCAAATAACGAGTAAAACAAGCGGACCAGCCACATTCATACAAACAGGGCGACAGGTGACGACCCTGTGGCCTCCGTGTGCCGGTGCTCTGTTAGGATGCATTAGTGCAGACACGTGGCATGCTGGTTGCAGAGGGAATATGAGAGTTTCACTTGTAAAATGCAGATCTTGCCGTACTGGGTGTAGCTGCACTGCTGAGACGGGGATCTGCACCGTTCCTGGAGGTGCTGTGAGGAACACCTGAGGGACAGATCCTGGGAGGGGAAACAGATTTACCAAACTCTTCACAATCCGTTTTACATTTGAAGTGAATCCACAGTGGATGTTTTCCAGGGTGTTTGCTCAGTGTGTCTCACCCGCGTCCTGAGCCTGTGCGTGGGACACCTGCATGGCCGAGGTTCCCTGGGAGAAGGCGTTGAGCACGGCCAGCCCCCCGTCGGTCAGCCCTGGCGTGGAGGTGTACATCACTGTGTGGGGGCTGGGGTACATCATGTGACCCGCCACAGACGTTGGCACTGACGAAGTGACAATGGTTGCTGGGAGACTTACTGTCGCTGGGAGGAAGGGAGAGTGGGGGGGGGGGGAGGGCGAGCACGTCACACGGAGGGCAGGAGGTGTGTACAAACGCTGACCAGCAGATGGCACTTTATATCTATCTACTACTAACTCCTGCTCATGAGACCTTAACGTTTCCTCTGGGACACAACTCAGTCCAACCAGGAGCAGAATACAACAACAAAAGAAAAGAACAGCACAAGAAGTACAACAAGTACAACATGATGTGAGTTGATGGGATTTTCTAACTAATGTCAGGCATAAGGAAGTGGACCCTGTTTCCACTCATCAAGATGAAGTAGTTCCATTTTCTCATAGCAGGTTTGTGAAGTGAAACTGGGGCCCGAACTGTATATCATCATCAGCTTTGACGTGATATTTGGATACTTCACTCTTCACTATCTGGAGCAACAGCGTGCACTGATTTTAAAAGACAAACTCTTGTTTCCAGCCTGAAGGAGGCAGAACATGACCTACCGGTGGAGTTGGTGGAGGTGTGGGAGATGTCGGGGCTGCTGTCACTGTTGGACTGGGTGTTGGGATGGACCTGGATAGCTTGGAGCTGCTGGGGAACCCCCGCGCCTGGAGACACATAGAACGGCATGAAGCTACCACAGTAAGACGCAAACACCTCATCCAGGAAGACAGCGGCCGTTGCAGTTGGATTATTGGTCGGGTGCGGCGTACACCGTCAGCCGAGGTAGCAGAAGTCGTCGTGCAAGTAGCATTAGCAGTTATGGCTTTAAGGGCATGACAATTAGTCACATCAGAAGAGGTCGCGATAGCAGGACTAGCAGCGGCGGCGGTGGCATGATTAGTATTGGCGGGCGCAGTCGTGTCGGCATGCAGAGCGGGTCACCTGTGAGGGAGACAGCAGCAGGGAAGCGGAAGACAGCCTGCTGTCCCTGCTGTGAATGCGGGGCGGCGGCCAGGGCCTGTCCATGCTGCCCCTGGAGGGCCAGGGAGTGCTGCTGCAGCTGGCTCAGAGGAATGGTGGGGGTGCCAGGGGGGAGAGGAGTGCCTGCTGCAGGGGTACACACATGGAGGGGGGGGGGATAAGACTGAATGTGAAAGGATAGTACAGTTTGAAAAAGAGCTGATAAAGCTGTAGTTCACGGTCACTTGACTTCCTAAAGATACAGCAACAGATTTAGCTCAAAACACAAGGTTCACAACAGTAGATACTTTTTCTACATTTACCAATGTTCTGGTCAAACATGCACATTAAAAAGATGCCCTGTGGAGTTTTCTTGTAAACAAACAAGCTGTGTTTACTCTGTGATTGTCACAAAAAACGCACAAAAGAATTTTACATTGTGGATTGTTGACATGGAGAGTCATTGCTTAACTTGGCTGCTACCAGTGACATCAACTGTGAAACACCAGAACAGCCTGAAACTGGTGGTGCGTTGTAAATTGGGCCACGGGTGCAGGTGCACGACAGACATTAAACAGGGGTGCAGTTTTAAAAACCACTGCTCCACAGTGCCACTAGTGGTCGGAAACTGCACAGCACGCTGCCTTTAAGGTGGCTAAGGATTTTATAAAAGGTTAGTGGAAACATACATACATACATCTCTTAATTGACAGAAGACGTGATTGGCTCACACAAAGACAATTTGATTTGTTTTTCAGCCCTCAGGGATGCGATCAGGTCATTTTTAGGAGATTCAAAATTGATCTTTTTTTGAACTTCAGATTCTTGAAATGTTGCAAATGGCATCTCTTTCATTTCAGAACGTGACTGTGGAGTTTTACACCCTCACATTTGCTCATATGCTCCGTAGACAGTTACTGCAGCAGGGTGGGCCGGCACTTTCAAGCTGTCAACCGAGGAGCTTTTAGTGTGGGAGGGTGTGTTGTTCCACCTGCCGCTGCTGCTATGTGCCAGACAGGTGGTGAGGAGGAGGGAGGGGGAGGCAGGAGGAAGAGAAAGATGGTGGAAGAAAAAATAAAAAGGGAGGAGGCGGAGGAGGTGGAGGGACTGAGGCACTGCTTGGCTGTACTTCATCTGTCAGTCAAAATAACATACAGGGCCCATTAGTGGGCATCATGTCTGTCCTTTCAGCTGTGGCAGAGCGAAGACAACCAGCACACTGCGACAACCAGCGAGTGACATTCCTGCCAGTTTTGAGGAAAAAAAAAAAAAGAAAAGAAAAACCTGTCCGGCTTCACAGCAGCAACACAAACTCTCGTGATAACACAACATAGCTACGTCATTGAGACGAGTGTCCCAGTCAGCATCTTCTGAAAATGTCCTGCAATAATAACAACACACACTGAAATTGTAATATTTCTCTCATCTTTTGGGGAAACTGTGACCTCTTGCCATCCCTGGTCCTCACAATGCAATATTTCTCTACCCCAAAAAAGTAATGACTAATTAGGCTGCTGAAAAGCCAATTTAGAAACACTTTGGGGGTCCCCAAATCAGAGCCCGTCGCCCCTTAAAGTCCTCTCTGAGGTGGTTCAGATCCCCTGTGACTCAGAGTTCCCCTTAATGAAGGGTCATGTCTAGTTCACGACCGCTCTGTCACAATGCTCCGACTCCTCTAAGTACGCCTCGATTATAATTTCAGCACGAGCCTGCCAATCCCTCATTGAATATTCATGACTAATTATGGCCCGTGTTCATCAGCCTTCATTGCCAGGTCTATTGTGTCTCTCTCACCTAATTATTCCTGTCCCCAAGGGACAATCAAAGGCAGGGCCGGTCGCCAACAGACGTGGCTCCCCTGGTTACTGCGGGTCTTTGTGAAACCTGAGGGCGCTGAGTGTTGGTGACCGGCGCTGAAGAGCTGTTGTGTGATATAAACACGAGAGGCACGACCACCCCGAGATGACAGTCACACCGCGGTGCCGTTCAAATTCTAATCTGCTAATAAGCTCAACAACACGGTGGCATTAACAAAACACGAAGGGGACATTTTGATTCCGAAGGATGAGGTGAAGACGAACAAACCATACAGAAAATATGAAGTTTCGGCTCTCCTCCTTACCGGGCATGAAAGTGAAGCCGCCGGGCAGCTGCATGACGCCCGCCGAGCCGCCCGCCGTCTTCAGGACGGTCCCGTTTGCGCTGATGTTGCTGTTGCCCGACACGGGGGCCAGGTAGTTGGTGATGGGGAACGAGGGTCCGCTGCTCACCTGCATGGTGGTGGAGGTGGTGGGCACCGTGGACTGGGCGCTGCTGGTGGTGCCGGGGAGGCTGGCGACCGTGAACGTCGGCTTCAGCGTGTCCTGTGGGAGAAACCAGACACAGGGAGTGGGGGAAGGAAGGGGCACATTGGTTGATGGAAATAAATGAGTTCTGGAGTTCGTCGTGGAAGAAGAAGAGAAACTTCCATAAAAGTTTATGAAAGTCGAGTGACATAGTCGAACGGATTAAAAAAAAAAAATATATTATTTCCAAAACACTGGATCATACAACTCAAAATTCAATAAACCATAGTAAATGGTAACTAGTCGGCACTTATATAGTGCAACATCCCTTCAGTGGTCTCAAAGAGCTTTATTATTTACCATTCGACCACTCACACGTGGAGCTGCCCTGCAAGGTGCTCGCTTGCAATCAGGAGCAATTCGGGGCGTCTTGCCCAAGGACACTTCGGCATGTGGACAGAAGGAGCCGTGGATCAAACCGCCAACCCTTTTAGGCCGCCAATTTCGTTTCATTATATTTGGAGTGGAAGTAGTGTTGCCAAAAGATGCCGTATTTTATTATATAGCTAAATAAATAAAGTCGTCAAGTGCAGCATTTATGACAGGTTTTTATGAGAGTGTCTGTCTAGGTTGACAATCTGAATGGCTTGCAATAAAAACGACAAAGTGAGACAAACGGATGGTGACAAAGTTTTCCTTATGGGAACGTAATTTGCAGTTGATAAATCGCAACGTATCGCAGTATATGCTACCTCAATTCTCAGCAGTGCGACTTAAATATCGTGATAATGTCGTATCACGGAGCCTCTGGTAATTCCCACGATGCCTTCCCGTCTTTGAAACCCCACATCTACAGCGTGTAACACAGACTTCAGGATCTGAAGCTTCAATTCCAAACAAGTAAACTGAACTTGAAGTTGAACTAAAATCCGTGGAGCTCCTGTGTAAGAAGCTATTTCTGACTACCTGGATGTTTGTAGTGTTTCCGACTGATCCACTAACAACCGGAGAACTTTCCTACAGAACACCGAATCCAGCAACTGCAAAAGCAACACGAGTTTCTACACGACACCTAAAACAACACTATTAATGGGGCTTTTCCTCCCCGAGCGGCGGAACGCGGGGCATAAAGGAGGTGAAGCCTTTAATTCTTGCAGTATTTCAGGGATCAATGGACGGCTGACAGAAAGCAGGGAGGGTTTTAATGGTCGCGGGGGCAAATGGCATAAACAAGGAGGAGAAACAGTCTGGGACCTCTCTAATTGTAGCCACATGTAAAACAGCGCAGGGAGCGTTTTCTCTGAGCAGTTCAATCCTCAGGTCTGAAAGGAGCAACAAGTTGTATTTACACAAAATCAGCACAGAGTGTGGGGATTTCAAAATGTGGCAGGAGTGTAACAACATGACAGTTCACACCTGAATACGCAGCATCATCCATTCATCATCTGTAGCGGCAATTAAAATCCAGCCGCCGCTCGATTTGACTCTTTAAAAACAACAACAACAACAACAACAAAAAAAACATCATTTCTGCTCTCCTGTTATTTTGCAGAGTTGCTATGACAGCCACCTGACCGTGTAACATGACATTTCTGCACAAGGCAACCAGGTCGGGCAGATGAGATGCTCACATAAACTCAAGATCAGAGGAGGTGAGACGCGGCATCGCACCGTACGCTAATGTGAGCAGCCATTGAACAGCCGAGCTGGATGTGTTGCTGAGTGGGCTGCACGATGAGAGCCGGGTAGGCGTCGGGCCGAGACCATAAAGCTCATCTGAACACCACAATGCCCGTTTATTACGCACTTACGCAAACACTCAGCACATGATACTAATGATCTGTAATAGCAGGACGGGAATAAGCCGACACATTGGAAGGCATGTTTGCGTTTTGATGGGGGTTTCATAATGTTTTGTGTGAAGCATAAAACGAACTGATTCTCTTCATTTCTACAAGTACAGAGCACATCAGAACAACCCGTCTCGTCTCGAAGTCTCCTTCAAATGTGGCCGACAAATGCGACAAAAAGAAAAACTTCTTTTGCCCGATATTTGGTGGAGACAACCAGTGAATCGCTTCGATCCCGACTTGAGGCCGACTGGGGACCTTTGCTGGACGTCATCCACCTTTTGTGTCCTTTGCTGGACGTCATCCACCTTTTGTGTCCTTTCCTGTCTTCTCTACACTGCATAGTATCATGAAAAGGCTACACGGAAAAACACACTTGATGGATATTCTCTGTATTTACTATTAACCTGGTCCACTATTTGTTAGCACTCCATCCTGTATGGAAGTGAAATGTCACAATTTGGACTGTAAACTGTGGAGTTTGCCCCAGTTTCCCACTGTCGTTTACACTTTGTCAGCTGTTTGAGGGACAACTTCCTGGAGATAAACTTTTAACTGTTTGATGTCACAAGTTGAAAAACTCGTTTCAGGTCCTCTGGAGGACAATCCTCGTCCTTTTGGAGAGCCGAGACAAAGCTATCGGAGATGTAAACGCTCTCCACAGCAGTACAACAGAAGAGGAGAGTGAATAATACAGGTTGAGTGTCTGGAAACATCAGACAGGGTAACTGTGAGTAAGCAAGCCAATGAGGCGAGTTGCATTTGATAAGCTTTGGTATAAAAAAAAAATTTAAATTAAAAAAAAAAAAAAGAAATAAAAGAAACATTCATTATTAATAAAAACAAAAGAGCATAAAAACACGTGAGGTCAACGCCTCTCTGCAGAGCTTTGTTGGTTTTTATATGTGACTGATTACGTGGGTGAGAGGTGGAGGATCCAGCATGGACTCTGCTGATAAGGAGACACACACACACACACGCGCACACGCGCACACACACACACACGCACACACACACACACACACACACACACACACACACACACACACACACAAATTGACCTCCTGGAAGCGTTTACTCCCACACCGCATTCTACACAAATTTTACTATTTATGATATTCTTTTATTAAAGATGACTAAACACAAGTGTTTCCACTTATTTAGTTAAAAAAAACTAAAAAAATATTTTAAAAAACTCAAGAAGATTAATAAATCATCAAGAGTGTCACAGTAGAGTCGCACTCTTCTGGACTTCATGGAGCACAGAGGGACGAGCCGGTGCCGTCTTACTCAAGCTGCTCTGAATCACAAGGAAACTACCCGGCTCGGCTGAGGGGCTCTGACAGTCCAAGGTCTTTTACCTCTTTAGTTAAACAGCAGCTGGAACGTGGGAGGGGGAGGGCCCTGCGCAGCGCTCGGTTTTTCTGCCCTTTCGACCGAAAAGGAAAACCGAATAAATACACCACCACAACAACAACAATCGATCAGCCGTTTACTCCACAGCGATCGATCACGTCATTAAATACAGGCCGATCGCTGGCAGAGCGAGACACAGCTCTCATCCCTCTTCACTCTCGCAGGACACTTCACAATTAATGTTCACTGCAACTAAACCAGACGAATGAGAGCAAACTGTCTGTCTCATTACAGGTAATACTGTGAGTCAAAACCGTCCAAAATGCAGCTGCTCCCTTTTTAACTGGATATAACAACAGGTCACACATCACTCACTCTGCCCTTGCTTCACTGGTTTCCAATAAAAGACACCTGTCTCCTGCAACATTTTTAAAAGATGGTTCAAATGTTTTTATTCAGACAGGCTTTTGGTTCGCCTGTCGATATAGCTCCTTTTATGGCTCATCGCTCCACTCGTGTCCTGTTATTTTGTTGTCGATTTTGTTACTTTAACTGTTGTTGTAATTTTAACCGTTCAAAAAAAAAAAAAATCACGCCGTTTGTGGGCCGTTTTATTAAAATGTGAAACTTTACGTACTTACTTACTTACTTTAAGATGGCAACAAAAACCTGCAGCTACACTGGAGATAAAAGTACGACAAGAGAGCCAACAGCGGCCGGAGCAGAGTGAGTCTGTGTGTGGCAGGCCGAGCAGAGACAGACCTGTGTGAAAAGTTCGGGACAGGAGACAGCAGAGGGGAGAGAGTACAAACAGCTGAGGACGCAGACAGCTGGCGGGAAACCTGAGCACCTCTGAGGGGGGGAATTAACCCGTTGCAGGCCAGCTGGGGCAGCAGGAGGCCACGTGTAAAAGACACGCCATCCGACACGCGCTTCTCACCGTTCAGCTGCACGAGACGACTCAAAGGTGCTCAAACTTGTATCGTGACAAAACAAAAATGTCTTGACTGACGGGACACGGTCACCGTGTTGCAACTTTTCCATCTTGGTGGAGAAATAAACACCTGCTCTCGCTTTGGTGTCGTGCCGCTGCAGGACCGAGAGTTTGGCCTCAGAGGGGAGTTTGATCATCCTCGTTTTAACCTGTGTGGAAATCACAGCACCTGGGCTCACCGCCACTATCTCTGTGACCTACATAGCCAGATTCCTCTGACCCGCTGCTTTGTTTGACCACCTCCGAGTGTCTCCTGTTCAACCGGCCCGTCTATAAACGCCCGCTGGCTTCCATTTCAGACACGGCGGTGCATAGTAAACATAAGCAGCAGTGGTGTAATGCATTCTTTCAGATCATCCTTGAGATGTAGCCAAAGCCTCCATCACTTCCTCCTCAAGTCCTGTCCATCTGCTGCTCCTCTTCGTACACTTTTACACACCGACACACCATTAAAAGATGGAAACCGACGCGCACCCCCACACCAGAAGTCTAAACAGGGTGTTATGAAATATATTAGCCCTGTTAATCAGATGCTATTTCTATGATTTGTAAGCAAAAATGCCAAACTTGACTGAGCTCTAGCTTAATGATTTTAATTATTTGCTGCTTTTCTTTGTTTTATGTTAAACTCATTTTGATACTTGGAGGTTTTGGAAGTCGGGTGGATGCCATGTCAGGCTTAAAGGGAAATGAGTATTGATGATGAGTGATGAGTTTTTGTCACTATTTCTGAATTTCTGCACAACGTTTCTTTTAAAAGGTCAATTGAACCCCTAAAAGTGACATTACAGAATCCTTATGGTCGTCCAATTGTCTGACATTAGTTAAGTGGACACTGAATTATGACCATAAAGATTTATATCTGTTTGAAAAGATTTACTTTGGTTGGTTTAAATTTCTTTGGGTTTTACCCCAGCTTCCTTTTTTTAACCACTTGTTTGTCATTGAGATTCACTACTGCTCACCACACTTTAAAAAACAATATTTACAAAATACCAGCCCGAGACTGACCTGGGGAAACACGCCACTAAGCATAATGAGGTCGCAGAATGTGGCAAATGAAGTCACAATTTATAGTCGTGCAGAGGAGGGCTGAGTCTTCTGGAATAAGCAATGAATCCTCTGGAGTCGGACTGCACAGCCACCGAGAGCGCCCTCCATAACTTGCCATGTAATCCATTTTACAAGCGAGGGGGCATTATTTTACACCAGTGACAGGCAGATCTGAAGTATTACACCTTCTGTCCCTCATGTATACATGTACATATGAGAAACCCTAATAAAAAAGGATCAGAGGAAAAAATGCAATAAACATAAACCAAGAGAGACATCAGAAATCTTTTTAAGCTCTTTCAATACGCCGCTCTGTAAAATGTTGTGCATTCTTAAAGATTGTCTATATGGTAAAAGAATAAAAGCCTCCGCTGCCCTCCGAACACTCACAGACATCAGACAAGGACCTCGTTTAAAAGGAAGAGGAAATGAGAGAGTAATTAAAAAGAGAAGGACACAAATGATTCCCTATTCATGACGGATTAATCACTCCAAATTGAAGGTGACAACTGGCAGGCAGGTCCGGTGTTGGTTGGAGAGCCCATTGTGCAGTGTACTGGTGGCTGGCCCTCGTCTAATCTCCCATGTTGCTGGCTCCCATCTCCCCGTCTGTCACCCTGCCAGCAACATGGAATTTGCAGCTCCATTTGGGACTGCTAAAAAAGGCAAGGCAGCCCAAGTGGAGGAGGTGCAGCCAATGGCTGCTGACCTGTCCAGTTGCTTGCTGTAAAATAAGGGGGTGGAGGAGGGGGAGGGGCGGCGGGTGACATAACGTTGCTCTCCCTCCCCTCTCGAACAGGGCCGACATGCTTCGTACACATTTATAGACGTGCAACATGTTGAATCAAGGAGCCGTCGGATCCGTCGTGGGACGTCTCCACTGCAGGGAAACACTCGGCTTCACTCTGCAGGTTTGGTAAAGTCGGTGTGGTCTAACGAGCACACAACAACAAACAAACAAACAAACAAACTTCAGCAGGATTACAAACGGCAGTGACACGGACAGGCAGAGGATGGAGAGAGAGGGATGAAGTCAGGGGGAGCAAAGGGGAGAGAAGGGGGAGGGAGGGGGGGAACAGGGGGAGACCGTGATACTGAGAATTCAGCGCTAAGATATATCCTCCAAGCAAGCATGAGTTGTGGGATTTGCTACCCCTTCCCAAAAATAACCCAAAGAGCAGAAAAACATCTGTACTGTAGGCACGTCTAGTTTGGGGAATTAGCCACAAACAGTCCAGAGATCAGTCGGGAGGCAGTGAAGGCACAATGAGCAATGTACTGTGTCTACCCTCTCTGCTGGTGCCCTACTTTTACTTTAACCTACCTCATTCACCTCCGTGTCAGACATGACATTACCCACAATTCCTTTCAGCAGCCATCAGCTGTTGGTTTTATGCGTGCTAACAACAGAAATATATAAGTGAGGATTTTCCACACAGAACGTGAGTCACACACTTTCAACTTGATGTCTGATCATCTTGAGACTCCTTTCTGCTCAAATAAAGACGTTCTCGAAGGAATAATGAAGCGATTCTGCCCTGCGTCACTGCTGGTGAAGACGTTTCTGGAGAGCGGGTGCTGCCGGCTAATTTCAGTGAACAGTTGGGGATAAATTAGTGAACATTTCCAGAGCAGCTGCCATGTTTTCCAACAAAATTCAGGGGTAAAGACAAATGACAGCCCAGCTAGTGATGGATGCATTCAGCCACATGTAGGGAAGACTTTATACCGAGTGGAAAACAGGCGAGTGTCAATCATTTAGTGGGCAACCTACTTGAAATGACTTTTCTGTCAAGTCAATGCATCCATGATGTTTTATGCTGAACAACACCAGATGATTTTCCAGGCTATTATCCTGAGGGACAAACACTAAAACCCAATTTGAATGTTAATACTTTAAACTACAGAAAAATCATAATTAACCCCACTGAAGCAGTGCTCGGGCTCATTATTCAAAATATTAAAATCTCACAATATTAAAAAGGAACAGTTGGGATATCAACTCATTTTCTTCTCTGTCTGGACACAAGGGGGAAACTTTGGCTCTGCTAAAGACACAATCCACCAACCAGCACCTCTACAGCTCACTAATTAACATGGCGGGCCTTGTTTGTCTGATCTGTACCAAAACGAAACATCGTGGTTTTGCGAAGAACTATTTCTTGGCTGTGACACTCTGTCAGACAACCAGCAGAAAAGCAAGTAAGCCACCCAAGAAATAGTCCCACACATCGCACCTTACTTCTCAGAGTCCCTGCTCGTTAAATATTTTTCCACTTCTTAGGGTTTTTCTTTTAATCCTGCAAAGCTATTACAGGCACCATTTCAGCACCACGTAGTCTGCAGTCACATGATATTATGAGCACCATATCATGTCTACTTCACTTATCTCCTAAGCCTCTCTGTCTTTAGCTTCTCCAAACTGTTCACCACTTCCCCCCCCCCAGCAACCCTTGCAAACCCTATTTGTTTAGACTAGCTTGGACTGTATGCATGACACGCTACTCTCATGATGAACGGCGTCCAGACGCAGCAACGACGGACCTACTGCAGAGACGACCCCTCACCATCGAGAGCTCCGTATCCACCTGTCGTGTGTTAACTTTTTCTCTTTTTGCAGGGGTCATGCTGGCCTCCCACACTCGTAGCTGCAGCGGGGGCGGGCGAGGGAGGGGGGGGGGGCAGAGGTCAGCGTGTGAAGGCCGGGCAGCCACCTAAATAGACGCTGCGTGAAACTGGGACTGAAAATTATTGCTCAAACGTTTCCAGTCAGCTTGCTCATATCCATACTTCCCCCTCCATATCACTAAATGAGAGGTTGGGAGGGTTGGGGGGGGGGGGGATCACAGGACTCCAAAAGACAGCTGCAGCTTATAAGGAATGCGAGGGGCCTCAGCCAAGAGTGCAGGCAGGGAAACCATACCATATATGGCAACAGAGGCAGAATCTAATTTTTATCAATGAGCAGAGCGGGCATGAGAGTGGCTTAACATGCGAAGGTTGAGCTCCCATCCTTGACGGTGTATGGTACGCGTTAGATGGCGCCCTGTGAAAACAGCATGCAGGGCAAACACGCCCGCGAGTGTCCGTCTTCAAAGGTGCACGCACTTAAGCTGTGTAAACGGGGGAGGGGGAATCTCGGCCGCCGGCACGTGATCGCACGAAGGTGTGGACGGTGATATTTGAGGTTTTTAGAGCGCTTGCAGAGATGCGGGGGGGGGGGGGGGAGATACAGGGACACATGTAGGGACACAAACTGCAGCTTTTCACTCGGGATGTGAAGAGGTCAAACAACCGGGAAAAAAAAATTAGTCTGAGGAATTTTTTGTTTCTGTCGTGATGATTTGTGAAGGTTAATGAGTCCGAAAACTGCACAAAATGTGTAATATTCAAAAGTTTTTAAGACCGTTTAACTTTTAAAGTTTTATCCATGAAGCTCCGTCCCCAAAATCAAAGATAAACAGTAAAATCCCCCATATAGCAGGCTGCATGTTTCCCATCCTAACACAGCCCAGGCCTGCAGTGATTTATGTTGAGGAGTGTTACGAGGCTTTCCTGGATAAGAGGTCAGAAAGGTAAAGTGTAGACAGCCTCCTTTAGCAGAGGAGGATAATTCTCCACATCTTATCTGGCTCTCCCTCCAGTCTGGAGCCGCTTTGAAGGACCGTTGAGTTTTTTGGGGTTTTAATTAAAAGACGGTTTGGTGTTCGGGAACCAAACCACAAGCCCCCAAAAAAACAGACGCCTCACATGTAACAGGCAAAATTTCAAAACTGTGTTTACAATAGGACAAAGATTATTTTCCACAGCTGCTTGTGGGTTTGATTTATTCGCTCTCCTCGCGTGTGCTGGCCTATTCTGGAGAGATTTCCCACTAAATCCATTTGTGACTCTCTATGGGGCTTTATCAGTTCTTTGTTTTTTCTTAAATTTGCACTACAATCCATGTCTCCATTAGAGAGCAGACAATGAGTCACAAAGACTGTAGGGTGAGTACCACTGCTGCTGGTCTCAGAGGAGTCGGGCTGTGGGGACGGGTACAGAAATCAGTGTGTTCAATTTTAGCTGCAGCCTCGCTGCCATCGCTCCACTAGCGACGGAGCGTATTCTTCATTTCCACTCTTTTGATTCTCACCTTTGTGTCGCCCATGCTCTCTGACTCGGACACCTGGTAGGTGAGGTCCGTCTCCTCGAAGCCCGTGGCACTCATGCGCTGGTCCATGGAGGGGTCGGAGCGCGGCGGCGAGTCCGGTGAGTTGAGGCATGTTTGGATCAGGGCTTTGCCCGTCTCACTGGTGATCATGGGCTGGAGTTTGCGGGTAGCGAAAGTGTAGACGTGGCCCGTTTCACTGGCCACGAGCAGCAGAACCTGGGTGCCCGTCAGGGTGGAGAGTTCATAAGCCTGGGAGAGATAAAGAAGAAAATGTAAGCGTCTGAGCGAGAGAAGAGGCCAAGAGTCGAGCTCAAGCTCAAACATCAAGAAGTTCACCAAATTAGGGCTTGGATTTACCTCCACATCATGCACAAATTAATCTCTACTGGGGAGGGAATATAAAGTGACTCCAAACCTGAATCGGTGGAAAAAAGCCAAGAAAACACTAGAATCTATAAATACCGCTGTAGTGAACTCTGACGTACAGCACTAATGAAACAAAAATACGTGAGATAAGGCTCCCAGAATAGACAGTGTGATATAGCTGAGAGACTGATTGCAGCAAAGCGCTGGTTTGCATAGGCAGGCGGATTAGTAGTAGTAGTAGTCCGGTCTCGACGGAGGAGACGAGGATTCATTGTAAACATGCAGAGGTAGCCGGCTCTAAAACGTGAGGCCTCCACCACACTCTGCCACCTTGTCATTCACTAAACACACACACACACACACACACACACACACACACACACACACACACACACACACACACACACACACACACACACACACACACACACACACACACACACACACACACACACACACACACACAGTGTGAGCCTGAACTCCATCCAACACACGACCAAACGCAGCCCGACGCTGCACTCGGTGTGAACTCCTGAGAAAGCCTTTTTGTCTAAATGAGTCATCAGTTATGTGGAGGATGCGTGTGGTGCTGTGAAGGCTCAGTGCCGTTGCCATCGCCTCGGCGAGCGCAGTGCAGCCGGAGCGAGCTGACAGATGTGCCATTGTACGCTGGAGTGCGACACTCCGTCAGACGGAGTGAGGAGATGAATCGCATTCAAATTAAAGGATTTGATTATATTGGGCACTTATAAAAGCATGTGTTCATCCACGACTGCTCCGCCATGCTCTCTCTGCTTCAACACTGTCTTCATTATGAGCTGCAGCGGTCCAGTCCTCACTACCTGGGAGGATGGAGCTGAAGCCAACTATATAATTGCCCTTTGTGTGTAATAATACAGTGACAGAGAACATAAAAGCTAATGATGATCATAATAATAAATGCTGCACTTGTTTCACCTGAACACTTAAAACTTTAATTATGTGGAGCTTCGCTGTGTGTGCCGAGGATCTCTAGCTGGCTGTAGTTCACCTCAGCCTGTGCTCATGCAGCCCTACAGAAGCAGGTAATGAACTCCACAGCTCCAGTCATCCTCCTCCACTGATTAGCTGTGCACCGGCTTCAGAGGGGTCGCTAACAACAGAGCCTGGTGTTTGGCCGACATCCAAGACAGAAAAAGACTAATTTGTCAACCTAAGTGTGCTATGTGGCAGCACAAACTAGACCTACACACGGCTTTAATAAGTTTCCCTGCTCTGCTGATTTTCACATAAATATTTATGACTGCAGGGTGTGTGGTGGCGGTGGCGGAGGTGTCTCGGACTGCAATTGGTTCCTCTGCCACAGAACTTCCCAGTTAAGCCTATTTATGAAATAAAGAGGGAAAAAGGCACATCGCAAACAACAGAATGTACATGTCGCTGTGCAATTAGAATCCAAAGCTTGTGATGCACCTTATTTTTCAACTTGTCCTTTTGTAGTTTGTCTGCTAGCAGCTCGAGGATTAGTCAAAATCTTTGGCTTGGCAGTAAACAGTTGTAAGTGTAAAACATTTGCTGGAACGACTTGAAGCAAGGCTTTCATGTAAAGCTGCATTTAATATCTAGGGCTTTACAAAGCAACTTGTAGGCATTGTAAGTTAGCTGACTAATAGATATTTACAACAACAATTCTGATAATCTATTAATTGTTAAAGGCAATTATTGTTCCAGCTTCTCGGAAGGATTAGGTAACGGTCTGAGATTCAAATCACTGTAAAGTGGGTTCTGTACGGTTGTTTGAAGATGTCACATTAGGCTCTGGGAAACTGCGACGGCCATTTGAACACATTTTCCCTGATATCAAATAGATGATTCATTCCGTAATCAAACCAGAACTACCACGTCGCAGTTGTTTGTCTCCACCAACCAGAAAAGTTGCAGTTTACATCTATGAGACGGACGTGAGGTCACAGTAACCTTGGACTTTTGGCCACCAGAATGTAATCAGTGTATCATTCGGTCCTTTTGAACGTTTTTGTCAAATTCTAAGTAATTCCCTCAAAGTGTCCCTGAGATGTTGTGTTTACGAGAATGGGACAAAAAGACGGACGACAAATAAACACAATGCGTCCAGCACAACGTATGTCATATGGTGTCCTGAAACTGCTTGTTTTGCCTGATCAATCCCCTAAAATACTAAATGTTAAATGATTTAAAAACTATGCAAACAAATAAAATAACAATGAGCAAAAATCTTCACATTAAAGAGCTGGAACCCAGAAATATTTGACAAACCATGAATTCAATCATCAAAATTGCTACTAAATAAAATTTTCAGTCAATCAACAGGCTTTTTTCTTCCAGTAGTGTCATTGCAGGAAAACTCCTGGTATAAATAATAACTTTCAGTTTGGCTGAGCACATTTCCGACCAGTGGGTTTGTGAGGTGTCTCACTTACACTTCTTACTGGGGGCACTTTAATGGAATGGAGTCACAACTAATGTTATTAGTAACATTGTGCTTTTCCTCCTATAACAAGTCAAAGTATCTGCCGTAAACATCCCTTCTCTGGAACAAATTAAAAAAAAGGAACTGCATTATTAGTCGAGTAATCCTGCACCTCACATTGAGGTTTGTGCGAGTGTTTACAGGCACGTAATCTGAAGCATGAGAAGTAAACACGCGCTCACCACGTCTTTCAAAGAATAAACCGGCTCCTCCAAAAAAAAAACAGTTTGAGACCAATCTACTATGAGTCCTCCCACTCCACCCACCTGTCAATTTCTGTGATGGCTGGCACAGTGTGGGCAACATTTTCAAAACTCTCCATGCCCACAGTGTGTCAAATAGTGCTCATGTTGCCAAGAGCCTACATAAAGACACCTCAGTTTCCACGACAACAGTCTGGGATACGAAAAGAAGAGCGAAATGGAGCAGAGTAGACAGTGCAGGCGCTTCGAAGTAACACGGGGATAACGAAGAACTCTGGGACAGCAATAAAGCACAGTTTACAAGTGTTTCTATAAAGTCCTAATGAAAAGTGGTCCAGTCTACAGCACAATAACTGCTGTGCTTGTGGTCAACAGCTGACCTCGTCTCCAAATAATTAACTCTAAATGACTTGATGCCACACAGCAGTGCTTTATTACGGCAGCAGCAACTGTGTGGGTGATGTGTAGATTTCCAGAGAAATATTACTTTGTACTTAACTAGACAGTAATGGAGGCAATTATGACGACCAATGGAGCAATTCTTTTATCTCTGATGTCGCCTGCTTGTGTGCCAGGCTCACAATGAAACCCAGGACCAGTCATCACTGGGCTGGAAGCTCGTACCACAATTTACAGCGCCATAACGCATGCACAGACGGTCCCGAGCTCCTCGCCTCTTGTTTGAGTGCTCTTTGACCGTCCTCTGATCTGTCTCCTTTGGGTTTAGTCAGCTGTTGGCACACACAGGCCCACTGCTGCTCACTGCCACATGGCTGCCGCCTCTGAGCAAAGCCCTGCTTCACAGTGACAGAGGGAACAGCCTGTGCACGGAGGGCTACTGATGGGAACCACTTGCAGTAGTTGTAGGCCTGTCAGTCAGTGTCTGAAGGTGTGTGGGTATGTGTGCACGAATAAGTGTGTGTGTGTGTGTGTGTGATAGTTGGTGGTGAGCATGGGCCTAAATAGAACTGTAATTTGCTCAAGTCTATTTAAAGCCTATTGCCTGTCATGAATGTTCTGACTTCCTCACATCCACTGAGTCACTTTGTGCCACAATTGTTCTGCCTTTCATGAGATAAATTGTGTGTTTAAACTCGATTTGCTTCAGTATGTAAATATGATGAAGGCTCACTGTTGACAACATTTCATGTCTTTACTGTGATTATGATGATCACCGATGCTCCATTTTCCACTGGTGTTGTGATTTGACAGGTAACTATGGTGTAACCAAGCTCAGCGTTAACTCAAAGAATGAATGA
The DNA here is from genome assembly GCF_029030835.1 of Brachyistius frenatus. NCBI lineage: Eukaryota > Metazoa > Chordata > Actinopteri > Embiotocidae > Brachyistius > Brachyistius frenatus. Next base: position 5,088,531 of record NW_027210607.1, read on the forward strand.
ATGAATGAATGAATAAAAAAAGACCATATAGTTTGTTATACTGCAGTATATCTGAGCCAATCAACATCAAATCAAACGCTACTGGAGCTGGAAGGAATCCAGAGGCTTCACCTGACTCACCTTTTTCATGATACCCGTCTTCCTCTTGCTGAAAGTGGTGTACCGTCTCAACTTGTTGTCAATAAATTCCATTTTTATCTTTACGCGCCCACGTGTCTTCTTCCCCGGCTTTGCCCCGGCGACCCCGCCGGGCACCATGCCGTAGCCTCCAGGAGGGACTCCCACCTCCTGCCCCGTCACCGCAGCCTCCATCTCCGCTCTCTCCCGCTTCACCCCTCTCCTGCTGTCCCCGAGTGAACCCACCGGGTCCTCATCATCACCGGAGTCCGAGTCATTATCCGAGCCGCTGCACAGAGGAGCGCATTCCCGGTCCGGGTCGAAGCGGGCTCCGTGAGGCAACACAACTCCCGTGTTTAGCCCCAACATGTTTCCCTGGACGGCGGTCTGCAGACGGTTCAGCCCGGTCCCGTTCCCTCTCACTCCTCTCGGACCATCTGGACCATTAGCCCCAAGCATCCCAACGGTGTCTCTTTCCCCCGATCGCCCTGCAGCACCGGCGCTGTCGCTGACCCCCGGTAAAGCTTGCCCTGCTCTCACTAAAACGGGTCGAGTCCCGACGCTGACAACCCCCGAACAGTGTCCTGTGGTGCCCCTGCCCGACGCTGACCCGTTTCCAGATGGTGCCGATCCAACCTGGCTCGGTAACATTATATTAACTGGACCGAGTCTCCAAACACCAGCCAGAGAAGCTGGAGCTGCTTGTATCGTAAGTGGCTGATAAAGCGCATACACGCCTGGGCTACAAAATGTAAACAAAGCAGGCCAGTAACTGGTTTGGAGACTCCAGGAAATCACCGAGACAAACTTTCGAAAGTGATGCTGCCCCCAGGACCCTTCAACCCCGGCTCAGTTTGGTTCACCCTCCTCCTCTATTTCCAAAACTCTGAGCACTTTCTCAAAAAGGAAAACGCGAAGAGCGCCCTCCATGTTGCTCCGCCGCGTCACATAGTCCGTATTGTGAACCGAAAATAACGCCAGTGTCGGTCTCTTGGTACACAAATAAAAAAAAAAAGTACTCTATTAATATAGCAATATGTCTCTCCTCGTGAATCAGCACCGTAAAGAAAAAATCTCTAATTAAAAAAGCGCATACGACGGCGGAGTAATACCACAACCGAGGAACTACTTCCCTCCTTATAAAGAGATACAATGTTTCCTTATTTGGTGCTGTCTCTCCTTATTTGGTGAGTCACAGCGTCGCCTATCGATTGGCTAAGGATTATCTGAGTAGCGCTGTCATTGGTCAAAAGGACACACTCATTAAAATAAATACCAAAATGGTTGCGCTACTGACAACGTCACCGCGGACAAGCAGAGGCACCAAAATAACAAAACATCCAACTTTTATATTCCCCACAGGTTGTATTATGTCACACCACAAACCATGTTTCCCAAAGTTTGAATGCCAAAGGCAATTTAAGGCTCCACATTATATTAAAAGTGACGTGCATATGTATTTTTATATAGATATAGGAGAATATACTCACCTGTTGTTCACTAGTTGCGTTGAAGATGAAGCCAGCCTTATTTTGACTTTGTTAAGAAGTGCACCACTTAAGTAATTGCATTCAACATGCACTTGTGCCACATTATTGCAATTATAGGCCTTTTCCACTGCAGACAGAACTTAGAAGTGTGCCAGCAGGAAAGACACAGGTGTTGGATGGCTGCTTTGTGTCGAAGTGTCCCAGTGGGCGCCGACAGTGAGCCAGCATGCACAATACCAGGACACACATAATTGATCTGAGTTCAGACAATAGTTTTCCCATTGCAACACGTCAAAATATCTCATCTGTCACAGGAAAATCAGTGAAAAGGGTGGTGTCTGACTGTTTGAAATAATGCAGTGAGCTCCACCCACCTGCCACTCCAGGCAGGTTAAAACAGATGCCAAAATTTATGGGATTTGAAAATGGTTTCTGGCAAGATGCAAAGGGGAATTTTAGTGAGGCGAATCGAGATGCAAATACACTTAGAATGAGGTGGAATGGCATTGATAATCTTACCTCATAAATAAGTCTCTGTGTCATGAAAACTCCAGTGACACCTAAAAACCTGCAGGCTTCTGTGTGCACCTCTGCAGTGGAGCCTCTTTATCCATCACTAAATGCTGCTATTCATTATGCACAAACTCTCACAGGTCAAGGGTACAAGAGGAGACCCACGGTGCCTCATTAAGAGCTGAAATAATTTATTATTCCCCAAGATGCTTGTTGACGCCAAACATAAAGCAGAATTTTAATTAATCACACATTTATCAGCTAAAAAAAAAGAAAGAGAACATTTTCACTAACTCAAGACATCATGGACTCATATGGGAAACTTCTTTTACAGCTATAAAAGGCCATGTTTTCTATTCTACTGTAAACAAACTGTAATTACATAAAAAAAATGTTTGGCAAGCTGAAGGGTCACCTAGAGAAGATAAACACCACCCTCTGGTGGTTCATGAGAGAACCTTTTGGATCAACAGTCAAATAAGCCTGCAAATACTTTTACAGAATCACCCAAGTGGTTTTATACAACACAGGCTTCAAGCTATACAGTGCATAAACGTATTATTATTTCTCACTTTTTTCAAAGGCATAGCATATCTTCTAATATTGAGTTTGTACTTCCACCCTCTCTCATTGACTTGCAGAGACTTGTGTGAGAAGGGTGATCCACCTCATTTCGCATTTCATCACATCAATTATGTTTGAGGAACATCATGTTACGTGGTAATGTAGCTACAAGCAGAAGCTGTCAAGAAACTCTCCAGCTGGCTTAACAAGTGGGAAAATGTTTAATGAAAGAAGCTAATAAACATCCATCATTACTTTCACCAATTTTGGTTTGAATACTTGATAACACAGTAAATGTTTAATGTGTTTCTGAAGTTTTGTTGTACATAAATAGTTTTATAAGAGGTCCCAGCTTGCAGCAGCATTACCACATAAACTTGGACCTAAAAAGTCTGATCATTGTAATTTATTATTTTTAAATTGTATATTTACAAAACTGGTTCTGATAATGAGCTATAAGGGTAAAAAAATACTAAAAGAAAATGTGAATATTTTTGAAACTGTCAGTGATGACAGCCTACATTATTATTCACAACACATTGGGTAAAAACACTGTGAACCTTTATTGACAGCAGCATGTATACTCTTGTATATATCTGTGATTATTGTGAACATTTGCTGAAGCAGATTAAAAAAAAACAAAAAAAGAGGACTAGGTGTGAGTGCCTAGCATTCATAAAAACAAAACATTACATTAAAAACAACGTATAAAAACAGGTTCATAAACAAAGGCCATTGCATTTGATTAGATAATGTAAAAAAAAAAAAAAAAAAAAGGGAAACAGTTACAATAATCCTTCATTTACCAGGCACTTAAATGAGTACTGGTGACCTGCAGTCACTCTTTTGACCTCCTTTGTACTTTGTGTGAGCGTCTTCAGCTGCTTACCTGGCCGAACGCACACTGAGATGGACCATGAGAATGAATACATAGCTTAACTACCTCACAGAAGTACCTTTCTATTATACACAGAGTTAAAAAAAAACCAAAAAAAAAAAAAAACAGGACCTTCATCATAAATAAACAGGCACCTGCATGTCCTTCTACACAACATGATAGAAATAAAGAGGGATATTCATTTAAGTGAAGTTAGTGCATGGCTTCTACATTATGTACACATTGCCTGGTGTGATGGTCCACGTTGCAGCATTGCAAAAAACAGCTGGACCCAGAGGGAAACTGTGATTGGACCTCTGAACAGATCACGTCACAGGTTAAACACGTTGATAGGCTGCAACTCAAGACGACATGATGAATGTGGAAGTGACAAATAAGCACCTCAAAGTTAATACAAGAACAGAACACACTCGTAAAAATGTATAAAGCCCACACAGGCACAATCTCATCTATTCAATATATTCCTTGGCTATGAAATGGATCCTTATTCGTTGTTGTTGTTGTTCCTGAAGTGTTACCATGAGTTGCATTACATTTTCCATAAGTTTCCTAACGTCGCAAATCACAAGCGTAACAGATGACAGACCTTCATGCAAACCCCATTCCAGTTGTTCTTTGAACATGCACTGCAGCAGGAGAACAGTGCAGTGCACACACACACACACACACACTCACACACACCCTTTGGGGGATGGTGGTGGGTCCCTGGTGGACAGAGTGGCTCTGTGTCACCTCGAAGGTCAGCGTGGCGGCCTCGAGATGCAGCTGACTGAATTCTAGTTGAGCTGTGGTGGTTGATGTTTAAGAAGCAAGTCACATTAGATCCTTCTTTCCCTTCAAGATTGTTTCTAGCTTCAGGAGAAAACATGGAAGACTTGAGAGGTGAACTTCAAGGGTTTTCATTCCTATTGATCAGAGCCAGGGAAAGCAGTGTGGCCAACATCCCTACGAAGCAGTTCAACGTTCAGGTGAGTGTGTGTGGTGGGGTAGAGGCACTGAGGTCGGGAGGCTCTGCGAAACAGCATGTCTCACAGTGGAACCGCGGGCAGAGGCCAGAGAGGAGGGTCGTCCAGGCAGCGGTTAAGGCAAACTCCTGACACTGCTCACATGAAGCCATTCACACAGACGTGAGTGTGTTTCTGCAGATATAGCAAAGAAGTCTTATCCACACTCTGGATTTTTTTTTTGAAATGCATATTAAAAAAAATTGTTCTCTCCTCAACCCTCTTCCCTGAAATGTGTGAGACTAATAATCCAGCATTCCTGTCTTTGTTTTAGGGGAAGGGGGGGTAGGGTGGGGGAGGAGGGTGTGTGGGGGGGGAGGTTTGGTTAAAGTTCCCCTCTGGTGTGGTTGTCTCAGACTTTGCTGTCCGAGGGCAGCTCTCCCAGGGCGTGGACGATGTCAGTGAAGGAGGGGCGCTCTTTGAGGCTGAGCGCCCAGCAGCGCCCCATAAGCTTGTAGATTTTGGTGGGACATCCGTCAGGAAGGGGCAGCTTCAGCTTCCCTGTCTGCAGACCTGCAGAAGAGAGGGCGGTTAAACTAGTTCAGAAACAAGAAGAAATGGATGTAGAGTGAAGAAGTCCCATGTTTGAAGATGCAACTTTTAATCTCTGACCAATTTAATGACCCTTAAGGATCTCTTTTATTCCTCTCATTTTTTATTTTTATTTTTCACCAAAGCAAAACCTGGACTCTAACTAAACTGCAACAGCATCACCACCCTCACCTTCCAGCACCTCGTCATCGCTGAGTTTGGAATATGGCATTTCCCCGTGACTGAACACCTCCCACATCAACACTCCAAAGGCCCACACATCAGACTTGGTGGAGAAGTCGTCCTCAAACACAGACTCTGTAGGGAGCCAGCGCAGCGGGATCCATGCCTGTCTGTAGTGGTAGTACTCACTGCACACATGCACACAGGAGATGGAAACATATAATATTAGCCGGAATAACACACTGAGAAGAGAGTTCACCTATTTACGATTAAACTGTGTAACTATGATGAAATGCTAAGTGCTTTTTAACGGACCTGTTGTAGACGTCTTTGCTGAGGCTCAGTGACGACACTTTGACGCGCCTCTGACTGTTGATCAGGCAGTTTCGGGCGGCGAGGTCTTTGTGAACGAAGCGGTGATTGGACAGATGCTCCATCCCGTGAGCCACCTGGGCACAGATGGAAACCTGGAGGGAGAGGGGAAAAAGAAATACAAAGCAGAAGAACTGTCAGGGTAAAGTAACTCTGATGAAACATGTCCAATGGCAGAAGAAATATTTTCCAAGTCTCTCCTGGTTACCTGGCAACCTCACAGCAACAACAAGACCCCAGGAGGCTATTGGGTAGAAATAATCACAACCCCCAGTAAAAGCACCTCTTCTCATTTCATTACAAAGAACACACAGTATAAGGTGTTCATGAGTGAACATTTAGTCCTATGCTGAGCTACGCTAACCATCTCCTGACTTCATATTTAACACGGACACGAGAGCAGTTCTGATCTTCTCATCTAACCCTCAGCATTAAAGTTCATTTGATTATTTTACAAAATGTTTATATGATGCTTTAAATCAACATAATCTTTCAAGAAATAGGAACTTCAACACAAAAACATCTCCAGCAACCTTCATATGTTTAACGCTCCGCCCCCAAAGGAAGCAACCTCCTCTTCCTGTCAGGGCATCCTGAACACGCAAGTAACTCAATAATCCATCTTGTGGTACAAAGTGGTATTACAGGAAGGTTAGCATCCTAAATTCAGTTGAGGACTCTGCAACAAAATACATAAACATCTTACATTTAACTTCAACACTGATACATCTTCATTTTCTGAGGATTTAATTTGTCAATTTGAGAATGTTTTAAACTAAATATTTGACAGATTAAAGCTGACAAAAATGTATTTCCGTGTATATTTGTACAGTAGTTGGTGTGCAGGAGGCAAAATGGTGCAACATTCAACACGTACTTTGGTCTTGGTGCTGAGAGGCTGAGACTTGACTTTGTCATCTTTGCTTTTGGAAATCCTCAGGAACTGCTTCAGATCTCCCTGAAATGATGGAAGCAAACACAGAGAGCGGTGTTTAAAAAAAATAAAAAAAATAAATAAAAAAGACTTCTTTTATCTTCGTGTGTGTGTGTGTATGTTTGTGCTTCTGTGTGATTACCAGGTCGTAGTACTCCAGGATCATGTAGTGCGGCTCAGCCTCCCTGCAGAGGCCCAACAGGCGGACGACGTTGGGGTGGCTGAGCTTGGCGAACATTTCAGCTTCGCGGCGGTAGTCGAGCTGCAGCTGTTCATCTCTGGTCTGCAGGCTCTTCACCAGCACCACCGTCTCCTCCTCAGCCTCTTCGATCCCCTTTGCTTTGGAGAGCAGCACCTCACCAAACTCCCCTTTACCTGAGAAAACATTTACACAGCACAAAGCAAATGTCAGAGCAACAGCATAAAAATCAATGTCACGCATCCTGTTTTAGAAGGTGAACGCACTATTAATGGCGCAGCTTAACGACCAGGTCACTTTCTATGAAAGTGTAAGAAGAAGTGACACTCACTCTGATTTAATACATACAAAAGAGAAGTGTTTTAAGTAGTCTACCTAAAGTAGTGATGGTTTGTAGGTTTGTCCGGGCAAAGTGGAGCTTATCGTTGTTGACGTGGCTGTGGCGTTTCTCAGTTGTTGCTATGGTACCCATGTTGGTGAGAGCCACCTCTTCCTGGATCTCAGTGGTGGTGTGGCCATTTTGTTGAACAGCCCCTCCTGAAAAACACAACACATATCCCCCACTGGGTCAAAGATCAAAGGTCAAAGAGACAGGACACATTTAAAAAAAAAAAAAAAAAAAAAAAAAAAAAAAAAAAACTCCAATATTATTTTTAGAACATATATAATTTAATTACAAATTTGTGTGTGTATCTCTGTCTCTTTCTACACAAATATATATATGTGTGTGTGTGTGTCAACACACACACACACACACACACACACAACGGTTTCTATTTGGAACGTAACCCCCGCGAAAAACGAGGGTTCGATCGATATATATCTATATTGCCATATCTATAGAGATATAGTCACAGTATATAGATATTATATATATCTAAAATATATATATTTTTGCATGTCTATCAGTGTACCTATCCACACACACATTTATATACACATATATAACCACACACACACACACACACACACACACACACACACACACACACACACACACACACACACACACACACACACACACACACACACACACAGTATATATCCAATACTTGTTGCTCTGCTCAGATCTTATATTGGTTCCCATTTCATGTGCAATACCCAGAATAAACACAAGATGGCAGCACATGCTCTAAAGTCACAAGATAAAAGGAGAGTACATCAACTACTCACACAACCTCCTGGAGGGTTTTACATCAGCCTAACTTTAAATTTATAGACATTCATACCATTCAGACACTCCATCTCGGGCTCCTCTCCGTCTTGGCCCTTCTGCTGCCTCTTGGCGTGGCGTCTCTTTTTGCAGTAGAACATGAGTCCCAGCACCACAATGATGTAAGCCACAGCCGCTCCCACTGACAGACCAATGGTTTGGATCATCTTGTAAGGAGCTCTGTCCTCGTCTTCATCGGGGAAATGGATTGGTTTGTCTGTTGGGCACAGGAAGCCATTACGGTCAACTACAATACACTCAAGATGTACAAAATGTGGAAACAGATCAAGGTCTTTCACACCACATACTGGGCTTCATCTTTCACCACATTTTGTTGTTTCAGCATCAGTGTTAGCATAAAACAAATGCAAATGTTTCCAAAGCTTTTGGAAATGAAAATTCTGAGAGTAAAAGAGTGGAAGAAGAAAATATGCAAATCACTTCAGATGTGGTTGAGTGTGGATCCCCTGCTGTTTATGACTTCCACAGTTTAACACACATGACAACTATTAAAAAGCTGGCACCCAGCTACTTTGACCTTCAAAAGAAAATGTCAAGTGAGGTCTGTTTCATAGATTAAAAGGTACGTGCACTGAATGTTAACACAGTTAAACCTACTTAAAAACATGCAGTCCTGTCCTGTCATCTTCCCGAGTTGTTCACACAGTTACTGGTCTGACTTTGTTGCGCCGTCACGCTCAGCCCGACAAACATCCAAATTCAATTGTCTCCTAATCTGAGCTAAAATGGAATACCATCCTGCTACTTGTGGAGAAAATGAGTTGACATGGGACACTGATGCGAGTGTGTGATTGTAATTTTCAGATTTAGTCGGCAGACAAGGAGCCAGTGAGTGTGAAGCTTTATTAGATCTGCTCAATCCCATCACCTCAGTGACGGCGTCAAGAGAGCTGGCCGTGATTATTAACCTGTCGACGTGGATGACAGACGGAGGGTGGAGGTTTAATTAATGCCTTCATCCTACACTTGTGATTGCTGTGAACAGCTCAATGTGTGCACCTTTGTTTCCCGATGAAGGAAGCCTGTGTTAATATGTGTGTGTGCGCGTTTTAAACTCACCCACTACATACAGCTGAGCCACCCGGTCTTTGATGCTGCAGCTGTTTCCAGCCACACACGTGTACCTGCCCGTGTCATCTGTGGTGACATCTCTGATCACCAAGGAGCCGTTGGACATCTTCTGGAACCTGGAGAACAAAAATTAATGGGAGATGAAGGTCTGAATGTCCTGATTTAACAGAAAATTAGAGGAAACATAAGGAGGCCAGACGTTTTCTGTGTCTTCCTACAGAAACTGTCATGTTTGTTGTGTTTTGAAATCAACATGTCTTTCACATATTTAGTGGTTGAATCTGAGGAATCTGCCTGACTACTGAAATCCTTCTCCTGAAATAATAAAGTAGTTGTCCAAGGTGAACAAAAGCAATATGGTGTGATATATTTTCATCGTCATAAATTTACAGTATCAAAAGTGTAAAAGCAGCTTTCTACCATAAGAAGTCAATCCACACCCAGGAACATTTTATTATTCCCATCCTAAACCACTTGATTTTTTTTTTTCTGCTCCAACAAGTGCTGTAAGTGAATTCAGGCAAACCTCTTGAATACACAAACTTCTCATAACCTGCTCATTTCAATCTCACGTGTGCCACTTGTTCATGAGAACATGTGTGCTTATGATTTTATATTTTTTATATTTAAACTCAAAACTTCAGTCTGATGAAGTATTTTTTTGTGTTTCATCCTGTGGTTACAGACACACACCTCTGATCATGACTTTTTGAAACCTGTAACGTCATCCATGATGGTTCAGCTCTGAAAGTGTCTCGTTTACCTCCTGTTCTTGCTGATGTCCAGCGTCTTGTCTTTGACCATCCAGTGGATGTGAGGTTCGGGGTCGCCGGTGGCCTGGCAGTGCAGGATGGCTGTGTGACCCTGGTACACTGTTGTATTGTCTGGCTCCACCTTAAAACGAATGTACACTACATGTGCACACATGGATACACAAACAAGCAGAAACTCATTAATGCAACACTTTGGACCACAACTGGGCTACGACACCTATAGAGACCGGAGGACTGTGGTGACTGTGGTTACGATCCCCTCAGCTACTCTCTACAAACCAAAAACAATTCATGACGAGGTAATAAAAACGCCACCAAGTGCACAATAACTGCTGCTGTGTTTGAAACTTGATGAGTATGATCAATGACTGCCTCGTCGAAAAACCACCCTCACGTGTACCGAGACCACGACGACTTCAGATGTTGGTCTGATGACTAATGCGGTAGTTTGACTCCTGATGATGAGCGTGCGGCTTACCGGCCACAGTGAGGGTCACCAGGGCTCGGATCTCCCCCTGGATGCTGTTGGAAGCGATGCAGGTGTAGTTGCCGGCGTCGCTGCGGGTGACTTTGGTGAAGTGAAGCTGGCCGTTCCTCTGCTCGACGTGAGGAGGCAGCTCTCCTCCGTCTGCAGGGGGAGGCAGAGAGACACGCAGGGACAAAGAGGGGGGGTTAGAGAGGGACGAGTCTGGCGCTGGATGTGGACTTCAAGTGGTTAATGTGACTCCAGCACAGACAAAGAGAGGGATGATCTGTGATGATGAATCTTCCGTACAGTCTGTGCAGGTTTCTACATCTTCTTGTGAAAACAGCATTTGTCATCATAACCGTCAAGAGAAATGAATGGGACTACCGCATTTCGGATGAGATACTGTTAAACAGTCATTCCTTATCTGATCTACTGCTCTTCAGGTTAAGTCAGGGGCGTGCTCACCTGCTTTGGTCCAGCGGATGGTGGGGCTCTCACGGCCTTTAGCCGAGCACTGGATGGTGATTTCGTTGTCCAGCTCCAGGCACTGAGAGGGCTGCGGAGTCGGGGTGAACTTCAGCTTCTCTGCAACACAAATCAAAACAACACACACACACACACACACACACACACACACACACACACACACACACACACACACACACACACACACACACACACACACACACATTACACACGTGGTTGTTACATAGGAGGGGGCGGGGGTGGGTGGGTGGGTGGAGTGGGGGGGGGGCAGTGAATGTCAAAATGTCAAAGTGTCTTTTGTGCATCTCACGCTGCAGATGAAATGACACTAAGCTGATGCAAATCATGTTGAGACGTATTCGGGAAAATTGTGGCTACACGCTCACATGAGCACACAGATGAGGTGAGTATGAGAACTGGAGTCTATCAGACGCCGAGATCATGTAAACGGCCCAAAAGAGACTGTGACATGTTGGATCATCTATCACAGTAATGCTTCAGTGGCAGTCAGGAATCTATCATGGAGATAGCGTGTTAAAATGGAGACGGCAAATAAAGCTGCCGCGCATGAGTCACATTTTACACTTCTGTGGGTGTCCTGCAGGACGCCCACATCCACAACATGGACGCCTATTTTAGGAAACACACACACAGGCAGGACCACATTAGTTCTTTTATTTCCTCTCAGCACTGTTCTCACTATACTCGGCATGTGATCTCACTGATCACATCATCTTTCAGTCTGGGGAAGAACAAACAGAATCCGAGTAAAGAAAGTATAATCTACTGCATACATCCCAGTGATTCTCCTGCAGCTTACCAAGCACATTAACTCTGGCCTGCCCAGAGAGTCGGCCCCCCACAGTCCTGGTTTCACAGCCGTACATCTGCCCATCGTACACCTCCACGTTGTTGATCCTGAGGGTGCCGTTAGGGAACATCTTAAAACGAGAGTCCTGGTGGAGAAAAGAGGTGAGTTTACATCAGTATGTTGAAAACAAGAAAGACACTCAGATAAATGTGTGTGTGTGTGTGTGTGTGTGTGTGTGTGTGTGTGTGTGTGTGTGAGATAACTGACCTCGTGTGTGATCATTAAGTTGTTGCGGAGCCAGGTGACCTCAGGCTGAGGGTTGGCCTGCGCGTGACAGTGGAGGTAACCTGGTTTACCTTCTTCTAAATAGCTGTCCTGAGGCCTCGTCACCCACACTGGAGCAGCTGTGGACACACAGACACACACACAGACACATATACAGTTATTATATATACATAATACCTCTACAGCTACATAGCAGTCCCCTGCAGGAATACACAAAGTGTTAATTAGTGCGGCCCTTTGTTCAGTCTAAATATAGTCTCCATTAATACTGCCCATGTGCTTGGTAGATGGTCCTCGTGTTCCCACCGTGCTCCTGACATTAAGGAAGCTACTTACTGTGACATGAGGAAGTGTTGTAATGACCTGAGCTGGAGGAGAGCCCTTCTTGGTATGCTTATGTCATTTTTCAGTCTGGATTTTAAAAGAGTAAACAGTCTGAAGCCACAGAGGACATTTAATAACTGTTTCCACAGTAGTTGTTCTCCTCAGGTCGGGTAAACTGAACCTGACGTTTACATTTATAAAAGGTCTTGGTGCGACTTACTGGCCACGGTGAAGGTGACGTCCTGTGTCCTGCGTCCAGCCTTGTTCTGGGCCACGCAGGTGTAGGTGCCCGAGTCCCCCTCCTCCGTCGGGCTGAAGACCAGATCTAGTTCGTCCTGGTACACTCTGCCCTCCGTGGGCACCCGCTGACCTCCCCTCTCCCACCACACCTCGGGCTCGGGTCTGCCGCGTGGGGGGCGGCAGGCCACCCGCTGCAGGGTGTCCGCTGTGAAAACCTTGGACGTCTTGGGCACCACGTCTTCTATCTCTGTGATGAAGAGCAGACAGAGCGAGCTCGTTTTCAGTGTGAAGAAGCAATTTGAATGCTGAAATTGATTTCCAGTTTCACAAGAAGCTGAATAATCATCAGTCAGTGCTCAAAGCCAGTGAAGCATAACGGATTTGAAATTTCAGGAGTGACCTCAGGCACTTAATTCTAAGTCTGTTAACAGATTTCCTGTCTTGTTAGGAAAAGTTCTCCAATTTGAAGAGCTGCCCGTAGTAATTAGAGAACAAAGCGCACAGTAGGCGCACTGAGAATATAGGTTGTTCTTAGTATGGGAATTAACTCAAGCCCGTGTGAGGTGGGTCATATCAAAACTGGCAGCCGTGTTTCACAAAGTGGAATGGGATCTGTGCTACAAAGACTCAAGACCTCCCACTACTGTGAGGTTTAATACTGTGTGTTCCGAATGGAAGTCATTAATGGTTTATCGGCCAACAACGCTCTGAAAGCTGGTCAGTGGCTGTGACCTTCTGCGAGTCTGAGATCTGAATCAATTAATCAAAACACCAGAAAACACACATTTCTCAGCAGATGAAAGAGGAGGAGGAGGAGGGCCGGGAAATGAATGAGATGGAGCTGTGACGGAGTGACTGTTTAAACTTGTCCCCTAAATACGGAGTTCTACTGTGACACAATCCCCTATAATGCCTGCAGGGATTACCATCAGATTAAGTGAATTAAGGTATTTAAATGGAGCTGTGGTTCACTGGTTTAAAACTGCAGATACAGTCGTACCTCGTTAATCCAAAACCCTTTGGGGAGAAGGGGCCAGTTGAGAGGAATAAAGTGCTTGGGACATTGAAATGCATTGAAATTCCAGCCCTAAGCTTATTCTAAATACTTGACTTGCATGCACTTGCATTTGAAAATGCCAGCTGATTAGTAAAATGAGAATATACTATGCCGTGTTGTAGCTTTAACCCTGAGGAGGCATTTAAAACGTTGTCTCAAGAGGTTACTTTTGAAAACATGGAAACAGGAAATGAGCTGTTGTGTGCAATGATTAAACAGCTTTGATGTGTCTGGACTTGCATGTTACATTATTTTCCCAGCATGCATCAGAAACTAAACTTTACGCACAACAACAAAGTTACATTTCTTTTAAGTTTTGTTTTCACTTTTCTGTGATTTTTAATGCACTTGTCCATTTAGAAATGGTCTGTTCTTGCAAGAAAAAAATAAAATCATGGCATTCCAGCATTTCACAACTTCATGACTACACTGCTCGTTATCCTGTTTAAGTGATACCTGTGTGTTATCTATGTTACTTTTATTGCTTGTTCACAGCCTGCCAGGTGTACTGCTCACTTTGCAGGAGGCTTGTTGGGCAAAACACGCCTGGCAAATAGCTGTACTGTTGGGAGGTAATAATGTGGAGGGGAAGTATCTAAATGCTCCAGTGCAGTTATGTAGTGGATGCAGCTGGGCCGGATGTCAATAAGGGAATGAGATTATCATTGGCAGGATCTGGCTCTAAGTGAAAGAGCCAGAAGAAGAAGAAGCAGCAGAGAGAGATGGAGGGCAGGATAAATATGGAAGCCAAATGCCCCATCTCACTCTCAGATTACAGAATCGCAGGTGTTTATCTACCAACTCAACCACCGCAATTTTGTGTGTGTATGTGTTTATGTATACCCGCTATGAGGAGGGAGGCCTCCAGGGTAACGTGGGATCCTCTGAGGCCATGGCCGACACACTTGTAGGCTCCTGTGTTCCTGGGCTTGACCTGCGTTATGAGTAGAGTCCCATTGGACAGCAGGAACACCCTGTGGAGAAGAGGTTAAACACTTTCTCATGATCGGACCAACAAACAACATAAAAACACATCTAGAACTGAGCACAGCATACGTGATATGGTGATCAGTGCTATTAAAAGGCTGCTTCAGTCGTTTTAAAATTAACCAGCGGTCCACTAAGATGCAACAACTGGAAACAAACCATAATGGAGCGTGGCTACTACCAGGCAACTATAAGTGAACATCACATGTCACAGATAATATGATCTCTGCACAACTGCCTCCTCCAGATCTGTCTCACTGCATCTGAAAATAACTCTAAGCAGTTGTTTTGGCCTGCCAGGAGGAGCACCGTGGAGATGCTCCACCACACAGAACAATTCAAAGAGTGCCAGAAAATTTGGGCACATTTTGACACAAGCCTACTTCTTCATTCTTGGCATGTCACCTATCAGAATTGCCCGATTCAGTAAACCGAAGCCATCTGCTGCTCCAAATCAGTGAATGCTGCGAGTTTGTCCACAGAACACAGAAGAAAAGTGTCCTACATCCTGACAGCTGGCCCCTGAACTCTGCCAGGCTGCCGGGAGTATCGGTGCCAGTGATGGACGCGATGAGAAATAATTAAAGGCTGACCTTAAGCCAGCTTCAGGGATGACCGATAAGGAGTTGCACATCCCGCACAGCACAGACAGGAACTCCACCGACAAATCAACAGCTCATCACCGCTGTATGAGAAAGTCGTCGCACGGGCTCATGGGAAAATTGAAAATGTAAAGTCGAGAGGAATATGACAAAGGCACTGCTGGGTGCTCTGTGAAAGAGGAGTTTTCCAAAAGCAGGATTCATCCAGGACTATATGTGTTTTGACGGTGGGTTCCCTGAGGAGGGCTGATATTTCTGTGTCATCGCCTCTCTTCTTCTCTGTGCAGGAAATGAGCCGAGGGAGCGCGAGTACGCTTCTGCCCGAGAGACTGAGAACTGGTTTGTGGAACATTACTCCACTTCTGAGGTAACGGTCTAAAATAACTACAAAACAAAATGAGTTTTTTTTTTTTTTTTTAAAGGCAATCATCCTCACAGCTACATGTGATCCTGTGATGAAACATTCAGTGTGGCTGAGGTCGGACCCACAGGGCAGAATTTGTCTGTAAAAATAGTCCGGTATATTTCTTCTTAGTTTCATACTTATGAACTACAATCTGCATCAGATATTTAGGGTCTGTCTTGAGGAGGGTTATCTAAACAGCGCAGGTGTGGAACAGATGATATCCCCTGCAGAGAGCTGCATTCCTTCGGCTTTATAATCAGCCCAGATCAATAAACAAAAATACACAAAACACCAGGCTGCCTTGGAGGACCTTATACACACAAAGAGGCCCGGTTTTCACAGGAACAGTCTGTGTGTGTTTTCATATTCATGCTTATTAACCATCCGTCTGCAATCCTGGTGCTGAGTCAGCACTAGACCCGCCTCTGACAGGCTCATTACACAAATGACCAACTATTGATGGTGAAGTCGTTCACCTCTCTTTGCTCAGTGAGCTCAATAATCACTTTGAAATAGACAACCAGGATCTCACGAGGAGCGGGCTGCCTACAGTGTGACCATGTATAAGCATGAAGTGCTGTGAACCTCCAGGCCACACTTGGCACCATGTATAGAAATTGGTTATTATCTCGTGCTTATGTGTTTATGGGGGACATGCTGGTAAGCTGATTCTAGCTCCGGGGTTTTTTCCGCTCGGCGCGCAAACACTGGAGGCCTGCACGGCGTTTTGCGATAGGCTGCACTCAAGTGATGTATAGTAGACTGCAGAGAAACTTTTACAGGGCTCTATTCCAGTAATAACATTCCTTCATGTGCAATTTTTCTTAAGCCCGCATTGAAACAGCACACAGAGAGCCGAGGGCCCGATGCAAGGGTTCCACCTCATTGCATTCAAAGGCAGACCCGATTGGTGCACACTCAGGCACAAAGAAATGACGCTTATATAATGAGAAGGAAAGAAGAGGGGAGAATACAAAGTGAGAGGAAGAACCGGAGGAGTTAGATGTATGCTGAGAAATAAAAGAGGGAGGATTTAGCGGTGAACATACCGGGATTTGTTCACCAGCTGCTCGTTCTCGTGGTACCACTCCAGCGTGGGTGCCGGCTCGGCGGTGAACTGGCAGTGGAACACGGCCTCCTCGTTCTTCAGCACCACCTGGTCCTCGGGAGTGACCACCGGCCGCGGGAAACTCTTATCTGTTGGGAGAGGCAGGGAAACATCTGCACGATTACATCTGCAGGCATCAGACCATCAAGTTCCATCTGTGTGGACGCATCGATCTACTGCGGGCCTTTATTAAAAGCTGCCAACAGCTGCGTGAGGCTGGTGAGCGAGCGGCCTTCAGGTGGCGGTGTGTGTCAACACAGCAGGGGGCCCCAGGGAGACTTAATGAGGTCAGTGAGCAGACCCTGCAGCTTATCTGGACAATCTTCTTTTTTACCCTTGTGGACAAGCAGGATATCATCTCTCTCTCTCTCTCTCTCTCTCTCTCTCTCGCTCTCTTTTCTGTGATAATCTGTAAAGCTATTCCCAGAAATTTGGGGTTAAGACTCAAGTGGTATCAACAACAACAATGTAAACAAAAATATCAATATAATATCGAAAGACCAATCTGATACATAACTTAATGGGTAAACAATAAAGAAGACTTGTCATTTTATATTGTTAACAATGTAGCTTATAGGAGTTTTGTAGTAAATTTCAAATCACCTTAAAAAAATAAATGCTTCAGCTGCATTATTTCCTTCTTTTGTTCATATTCTTCTGACCTTTTCTAACCTACCAGCTGTCTTCAAACCTCCCCGTGTTGGCTGACCCTGGACGCGGCTGCTCTGACCTCCCAAAACCACAGATTTGGTGCGGTACAATCGAGGAGGAGGAGGAGTAATTGCCAAACTGATTTTTAGAGACAAATACAAAGCCGAAAGGGCCTTGAGCTCAACAAAGGAATGGGAACATGAAAATTACCCCCTAATCCAGGTTTATGCGTGTGAGCATTTCAACTCTGTACAGCTAAAGGTGGTACGGTGCCAGTGGCGGTTTTAGGATACGGCTCCCGGTTGGTGTAAAGAAAGAGAAAAGGCGTGCACTCGGAGCACACCTGGCCCACACAGGAAGTCGGTGGGAGGGCCTCAATCTAAAGATCTGTGACGGTGCATTGAAAGTCAGTTTAAATCTGTCAGCCTTTTCTTTAAGGTGAAGCTCTATAGAGGACCGGAGGGTGGCAACACCGTAACTGGAAACTCAACAATTATCCATTCTTCCTCCACCCAGGTGCGAACCCTGTGTGTGTGTGTGTGTGTGTGTGTGTGTGTGTGTGTGTGTGTGTGTGTGTGTGTGTGTGTGTGTGTGTGTGTGTGTGTGTGTGTGTGTTGCAGGTGGCTAATTGAAGTGGAGCACAGCATCAGGTTTCATACACAGATGTGCTGCTGTGTGTACTGTACTTGCTCTGAGGTGCACTGCGAGGTAATACACAGGAGACACAAACACAGAGTAAACAACATAAGTCAGGAAGAGAGCCTCCCTGTACAACAAAGTGTGTGTGAGAGCTGCACTTAGATGAATAGAGAGCCTGCTGCTGATGTTGTTGTCCGCTCTGTACATGTTTATACCGTTGTTTCTGTATAAGAAAGAAGGTGTTAACAGACTCTGCTAATCACATTTGGGACTCTATCACTTTCTCTTCCTGCTCTCGCTCCCTCACCACTAATGGTCCTCCTCTTCTTCTTCGCCATTTCCAGGTGTGGAAAAATTAATCGGAAAGTGGAAAACATCTGATCAAAACAGCAGGCAGCTAGAAGTGAAACATTTAACAGTTGACCAAGAGAAAAGTAATGAGAAGATCATGATGAGAAAACTTGAAATAAAATTTGCTTTTTTTGCTTCTTTAATGAGGTAATTTACTGCTTTTCGGTTTTAGTCTCTTGCAAAATGAATATCTTTGAGGGGCACTGTTACTATTTTCTAATAAAGAAAATCCTAAATAAAAATCTGTATATCATTTATAATTCTTTATAAGTGTATGGAGCCATACAATCACAAGGTGACACACACCTATGATGTTGAGAGTGAAGTTGCTGTTACTGCAGACGTGCCCGGCGGCATTTTTGGCGCAACAGTTGTACAGGCCGTTGTCATCCGGACTGGCGCTCTTGAAGGTGAGCGTCCTCTCCTTGTTGTTGATCTGATGGCTCCTCTCGGTCAGCTTTACTCCGTCCTTGAACCACTGGCACGTCGGCCTGTGAGGCAGAGGTGGAAGAAAGAGAACAGGCGTGAGAGAAGTTCAGGGGGAGATTCAGAGGTGAGGAAGAGGAGGAAGATAAGGTCATGAGAAAGGCCACCAAGGACACAACAGTGGTTTTCCAGGAAAGTCCTCAACATGATCATTAACCCTTGATTCTCTGAACTTAAGGTGGCAGGAGAGGAGACTCACCGTGGGTGTCCGTCAATATGACAGCGCAGCGTGACCGGCGCAGAGCTCTCGATCTCCCCTTCTGAGATGGGCTCCTTCAAAGTCACGCCACCGCTCTCTAACCCTGCGGAGGAACAGAGGAGACTGTGAGTGGGAGGAGGGAAGCAGGCAGGAATAATCGAGTTAAGTGGTCGTCCCGTCGTCTGTCCTCACGGGACACATGACAACGGTAATGGCTCTTACAGGGATGAGGGCAGAGTCGGGCGCATCGCCGTGACTCAGGAGCGGCGAGGCGAAGCAGCGAGCTACCACGTCACTGGGTCGGCTCACATCAGCACACCGCCGTCCTGCTCTCACCACAGCTCACTGGGCTTTTTAAACGGACTTTTAATGGGCGATTCATTGACTTACTCTGTTTAAAGAGAGACTGCCAGAGAAGCCTGTAAAAGGAGGCAGGAGGGAAACAAGCAAATAGAAAACAATGAACATGTTTAGATAAAGCACTTGCCAGTTATAATTTGAAAACCCTGGGATCGTCCATCTTTGGAAATGTCTTCAAAACTGATTAGGTGATTCTACACTATTACTAGAAGGGGATGCCACATCAGAGAGATGAGAGGCATCACACACATGAAACTTGATCAATTGTGTCCGAGTGATGAGAGAACAAATGAAAAAAACTGATGGTGGGACATTGATCCACGGCCGTCTCCTGAGTGGAAGCGAGCGCTGACGGTGAGGAACGAGGGGTGTCATGTGGTTTTAACATTAAGGGTCTGACCGAGCTATACATCACCTACGCACAATATGTCAAACCTCACAGCTGTCCGAGGGTAGATGAGTAGATACTGTCCATCTTTTGATGTTCAGAGGCATCATCCCTCTCTCCTCTAAGCTCACCTCTCTGGTGACCGGAGAAGGCGGTCAACACTAATTGTTGTCAGAGCTATGTTAGGAGCAAAGGCTCATGGGATTGTTCACGTTTACTGCATTACAGTCGCCTTTCCGGTTTGAGTTCACAGAAAGAAGGTGTTTCTTTAACTGCTACCTCGACCCAAAAAACAAGCACTTCAATGCATTTTCAATAAATTTATTATACGATTGACAGTTTGATGCTTATTTTTCAACACTGCTGAAGTTTGATGGAATTACTGCCACTCATAATGTGCGTGACATACTTCATTATCAATGAGGTGGTGTGCCTTGACGCTGGTTTGACCTTTAATGTGCCCTAAGGCACCAAACATGTTGAAACTGTCTGATTTATGGAGACCTCAGTCGTCTCCTCACTGAGTGATACCTCACATTTGGCTGTGATACAGTCTGAGTTTAGTCTTGCAGGAATTCCCCTTCTCCTGCTGTGTGTTGACTACACAAATACTTCATGTTTACACCGAATGAGAACAAGGGCTAATTGTTATTTATGTGATGATATATAAGCTGCGGTCGCATGACGTGCAGTGACTGTACACACTGTGTGGTTCCTGGGTGCATCTACAGTGTGGACTCACAGAGAGTCTGTTTGTTTGGGCTGCCCCAGTTTATGCACAAGTCTGTGGGGGTTTGTGTATGTATGCTGGGCCTTTATTAGTGTAAGTGTTGGTGTGTACACTAATGTTGAGCTCCAGTCCGATGGCCTCAGGCTGATAGTGTGGCTGCACCTCTGCTGTGGTGTGGATCACCTATGAAATATGCATGACATGAGCCCACCTGAGGGAGGAAAGACGCAGCACCCCTGCGAGGTCAGAGGGGGCGCTAGAGGAAGACCTGTCACAATGAATTACACAGGAACCTGGCGGTGCTCTGTGCCCCCAAGGATCATGGGAAACCATCGCTACAGTAACAAGGCCTCCCTTCCCTTCGTTTATATCCCCGTCTGAGCCAGGCACTGCTCATTAGCTGCCTCCTAAAACAGATGGCTAACAACTCTGTGTGTGTGTGTGTGTGTGTGTGTGTGTGTGTGTGTGTGTGTGTGTGTGTGTGTGTGTGTGTGTGTGTGTGTGTGTGTGTGTGTGTGTGTGTGTAGTGAAACCCAGCAGATAATACTGTGCCTTTAAGCATGAATGCATGCGTGAAAATATCTTTGACGGAACAGAAAAAGATGCAAATTAGCAGTGCGTCTCATTCAAGGCCATTCCAGTCAATAGCTGCAGTAACTTAGCGAGAAGGAGGAAGAGGAGGTGATGGAGGACCACCTGGCTATGGGGACCTGGGGCCAGACACTCAGACGGACCCGTTATTAGGGCACTGAAAGCAAAAGGGGCTGACATAACCAGCAGGGGAAACAATGAGTCACTCAAGAGTAGGAGGAGAGTGGAATAAAAGGTTTGGTGCAACAACAAGTCTGATGTATAACATGACCGGCAGTCACATCACAAGCAAACATCATCTGAAAATAAGTAGATGCATTTGTTTTAAACCTGTCTGGAGTAACAGGTGTGTGTCAAACTGTCATATCCGGGAGACTGCACTCTGTATTTAGAGTTCATGTGTCAGATATCAATTTA